>NC_134577.1:94784384-95397162 GCF_050947875.1 Dermacentor variabilis
GACTTCTTTCCTTTAACAGCAACTTGCCTCTGTTTAACATTAGCTTGCGTTCTTTTTTTCATGATAGAAATACACAACTAAGATTGGTGTACCACAAGGATCTATATTAGGGCCTCTCTTGTTTTTAATATACATTAATGACCTCCCAAAGTACCTAAAGTCCTCCGACTGTGTCCTTTACGCTGACGACACTACCATCTTCTCCTCATACAAAAGTCTTGATTCATCGATGTGTAAGCTTAATCACGACGCGGCGAATACTGTAACCTGGTGCCAAGTAAACAGGCTACACATTAATACTGCCAAATCCTACTTCGTCATCTTCTCAGCTAAACAAAAACATATCTCAGTGCATCCATCGCTAACTTTTGCTTCCAGTGTACTTTATCCTACTGATAGTGTACTGTTTCTTGGCGTCATATTAGATAAACACCTATAATGTGACGAGCATGTTTTATCCTCAACAAAGAAGGCAGCATATGGAATTAGAATATTAATTAAAGTTCGCAATTTCTTTAATATGGGAAGACACTCATCTCCCTCTACTACTCTTTTATTCACACGAATATTAATTATTCCATATCATCATGGGGAAACACGTATCCCACACATTTATCTCCTCTACAGATACCCAAAATCAAGCAATTCGCATCATTACACGTAGCAGATACACATCGGAAGCATCTCCATTGCTCAGATCTAATGGAATTTTATCGTTACAGGAACCAAATAAATACTCACTTGAAATACTTGTTTATAAATCTGTTAACGGAATGCTCCCATTCCCTATAATTACTACCAGCCAGTATCCATATTCCACGCCTACCCGTTTTGCTTCTACCAACGGCTATTTACTACCAAAACCTAGAACTAATTATGGTAAATTTACTACTAATTTTTCAGCCACACTACTTTGGAACTCATTACCGTGTCATATTAAGATATTCTCTCACTTTTACGCGTTCAAATTTCAATTAATTAAGAATAACAAAACGGCACCAAAATCGCCTTTGACATGCCGATTGACAGATTAGAGTCCCCTTTATGGATATCGAGTGTTAGCAGCTGTCAGTCTTTTTGTGTAAGCCCCTCGCAAAGGCGGGAATAAGTGTTGCTCTCCGAGTAGTGTCGCGATGCATCGCTCAAAAGGTTAAGTTTTTTTTTCAATACTTGTTTAGGCAATAGTCAAATATCATTACCTCCATATTGCTCTTTCAATATGTGACCGTCGATGAGCATTTGTGAAAGAATTATGTTTGATTTATCCATGAACCAGTACCTTATCTTGTGCGTTGCCATATGGTCACGCTGGGCCTTTAGGATACCTAACTTTTTATTTTTTTATACTGCATTCTCGTCTCTTGCACGGCTGTTGGCGCGTTCCCGCAGTGGTTATTCTTTAATTTATTGTCTGAATAGGTAGATGTTGGAAGAAATAGCGAAAATACTCGAAGAGGAAGATGACGACGTGTCAGTGATTTATATCGAGCTGCCAGAGGCTAGCACCTATTCGGATGAACACTTGGCCGATGAAGACTCAGACGGGCTCATTGACAATCTAAGCGGGCGGTAGCTATGAGCCGGCGCTCAAACTGTTTTCTCTGACGGACGCCGCATTGGTGGATGCGAGTCTGACCACAACGACCCCGGCGGGCCAAGTGACGGAGCATCAGAGGTTTCTTCTGCTGCAGTTGATGTGGCCATTCCTGCGAAATTATCCACAGCTAAGTGAATGAAGGGTGATCTCCAGAAAAGCATGGGCATATTTCCCGACCCAAACTTTGCTGCTTACAGGGACTTTTCACATGTTGAGTTGTTCGAACTCTTTTTTTGACGAAGCCGTCGTGGAGCGACTAGTCGAACAAACAAGAAACGTTATTTTGAATATGCGTGATCCGGAGGTTACCAAAGAAGAATGAATTGTTTTTTCCGGCTATAACCGCTTGCCAGATAAAAAGTGCTATTGGGACAGCGGCACGGATATGCGCAACACGATGGCCTAGAATGCTATGCGAAGAAATCGCTTCGTACAGATAATGCGATTCCTGCACTGAGCGAAATGCAAGCCTAACACTTAGTGACAAGTTGGCAAATTTGCGTCCATTGATGGCACTATTGAAAACAAGGTTTCTGGAGCGCTTTCAACCTGTGCGTCACCTGAGCTATGACGAAAGTATGATTGAGTATTATGGTCGTCATGTCTGTAAACAGTTCATACGCGGAAAGCCTATCCGCTTTAGGTATAAAGTATGGTGGCTAAATACCAAGAACGGATACCTTGTAAACGTCAAAGTGTATCAAGGCAAGCAGGGGATTACGGAACACCTGATAAATATGAAAAGGACTTGGGAAAAGCAGCGGCGCCACTTTTTCAAATGGTGGATGAACTCGCAGCAGAGACGCACGACCTTCCTTTCTTTTTCTATTTTGATAATTTAGTCAAAAGCATGCAGCTACTCGGGCATCTCAAGGCACAGGGCTACGAAGGCACGGGCACAGCGAAGCAGAACCGTGTTCCCAAAGAATGCCCTATCGCTGGACCAGAATTCGACAAGCGCCAACCCCGCGGGCACGAAGAGCCCGTGCTGAGCGAAAATGGGATAATTGTTGTCCGCTGGATGGACAATTCTGTAGTAACGATCGATTCACGGCGTAGAGCCAATGTCATCTGCAGACAGGTACTCTCGTGTTCAGAAGAAGCGAATCAAGGTGGCCCGTCCAAACACTGTTGCTCAGTACAAGATTTATGGGAGGTACGGACCAGATGGATGCAAATGTAGGCGCCTACAGGTTTCCAATCCGTGGCAAAAAGTGGTGGTGGCCGATTTTCATTTGACTTTGTGATGTATCTATTAGCAACATTTGGGCGCTAATTCGTAGCACAGGGTTCAACGTCACGCAGGTGGAATACCGCAGGCAAATTGCACAAAGCTACCTGATGCGATGGGACATTAAGCCTAGAGGACCTGGTCAACGCACAATCCCAAAGACTGGTGGTGTCCTGACTGGTACAGGGTATGACCAAGTGGCCCACTTTGTTGCACTAATACCTAACGGCAAGAGGTGGAGGTGTGCATGAGATAATTGCAACAACGCGGTGCACCCGAAACGCACAAATTATGATGTCGGCATATGTATTCCAAGATTTAAACCATATCACACTACACAAGTGCTCGACTATTCGCTATGTATGTTTTTTGTGACGTTTCATGGCTTGAAATGAATGTTTTTCACTTCGCGTATTTTGCTGTAGCGTAAGGGTCCAGTGTGACCACATGGTCACGGGCTATACTTCAAAAACTTATTAGAAAAGAGTAATATTTTTTTTGCATGTGAGTTATTAGTATAAAGGTAAGTTAATATATTAGATTTATTTTAAGATAGCAAGAAAAAAAAAGAAACCGGTCCCTGATGGGTTAAGATGGTGTCTTTTGTGTTTGCATATAGCTGCGTTGTATTTATATATCCTACTCATTTGTAATGGGAGGTCCCCTGTACAGCCTGTTGACTAAGGGACCTCTCTCTGTATGTATGTATAATCCCCATTTGTAACCTTATTATTATGCAAATAAATGACAAAGATGAGAAAAAGTGACAAATGACTTATATTGGGCTACTCTGGTCACACCATTCTGTGGAGAGAGAGAGAGAGTGTGTGTGTGCTGTCATAAAAGAGCCTGCTGCAGTGTACTACTCTACTTTTAATTGAAGCGTTGTTGTTCTTCAGCGATATCTACGTCTCGCAGATAATTTATTTGTGTGGTGTTTACACTATATCCAAAGCTCAATTTTTTCAGTGGATTTAATAGAAAGTCTCTAAGCAACGGCCTGACTTTTGACTCGGCACGTTTTATCGACGAAAGTCTATAAAATATGCGTGAAAGACACGTCTGGAGCTGTAGAAAGTGCATCGTACTTGTCGAAACAAACTTGTCAGCAGGTTTTGTCTGTAAACAGTATCACCTTATGAAGGTAAAGAGACGTCCTGATGAGGCATATCGATCGACAACCAGTCTATAAGTAATTTGCAATAGCAGGGCAGCACGACCAATCAAAATGTAAACATTCCTGAAGTTCCAATCTAAAATCTTGTTATACTACAGCTGTCAAATTCTCGCCTTGCATTCTGCACTCGTCCGCAGGATTGCTTGGCTGTGAGGCTGAAGGCGAATTCTGCAAGTCATTCTCTCGTCGCCTGGCCGTAATCGCCGGGACATCCACCTGTCACATGCTGGTGAGTGACCGAGACGGGCATGTCTTAGGCAGGTGCGCTGCTACCTGCCTATTTGTGATTTTAGCACAGCTACCGTGTCGGTTAGCCATGTAGCAAATAATGGCACTTGCCAGCTTTCGTTTTTCCACAGCAATAAAGCCGAATATTAGTCGTAATTTATAAGCTTGGTTTTTATATCCGGTTTCATTCCGGGCTGAGATTGCGGACTCTGGAGTCATTTTCACAGCTTGATATGAGCTACGCCTAATTATCTCGATGCCGCTAATACGGCGTTTAGCAGAATGGTCCGAGTGGTGCCACCGCCGGAGAAACTGTGGTGGACCACCTATCATGATTACCGCAGGGCATCACTGACAGAAGAACCGCGAGGAGTGAAGTAGCCGATGCATATTATTTGCCTGAGCCTCTCCACAGCAACAAAATACCAGAACGGAGCAGCACAAAAAACAACAGTATAGTGGCTGTGACTGTCTGTGTCATGTCAAATGTGCTACAGGGAGAAATGCTCCACTGTCTTGGAAGAAAAAGTTAACATTAATTTGTTAGCTACCATAAAAACGTGCGGGTAGGGATTTCGGGATAGTTTTGACTATGTCCGATTTTTGAAAGGGCACCCAAGATAAAGAACACGGTGGCCCCCATTGATATGGGACCACCGAGGTCGGCACTCTATCCCATGACCTAGTTCCCAGCAGCAGGACGGTGTCGCCGGTGTAACACCGCTGCGCTTGACAAAAGACGCCTGGAAAGTGGCTCCATCCCCACACGCGTGCCGGAAATTCAAAGGCACTCTGAGCCTTGGCAACCGCGTTAACTGACTCAGAGTAAATACGAGGGCTACAGAATCCTAAGATTAAAGTGTGGAACAAATTAGAAAAAAATATCAATCTTCTCATTGAAAATTAAGCTTCAACTGCGTCCATCATTCGTCTTGTTCCACGTATGTGTGCGCTTCTCATCGCTTTTGCAGTTAAAGTTCATCTGTAAGGCAGTGGAGTTTTGCGCGCCTATTTAGTTTGTAGGCTGTTTAGGCATGCTCGCGAAACGTGTGTGTGCAGGCGAACGAGAACTGCATCTTTACTCCAGGCGTGTGGGGCCCCTACTTCTCGGCTATGGTTCCGGGCATGTGGCTGAGCGAAGCGGGGCAAAGCGCTGCCGGTGCATTGGTGAGTATCACGTGTTCTCCACGTACGTTTTTGCATTCGTCTTGCTTGGGTGACCACTAACGCACGCGAATGAATGACAGTAGCAATCGGATAAGTTCATTACTAGTAATTAGATTCTGTCGCAACATCTCTAAATTTAGTTATAACGGCGTTGCAAAGGTTGGGTTAAAGTAAACACATTGTTGCAAGCAATTATCCGCAGCTTTGGCTCACTAGCCCTCGATTTGAGTAGTGGGTGAGAAATACTATCATTGCCTGAACACTAATAAGTTACAGGCCACCTTTCTTGGTTTTCTTGAATGCACTGCCGCGAATGGCATCTGCTTAGCAAAGTATTGCGATTTCGTTAGTATTTAAAAGCGTGTTAAACAAAGGGAGGCGGTTTCCAATTCGCTAGACCATTTCGTGTAAAAGTGCGATATGGGTGCTAGTATAACTCATATATTTAGCATAATTGAGAAAAGGAATGAATCTAAGCAAAGCATATGGCAAATTAGGTGCCCATTTCAAGTGAACGGGTGAAATAAAGGGAAATGAAAGGCGATGAAAATGTTACCGCAGCTTGGAGCCATCAGAGGTTACGTCAACTGAATTTCGCCAAGCCTTCGCCTGGTCTCCGCAAAGCGAGACGAAAACAAAAGCCCGTGTACTGAGTGCCATTTATTTTTACTGCTACAACAACGAAATGATTGCTCGCGTTATGATGTTATGATGGATGTCTCGACGCGACACGCAAACTAAGGTAATATAAGGTCAGCGTTAACACTTTGGTTTACCCGAATCAAGGCTCCGACGTTCTAGGGTGAGCGCGACCTCCCGAGAAGCTCATAAAGCATTCGGTGGTCATTTAGTTATATTTTTGCAAAGTTTATGTTTGGAGATGATCAAACTTTTCAATGAACATTCGTCAACCTAAAATAGCATAACGTACAATTTTATTGCCGTTTGCACGTGATTTTGTCACTTGCAAATGGCCGCGAGCGGAAACGCGAAAGTAAAGACACGAAGATGATACAGTGCCGAACACCGGCTCTGACGTTTTCTATTGCATGCTTTCGCTGCAGGTGGACCACGTGATTTCGACGCACCCGGCATACGCGCAGATACAAGCGAAAACGAAGTCAGGCCGGTGAGTGATTCTAATCACTGTGAGAGCGCCGGTGTTTTTAATTCACTTCGTAAAAAGAAGATAGTGTAGTTATTGTATGCCCAGTTCTTGGTCAGATTTTGCTATGAGATTGCATTTTATGATCAGAATTGTTAGATATAACTATTGGCACTGTATTTTTCCACAAGAAAAATGAGAGCATGTAGTCGTCTGCGCCCCTGTTTCAGGTTGCATCGCACCCGAGCGACATAATGGCAACCGGTCTGGTAGGTCACGCTTTACCCCGCTACAGGCGCTGAAAACGACGAATAAAAACGTCATAGCCACCATCTTTGGCATGTCACTCACTGCTAGGAGCAAAGGCGGAGGCAACTTGCAATTTTTCATTGATAATCTATGCAAGTTACAATGCCAAGTACTTTACTGAACGATCCCGATCAGAAAATGCAATCTTAATGCCAATTAGGGGAAAGAACAAAGCAGCAATAATCGAAACATGATTTTTTCATAGCGCGAAGAACACTGGTGCCCTGCGTCCTTTGCGCCAAGCATAACTCTACAGAATCAGTGGTCCCTGATCGAATTGCTTATCGATTTGAAGTCTACAAAATAGGTACTTCTAGGCTATTGAATGACAAATAATGCGAAGGAGATGGCTTCGGGTTCCTGTCGAACAGGAGGTCGTTGATGAGTCACAAATGCGAGTTTTTGCTTGTATCGTAATAAGTTTTACAACTCCGCACAACTTCGGATTCACATTCAAAAGCCTTTTAATGATCAGCATAAAAAGCTCTTGTGGAACGTCTCGTAATAGTTGTGTGACTGTGAAAGCAAATCTATTGGAGTAAAATTTACAGGAGTAGTCAGTTGGTAGCTGGCTGGGTAAGAGGCATGTTGTCGCGCACTGCAGATCTTATGCCACCAGTTCTCTAGTTATTGAAAAAGCATAGAGAATTGATTTCAGTATTTGTTCCTTCACAGTGAGGCTTTGAGGGTGCTATAAAAACCTGAACGGATGCCATAGCGAAATATAAATGGCGATGGAAAAAGCAGCGAAAGTGGACGCCAAACTGTTGCGTTTTCTCTTCTATATTTATGCATTTTCTTTTCACGCTTTCCGTCAATAGCTACGACTAGAGTTACGTGTTCGACTACAATTCCAATCATTTATGCATAATAAAGATGTCACGTTGCCTTGATAGGTGTTGCCATTGATATTTCTACGTCGCTCTACGATATACTAGCTTCCTGGTTAGCTCAGATGGTAGAGCTATTGCCACGAACAGGCTTTCGTCCCGGTGGCGGTCCCCGGACCAAAACAAATTTTATTTCGTGTGCTAAACTATTGATCCAAGAAATCTGCTTGGGGGCTCCCTTGTAGCTTCGTCGTACACGTCAAGTGGATGAACGAGAAGAAAGGGGGTTAACCGAGGGGCCCAATTTTTATTAGTCATATCATGAGAAGCCAACAAACACTGACACCAATGACAACATAGGGTAAATTACTTGTGCTTAGTAAATGAAATAAAGAAATGATAAATTAATGGTAAATAAAGTGGATGAAAAAACAATTTGCCGGAGGTGGGAACCGAACCCACAACCTTCGCATTTCACGTGCGATGCTCTACCAAGGAAGACTGGTAGAGCATCCCACGTGAAATGCGATGGTTGTGGCTTCAGTTCCCCCTGCGGAAGCTTGTTTTTTCATCCACTTTAATTTCCATTACCTTATCATTTCATTATTTCATTTATTAAGCACGAGTAATTTGCATGTTGTCCTTGGTGTCAGTGTTTGTTAGCTCCTCATAATAGGACGTCAAGTGGATGACACTTTTCTCTTTCATGAACACTCCGATTCGTGTCGCCGACAGCAGGTTGCCTCTTACAGCACAGTACAGCATCCAAGACACTGTGCGAAGCATCAGCGCGCCCCCGCCCCTTTTAAGCTTCTTATTTTGTTATGACTAGGCTTGAAAAGGGCTTCATTTAATAGTGTAGCTCTTGGGCGCTCGTTCCTTCGGCGAGCGTCGGCGTCCTACCTCGTAACCGAGGGAACGAGCACAGATAAAGGTGAGACCGAACATGCAGCGCAGCGACACATGAAAAAAGCGGCCATAGTGAAGAGAGCGCAAGGAAGAGAGCGGAGGTGGGGGGTATGGTGAAATCGCGAGAAGAAAAGCGTAGTGCCGCGCGCGAGGGGCTTTGCAGCTACTGTGGCTACGAGATTGCGCCAGGGTAGCGCGCGTTGTCTGTATGGACACTATCGCTGCATGAGCGGGGATTGTCTGCGGCTGCTCCTGTCAAATCGTGCCCGCGCCGCTTAACCCACGTGCTGCCTCTCGTGATCTCCCGATTACTGAGGCAGTCGGGCCACACTCGGCTGCATTCGCAACTTGCCGCACGAGACACAATGTCCGCGCCAGCCAATTTATCGCGAAATGAAAACATGTATAGAGCTGCGCTGAAATTTCGCAATACGGAGTGTCTTAATCGTCAGAGGATTTTTTCGCTTCTCAGGAGGCCAGAGGACACACTCAACGCTTTGCTGCGGACTATGTGCGAGCAACGCGGCCTCGATTCCCCGTCGCAGTTGGTGGCTGACTTGCACGTGTGGCCCGACTTTCACGGGAACCGGTCTCCGGTCGCAGATCCCAACATACGGGGAATGGTGCGCACGTTATCCTTTCTTCCTTGAGAACTGCATACCCCTGCACTTTTTGCAGATAGCAGCTGCTAACATTTCGTTGCCTAATATTTCTCTGCGTTTCCTTTGGAGAGAAACTTGGAAGCACTTTGTTGAGCACACATAAAATGTCTTACTGTACAATTTAAGACCTTGACTGAGGAAGAATCTGTAACAAAAGGAAAGGTTACACATTAAGCCATGGAGGTCAAGTAGAACTAGTGATTGCCTACCCTGCTCGGTGAGAAAGGTGAAGGAAAGAGGAAGCGCTGCACAAACGAAGTCAGCCACGTACATCGTCTAGCGATAGCACGACAGCATCGTGAACCTTATGCGCTTCAGCAACACAGGTATTGCGTTCAATGCACCGACTCTTTGGGAGCACTGACCCGAGGCTTTTTGCCAGACCCAATTGTCGCCCCTTTCGAGGTTTGCGCAAATCACTTGCTTCTGTCATCTCAGCGAGGTCAAACACAGATAATGAGTGCAAGCGTCTCGCCAGAGTTGCATGTGTACCATGTAGGACTGTAAGTCATCTTAGTGAGAAATGCATACGAGTTCAGAAACGCGACGCCGAGTCACAAATGGCACAAGAGGGTTTATTCACGTCATGGTAATGAGGTGGTAAACACAATTGTAAGTCAGGATGCCTACAAATAAACAGGATATTGGGACCTAGAAATCCGTATGAAGTGCAAAATTTTTCTCAGCGTGGCTGTTACATTCGCGGCCAAGTTCGGGTTGACCACGCGTACCAAATTGATAGCGTGCGCTTCGAGTGCTAATAATTTGGCATCGGCAGCCGCCTCATCGCTGTCACGAAATGTCATTTGCTCAGACACAAGGCCTGCCGCTAGCAGGAAATTAGGCATACAGAGCATGTTTAGCCGCTGTTATAGGTATCCAGGGTGCGTTTAGTTATTTCGTTGTACGTTTCCGAAAACCATCCTCACAAGAATTACTATTGAGATATTGTTGCCATATTGTTGATTAATTGTTGACTCAATAGCCTTTCAACATTACCTCAAATTATTCAAAGCACACAACAATAATTTAACAATAAAGTTGTGTTGTTGTTCACAACAAAAGTACTTGAGTAAATGCTGTTGCCACATAGTTGAATATTATTGAGCATTATTGAGCCATTGTTAAGTAGTTCAGAACAGTAAAGTCGTTGACTAAATTTAGGTGACATTGTTGAGTGATAATGAGCATTATTAAGCCATTGTTGAGTGTTCACAACAACAAAGTCGTTGACTAAATGCTCTTGACCTATTGTTGAACATTGACTCTTATTGAGTACTGTTGATTTTCGAAATATGTGTAAATCACAAGCACATGCGTATGTGTGCGTCTGTTGCACATATATAGCTTTATTGATTACTTAGTCACCATTGGATATTTATTTATTTATTTATTTATTTAAAATACCTTACAGGCCCTATGCGGGCATTGTGTAAGGGGGGTACAAAATCAAGGGGGAAAAGAAAGAGTAAACAGCCTTCTAAAGTGTAATACAAAAGATACGCCTCAATGCAGGGCTCATTACTACCAAAACATGTAAAAGGAACAACTGAAGTAATGAAAGGCCACAAAGGTACGCTTAAGGAAATAACACGAATAAAACTCAACGTAAGGTACTAATACTATAAAGTAAAATACACGAAAAATGAACATATCAGGGAGTACAATTCTTGAAGGGATATTTAGGGAAATAGACGCAAAAAAGCTATAATATATACAAGGCATACAAGTGAACACGTGGCGCAGCATAAAATAGCAATTCATAGGAGCGAGATAGCAATGCATCAATAAAAAAAATCACAAGAAGTTCGAAGCACATTGCCAAGCGTAAGAAACAAGATAAAGTGATTTGTAAGTGCTATTATGAAAAATGCTTGTGTAGGAGATGACGAAATTTTTCTTGATCTGACTCGGAAGCAATGTGATCAGGCAGATTGTTCCACAAGCGAGTGGCCGTAGGGAGCGCGGAAAAGTTAAAAGCATGTGTCGTACCGTACATGCGCGCAAAACTAAACTGGTTATTTAATCGGCGAGACGTGTTCGAGGCGATCTGGATATGTAGTGTGGATTGTGTGGCATTGTAAACATATTTGTGAAACAGGGATAACAGAGCGATATTACGGCGAAGAACTAAAGGCTGTATGGAACGATCGAGTTTCATTTGCGTTACGCTGGAGTGATGGCTATAATTACGTGTAATGAAACGGGCAGCTCGGTTTTGGACTGATTCAAGCATGTCGATTAAGTATGTAGGATGCGGGGACCAAATGGATGATGCATACTCGAGCTGTGGACGAACAAATGTCTGATAAGCCAATTTGCGAATGTTGGAAGGTGAATTACCCAGATTACGACGTAGGTCACCTAAAGTCCTTGAAGCTTTTGCGCAAACGGCTGCAATGTGGTCTGTCCAGGAGAGGTTTTCGGTTAGGTGAACACCCAAATATTTATACGATACTGTATGTAACAATTGTTTATTATTGACGTTGTATAAAAAATGAGTTGTCACGCTTATGACTAAAAGAAATTACCTGACATTTTGATACATTTAAAGCCATTAACCAGGTGTTACACCAAATATGAATTTGGCTAAGGTCATTTTGAAGGGCCAGGTGGTCGTCAGTACTGTTAATTGATCTGTAAATAATGCAGTCGTCAGCGAAAATACGTAAGTGAGAAGAAACATTAAGTGGCAAATCATTTATGTAAATTAGGAAGAGTAAAGGGCCCAAAACGCTGCCCTGAGGCACACCAGAAGTAACGTAAGTAGGAGACGAAGCGATATTGTTAACTACTGTGAACTGTTGACGATTCGAAAGAAAATTACGAAGCCATGTTAGAGTGAAGGAGTGAATTCGAAGTGCAGTTAATTTTGCAATAAGGCGACAATGAGCTACACGATCAAATGCTTTGGAAAAGTCAAGAAAAATGCAATCGGTCTGGTGGTTATTGTTTATGTTAAGGTGCAGGTCAGTCGTGAATTCGAGTAACTGTGTCTCACATGATAATCCTTTCCTGAAACCATGTTGATGGCGAAAAAAGAAATTATTGGACTCTAGGTGATTAAAAATATGAGAAGCAATTATATGCTCGAGCATCTTGCAGCAAATGCAGGTCAATGAAATTGGACGGTAATTTTCCGGGGAGTTTTTATTCCCAGTTTTAAATATGGGTGTAATTTTGGCCATTTTCCAGTCATTGGGCAGCTGTCCCGATGACAAAGACTGCTTGAGTATATGGTACAGAATGTTACTGGATATAGAAATGGTATTTTTTAATATCTTGGAACTAATATTATCAATACCAGATGAAGTAGATAACTTCAAATTATTAATAAGACATGCAACTCCCTCCACCGAGATTTCAATACCTTCCATGAATGGCCAGTCATAATCAGCAACATCAGGTACAATGGTATGATCCTCGCGGCTGAAAATCGATGAAAAAAACGTATTAAACGCAGAGGGGCATTCATTGTCAGAGAGAGGAGTATTTGTATCGCTATGTAAGGCTATCCGGTTTGAGTCACGGTCAGGTGATATAACTCGCCAAAACTTTTTCGGATTCGAATGTAAGAGAGAAGGTAAATCTGTGGAGAAATATTTATCTTTAGCTGCAGCTAAGACGGAACAGTACGTTTTTAAGCAAATCCTGTAACTTTCCCACGAAGGAGCATTATTGACACGTTTAGCGGTATTGTACAGACGTTTCTTTTTATTCCTGAGCTTACGTAGGGCCTTAGTAAACCAAGGATTTGTTTTGTCATTTGTTATCGAGATCAACGGGATATATTTGTTAATTAGAGCAGACATTTTATTCTTGAAACATACCCAGTTATCTTCCACCGAGCGACTATAAAAAGAAGGAAGTAGCGTGCGGTTGAAAAATACTTCAAGTTCATCGTTTATTTTAGAGTAGTTTGCTTTGTTATAATCACGTATTGTTTTCTTTGAGATCCCTGAAAAGGGTAGTGGAACACTGATTGTTACCTGAAGTAGATCGTGATCACTAAAGCCGTTTAGATGAATTACGGATTCAATCGCTTCAGGAGTGTTGGTGAGTATAAGGACTAGAATGTTAGTACCACGGGTAGGTTTGTTAATGACCTGGAATAGGTTAAGATCTAAAGTTAAGTTAAGAAAATCCACTGATGTTCGACAGGATGATGATAGATTACTCCAATTTATGAGCGGAAAGTTAAAATCACCGAATAAGTAAACAGAATGCGCTGGACAGAGCTGGAGGGCCGTGTTTATGCTATTGCGTAGTTCTGTAACGAAATAAGTGCTGTAGTCAGGTGGACGGTAACAGGCACCTACCAGTAGTTTGGTCGTATTTATGATTACTTCAACCCACACAATTTCAAGAGATGAGTTCGAGTCGATAATAAGAGAAGATAATGATTTTTTAACACCGAGCAGAACGCCACCGCCTCTCTTGCTAGTTCGATCTTTGCGGTAAATATTATAAGAATGGTTATCAGGAAGAATTTCGTCGTCTGTAATGTCAGGATTTAGCCAAGTTTCGGTAAGAACAAGAATATTAGATTCGTTATCGTCAAGCAGGGAGCAAACTAATTCGCGCTTGGGCATGATGCTTCGTATGTTTGCGTAAAATAGTGTCAACAAAAAACCCAGTGATAGGTAGCTTTGACTGTGGAAGAGCCCGTGGGCAAGTGCTTATGTCTAGCTATCTTTGCGACATGACAGCGGTATCAGTGACTTTGTCGTACGTGTAAGTCTGGTTATTTATAAGCAGCCGATCTACTGACAGCTTAAAAGACACATTTTGAGGTTTCGCGAAGTCAAGCAGCTTCCTTCTAACTTGTCGCGTAGCTCGCGAGAAATCTTCAGCGATTGAATATTCTAAGCCTTTTAATTTGTATGCAGATGACTAGATGCGTTGCTTGTCTTTAAAAAATATTAGTTTAGCTATTATAGGTCTGTTCTTTCCTTCTTGGTATTTCCCAAGCCTATGTACGCGTTCAAATTGCGAACTGATTGTTGTAATTTGCAGTTTTTCAGAGCACAGTTTTATGACTTTCTTTTCAGGGGTAGCCCTGTCTTCTTTAGGGTCATCTTTTATCCCGAAAAACAGTAAATTACTTCGTCCGAGCCTGTTTTCTGCGTCCTCACATCTTGAAGTTATCCTTTGCAGCTGATCTGAGACATCACGTAAAGTCTTACTCCCTTTTTCCTTCACGCCTGAGTCTGCAACGCTTTCTGAGGAAGTGGCTAACTCAAGCGCCGCAACCCTGGCTGTTAGAATGACGAGTTCATTATCAGTGGAAGCTTGTTTGTCCTTTGCGCTTTTTAATTCCGCCAAAAGCGCCTCTTGTGCGGCCTCTAGTTTCTGTATCGCCTCAAGAGCGGAGGCAAACGCATCTGCCTCAGCTTTTGACATTGGACCTGGGTTTGACTCAACGTCGCCAGAAAGCAAGAGGAGCAACTCAAACATTGCAGAGTAGAGCGAACACAGAAGTAAATTAGAACGCTTTAAAACATCAATCCACTCAACTGGGCACGACACCGCGATCAAACAGCAGTTGTTACTCCTAATGCATGAAGCACACCGCACGTAACTAACCTGCAATAGCAGTAGCTCAGTACGCTGCATACTCGATGCGGTGCCGTGCCCGAAGTGGACGCTTGCTGGCTGGTTTTTAAATCCTCTTCCGGTGGTGTCCGTTGTAGTACCCAATCGCCGTTGCCAGATGTGCGCGAAGGTCTTGTCTGGATTCGGCGCTGCGATTACCTAGGCAAGCCGAGGTGGTGTCGCGTCATCGGTGCGCAGTCTGCACGTGCCGGGAAGTGCTGAGCAAACGGCCCAAGTGACGGTCACCTGCAATAGCAGTAGCTCAGTACGCTGCATACTCGATGCGGTGCCGTGCCAGGGTGTTTCACGTTACTTAAAGCATAGACGCATCTACCGAGTGGGCAGCGGGACACTGTCCCCCTGACCACTTTCTGAGAATGTGGGAGAGGTTATGCCCCATCACTTTACTGGTTGGGCACACACACACACACACACACACACGCACACACACGCACACGCGCACGCGCGCGCACGCGCACGCACGCACGCACGCGCACGCACGCACGCACGCGCACACGCGCACACGCGCACAAGCACACAAGCACACACGCACACACACGCACACACACGCACACACGCACACACGCGCACACGCGCACACACACGCGCACACGCGCACACGCGCGCACACGCGCGCACACGCGCGCACACGCGCGCACACGCGCGCACACGCGCGCACACACGCGCGCACACACGCGCACACACGCGCGCACACGCGCGCGCACACGCGCGCGCACACACACGCGCGCGCGCACACACGCGCACACGCACACACGCATACATACATACATACATACATACATACATACATACATACATACATACATACATACATACACACGCACATACATACATACACACGCACATACATACATACACACACACACACACACATATATATATATACATACACACACACACACACACACACATATATATATATATATATATATATATATATATATATATATGACGTCATGATGTAAGAATCTACGGCTGCGGCAAGGTTTTATTTGAAAAGTTGATGGCGAGCGTGAAAGTAGCCCGCAAATGCACGCAAACTTGCCGCGCCTCGAGGCAGTAGTCTGCGTGTATTCGCGGGCTTCTTTCACTTTTGGAAAAACACTTTTATGTACCACGTATTGAGCAACAAAAAGCTGTATCAGGAGTCTGTCATGTCTTTCTACAATTTTCTCATTTACATGTAAAGTTACGGAAAACACCCTGTGCGCGCGCACACACACATAAGTACGTATATATGACTTCTGAATAGAGGCATGTCTGGTTGCCGCATGGTTTTATTTGGAAAGCTGTTGCATATCTTGAAAAACACCTTTTTCTCTTTCACGCGCATTCTTTCTCATACAGGGCGTTTCAGCTAACTTTACATCGAGTTTAGGAATACGCCGATTCAGTCAAAGACGACGTCACCGCATGCATGTTTCTCGCTTTTGTATGTAGCGCGTCGCGTAATTTTTCTATTTTTCTTAATTAGATAATTGTTCAAGATTTGTTAAGGAGCTTATGAAGCAACAACGTTACGCGTGTAAAATTCAAATTAAAAAGATGTAAGCACTTTGCAACACGACCGATTAGGCAATTTCTAGCCTATCCATTTAGGATTAGTATTTTTCGCCTTACTGTGGTTCCCCGCAAAATATCTAAAAAATACCACGTGACATACCCGCTTGCGCGCAGTGATTGCAGTGCTCCCAAATTGTCCGCGTACAAATGAACATGGCGTTTAGCAGGGCGTGCGGCCGCTTAAAAAGCAACAGGGCAGTGACGAAGACGTTAGCTGTGCTATTTACGCCAGCGATGTGCTTCCCTCGCGGCCGTTCATAATAGTGATAAGCAGACGGGTGTTCACACCAGGTGAATGCTAGATTCGTTTATGCGTGAAAGGCTTGGGAGAAGTGCAATCACGACTCGCAAGCGGGCATGTCACGCTATGTTTTTTTTATTTCGCGGCCATCCGCAGTAAGCTGAAAAACACTAATACTTAATAGATAGTAAGACAGAAACTGTTTATTCGAGCCTATAACTGTTTGGCTCTATTTGACGTTTTCGTTGCTGGTCGCACTCTGCAACGGAAAACGTTGGTTCGTTGCAACGAAAACGTTGTCGAGACCCTCCTTAAAGGCCATCTTCCTGTATAACAAATCATCAAGGGCCTTAACAGAGAGAGTATAAGAATGGGGTTGAAGAATAATATGCAGAAGACAAACATAATTATCAATAGCCAGGCAAGGCTACACGAGTTCAGGATCGGCATTCAGCCTCTAGTTTGTGAAGGACTACAATCAGGGCACTTTACCGGTGGTGACCTATGGGGCAGAGACTTGAAGACTGACAAAGAAGCTTGAGAACAAGTCAAGAAGCGAGCAAAGAACGATGAAACGAAGGTCTGAGGGCAAAAGGGTGTAGCCCATATTCTATTTGACAATAAGAGAAAAAAAATGGAGCTGGGCAGGTCTTGTAATGCGCAGGTTAGATAACCGTTGCACCATTAGAGTTAAAGAATGGGTACGAAGCGTAGGGAAATGCAGTCGATGTCGGCAGAACACTAGGTGAGGCGATGAAATAAGGAAATTCGCAAGCGCTAGTTAGAATCGGCTGGCGCAAGACAGGGGTGTTTGGAGATCTCAGGGAAAGACCTTCGTCCTAAAGTGGACATAAAATAGGCTGATGATGATGGTGATTGCACTGTTGAATCTAACTCTTGACACAGTTACATGCCTAGTTATTAAGGAAAGAATTGAAAGTTGTCTTTGTTTAAGACTATGCACACTGCTTGTGTCACACAAGCAGGGCACATCGACACAAGCGTAAGCTTGTGTTTCCGCCTGTGGGTAGATGCAGAAAGCAGTCGTTCAATGAGGGTAGCCGCGTGTTGCGGTCTCCTCTGAAGCACGCGGCAATCTTCCATGATAGGCGAGTTACAATGAACAAAGATACCCAAAATGAGAATTTTGGCAGGAACACAGCAGCGGTCATGACACAATATCATTTCTAAGATTTTAAGCGAGATATACACGTTCCTGTTTGTCTGTATATAGCCCAACATATGAAAAAAACTTTGGTAATGTTAAGCAATTACACGGAAAATATAGAAGGCATCGAGAGTCTTGTCTCAGGTAGATTTCTTGCAGTGTCGAAACAGACACCTAGGACTTCGTGTGGCTGTGAGAACTCCCTTACACAGGTTCGACGCCCTTGAAGTACCAGTTCCTCGGATCAGCCTGCGCATGCCGAGGCGTCTTGTGCCGCCTTTTGCAGTGAAGCTGTACATGACTAAAACCTTTGGATTTTTTCGCCTGTACCAATGACTGCGGGAGGCGCATGCCGCGTGCGCCGCTGGGTTCCTTGCAATACCATCAGACTGGAATGGCCTTCCTCATCAAGTCGCTACCATCACCGGCTCTTCACAATTTCTTTAAGATGCAACAACTTTTTATCGACTGAATTGACTGCATTATAACACTTGTTTGTATATGCTGTATTCCCATCTCTTATGTAATACGCCTACTGCGGGGTCTTTAAGGAAATAAAATGAAATCAGGTGGCGCCATTGTCTGCGGCGGCGCCGGCCATGCCGTGGAAAAAGAAAAAAGAACCAGAAAGCTAACCTCCGCGCTTAGCGTTCGCCGCAAGCGCTTCCCGGTAAAGATTACCGCTGCATAAGCTGCAGTTCCCGGGAAACGGCAACTGTAGCATGCGAAGCAGGGAGTGACGTAACTACACTTTCATCTCCAAAAGAAAAAAAAAACCCGCGTAGGATCTCACTTAATTTGGCTTCTGATATTGCTATGGAAAGGCCATGTGTAGTTGAGACTCCCGAAGAGCAGCGTGAACACGAGTGGTGACGGGAACAGCAACGTCAATATACACAATGGTGTCTTGCTCACACTAGGCAGGACCCAATTCAAGGCTATGTCACATTCGTCTATCAAAGCAGGTGATATTCCTCAACTTTGAAGCAGATTATTTTTTTGCGGTTTCAATAGCTTGCGACTCCACTTTTCGAACACGCCACTTTAATCGGCGGAGTCTTGCTTAGGCACCAGGGCAAGACAGCTGTAGCCTTGTGCCCGGGTGCAGTGTCCAGTAGGCCATGACGAGGACGTCATCGCAATAGTGCTCACAACTCAGTTGCGATGCGAAACAAATATTTCCGAAAGCAAATCGCAGCTTTAGCTCAAAGTGGGTTGTTCGGATACAAAGTTTGCGTTTCACACGATATGCTTCGCTAATCCTGCGAACGTTTACACACACTCAACCACGGTAAAAAACTTTACAACAGAAAGCACTACGAATTCTGGAACAAGTGCAATGAAACTGAATAGCTGGTAGCGCTTGCAAATTGTGTTGGCCCTCTGGTTTAACACAATTATGAACAGAACCCTCGTTTGGCATAGTTTCCTTTAAACATGATAATAAGCACGTTTGTGTCTGCTGTGGCAATTCTCATGCCATGTGGCAACTTAAGTGTGTGATGCCTCACTAATGTTCAGTTCTCAATCAATGTACGTCGCACCTTCCTTCCACCAAACGTGTTCCTCGTGTGGAATTTTCTTCCCAAACGGGCCATCGCGCAGCAAATATCGATGCCAGGGCAATATGGCGGATGGCGCACTGCCGACTGAAGCGGGGAGGAGACGTCGAGAAAGGAATTCCGCCAATCGTATGGCGCCCTTATGTCACGGGCACTCAACAACGAATAAGAGAGCTCGCAGGGACCCTTCTTTGGCGCCGTAACTGAAAGAATCCAATGGCTGCATAGAGCCTGCGTTGGAGGGAAAGTGAAGAAAAAACACCGCTCTTTGAAATGAGACCAAGATGTCCGAGCTACTACGCGTGAAACGGGAGCTGCGTTTCGTAGAAGTGCCGTATTAGTAATAATTTCGGCTCAAATTTTGCTAGTGTCAATGAATTGAAGTAATACTGCGGCTAAAATACCGATCGAATAGTTTAGATATTCGGTCTGGTTGTGTAAAAAGGGCTGTAGATTTCAGAAGCACCACTTCCAGAAAGTCAGTTTTTTCGCTGTTTGTTGGTCCCAAAGACCTGCGTCCCTCCTTAATTCAGATCACGATCTATTATGAGTACTATTTCATTGTGTTTGCAAGTTGTAAATGTTATATATATATATATATATATATATATATATATATAATGTCTATATAGGTGGGATGAACATGGAATGTGCATACCTATCTTGTTAAGAAGATATGAGCCTACGCTGGATATTCTTTTTTTTTGCAGATAAGCGGACTGACGCTGTCGACTGGCGAAGAGGACCTCGCGAAGCTGTACCTCGCTACTCTGCAGGCACTTGCGGTGAGCGAACATAGAACGTCCACAACAAAACCTACAACAGCCCTTATATTACGTGCGTATGAAAGTGAATTGGAATGGTGCAACTTTTCAAGCAGGGTTTACCTATTGCCATGCTCAGTCAAAGGTGTGGAAGACTCGGAGATTTCCTTTTTATGCAAAACCCTATTATATACTAATGTTCGTGAACATAACCTAATAATAAGATATGCAAATCGCGCCTACTGTTGGAATTGGTGTAAGTAAGCTTACGTGTTTTCCTGCCGCCTTGACCGAACCAGTGCAGCACATCACCTCAACGTATTTTCGGTGAAATCTGCACCGCAATAGCTCTATTACAGAAGCATCTGCGCCAGCCAATAGTCGCGGGTCTTGTCGTGCCGCATTCTTCCTCCCGGTCTGCCCCTCTCTCTCTCTTTTAACCCTCCGCACATTCTTCTCAAAAGTCCACTTGCCACCAGAGCATTTTAACCCATCGGACGTATAGAAAACTTCGCTCTTAAGATGACATCTCCAGTAATCCTAGAAACGCAGAAAACAGCTCGGTGACGCCGGTGGGAGCCCCGGGAGCAGTTTTCTCTGTAAGGAGATCGAGTACCTGTATTGGGTTCACGCCGATGTAGGGACGGTGGCTCCGTAGAGCAGTGCCGCTCTTGCGCTGTCCGGTGCATGCCTGTCAGCTCTTGAAAATCTGAGTGAGGAGTGTGATTTTCGTGCCGGACCTTACCCACATCTGCAGCAGGTCTCTAAGGTGAACAGCCTCTAGTCGATAGACCAATGTAGGCAAGGGAAGTCGGCAAAACGGATCCGTAACCTTGACAAAAGGATTGGCTGAGGGCTGAGACACCAGCTGACATCCAAACCACAAGATTGCACTCAACTGCACAAGGAAACCTTCGATTCAGATGTTTAAATCTGGCAACACTTGCAAGAATTATGGTCAAGCTCTTTGCATATGCTTAGCCTTACACTTTGCCGGTCATCATACGGAGCAAATGCGGAAGCATATCGGGCGCTTTCGGTGGTTCTAGGTACTGCTAGACTCTTCACTTGTGTGCGCTCCTTTGTAGACCCAACGCTGCCACAGTCCTTTCCTGTCGCCCCGCGCTGCCCACCCGTGATAGATACCGCATTTCAAAAGCCAAATGTAGTCACGAAAGCATTGTACTTTGACCCGTGTGAACCCAGCAAAGACCTCCGCCGACTTTGGCGGCTGCGGCGTATGGCGCGGCCGCGCGGACACGATGTTGATAGCGATCTGCGATGAGTACAGAGTCTGGGTGCACCTAGGCCTCATAGCGTCATGTGGTCTGTGTTCTCGCCACTTCGTTCACGCTGAAGCGAGAGGCCGCACGAAGGTCAATTTGCAATTCATGCTACCTTGCTTGATAATTTCGTCAGTAAGCGAATGCGTACATGTTTATAGAGCTGATAAAGCTACTATCCCTACTTCGTATACAATCACCGCGCTTGCTCAGTGGCTATGGTGTTAGGCTGCTGAGCACGAGGTCGCGGGATCGAATCCCGGCCACGGCGGCCGCATTTCGATGGGGGCGAAATGCGAAAACACCCGTGTACAGGCCGCCATTGGAATATGAACCTGGCAACTTTTAACGCTAGAACGTTATCTAGTGAGGCGAGTCTAGCAGTGCTATTGGAGGAATTAGAGGGCAGTAAATGGGATATAATAGGGCTCAGTGAAGTTAGGAGGCAGAAAGAAGCCTATACAGTGCTAAAAAGCGGGCACGTCCTGTGCTACCGGGGCTTAGCGGAGAGAAGAGAACTAGGAGTCGGATTCCTGATTAATAAGAATATAGATTGTAACATACAGGAATTCTATAGCATTAACGAGAGGGTGGCAGGTCTTGTTGTGAAACTTAATAAGAAGTACAAAATGAAGATTGTACAGGTCTACGCCCCTACATCCAGTCATGATGACCAGGAAGTCGAAAGCTTCTGTGAAGACGTGGAATCGGCGATGGGTAGAGTGAAAACTAAATACACTATACTAATGGGCGACTTTAATGCCAAGGTAGGCAAGAAGCAGGCTGGAGACAAAGCAGTGGGGGAATATGGCATAGGCACTAGGAATAGCAGGGGAGAGTTATTAGTAGAGTATGCAGAACAGAATAATATGAGGATAATGAATACCTTCTTCCGCAAGCGGGACAGCCGAAAGTGGACCTGGAGGAGCCCTAACGGCGAGACTAGAAATGAAATAGACTTCATACTCTGCGCTAACCCTGGCATTATACAAGATGTGGACGTGCTCGTCAAGGTTCGCTGCAGTGACCACAGAATGGTAAGAACTCGAATTAGCCTAGACTTGAGGAGGGAACGGAAGAAACTGGTACATAAGAAGCCGATTAATGAGTTAGCGGTAAGAGGGAAAATAGAGGAATTCCAGATCAAGCTACAGAACAGGTATTCGGCTTTAACTCCGGAAGAGGACCTTAGTGTTGAAGCAACGAACGACAATCTTGCGGGCATCATTAAGGAATGTGCAATGGAAGTCGGTGGTAACTCCGTTAGGCAGGATACCAGCAATCTATCGCAGGAGACGAAAGATCTGATCAAGAAACGCCAATGTACGAAAGCATCTAACCTTATGGCTAGAATAGAATTGGCAGAACCTTCGCAGTTAATCAACAAGCGTAAGACAGCTGACATAAGGAAGTATAATATGAATAGAATTGAACATGCTCTCAGGAACGGAGGAAGCCTAAAAACAGTGAAGAAGAAACTAGCAATTGGCAAGAATCAGATGTATGCGTTAAGAGACAAAGCCGGCAATATCATTACTAATATGGATGAGATAGTTCAAGTGGCAGAATAGTTCTACAGAGATTTATGCAGTACCAGTGACAACCACGATGATATCGGAAGAGAGAATAGTCTAGAGGAATTCGAAATTCCACAGGTAACGCTGGAAGAAAGCCTTGGGAGCTATGGAAAGGGGGAAGGCAGCTGGGGAGGATCAGGTAACAGCAGATTTGTTGAAGGATGGTGGGCAGATTGTTCTAGAGAAACTGGCCACCCTGTATACGCAATGCCTCATGACGTCGAGCGTACCGGAATCTTGGAAAAACGCTAACGTAATCCTAATCCATAAGAAAGGGGATGCCAAAGACTTGAAAAATTATAGACCGATCAGCTTACTGTCCGTTGCCTACAAAGTATTTCCTAAGGTAATCGCAAACAGAATCAGGAGCACCGTAGACTTTTGCCAAGCAAAGGACCAGGCAGGATTCCTTAAAGGCTACTCAACAATAGATCATATTCACACTATCAATCAGGTGATAGAGAAATGTGCGGAATATAACCAACCCTTATATATAGCTTTCATTGATTATGAGAAAGCATTTGATTCTGTCGAAACCCCAGCAGTCATAGAGGCATTACGGAATCAGGGTGTAGAGGAGCCGTATGTAAAAATACTGAAAGATATCTATAGCGGCTCCACAGCCACCGTAGTCCTCCATAAAGCAAGCAACAAAATCCCAATAAAGAAAGGCGTCACGCAGGGAGATATATCTCCAATGCTATTCACAGCGTGTTTACAGGAGGTATTCAGAGACCTGGATTGGGAAGAATTGGGGATAAGAGTTAATGAAGAACACCTTAGTAACTGGCGATTCGCTGATCTTGCCTTGCTTAGTAACTCAGTGGTCCAATTGCAATTCATGCTCAATGATCTGGAGTGGCAAAGCAGAAGAGTGGGCCTAAAAATTTATCTGCAGGAAACTAAAGTAATGTTTAACATTCTCGGAAGAAAACAACAATTTACAATAGGTAGCGAGGCACTGGAAGTGGCAAGGGAATACATCTACTTAAGGCAGCTAGTGACCGCAGATCCAGATCATGAGACGGAAATAATCAGAAGAATAAGAATGGGTTGGAGAGCGTTTGGCATGCATTCTGAGATCTGAACAGCAGATTACCATTAACCCTCAAGAGAAAAGTGTATAATAGCTGTGTCTTACCAGTACTCACCTACGGGGCCAGAAACCTGGAGGCTTACGAAAATGGTTCTACCTAAATTGACAACGACGCAACGATCTATGGAAAGAAGAATGATGGGTGTAACGTTAAAGGATAAGAAAAGAGCAGATTTGGTGAGGGAACAAACGCGAGTTAATGAAATCTTAGTTGAAATCAAGAAAAAGAAATGCGCATGGGCAGGACATGTAATGAGGAGGGAAGATAACCGATGGTCATTAAGGGTTACGCACTGGATCCCAAGGGAAGGGAAGCGTAGCAGGGGGCGGCAGAAAGTTAGGTGGGCGAATAAGATTAAGAAGTTTGCAGGCATGGCATGGTCACAATTAGTGCATGACCGGGGTTTTCGAAGTATGGGAGAGGCCTTTGCCCTGCAGTGGGCTTAACCAGGCAGATGATGATGATGATGATGACGATGATGATGAAAGAACCCCAGGTGGTCGAAATTTCCGGAGTCCTCCACTACGGCGTGCCTCATAATCAGAAAGTGGTTTTGGCACGTAAAACCCCATAATTTTTTAATTGCTTCGTATAGCTGTCTACTCATTTGCTATCGCAATCAATGGTCCGCCTTTTGGGCCAAACTGCAAGTTTATGAAAAAAAGACCATTTGACAGTACTTGCGATGGCTGTATTGTCAATTGCACAACAAACGTCGGCCAGCTTGGGCACGCAACCGCTGCCAGTCGCCGGTGTGAATGAGCCCTTGCTTTAGGCAGTGTTGCGTTCGCTCGTTTCTGTTCGTGACGTGTGGTTGCGAGTTTGATCACGTGGAACTCGTGTGCGGTGTGAGCACAGCTACAATATTGTGTATGCTCTTGTACAGCCAAGCACGCCAGCCGCCGTAAGGTAAGAGCACATGCCGCAACACTTGATCAACACTCCTTCCACAGGCCGTCATAGCAATGGAGCAGAGCGATATTCCAGAAACGTTATCAGCGGCCGGGTAAATCTGTGAGCGACTACATAACAGTGCTACGTAAGCTAGCAACGCGCTCCAACTTGGGTATTCAACCACAGATGATAGCAACGACGGCGATTCCAACAACGACAACGCCAACTGGACACTTTACTGCTGAGTCAACGTTGATATCAACAGCTACATCAGCTGCTTTGGTGTGGACTTCGACAATTTTACCATTTAAATGAATTTCTCCGTGACGGGTATGTGTGTGGCCTACGTGGCGCAAATGCTCAGTGATGGTTACTTGGGGAAGATCTCACCTGTGACAAGGTTTTTGATGCTGCTGTCAGCGCGGAGCCCACTGTTCAGCGACAAGGGAGGACAGGACTACCTGTATAAGCAAGGCTGCGAGAAGCAGAACACACGGAAACGCTGCAAAAGCTCCCCAACTAAGCCAGTTGAAGTTGTGTCAGCGATGTTGGCACTGTAATGATTGGCATAATCCAAATATGTGCTAGTTAGGGAAAGACGCGTGTGGCCGCAGTCGAATAAAAGCACAGATCGAAAAGGGACACAATAAAAATAAAAAACTTCGAAGAAAAACTCGCAGCACAATATTTCTGTAGAACGCCCGATCGAGCAACAGCTGTCTACGCTTCATTACCGAACGCTATAACAGGCGAGTGGACTGCCCCGAAGATTGCAGTCAGGCTGTGTGAATAGTGAATCGGTGATCTTTTAGGTTGGATCAGGCGCGGCTTGCTGTGTGGTCAGCCATAACACATATTGCGCTACCTGGCCTACGAACCCACCCCATCTTGAAATGGAGGGCGTCCATCTTCGCAAGTGGTCACCAAAATCTTTCAGAGTGCCCGGATCTATCGTGGTGACTGAGTGCCGCAAGCATTAGTCAAACAAGTTGTCATTGCTTGTAAACCAAGGAAGTGGTTGCGACCTACTGGGAGGCAACTGTGTTTGAAAAGCGAGGAATGACAGTGAGTGGCACACAACTGACAATCCTTAGTGTCAACCTGACACAGATGCTTCAGAAATATCAGTCTGTGTTCTCTTAAGAAATCGCAGGACACGTAGGAGCAGCAGTGTAACCTGTAACTGACTGAAAAAGGCGAAGCCCAAGCTCTTGGAGGCACACTTTGTTCCATTTGAAATATGCTCGACAGCTGAAGGCGCCGGCTACTACAAGTAACCATACACTCCAGTCATTTATGGGGATGTTCGCCTTCTAGGATCATTCCTTAGAAGGAAAAGCAGTGGCCGAATTCCCGCAATGTGAGTTGATACAGAAGGACGTACCATGGCGCTCGAGCCAAGACACCAAGAGGCTTTCAATAAATCGAAGTACTCTTATTGAAACAACTGTTCTCTCTGAGTACCATTAGTACAAGCCGCTATTCATTTCTTGTCATGCTTCACCCTATCATGTCATAGCAGTGTCAGTTCACGTGAACGTTCTGGGTAGGAAGGCAACGATTGTTTTCGCCTTCGCCTTACGAACCTTGGGTGCTGCAGAACCGAATAACGTTCAAATAAATCGTGGACTGGCAATCGTGAACTCATTTTCACGCGTACATCGCAAGGCGGAAGGTCAGATTCTTCATGGACCAACAGCCCTTTCTAGGAATAGTTGGCCCTTCGAAACCAGTGTTGTTGTCTTAGTTCATGGCTCTGTGGTGTCTCAAACTTGCAACGTACGATTATGAGATGAAATATTGATCAGGGAAACGTCATCAGAATTTGAATGGCCTCAGTAGCCTACCATTTCCAGCGTACTTTGAATAACTGCATGCCCATGGCGACATTCAAGGCTCTTTCAGCACCACGTCTTACTTCGGAGCAGTTAGCCACCTTGACTGAGAATGAAGTTCTCTCGAGAGCCTACACTGCTCTTGAACAAGACACTCTAAACCACACACAGATAGAAGGAGACGACTTTGCTCCGTATCGAGGAAGAGCCACACAGTTCGCCGTTCACAACGGGTGCATTGCCTGGGACCGTAGGGTTCTTGTACCAGCAGCCGCACCAGAGTAAGCAATGGATTTTGTTCATGCAGGTTATCGCGGAGAAGCTGCGATGAATGCCTGTGCACTTAGTTACTTGTGGTGGCCGAGCCTTGGAACAAACGTTCGAGCTTGCGCTGTGCCAGCACAGAGAAGGAGATCGAGCCAAAATTCCGATTCCTCACTGGACACAGCCACCAACGTCGTTGCGCACTGTGCACGTACATTTTGAAGGGCCTATAGAAGGGCACACCCTTTTCGTAGTTGTGTACGTCTTTACCAAGTGGGTGGAAGTGAGGAAATTAACCACCTGACTTCAGTAGCGCTCATTTGTGAGCTGCGATCACTTTTTGCGACGTTAGAAATGCCTCGAAAGGTAGTGAGCAACACGAGAAGAATGTCAGAGCAGGAGCCAACGTTTCGAGAAGTTAACTTGTTGAAACGTTCGCTCCTGCTCTCCCCTTGTTCTCGGGTTGCTCATCTTCTAGAATTTCTCTCTCCCACCTTGTCGTGTTTTATCTGACCTCGCAAGGTAGTGTGAGATCACGAGCCCCATTGCTCATTTAGTTCTCTGAGAAATCTAAGATTTGTACAGAAAAAAGGAATGCAAGCTGTCACCTATGAACTTCATCTGCCCGCAACCAACTGTCAAGGTGAAATATATCCTGGTGAGCTGAAGAAAGCAGTGGGCCGGCCGAGAGAAAGATCACCATTTCTTAACCTTCGAGTTTCGCGATTCTTATTTCGGCTTCATACTACGGTGCATAAAACAATTGGAGCTACACCAGCTGGAGCTATGTTTGGCCGCAAAATACCGACACTCATTAATCTCCTCGTGCAGGAAGTTAGAACTGCCGACGAAAATTAATTGCTCTCCAAGAACAAGATTTCAGGCAGATGAACTCTTATTCGTAAAACAATTCGGAAAGGGTGCATACTGGGGCCCGGATCTTCTCTTGAAACCTTTAGGTCGCCGATCATGTAGACATGGATCATGTCTACAGGTGGCACAACCACCTGTAGACAACCTCTGAATCGACTAAAGATGTACCGAGGTGATATAACAGGCAGAAATCGAACCAACGCCGAACCTTTCGTGGGATATAGATTTCGACTGGCAGCTAAACCGAGCACAGATGCCCTCGGAGCAACATTAGGTCGTGGTTCCGAGGCGATCAACAAGCGTTAAGTGTATGTCTAACTTTAGAGGTGGCTTTCCTCAAAGGGGGAAGCGTGTTGGGTTTGTGTGAGTTTGTGGCGTGTGGTTGCATGTGCATTTACGTGACAGTCGAGTGCGGTGCTAGACGGCGTGTGAGTGACGGCGCCTGCCATGGTGCTGCGGAAATGATGGCGCTTCTCATATTCGCCTGCAAATGACCACTGATACGGAAACGGAATTCAGCCGCTGTGTCATGTTTCTGGCGTGACAAAATCTAAAGAGGAGTGCTGTATGATTGGGCTAGGACGGCGCAGGCTTTATACTGGCGTTGCAGAAATAAAGTTCTATTAACTTGAGACCCAGCTGCGCTCTACTTGACGCATCAGTTACCCTGATTGTCATACACTTGCGAAAGCTCTTATTGCGACAGCAACTATATGCACAATTCAGGCACATTTCCGTCGTCGCCGTCACCTTGAGCTTCTGTATAAAATTTAAGTGCGATAACGCAGCGTTCGTGCGCCGTGTGCTGTGGGTGAGAGTGAAAGCTTGCGAGAGTGAACCGAGAAGGAAGGTGGCTTGACTTCGCGCGCACATGGGACAAAAGCGCGGAGGAAGCGCAGCGTCTTCCACCAGTCACATCTACTCCGGCTGCCGCTGCATACTGCGCGGCTAAGCGAAAGCGATCTGCGGTGAATGCAGTCTAGGCGTGCCGAGGACTGACGGCTTGTGTGCGCCGTGTTCTCGCCGCTTTGTTCGCGTTAAAACAAGGTGCAGTACCAAGGGAAATTGTTGCTACGCTCTTCCTGACGTCAGTGCTTAGAGAGCTAGCGGCCGGGGTCGTCGAGTGAAATTCGTTCGTGTTTGCCTGTGTACACGTGACAGCATGCTTCTTAGTTTAGTTAGTAAGCGAAATTAAGACGCTTGGACGGCCTATAAAGCTATCCTTTCTTCTTACAGCTGTCTGATAATTTGCTATCGCCGTCGATGTTTCGTCTTTAAGCAGAAAATGCATCATTTTCTTTTTCATTGCTACCACATCTCCCCTGCAAACAACTGCGCGTGCTCCTGCACGCCAAAATGTCTTCAATAAAACTACTACATCCACACTACCGTGGTTTGTGCTTGTTGCCGAAGCGGCGCCTCACTGAAGGGCGCCCGACGCATTGTCGCACTTAATCTGTTGACGCCGGTCTGTCAGGAAGATCACACGGCTCTACAACTCTGGTATGGAACCATTACGGGCACCACAACCTCTACTACCACTTCATTTCACTACCAGTTTCACTACCAGCTCGTCACGAGCCACGCTGCACATGCACAGTCCCACGCGACGCTTCTCGTGGGCTGCTCTGCTTGGTTTGTAGGCACAAGCCGTCCTTTGGAAAGGAAGTCTTTGGTAGCGGCGGCGTCATGAATTCGTCTTGTGCTCCGGCATGCGCGCTCCCATGGCCGTTTCGGTCTCCGTGCTCCCGAGTGTCTTTGGCAAACGCGCCAGGATGCCGCTCTCTGTTAGAAACGACGTCTTTAGTGCCCGCGCATCTCCGTATGCAAAACCATAGGAGCTTTGCGCATTGCTCACGTTGACACTCCCAGAACGCTTTCGCATGCGTACTGCATCGAAGTTTGGAGAGGATTCTGATACCTGCACTTGTGAACAAGTCCTGTGTACAGTCCTCTACATACACTGTTTCACATCGCGATGACGTTCGATGTTAGCATTGAGGTATTAATTGATGGGCTTGTCATACTGTCTGCCTCAACTGCGATTTTCGTCTTCCTTCTTCCTATGAGTTGATCAAGATACAGCGCTTCTTGATTGAACACATCTGTTTCACTGCTTAAAGCCCACTCGCTATCCGGGAAGCTGTTCTTTTTCTCTGCGACGAGCCGCTATGCACGTGGAATAAATTTAAGCCAGCCAGCCGGCTATTTATTGCATTATTGGCTTTTGTGACGACACTCATATTTATGGTTGAACACAGCTTGACGATACGCACACAAAAAATTCCGAACATGTAATCCCTCACTTAATACGTACGCACCGTGGGATGATCGATAATGAGCCGGTAGACGCTTAAGCGAGCATAATTTTGATGATTCCTCTGAATGGCGGATGGCTTTTCTCGACTGTATACAAATTCCCTGGAGCGCCATGTGATGTACCGCATTTTAACCGTTGAATCAAATTCCGGCCGTCTCCCGAGTGCAAGCATGGGCGAACAAGTGTGGTGCATTGCATTTGCTCTGCGTCGCGTTCACCAGGCGCTGTCGACATCCTATCCGTTGTAGCAACGGCATTCGAAATCGAAACATTGTGTTCCTAGCTGGAACACCTGTTTCGCGTAGTCTCCCCAGTATGGGAAATGGGCCAATGGCGGTTCCTGCGATTAAGGCCTCTGTAACTTCATCTTGAGTACTTGGCATGATCAATAATCTCCAAAACTGTGGTCTTTTCAAGACCTAGAACGTTAGCCTGCATTGTAAACGCGGCAGTACAAAAACTTCAATATGTTCGACATTTGGCGTGCACCTCGACCAGTGCCTTCCCTTCCCGCCTCCTTTTCGCAGTGCTGTTTTCGAGGCCAGGGAAACTGTAACTCGGATCGATTTCTGTAGCTTTCTTCGAAGACCTGTCTTCTGTTTTAATGGGCCATATTTGTCCGAACATAGCCGTAAATGAATAATTTGGCTCAGTATAGTTCTTTAGAATTGAACCTTCCACCAACATTTACCGATACCTGCAAGACGGCTTCGCTATACAATTGTTCACTATCTGAATTTGTTGTTCAAGCAGCCTCATTGTTAACTGTAACACCTGTAGTTGAATTTAATTCAAAAATCAAGTGTTTTACGATTTCATCATTAACCACGCCGTAGCGGATGACCCCGGAATAATTATGACCACCAGGGGATCTTTGACGGAAGGTTTTTGCATTTCGCTCCCATGCCAATGCGGCCGCCGCGTCCGGCATTTCACCCTGCTTTGTGTAATTCGCGTGCGTTCTCTTTCATAGGGCACTGTTTCCGAATAGAGTGCCAGTTTTCTCTACTTCGAAATCTGGCTCGTTCGCAGTACGGGACACGCCACATCATGGACGCACTGGCCGACACGGGTCACTCAGTGTCCAGCCTGCTCATGTGCGGGGGCCTGGCCAAGAATCCGCTCTACGTTGAGCTGCACGCAGACGCTACGGGTGAGTGGAAGACATAAATGCACTTGCATCATCATCGTCGTCGTCGTCATCATCATCCGTATGAACGAGTGCTGCGCAACTTGCAACAGTACTCGCTCATACGCTAGTGGGAGGTGTTTGTAAAGAAAGGTGATGATAAAGGTGACGCTAAGCGTTTAGTACATTCAACATGTTTCCAGCAGGTGTTTCGATAATTACGATCCTGGAAAAACCCAGTACTCTCCGAGGCGTCCCAGCCGCCACGACCGCCTCCTGCTTAGCATGCGGTAGCCGTTTCATTGCCTGCCCATAGCTACCGCCTCCCACTGTGGATGGGAGGGAGGTGAGTAAAGAAAAACGTCTTTGCAGTGCGTTTTCAGTGCACGTTAAATAAACGAAACAATTCTAATGAATCGAAAGAAGCCGATTGCGTCTATAGTATTTCAGTGTGGCGCTTTGGTAAGTTCGTCCGCAAAAATTTAGGATCTGTTCGAATGTCCAAAGAATGCTGTTTCTATACTGAGTTTTTCGAACGATGCAAGCTTTGTATGTAGAAAGGTAGTCAAAGGTGCGAAATATGTAACTGTTTTATTTCGTTTGTTATGTGCCACGCTTCGCCGCGGTCATTTATTTGAGGACTGCCTGTAGAATTGGAAAATATGAGGCGTCAACTATTTCGTGGTTGGCTTACGAGCTACTATATTCATGTCATGCTTTTTTAGTGGCCAGCAAAGTCGCCTAATCCTGCCTTTTCGCATTAGGCAGGCACATAAACAGACTCTCAAAGGAGGCGAATGTCTCGTTTAGCTTACTTTGTTTATTTCCGACATTGAACATTGCAGAGAGAAAGCCGGGGGAGTTGTTAGGAAAATATACGAGAAGACACAATGGTGGATCCATACACCAGATAGCTCCAACACAGCAGAGTGTCATAATTACGAAACATCATGCCTTCGCATGAAAAATGAAGAGTGAAAGAAACAACATTTGCGATCATTTACGTCGTGTGCAAGAACAATAAAAGAGTGTTCTGGTCTGGAAAACCACCCGTTGCACGCACAACGAATTTTTTGAATCTATATGTTAGTTGTCAAGCCATAGTATTTGATTTGTATTAGCAATAACAAGTATAATCATATATTAGTAGCATATTTGCAGAGTGTTGTCGCCCTAAGTCAGCATGTTCATTCCACTGGCGGGGTGGCGACCTGGTGATACCACTTCATGTCTGGCTGATGTGGCACGAATTGAATCTCCAGTCATATTTAGCAGGAGTTCCCAGGCCGAACCACCCGCGACGAGCTCCTACACATTGGTGTGTTGCGGATGCCGTGCTCTTCGGCGATGTTTCTATTTCTCTGTGATACCTTTAGGGAGATGGAGACCTTCATAAAATGGGAATCCTCCACTCACACAAGGAGCACAGTGGCACTGCATTATGTGTGAGCTCGCCTCAAGAACTTTGTCCTCGAAACTTCTGCGACATTTACTACTGCATATTTTCGCCGTGGCAGTAAAACGAGCCAACGTTTAAGATGTTTTCGCAAAATGCATCGTTTGCAAAACTTGTTTACAATGATCGTATCGACACGAATAATTTTACAAATTTTATTTTTTTGCGCATAATTCACGGCTGTACCTTTTTATAGTTGGCGTAGATACTTCAGCTTGTCCAAACCTGAACCGGGCCTATGGGTCCAGGACTTCAACCAATGTGCATTACTGGTGTCTGAGGATTCCCTTGTTTATCCTGTGCTAATAACATCGCCTCCATCTTCATGTGAGCCAACTGCTTTCTTTGCAAATGTAAAAGAGACTGATCATAGCTTTCGTGTGTGTGTTCGTGAATTGGGTGTGCTGTTTCCATTTCTACGTCCTTTGTGTATATTATAACTTTTGCCCAACCTCTCAGCAAGCGTGCTAGGTGGATGGGCAGACAAGCATTTCCAGCTCACGATTAAAATAATAATCTCTTTTGTGTGCCATTCTAGACTGCCATGATGTATATTTGCATATATTTCATTGCTTGTACTTTACCATGCCATAATAGGAGGCAATCTGCGGGGCATAAATCGGCACCCAAAGAGAATGAGTCATGAAACTCTGATATTAGAATGTTACCATTTGTAAAGATTAGCGAACGTATAGGATGGTATGCAGGGTTCTGTCTCTGAAGAACTTTCACATTACCCGGAAGAAAAGTACAGATGGGCAATAATTGGCTCTATGGACCTTGCATCACAAGGGATACAAGCTCTATATGTTCTGCACTACGTTAGGGTTGCCTTATTGAATCCGTGCAAAGCGCAACTGCTCTATCGGCCACAGCTATTGCTTTCAGCTACCCGAATAATAAGGATTCCGACGTTAAAAAATTATACAGGAATTCTGAGATTTGACCGCTAATGCCTAAGAACTCTTTTGGTCGGTTTTGCTTAGCATTTCCTTTTGTTTCCGAAATTTTAGTTGCCCCAACCCAAAACTTCAAGTTAGTCCACCTTAACATTTAAGTTGGGTCTCTTCCAAATTTAAAGCTGACCCGCCCCCAAATTTTGTTGGCCCGCCCGTACTATAGGCTTCCCCGTGCATTTTGGAGGCAGCCGTACGCATCGCTAGTGGTAAAGTGTCATGCTTTACGCGTTGCGGATAGGATTTAGCTTACGAAATTGCCGGGGTACATGCCTAAGAATGCTTACAAATTAATAAATATGCTTATTTTCTCCCTTGATTCTGCATGAAAAAATCATAGCCAATACTGGTACAGCGGAATACTTGCCCTAATGAATAACATATGTTGCAGAAACCTTCAGTGGATTCAACGGGCAATCAAAAGAGCAGCGATTGATTTGCCCATGCTTCGTGTACGCTTAACTACAGTATCACATGCTGTGGTGGCACTACGGCAGCTTCTAGGCCCACATCGAATGCTAGAGGCAACTGCCAGAATGGCGGCTAAACTTCCGTACTGACAATGGCCATTGCCATCAGCGCAAGTTTACTTGTGCACGCTGTTTAGACGTCCAAAGTAATAGACTCTTAAGTGTCCACTATTCCGGCAAACGGGGGTCGTTTGGGCGGATTGCCGGATGATCGGGGGCGTAAACGTGAGCGGCAGAGCGGTGCAGTCGCCTGGTGGCGTAGAGCTCAGCTAAAGTTGCAGTAACCTACTATATTCTGTTTCGCAGCTGGTGCAAATTTTCGGCAACACGATTGCGTCGCTTTCGAAAATTTACACCAAGAGTTAAGCAGAGTATAGTAATTGCCTCTGTGTTTATGTGGCTGACCTTTGCACCACCAGATGGAGCCACCGATCTGGTCACTCCCGTTTACGCGCCCGCTCATCCGGCAAACCGCCCCTGCTTGCCGGAATACTGAACGTACAAAAATTCTCTAATACCATGGCTGCCCTCTCTACGCAGGGTTGCCGGTGTTACTACCCTCAGAGACAGAGTCGGTGCTGCTCGGTGGCGCCATCCTGGCGGCCAGCGCAAGTGGTCGCTACTCCAGCGTCACGGAGGCTATGCTCCGCATGGGCGGCTCGGGCAAAGTGTTGGCGCCGCGTTCGAGCGAGCGGCGGTTCCACGATGCCAAGTACGCCGCTTTCCGCGCGCTCCTCGACTGCCAACTACGCCTCAGGGAGATCATGTCGCCCGGTGGGAGACCATCATCCTCGTGTTCTTGACCTTAATTCTCGCTCCTATTTTTACGACCTCGATGCAGCCCCCCTACCCCCTCACTCGGCATCCAAAGGAAGAATACGAATGCGTGGCGCCGATGGAGGCCTCCTGATCGTTCAGTCGCGCAGTCAACCAAGAAGTCCTTTTTTTCTTACTCTCTCGGACAGCAGATATCTTTGTGATGAGCTTATTCCATGGTTATTCTACATTCCCAGTTGTAAGTTGTGGACAAAAGAAACTTGAGTGCAAGCAGTGTGAAAGAGAATGCCTTATCATCACGGAGGCGCGCTCGCAGCTGCTTCTCTTCTAATATGGATTGCTGTGTAAGGAGCTATACCTCAGTCTGAAAAGCGGTATCATTTAAGCGTTCCACTCCTGAACGTGTTCATGCTTAATCTGTCACGGACGTTTGTGCCGAAGCCACCCGTGAGTGCGTCGATGCTTAAGTCATTGTGATCAGCTTGTACTGTCATGTTAATCTGCGCAGATTGTAACACCATTATGAGAAGCTGAAGCTGTTACAGAAAAACACATATGCGTACGTGCGTTGCAGCCACAACCCATTACAGTACACATTCCTAGCCTTCCTTCTGTCTCAAGCACACAAGGATTTTGATTGTCGTTAATTTTCAATCGGTCGTTTCTCTCCAGTTTTTATGATATTCCTCCGTCTCGTCACATTGCGCAGCTATCTGCAACATGATGCTACAATATGTGCACGTTTGCGAAACCGAATGAAAATAGTTTCCGGGATGTCATACTAATTGGATTGTCATCGTAGCTTGCTTGCAACTGATTCTCGACTTGGCAACATCTTTGCTGCTTAGCTGGACACTCATGAGGGGCAACCATGAATGGCATAGTGACGCTTTCTCATAACTTTCAGGGAAAAACGGCTCTATTACTTCTTGAGTGCTGGCGTTGCTTGACACTGATTGGTATAACGTGATGCTCCTTGAAGAGAAGATATTTTTGACGTTCCTGAAACATGCGCCTAAATAATACTTTTCCTGAAATTTCTTGATAGTACAAATGCTTTCGCTTGTAAGAGCACACGGAGTGGCAGGGACGCCGTCAGTGACAAGTCAGCTTAGATATGTATCGGTGTGAAGAAATTGCTCCTGAAAGGCAAGATTTGCAACGGGGAAACAGCCATTTCATGCAAGTAGTGTCGTCTCTTGCAAAGGGAGGATTGGAAGATGAGGTGAGCTTTTCAGTGCAGTCAGAAAATCCGTGCACTAACCAACGTAAACTACGTAGATCAGGAAATTATATAGCTTGACAATTTTCTGGCACCAAGATTATCCTTAACATGTCCGCGGTGTATTTGCTACGTGAGTAAATTTCGTCACTATTTGACTTCACGCCACAGTGTGCCAACCAATGCCAACAAAACTAGCGCTGGACAATTTTAGCGACTGTGGTGTTCATCATCAATCTGTGTGGCTAAGTCGTTTCGATGACGCCTGCACGAACGGAAGGTACTCTTTATTGCAAATAATGATAGCCATTTACATGCACCTGTTCAAGGAGAGTGCCCCTGAAGGGAACATGCAGAAATGGTGCCAAAATAGAGCGTAGCTTCCCAATTGTTCGTCTAGCTGGTGTCATTAATTCCATGAGATCATCAGATCCAGATATGACGTAACAAAAGAAACCGAAGTGCTCAATGAGGATGTCGGACATGCCTAACGGCAGCGTTTCGCTAGTGGCTGCAAGACACCTCATTTCAGGGAAGAACCTCTCTAAATAAATAGCTATGCCAGTCGAGTTAATTTTCATACACTACACATAATAAAAATGTTATGTGCATACCTGTTCTCTGCAAGGTACTTCTTGTATGCGCAGAAACATTTAGCGTGCCTCAGATTAAAAAGGTTCATTACATTGCAAACTCTGTGCACTTGGTCTTTACTTGAACACTAGAGTTAAAGAAACGAAAGAAAACACAAAACATACACCAAGAAATAGTTTGCGAACGATTGCGATGTCATGGTTCATTAGTTTGGCGAAAATATTACTACTGTTTACTCTTTCTGTAGAGGTATACGTTTCTACAAGGGAATAAAGATGTTGTGCATTTCTGCAGTTCTGCGGCTGCCGCCGCAGTATGCCTGGACTATACGTATGAAAAGGCGCTTTCATGAACTTTGGTTTCTCTAAACGTTTACCGTCGAGGAGCCGTAGCTCTTCAGAAGCACCGAAGTATGGGTGAATGACCCTGTCTAAACAATTTCATGGTGATATTCATCTGCTGCCTACGATAACCAACGGACCAACAATCTGATAAAAATAAACTTAACTATATTGTCCCCGTGTTGTCCTTGTCCTTTTTTCTAATTATACGTACACCAATTGATCAACTTATGGACATTTATCTAGTTATTTATTTGTTAATTTATTTTGTAGTTATGCAATCCTGTACAACAGACAGTCCAGAGGGACTATAGCGTAAGTGTAAAGAATGCGACTCAAAATTATGCCTGCGAATAGAATGCAAGCAAATGTAAACACGGATGATGAAAAAAAAATTCTCAAAGCAAGATATTACTTGGTACCAGCGCATCCAGTCGCAAATTTAATGGTGTCTTGAATTGTGACAGTAACTTATATAGCAATTTCAATTTTATTCGATCCGCAAATTTTTGTACAAAGCAAACGTAAAAAAATTGTGCCAATCTAATTGACAATTTTCGATCCCTCGTTTACACGGCAGACAGTGAGAGTTGAACTTTACAAAATATATTGCATGAGATCCCGTACACCAGAAAACGCATGCGCTAATCGCGAAACAATGTTCATTTCTGCTGTAGGCAAGAAGCCATAGCAGGGGGGGGACACTCCGTATACATCCCATTGGCCGTTTTCGAGCAGACGCTCTTTCGACGCTAGCGCCAAGGTCCCCTTCAGTTACGGCCCTAACCAATGGGCGACGCATTAAGCAAAATGGCGGCGCACATGATTGTTTACGTTGTCATGGCAACAGCAACAGCAGCCGCGCGGCACCTCCTCTCCCAAACGTTTTTCTTTCCTTTTTGTTTTTATTATGCCGACCCGCTCCACTCCCTTTCCCCCTTTCCCCCATGCCGCGCGCGCCGCTCACTTTTTTTTTGTTTTTACCCGTAAACGGCGCGTTTTTTCTTTTTTTATAGCGCGCTTGTTACCGCGCGCCACGCGCCAGCTCGCAAGCAATGCGCGCGCTACGCCGCGCATTGGCATTGCTTGCGAGCTGGCGCGTGGTGCGCCGTGGGCTATGCGTTGGCACGCACGTAGTCTTGCCCATACTTATATTATACCAGCATGTGCCGGGACATAAAAAAAAAAATTCCACTTCCAACAAAACAGATGTTTAGTCTCGCTTTATTGACTTAGTTTCCGAAAAGAGATTTTTCTTACAACGTGGTGTGATACACGCTCAAAAAATGAGCAAAAGTGAGAGGCGCATGACATATGCAAGAGTACTAAAGACAAGAGTTCACAGATGGTGAAATAATAAAAGAAAGTGCTAGAAAACGCGAAGGCCATTTCATGTACACACATATAAAACAAGATTTTTATATAACGTCCTCAAGATCTAAATGTAGACGAGCTCCTGATATGTGCACTCAGATATTGCACTAAATTGGATGACGTGTATGACATAGTCATGACAACTATAAAAAGGGAAAACTCACTAGTAATGGCAAAAACAATGACACGCAAAATACCTGAAAGATAGAATAAAATGCTAACATTGTTTGATTGAGAGTCATACCAAAAGAAAGCTTACTTATAAATCTGCACGAAAGTATATGAAATGCTTGACATGTTCATTACTGCTGAACAAAGTGAAAAAAAAAACATGGCAGAAAAAAATAACATTGTACTAAAAACAAACACACATTATCACATTATTTTGCACTTGGCCACAACTTGAGTAACGGTGGCAAGGGGAACAGAAGATAGTCGGCTTTTGCAGCAGCACATAGAAAACATTCGCAGAAAGGCTTATTCCTCAATCAAAGACCAGGTAAAACAGGCCAACACGACTTTTCTTTCTACCCGAATGCAATGCTTAGCAATAAAATTACGTCCCTTAAGGCACTAAGTCGTACCTACTGGGCTCTCCCTTGTATAATAAACACGCACTGCAAAAATCTGCATGTAGGACACTTGCAATGCTCATGCTTTCCAGAGGAAAAAAAGCGTATCATGCCTACACATGAAGGTTTTTCGCGCGGCTTTCCCATCGGGGGTTACTGAGATAGTACACAAAGACTAACAGTAATTTTTCAGCTGTTTGTTGGTTTGTAGAACGTGATACACAGAAAAAGCACTGAGGGCGGTATGGAAAGCTGGGCAAGTTACTGAAGTTGCAGAATGAGACTTGGCACAGAAAATCACAAGTCACAGACCAGGTGACAATGAGGAGGAACATCTATTTGTCAGCTTTCTCTACCCGGAAGAGGCAATTGGTGTAGCACAATCAAGGCGCAACGACGTCCGGAGCCTCATGGAGTACACAAATGGACAGGGCTGTATTCGTGTACATGCGCCTTTTGATGACCTTGGGTCTGAGCGCTCACCTGTTGTCTTTAAGCATCCGGAACAACCTTGCAGGACTTGTTTTTGAGGTATTTGTGCACCACTGCACGATGCACGAGCGGTACGAGCCGTGAAACGGGTGAAACATCGCGGAGCACAAGCACACAGCTACCGAGGACCACAGAACTGACGAAACTAGCCACGTCGGTCAACGCACAGCAGCGCACGCATCTCGATGACAGTAGATAACAAAAATAAAGCGTTACGTAGCGGACTAAGCAGCAGCCGGGCCGGCGGGGATGGCACGGCGGCGCGGGCGCGTAGACAGTCGAAGGAGAGGGAGTTGAGAGGGTATTACGAGAGAGGGCGTAGGGAGAGGAGTTGAGCGAGGAGAAGGGCTTGGCCACCTGGATCGGCGCGCGTGCGCGCGACAATCTACGAGGCCGTTCAAGGGAAACGGATTTTTGCGTGGCCCATTACAGAGATGGCGCCAATTTCCTGTGCCACCGGAACTGGGGAGTGTCCCCCCCCCCCCTGGCCATAGCCTATATTCAAAGAAAAGGGGGGATCACACGCACTATAGGAAAAGGTCAACGCGAAGCTTTCATTGGGTGCTTGAAAAGAACTGGGGTCTTGTATAGCGGCTTTTTCCAAGCATAGATCCAATCATCACGTTGGACAAATTCTGACCCCCCCCCCAAAAAAAAAAAACGCGTGTATCACAGATGTGGCGCTCGAACATGAGAATCCCACGTATTTCGACGTACGTGTGACGACAACGGCGTTCCGACAGTTAAGTGATAACGATGGGATGAAGACAACGACGTAAAGATACCGAAATGACTGCGACAGAGCGCCAACTATTCAGGACTTTTACGGCATCACGAGAATGAAATGACCAAGCAGGAACGACAGCAATGGAGCACCGACCGCGGCATAACAGCAATGGGATGATTACTCTGGAAGGATGGCAGCGGTGTGATGACGGCGGCGTAGGACGACAGCATGACGACAATCGGGTGGTGACGCTCGTTGAAATGCAGCCACACTCCTATCCAGCGCTTCCACTGCACACGCTGCGCCATTTAGCGATGCCGCCGTAAAGTTGACGCTGGGGGCAGGATTGATTCCGCCAAGCATCGGAGAAACAAAAGGGTCTTTTTTATCATTGCAAAGCGACATAATCCCAGTCTCCCATTTCCACTTCCCAATGGCCTGAGGCGCTATAACGCAAAGCTATTCCAAGCGTTTCCAATTCTGCAGTGATGCCTCCACGATTGGTCAAAAATTTTTCAGTCAGCACCCACTGTTCCTGTCACGCGATTTTACGCAAAATGCGAAAACGTCCCATTTGATACGATATGTGTACATTGATTAAGCATGATTAGGCCGAACGAAAGAAAATAATTTCTGGTTCGACGCCTTTTTTCGCCATTGCGAAAAAAGCGTCGTCTAGGCAATTTCTATTGGTCAAACGTTTTCGGGCTACGTGCACTGTACCTGTCCGTCACGCGACATCCCAAAACCATGAAAACTCACCATGTAAAATTGACGTGTACGCGTCGAAGACGCATTAATGCGACGAACAAAACTGAAAAATGTTCTGAATAGTCGGACACTGCCCCGTTCCAAAAGGAATATAAGTTGGCTGCCTGCCGATCGCTGTGGCACTGGCTGCTCGGATCAGCGGGGAGCATGAATTTATTTCCGTATAAAATTTTGTGTGTTAGTATAGCGCTATCTAGACCTTTGGGCACGCATACAACATAGCTCTTTCGACTTTACTTTCTTGAGGATCCGTTTCAATGGCATTTTTAGCCTTCCGTTACACGCCGCTGCTAATTTCGACCAGCCAGTGCAAGCTAAGCAAGGGGGAAGCGGGCCAATCGCAGACGCCGGCACCACCCTCTTCATCCGGCTATCTACTTTCACTGCGCTGGCTCGGCCCTATCGAAATACTTAATTTGAGCGTGCTCCTCGCCTCTTCTCAGCCAATTAGATACGAAAAACTGCTCAACGTATGCAGTTCTATTCGATTTGAAAGCAAACGAAAGAGACATCCTATAAACGAGAAGCGATTTTGATTGGGCTTTTCAAACAACGCTGCGGGTTACTGCCAGATGCTTGCGTTGGTGCTTACATAAATTTGATGTCAGGAGATAGAAATAAAAAAAACGATTGGAATAGTTTTACGTTATAGGGCTCCTAGTTACCCAAGTTGGCGTCAAGGACGTTTATGGAGCGATGCACGCACCTACGGCTACAACCTTAGTGACCCAAGTTGGTATCAAAGAGGTTCATTGATGAGCAGCACAGGCCGAATCACACACACAGATTGTTAGAAGTCAGCATCAAAGAGATTATTGCAAGAGCCACATATCGGCAGTCCCCTTATCCTCAGAGAACTATGTGGGCCCAAACAGGTTTGTTGAAACAGCGTGCATAGGTGCATTGGGCCTCATACCAAGTGAATCGAGTTGATACAAAGGTTGGTTTCGAATCATGTTCTCTCAGCAGAGTGGCCCAACGCACTGTCCATTCTACCATGGACTACCTAAGACTGAAGGTTCCGGCAATACGGTTGGCGACATAAATTAGTAGACGTCTACGAACACCCGAAAGCATACCCGAAAATAGCGTTAGATGTCACGAGAAAGCTAATGCAAATAAAAAAAAACTTACAACAGAGCCAATGTCACGATCAATGTCGACATTATGAGATAAAAATTGAAGGCATGCATCGACAGACCATATTTCTACTGACGAAATGCATCTTGTATGAGGCGTGTATGAAGCTTGGCTCCTTTTTCGCGCTTCCGAGGACGATGATGATGTTTATTGGCATTCCCTGCAAAATAAGGCGGGGGCAAACAGTCCCAAAGCCTGCTTGATTTTATCACGTTTTACTACATCTGTCGATAACGAAAGGCTAGAGCCTTTCGGTATCTGATCTTTATCTTACATTTCTTATACAAAACATTCATCACCCTACTGTACCGTTACCTACACTTGTAATGACTCCGGTTGTTTCAAACTCTTTTCTGCTTTTCTTCCACCAATACAATAGTATTTTCTTACTTGACTGCCCACCAGTTATTCTTTCCATCTTCTTTGAATCCCAACAATTGTTCAAGGTGGATGCTCTCTACGGGTGTCGCCGGGTCGCATTCCTTTACTGTGGGCCGAGTCGTTGCCTCATCCTGTATAGTGCATATTTCCTTCAGTACGTTATGTCCTCAGGCAGCCAGCTCGGGTCCCAAACAGTGAGGCAAAACATTATGCGTTATTATTCAGATTTTCCCTCCCGATTTCTTTTTTGCCATTTTCAGTAAACCACTATCATTTTCTTTGTTTCCATCCTTTGCATCCAGTTTACCGCCATTCTATTTCGTACGTCTTTAATGACTTCTGGTTGTTTATACACACGTCTAGTTACCCTATACTTGGTTGCCAACTTTCTTGACCTCTTACATCAACCCTTTTCAGGTCCAGATATTCGTGAAATTTAGCCGGCCATTTATTTTTAATTTACATTTATTAGTCTTCCTTCAAAACTATTCTTGCTCTGAGCTTCTCTTACGTCGAAAGAAGGTCAGCCCATGTCATCTTTCCAATGCCTCATTTCCTATCTTACTGTGGGCCCCAAGCAAAGTTTGTCGGGCCACTGCCATCTGTTAAATCTCTAACCCCGACAAGATTTCCGACATATAGCACATAATAGCATTTGTGTATTATAGCGCTGGTAGCTTTACACTTTCCCGATGTCTTCCCACCACCTCGTATATAATGTAGCCGCAAAGTGCAACTTATGGGCATGCTGTATTATCTAGCACCACCACCCACGAAGTCCGTGCATGCATACGCGGACTTCGTATACAAAGACGCGCCATAGTTCTTCTTTGTATCCATATTAAGACAAATTTATCTGAATATTTGTTTCCCTGGTTTCATTCCGCCCACCACTGGAGAGATATTAAACAAATGTTTCTTGTCATTAAAGAAGGGCTCGTACTAAACGGCATACACCAAGCGATGCAAAGAAGTTAATTGAAGAGTGGAACATAAATTCTACGTTCCTAGTGACACGTTGTCATGAAAGAGGTCTATTGAAGTTCGAAACATTGCCCAGTGACCAATGTTAGGAGGAAAGATTGAACAGCGGTACATACGAAGTGTCACTTAACCAGTCACACAAGTAGTACACTGTTATGAGTGTGTAGAAAGCGTCTGCTGCAGACTGTTTAAAAGTGCGGTCACAAACCACTGCGGAACACCGGTAGCTCCAAATACCCTCGAGTGGCTCACAAAAAAGATGATGTTGGCGGGCGATGGCGCGAGATGTCGGACGAGGGAGAAGTAACATCACTCAATCAGGCGGCGACACGAAACTAGCGGGATAAGGAAACAGGAGAAGAAAGGAGCCCAGACTGGAATGTGGGGAGAAGAGAACGCATTATGAAACATCGTTCCAGCGTACAATTGAACACGGACGAGCAGAGAAAAACGTCACGAATACCAGTTAAAAAAAGAGAACGCTCGAGAACGGGGCTGGAAGATAGCTGGTGTCGTGGTCGCTGTTGTAGGGGCCCAGACCCGAACCCGAAAGCCTCAACAGAACCAGGATGACCTCGCCTGTTCTTGGAGAGATCCACCGAGCGGAGGGCTCAGCTGTTCCAGCTGCACCTGGTGCTGTTTGTGCTGATCCTGATCCTGGTCGTGGTCCTGATCCTTAGCCACCGTGCGGAGAGTGGAGCTTGCCTGGAGGCGACCAGAGGCCTGAGGCAACGCTAGCGAGAAGTGCTCGGGAAGAACCGTGAGCCAAGGAACCGGTACAGGTGGTGCTCAACTGTAGCGGTCGCACTTCGATGGCCTTGGGCTCCGACAGCTTTGGCCTTGGACTTTGGCCTTGGACTCGGAAATCTCGGGTTGGATTTGCAGTGTGTCCGCGTCCCTCGTTCGCCATGGGCCGCCACGGCGCTACCGCCGTCAGCGCAAGTGCAATCGCTGTCAACGCATCGCCACCCAAGTAACTAAGACTGCCGATGCCGAGTTCCTTTTTCTTGTTTCACACCGTGAGTAATTTGAACTCATAGCTTGGACTAACGCGGCCAAGTGTACTTTTGTTATCTTGTACTTTTTGTGTGCTCTTTGTTATTCTCTTCTTTTCTTTTTTATCGTAATGAGTATAAGTTTTGCTTTTGAGAAAAAATTCTTTCGTCTTTCCGGGAATGATGCTCTGCCTCAGTTGAATAAATCGTACTCGACGATCTTGACATCACATGCACATGCCCAATATCACGTACCAAGAGGCCCAAGTTCGTCTGACGGTTGGTTTCGAACTGGGAGCGCCGCGTGCAGCAGCCAGACGTTTTACCTATTAGGCCATGTAATCGAACTTACCCAGCGGCCTAAGTAGCCAAGAAAGAGGTTAGGCACCGAGGCTGACACTGTAAACCCTAAAAATGTGTAAAATACCCTCAAATGCTAATCTTATTATGAAGTGATGTGGCTCGCCGTCGACGTCCCTAGAGATGGAAAATGAGGATCTTTAATTTAGCACTGTTTTGTTATTTTTGCATATTCATGGTCTCGTTGATTTCTTAGATCGTCGTCCTTTCGAATAAGCTTTATTTCTGACATTCGCGAGTCTTCAGTGACTCTGACCATCTTCCTTGATTTTGCGATAGGTGTATCTTGTATATTAAAATAAACGATACTTCAGTTGATGTATTGATAATGCATCTGCTGATACACATATTTCCAAATCTTCAATACTGCCTAGCCCCTACACTGAGGTGCACAGTTGCTCAAATAAAGGTCAGGAAACAGCTGTTAACCTAATAATGAAACCCATGCCGCTGGTTGATATCTTGAGGGACCGCTTGTGACGAGAGCAGCTACATTGGATTCAAAACTTCTAAAGGTTGTCCCAAGAGTCGCTGCTCTAGAACGCCATTGCACGGAGGTGATCATCGTAGCAGTCCTGCCTCAGTACATCGCATGGCCATTCTTCAAAGTAGTTGAGTTGTAGTACTTTGCGAATATCTTATACCGGGACCACTCGGCATATGGCCTGGCGGTAACGTGATGACGCCTGCCACTATAAGAAGGACCATACAGCGGGGCAAGACATACACAAGGCAATACTTGCGCTCGGAACCCATTTTCATGCCTGGGCCATGGCAGCAGGCCACTAACATGGGACCAACACAATGAATAGAAGACTTAAGAATTTCGCTAGCACGAAATAAGTCTCTTGATGTCATTAGCCTTTGGTACATTGATGACACAGCACAGAACAACGAAAAATATAGCAACTCATTACGGGCGCTATTCTTTTTTCTTAAATAGTAATAGAAGGGCTCATGGAAACAGGTGTGCATTTCCTCCCTGAACCACATGCAAGGGAGAAGTACAAGTGCATGCATCTTCGGATGGTGTCAACTTAGCAGACATCCTCGTTTACCAATAAGACAATAGAAGGGCGCCCTACATGCAGCACCGATAAATATGAGCCTGCAGGCAGCAGAAAACACTTCGTAAAAAGCCATGTGCAAGCGCTACGTAGTGTAATAGCGCTAGCTTAATAAGCGAACGCAAGAGTAGAGTGATGTCATAGGGTAAGGAACCGTAATACTGCTGTCACACGGTATGGGCGAGTCAAGATGGTTTCAACCTGCGGGGATGATGATGATGATGATTCACTGGCATGTCTCTTGAAACAGGGCGGTGACAAATTGTCACCTAGCCTGAATGATTAAATCAAGCATGCCATGCATGTTTTTCATCGTATCATATTTGTATACATCTCCTTAATCTCTATTTTCTTGCTCAAATCTTCTCTATCTACCTTGTACCGCTACCTACGCAGGTACACGATCCGGTAGTTTCAATCTTTTCCCTGATTTTTAGTGCGCAGCCATTTGGCGGTAGTTTCTGGGTTGATGCCTTCTTTCTATTGAGGGAGCAAGCGCTTAACAATGCAATACCTGGAAAAGAAAACCTAATACTAGCGCTGGATTTGAAAGGCGCATTTGACAGTCTCTCACGGGGCCATTCTGCGTGCGCGCGAGGATATAAATTGTGGTGAACGCGTCTTCACGCATATCCACAACTTCCTCGCGGGAACAACTGCAGCGATAGGCCTAGGAAGCATTCGGTTAGAAAATGTTGAAATGCCACACATGGGAACCTAATCAGGGGGCCATCTTAACAGCTTTGCCTTTCAATTAAGCAAAGTGCCATATCTGTATACGACTAGATCAAATACCAGACCTAGGCTACACCCCATAAGCAAATGATATCTCATGGACTTCTAAAGGCTCGCTTGGAGACAAGTAATGGACATGAGGACGCTGACACAGTGTCTACCGTTGCGCGTCAGAGTGGTCTGCAATTTGCACAGCAAAACTCCGAATTCATCCGTATACTGCCCCCGCGTAGCATTATTAAAAATACTATGGAAATTGTGGAGATTTTCGTTAGAGGCCACCGCATACAGGAGGTACCCAAACTCGGAATACTGGACTTCTGGTTGCAGCAGAATGGGCGGGCCACTTATGCGATCGGGGCCATACGAACGGCGACCAAGAGCGTAGCGAAAATTATACCTCGATTTACCTATCACAAACTATGAATGAAAGAGGCAGACACCACCACGCTGGTGCAGGCCTTAATATTCAACAGGTCATCTATAACCTTCCCTATCACGCGTCAAAGACGAAGAATCCCACGCCGACACCATAATTAGACCACCTTAAAAATGGCACTCAGCCATCCCCAAAACACATCAAGGTAAAAGTTACGTGCGCTGGGCAATTACGATACCTACAGTTAACTCGCTGCGGCAACTCTGATCACTCAGCGCTACAAACTCAGCCAGACCACAGCGGGTCGAGACATGTTAAAGGAGATTGCAATAACGCCCTACCCACAGCACGTGGCAAAGAAGCTCGGGAAGCTTGGTCCCTCGACAGGCACCACTTATACTTGGCCCTTTCGCCGAGGAACACGCACCCAAAGCGTCACAAAGGGATATTTAGGGCTCGCACAGTGTAGCTACAAGCAATACTATGCCGCCTGACTTGGAAGGACGTTTACTAGATCGAAGTCGCTCCCAACACACAAGATAATCCACAGAGGACACGCCATGACTACGAACACTTAGTCGTTGTGGTGGTCAACGAACACTGCGAAACATTAAATGCTATCTCAATCAGAGAGGCCTCAGTGATGGAAGCGGAGACAAGAGATATCGCGCTTGCCATACACACGAGTCAAAGTAGAGGACCTGACAGTACCATCGTCATGGACTCTCAGGCGGCATGTTACCTTTTACTACGAGGCACAATTGCCAAAGGCTGTAGCCTTGTAATGCAACATCGCTTCCGTAACCACCACTCGATCTTCTGGTGCCCAGAAAACCAGGGGTTGGGGGAAATTAGAGGGCAGACGCCCCGGCTCACGTCTTAAATTTCCGAGGAGCAACATTGGCCCCCTCAGAACACTTCCAAACCACATCCCCTAATCAATAATTATAACAGTATAATCGCAAGGGATTTGATCGCCTATCAGAGTTTTACACGACAAGTACACACCATTCCCCATAAATATCTAACAGGAGAGGATGCCACCAATTGAAGAACAAAAATGAAACTTTGGTTTATCCACACTTAAAAAGAGTATGCGCCATGTTCCCCACTTGCAATTGAGGTTCCTGTCCCTGGTACGAAGGCAGCCCTACACTTTATGAAATTACCTGGGGCTGCTAAAGACAGCCCCCACACCTGAAAGACACAGATTCGGCAGCACAACGCAGGTTGGATCTGTGGGAGGCGCGACTGTCCAGCTCTGACTTTGTCGAGCAGCAATCGCTGATCAACCGGGATGGACGGGCGGCTGAGGCCAGTGGGGCTTTCGACTACGGCTCCACCATGAAAATAATCTATTTTATCACTGAAGATAGTTTTTTCTTCACTGTCTCAGCGTCTGCATAACCGCGCAAACGCGCGCGTGCCACTAGTGGCGCGTTCGTCATTGTCTTCTAGCACAGCGAAGGCGCTGTCGGCACTGACGGCAGTGACCCACTGCCAGTCAGTGCGGTGATTTCGGTGCAAAATTATTTGCCTCAATATATCACTCGCGCCTTCGTTATCATCGTCTGCCACAGCTGGCGCCGATGCCACTTATCGTGCCAGCGTTTCCGCACTGCGGCTAGGCTAGGGGCCAGGAACTGCTGGACGCATATGGGACCTGAGAAGAAGGTTCCACCCCATCTGGTGCCAGCGCGCACCAACCGTCACTAAGGGCTCAGCACAAAAGTTGATTCTCTCTCTCTCTTTTCCGCACTGCCTCTCGCGCCCGTGCCACTATTCGCGCCTTCGTCGTCGCCTTCTTCCATAGATGGCTCCGATGCCACCCATCGCATCTAGCGCTGGCCTTGGCGCATTGGCGTTGTTCAACCAGAGTTAAGCAATGCCAGAGAGGGAGAGAGAGAGAGACAGAAGAAACATTTATTGAGCCGGATGCTTATGTAGGGCCGGAGTACATTGCCCTACTAGATGGCAAGCAGGTCAAGCCTACTGGCGACCTCATGGACGCGCTTGAGGATCCGGTGTTGGATGCCCGGATCCGAGCTGCGCAGCGGCGTCATCCAGTCTTCTGCAAGCAGGATTTACCCTAATTGTGGAGGTGGGCGATCTTCCTTGCACCCCGAGAGTATACGGTTGAGGGTGGCTGTCTCATGGCACAGTATGCAATCGGAAGAAAACTGTGATGCAAAACATATGGGAGAGAACTACCCGGTTATGGAAGGAGTGTGTTTGTAGTCTCCACCAAGTTTTTTGCTGCTCTTTATTGAGGTTATTATGTGGGGCGGAAACCTCCTTCGTTGAAGGCGGAAATGGTGGGTTAGTTCGTGAAATGAAATTAGACTGTCCTTGTCAGGAGCAGCCAGATCAAAGATGACGTGGGTTAACGTATCTGGGTCATCCATTGTTGTGCGCTCTCACCTGTTCGTTGGACGTATGCCAGTTTTCAACGTCTTCGTCGTCTGCACAGCTGATGATGATGATTAAAAACTTTATTTATCCCTGTTTAAAGGGAAGGGGGCAATGGAATAGAGGGTGGGAGGAGGAACTACTGAAAATCTTAGGGTCCCGTTGTGGAACGCCGGAGCAGGTGACGGATTGTGGTGTCGGCGCCATTTGGGATGAGCTGTCGGTCATGGCGGGCGGTAGCGTTCTTTATCGCAGCTCCAGGGTTTCAAGCGACGGGGTTTGAAGCCAAGCACCTCGACAATTTGAGAAGAGGTTTATTAGCAGCTCTATATGCAAAGGGCACAGCTACCGGGAGCGGTGAGGCAGCCCGAAGAAATGTCCAAAATGACACCAGCAACCAGCAGCGTTAGCAGAGCCGAGCCGGGCGTTGGCGATGCGGCTCTATGGTATTCCTTATACGATGGCACAACAGCGAGACGCTTCTTCTTCTTGACAATAGAATCAAGTTACCCGACGCTGTATCACAAGACACACGACAAGTACAAGGACATTGAATATAAGAATCGAATATGGAAGAAAATAGCATAAGATCTTGGCGTTAATGGTAAGTCCACAGGGAACCCGTCCCTATACATGCTTTTGTTTGTCGCGTCGTCGCATAGATACGTTTTATCCGTGTGGTTAAGAGGTTGTTCAGTGCATGCGTAGCCATCAGCGGAACCATCGACATTCGGGCTAAACCAGCACACGCAGGCTTCCGTCCTTGTGTGACGCAACACGGTGAAGGTCTCTGTATATGCATGGCACCGTGCGCCTCTAGACCACGTCAAAATCGGATGTCGTAACTTAATTGGCATGAGGGGTGGCGGCAGGCTGCTAGTCCCGGCGGGCGGTCTGAACAACTCCGCGTGCAGACCCCGCCACGGCGCATTGAAAAGCAGCTTGGTTTGTGCCGCTCCCTGCTTTCCTGCTTGGCCCGTCCTGGATGCGCGCGTTCCTGTTTTGAGCATCGGCGTGCCTCGGCGGCGTAACTAGGCGAACGAGCACAGCCAAAGATAAAAAATCGTACGTGGAGGCAAGCGGGTGATGAGATATGGCGAGGGCAAAGATAGCTTGAGGAGGAAAGCAATGAAGGAGTTTGCAGCGGAAGCACGAGGAGGAAAGCGAAGGAAGCCACTTTGAAGCACCGCTAGATGGTGCTCCCCTCCGCGCATCAAATATTCGCAATTAGATGAGGCATGTTTATACTGCAAAAAAAAAGGAAAAAATCCGGAGATCTTTGAGCACATCCTAGTGGCATGCGACGGGATTTACCCAGCGAAACCAATACGCAACGTACAGTTTCCAGAAGCGCTTGAAATTAAAGTGGATGGAAGGATCAACCGGTTAGTAGCTGAGATAGGCATGAGACATTCAGAGAATTAGTGAAAAAAAAAAGCAGGGAAGAGACAATGTCAGGAACATGTACCGACATAAGTAGCGGTACATGGTCGATAGAGAAGTTTCGAGAAAAAAAGAGATGAAGGAGATGTAATCAAAAATGCTAAGATTTTAAAAAGAAATCTAAAGTTTACCTGACCAATTCAAGCAGGCTAGGTGACTATTTGTCAGGGCACCATTTCAAAGGGGATGCCAATTAATTATCATCATCATCATATTTATCGCCGCGCTACCTGCAGCTCAGAAAATAAAAGAACCAGAAAGTTCACCTTGGGGCAGATTACGGCTACTGTGTAGCCGGTCTACATATTGGGCCGCGCGTAGTGGCTCCACCGTTAGGTGCGGTAATCGGTGCGATGCCTCAGTACACTATATCGCGAAATGAAAACACGTATAGAGCTGCGCTCAAATCGCGCTTTAGCAGCATCGTAATTCTCGGGTATTTGAGAGCGCAGGTCTTGAGCGCCCGTTCCTGCGGCGAGCGTCGGTGTCCTACCTTGTAACCGACCGAGCAAACGAGCACAGCGGAAGATGAGAACGAATGGGAAGCGAGGGATGAAAAAAGCGCCGAGAGCGAATAGAAGGCGAGGAGGAAAGCGGAGGGGGAGGGTATGGCGAAAGTGTCAGAAGAAAATCGTACTGCCGCGCACGAGGGGCTTTGCGGCTACCATGGCTAAGAGACGGCGTCAGAGTAGCGCGGGTCGTCTCAAAGGAAACAAAAGCGCTGCAAGAGCGGAGGTTGTCTGCGGCGGCTGCGGTGATCGTGCCCAAGCTTTACTCACGTGCTTCCTTTCGCGATCTCCCGATTAGCGAGGTAGTCGCGCCACAATTCACTCCCTTTGCAGCGTGCCGCTCGCGACATATTGTCTGCGCCAGCCATTATATATCGCGAAATGGAAACAATTATACAGCTGCGCTCAAATTTCGCATTAGGGAGTATTGTAATCGTTGGTGAAGTTATTTGTCACGTTCCGTAGGCTTTCGTTTTTCCTGTGCAAATTTGTTTTGAACGCATATATACAACGAAGAAGGAAGGAAAAGCGAGGAGAAGGCTAGGGACTGCCCGTGGAAAGGGCACAACACTTGCCTACTCAACAGAAGGGAGGTGACAGCAACACAGAAATGGAAGATAGGAAGGAGGGGAGGAAAGAGGAAAGGAAGATCAACAGGACAAATCGAAAGGATAAAGTAAAACACAGTACCGATCACACAGAGTAGGACCTGTAACTGAAGGTCACGCTACTACAGAATCTTTAATAGAATAGTTTCGATGCTACAAATATCAACATAAATTAGTTAAATCTATAAAGGTAAGTCGAATGCAATGCGCCTAATCTGGTTTAGACGCACAACCACTGGAGTACAAACATTCGTCGAGTGTCGTACACCGCAGGCCAAGGAGATGATAGTCTCTCACTAGCAACATGCGCTGCGCACTCAAAGCGGGACACTCAAATATAAGGTGCTGAAGTGTCTCGCAGCAGCCACAAGACGTACACAATGGACTTGCCCCACGTCCTTGTCTGTATAAACATTCATGCACTTTCACGCAGCCAACCCTCAGCTTGAGTAGTGGTGCTCTAGCGCGAAGAGGCAAGCCTCGACCGCGAACACGCGGCTGGAACGTTCCATTTGCGATGCGCTGGTCTGGATGCTCCTTGAGTAGGTGGTGACGAATCAGCAGACGAGCGTCATCAAGCTCGCAAAAAATTTTTGGGCAGTCACAGTTGTTATGAGCGCAAGTTGAAGCGAGTTGATCAGTCTCTTCATTTCCGGCGATTCCTGCGTGTGAAGGTATCCATTGAGCAACGAGAGATAGCCGACGTGATGAAATTTTGCTTGCAGAGTCGGTAATGCTGCGCACAACAGGGCAATCAACCTCACTGCGTTGTAACCTGCTCAGGGCAGCGCGCGAGTCCGTAAAGATGGCAATCTTCGATGTAGTTAACTCCTCTTGCACGTATTTCAGTGCAACATTAATCGCTGCTAGCTCCGCAGTTGACGAAATTGGATGAGGTATTTGAACGATTCGCCGTACTTGAGTCGAAGGGCAGAAAAAGCTGCAGAGGCGCCTTGACCGTCGTTGTGTACAGATGCATCTGTGAATACTTGAAGATAATCTGGACACCTCTCGAGCATGGAACACTGAGCCAATAGAAACATTGCCAAAACAGGCATATCAGACTTATCTCTGCAGGCCAATCTCTGCAAAAAGAACAAGACAAACCTAAGCACAAAAAATTTTCGAATCCGAGGTTATTTGAGGCTCTTTGCGTCTTTATAATTGACGCGCTTGAGATTCAAGCAATAAATGAAAATTCGACCCAATAAAAATAATTATTTAATGCTCAGTGATAAAGAAAAGTTGCTTTTAAGTGCACACGATTACCGGTAATTCGTAGTCGTTATAATTTCTAAAGTGATCTTGGTTCGTTTCTGTTTTTTCTTTTTGAATCTTGCTTCAGGTTGGCTGCGACACCGGGATAGAAGAAATGTGGGGAGCAATAGCTGTAGTAGACAGAAAAGTTTCAAGTGTGTTACTTCATTATTGACTAATTAACGATCATTGAACTTTGGCTGTTTTGTTGTGGTTTATTTGGAGCTGTGTAGAGGTTGTTATTCAAGCGCTCACAAAGTTTCCTGGACGCCCTAAAACACTGAAAGGTGTAAGAAATTCTACATTTGCACAGAATCGGCACCCTGGCATGGGGGATAGAGCTTTACAAGTGCATTTTACGAACCACACAGGAATTTTGCCCAATATATTGAAAGAACTCGACCGCCACAAAGTTGACATTTTCGTGAAAAATGGGGCGCGTTATGTGTAATGCATCGCGATATTGTAAGTGCGTGAGCATTTCTATGCTTGCCCAACGATAAAAGCATTCTCCGTCCGTCCTGTAAGACGACCGCGTTCGAGATAGTGCCGCAGCAGAGAGCGGATTCACCTTCGTGCAGCCGCTCGCTTCAACGCCAACGAAGCGGGGAGAACACGCCGCTCACGGGCATGGGCTTAGCCAGGGAGGCTAAGGTGGCTAATGGGGCTTCACCTCTTCCCCCCGAAATGATGTAGTACTCTCATGCCCCGCCGACCAAAACAACCCCCGGCGCCGGAAATCATGCTCGATTTTGTCTTGAATGTCCTTTTCACGCTCTAAAAGACATTTTAGGGCGAACATTGCCCAATCGGGCTGGATTTCGCGGCAACGCCCATGCACCGGAAGTCACATATTCTAACGCCAAGGAGCTCCATCAGAGCACAAAGTTTCAGAGGCGTTTGGATGGCGAGCGGGCTCATAGCGGCATTTCGCGAGGGTCGCGGAATCTATAGGGAGCGCTTGGATTTAAACTATGAAACTTTATGGGTATAAAGTTCTCATAAACTTTTGATGCGAAAGGCGCATTGACTTTTCCAAAGTCGTGCTTTAGATATTGAACTCCGGAACTATGCGAGTTTATTGTTGGAGCGCTATAACGTAACACTATTCCAAACATTTCTATTCCTAAATTCAGCAATCAGCCCTCTGCGATTGGACAAATACTTTTTTGGACCACCCCCAATTCACCTGTCTCTCACGCGACGTCACGAAAAGCGCATAGGTCTCCCCATCTGATATGGCGTGTACAAAATGACTATGCATGATTTGACCGAACAAAAGAAAACTATTTATTTCTGATTCGGCGCCTTTTCTCCATTACCCCTTGGTTACTCGTCAAAAGTTTTCGGGCTGCACCCACTTGGCCTGTCTCTCACGCGACGTAACAAAACTGCAAAAACTCACCGCGTCAAAGTGACGTGTACGCGTTAAAGATGCATTAATATGCCGAACAAAGCTGAATATTCTTCTGAATAGTTGCAGGCTGTCCCGTTCCGAAAGGAATAAAAGATGGCTGCCGCCGATCACTCAGGCACTGAATTCGCACCTGCCGGAGAGCACGGGTTTATTTGCGTGTAATAAAGGTTTTCGCGTATCCGGGTAACGTTTTCGAGCATTTTAGGCCCGTTTACGACCTCGTTCTGCCTACTATTCTTTGCTGACGATCCGTTTTAGCGGTATTGTTAAGCTTCCGTTGCATGCGGCCGCTATTGACGACGTGCCACCGCAAGCTAAGTAATAGAGAGCGGACCAATCGCAGATGTCGGCACCACCCTCTTCACCGGTTATCAATTTTCAGTGCAGTGGCTTGGCCCCATCGAATCCCTCTCCACTTGAGCGTGCTCCTGGCCTCTTGTGAGACAATTAGATAAGTCAAGCTGCTTGATGTAGGCAATGTTATTCGTTTTTCAAACAAGGAAAAATTACCTCCTATGAACGAGGGGAGCATTTGAGTGGTCTGTTCAGACAACCCTGTGGGTGACCGCCCGGTGCTTGCGTCGACGGTTATGCAAACTTGACGTCAGGAAATTGGAATAAAAACATATTGGAATGGTTTTACATTATAAGGCCGTCGTTATAAACATATGACGCCAAAGGTGCATTGACTTTTCTAAAGTCGTACATCGGACCATACAACGAAACAAGCGAAATCAACACACTATGAGACAAGCTGACAAATCACGCGGCGAGGTCTGATGAGACGAAGCGTTGTTGTGGTTCATTTGTGCCGTCAGTCCACAGAAAAGAATATCGACATTTATTTTCATCTGCGCCAAAGCATCCATGTCAGGACACTAAAGCCAGCAAAGGTAACTATGTTCGTATTTATTTTTCTACTTGGACTTTTTTTCGCGAGGATACACTGAGCCCCTTCAATTTTCTTGTTCTCGCTGCGCGCGTGCTGTGAGAGCCAGCCAGAGCGCATGCGTTTTTCTCGTGTTACCCCGACCACAAGCAACATGTTTATTCGCCTTGTTTGACGCATCATATATAGTGACTTTTTCTTAGATACGTATATTTATTGGAGACTTATACGTATATTTAAATATCTTGTTGAGAGGCTTTGTGTATATGTGCAATGAACTTTGTTTCCAGTGACACTTTTCTGACCTTTATCAAGCTGTTACTTCGCATTTTTATATTCCATTGTATCTTCGCATTTCTAATGTACGAAGGCGAGCCAAATGAAAGTGAGCCACTCACCCTGCGCAATAATGGCTCGGTTCACTATCTGCGAGGCATGCACGTGGCACAGAGGCGTCTCTTATTTACAAAAGTGACACGCAGGTGTGAGGTTCAAGGTTCTTTAATGCTCTCATACACTGGGTTGGACATGTTTGTGTGACATAATGGACACTCCAAAAGTTGAACAGCGTGATGTCATGAGGTTTTTGACAGTTGAAGATGTTTCCCAAAAAGAAATTAGCCGCCGTATGGCTGCAGTGTACTTTGAACATTGCATTTCATTTTCCACTGTGAAGCATTGGAGCAAACGGTTCACAGAAGGACGTGAAAGTTTAAAAGACGATCCAAGACCATACAGGTCATAGCCACCGTGCAACCACCCCCGACACCATTGCAAAGGCTGGCTAGACAAAAACGGAGGATAAGCATCGATGAACGGGCAGGGCTTGTGAACATCAGTCACAATTCGGGTCAAACCATTATTCATGAACATCTCGGTTATCGGCTCTCGTGTGCGCAATGGATTCCCTAGATTTTGAACTGCCGACAGCAGGCGACCTAGAGATTCGGCGCTCTTGACTCATCCAATCCGGTATCACGATGAGGGTGAGCACTTTTTGTCTGCAATTGGGACCGGGGACGAATCATGGTGCCACTACTACGAGCCTGAAACACGACAGCAAAGCTTACAGTGGGAAGATTTGAATTCATCGCCCCAAGAAAAGCAAATTTCGTCATTTCTGACGGTAAGGTGTTGTTGACTTTTTTTTTAGATCGTCAGGGGCCATTGTTGTATCGAATTTGCAAAACCTGGAGAGGCTATTAATCGTTTCCGATATTGTGAAACGTTGAATCGGCTCCTTGTCGCAATCAAGAACAAACGACGTGGAAAATTGAGGAATGGGGTCATCTTGCGCCACGAAAATGCCCGTTCCCACGTCGCTGATGTGGTTAATACGAAACTGGCAAAGTTCAAGTGGGACACGCTTCAAAATCCGCACTACATCCCAGTCTTGTCGCCTTGCAACTTCCACATTTTGGAGCATTTGAGAAAAAAAAAAGAAGACAGCTTAAGGGAATGAAATTCGTGTCAGACGATGACGTGAAAAAATCAGTTACAGACTTTTCTTGAAAGAGCAACGCAAGCAGTTTTATCATTCGGGAATCGCGCAACTCGTTAGTCAGCGGGACAAATGCCTAAATGCTCATGGAGGCTACTTTTGAATAAGTACCGCGTTTGTCATATATTTGCATTGGCTCACTTTCATTTGACTCGCCCTCGCATATTTTGCAAAACTTCTGCTTTAGCTTCTGCTTCCTTTCTGTTGTAAACAGGAGAAAAAAATGATACTCATTCAAACTCATTCAAAACTCGTATATGTGCTCGCTATTACTCGCATTACACAACCGGAGGAATTACTCACAATACACGACCGCTGGCAGCTGCTCCTGTGGAATACATTCTAACAAAAGACAGCGTCAGTGAGATTTTTCCCTGGTCGTTGCATACGTACAGAAATGTAAAAAAGGTCCTTGAATGTCAGAGAGAGAGATGCAAATGTGAGAAATGCAGGGAGGCTAACAAAGTTTTTTTTAATATTTGTCCTCAACTTGTTCATTTCATGACCTTTGCATTTTTAATACCAGCGCCATGCACTGCTTTGCTGGTTTCAAATTGATATAGTTTTAAAGTTCGTGTGATATTTGCTTTACTTCTTAAATATACAGAAAACATAGAAGCATTGATATCAGTTATTACGGGCACAATTTTTTAAACTTACGAGTATATTCTGTTACGAAAAAATCATATTTTACTTGTCTTGAGAGTGCGTAGCGTTCAAGAATTCATTTGTAGTCTCTTTGCCAATGGCAACGCGGCTGTCATTATTGTTTAATGTATTTCATCCCTCGATAAGTTATATAAGGAGGAGGCCGAGCTGCAAAGTGATCCCCCCCTCCCCCCCCCCCCCCCCCCGAACGAAATTTCTGGCTACGCCACTACTCAGCGGGATATCAGCACCCGCCTGACTGTGCCAATTTCGGAGATCGCTTTCAAGGTTCGAGCCTGCACGTCTCTCTTGAACGCTAAGAAGGCGGCGAGAACACAGCGCGGGAAGCTATCAGCACCCGGAATTCTTCGTCAGCAGTGTAAATCGCTTTCAATAGCGTAAAAGTGTTTACACCCTTAAGGGCCTTTTCTTGTCGTACCGTTAATGACTTACAAAATTTTATAGAGGACGACAACGGAGCTCTGACTAGGCGCGTGATGACAAAAGACATAGTTTAAAGCTGTGGTCATTCTGACAGCTTTGGGCGTACAGAAATATCCAGCAGGAAAGTTTCACATATCTCACTGTAAAATTCTCTTCTCGGATTTTTCTATGCACCCAAGGCTGTCAGAATGATTACACAGTTTCCAACTACGTCTTTTGTCATCGCAAGTCTAGTTAGAGCTTCGTTGTCGGCCTCTATAAAATTTTGCAAGCCATTAACGGTAAGCCTGTTACAAGTGCGACAAGGAAACGCCCCTAAGGTTGTAAACTTTTTAATATGAAGGTGCGGGCTGCGCGACGGTGCCATGCGAAACCGCCACGCGAGTACGCTTTGTCAACCGTTCGACGTGGATGGATAGGACGCAAAAAATTGATAATGGCTTATAATGATTGAAACGTAATCAGCGACACTGGGACTTGCGTGTGCACCAGTCCGTGTCGCCACAGCGCTGTCGGCTGTATTGACCGGATCACGTTTTTAACATTGATATGACACCTGGTTGCGTGAAGATGAGCATCTGACACATTGTTTATGCTTACTATGTCAAATCCCACAGGAGCTGCTGGGTGATTTTTTTAGAGTGCGAGGTAATTACATCCTTCGCGAAAAAAAAATCATGAAGTAACTGCTCGAAAACGTAATGTAGCCAATACCAGCTATGTCGACATGTGTCGCGAGAGAATTCTAAATTGCACAGAATTTTCACTTGGTGACAAGAGAAGGTGAAGTTAAAGGTAATGTTTGGCGCAACTTCAGCGTTTCTGGCTTGGTCACGTGTTTTGCAAATAAATATCTGACCCATTTTCTCCCTTTTTTTACGTTACATGACATTAGTCGACTGTTTCACCGATGTCGTCGGTGAATTATTTCAGCTACTTTGTTTATATTCCACGATAATACGGGGAACGGTACGCTAAATTGTAGACCAAGTTGAGAACATGCGAAAGCGTGTCTGCAAGGTTCATTGTTTGGAGCTCCTCATTCCTTCACCGAAAATTTAATCATCAAGTGTTCGAATGCGCTTTGCGGCTTTTGTGCGCTGTCTTTTCCCATGTCCCGTAAGGATATTCCGAAATGACTCTGCGTCACGTGTTTACATTTGGTTAAAATAGGGGGCGTCGTAAGTGCAATAAGTGCAATTAGTGTACCAGTTATGCAATTATGTTTATTTGGAAAGCGCAATCAATTCACGAAACGAATGAGGGATTGTCGCACATTTACGCACGCCCTCAATTACTGATAACAACGTATAGATAATCACATGCACAGGCACCAAAATTATTACTACTGCGTGAAACCATAGCGCTTTGTCTCATGAGGAACGTGAGTAACAAGAGGCGAGTTGCTCTTGTCGACAGTCATACAATACGGAAGTGTACGGCAAATAGGTCATTTCTTTGGCGGCAGTATCTTCAAAGGGTTGTGTTCGTCGAGACCCTGCGCCACGCCGCCCGCTGTGGTGCGATGGGTGTGAACGAGCCCTGCTTTAGAGGCGTAAATCGAGAAACAGGATGCACTGCAGAAGGCTCCTGTCGATGCCAGCACAAAGAACTCGTAGAAGACACTACTGAGCGCCTCGTTGGTGCACGCACAAATCGAAAACACATCTGCATTGCGCCGGCCTCTGCCCTGCGACGTGGCAATTTCCTTTTTTTAGAAGGCGCCGGCTGCAGAACGCGATCAGGGAGTACCGCACCTTCAGCTTTGCCGCACCTACGACATTGTGGAACCATTGTCAAATCCGATTTTCTCTGTTGACATCGCGTACCTAATTTGGGGGCCACATACACAATGGCAAACAATAGTACTGCAGCAAAACAGAAGCACGTAGGCTTTCAACGTATTTGCACAAAGCAGAAAATCGCCACTTCACAAATGAATATCTTCCCTAAGTTACAGGAAAAGTTATTTATATTATTCTGGATAATATAGCCTTTATTTTATTTCAAAAGGCAAAGAACAACTTTCCGTACATTCAACAAAATTCACAACCTGATTTTTATTTCTTCGTCGGAATAGTAGACTTGTAAGTTACTCGATCGCAAGAAGTAATTGCTCGGAGCCGCAAGGTTATTACTACAACGGGTGCTGCGAAAACGCACCATAGATGATTCTATAGACGTTTCTGTAGTTATGTTCATGCTGTAAGGCGTACACGAAATTATGTAAGCGGGATTTTACTCATGCATAACTTGTCCACACCAACGTGGGTGCATTTCCGTTGCAAGCAGAGTTAAAGCTGAGACGCAATTTTTGAAAGTTTCGATGGTGCGGGGACACATGGCGAACCGGTAAGCACATCGACGCCATGTAGCCACATAGCACGACGTCTAGCACGAGGTCCGCTATCTTGGTTAGGACAGACAATGTGTGTGGAGAAGCTCATTTATAGAATTTCGCATATCCCTATACCACGCCTTACTTTTCATAGCGTGAGCGCCTGCCAACTTTCTCAAAATTCAGTCGTTCGCCGCATCGAGCGACTCGCATGGGTATGTCGGTGGGCTTATGGCGTCCTGCTGCTGAGCACGAAGTCGCAGGTTCGATTTCCTGCAGCGGAAGCCGCATTACGATGGCGGCGGAACACAGAAACGCTCGCGCATCGCGCATCGCGCACACAGTTGAGAGTAAAAAGAACGCCATGAGTTGTCATCCCGATTCGTCCACTACAGGATCATTCAATATTTTGCATTTTGTTTGAGGCCGTTGAATTGAATGAATGAATGACTGGAAGAATAAATCAATGAATCATTTAATCCTTCCTCCTCGACCCATGATTCACCGGCGCTAGCACGGTTGAATGATTGGCCCTTGCTTAGCACAACGGGTATTAGTTTACCGCCTGGGTCATTACTGCAGAAAAAAGTAAATAACTATGGGGCAGCTAAAGAAATGTGAGAGCATTATTTGTCGCTGAGTGTGTGGCTGAGTTATGTCGCCAAGTGTAGCGTTGGGGCGAAATGTTGCTGAGTTTAGTGCTGCTTTGCTGTGCTTCCAAGAGTAGTGTTGCTGCTTAAATAGGAGTTCGAAACAACGCAAGATGACAAACCGGCCTTATTGTGATCTCAGCTGAGTGTTATTTGCGCAGTTCTGATTAAAGTAGCATTGAACACACATTGCTTTGAGTGTTATTTCTCGATGACACCACTTTCAGCACGATGACGCCACTGTGCCGAGCGATGACAGTACTTTTCCGAGCGGTACTGTCATTGTGTTGGCATTACAGTTCTTCATCGGAGTCATAGACGAAGTTCACCTTATAATCGGGGGATGGGGGGGGGGGGGGGGGAGTCGTAGTCGTCATCCGATGGGTTCCTGAAGTGCGTTGCATCTTATTCATCGTAATCGTCCACGAGCCGCAACGACGGCATCTGCGAGTCCATGTTCATCAACAGGAGCATGGCCTTGTGATCGTACTAACATCGCTGCGTTGCGATGGTCTTGTACTTTGTCGGGAGTGAACTTGCGCCGCCGGCCACGCTTTGCTGTCTCACCTGATGATGCACACGCGAGTGATTCAAATGTGCACGGTGACGACTCCGCAGCGCCGTACGACAGACGCCTTAAACGCATCGTGGTTTCAGAGGCATCATACGCGTACGTACGTGGCGCAATCCACAGGAAACGCTTACTTCCTCATTACCGCGCAACCGCGGATGAACGTTGGTGAGCTTTCTGGTTCTTTATGTGTCTGTCCACCCGCACGGCCGACGCCGCCGCTGCTACGCATGCGACGTGGGCGCAGGTGGCGAGTGCCAAGTAGCGGTTTTATTTTTCGTTAGATGAAGGTGATGAAATCTTTGTGCTGTTTTTCGGCTGCGGGTTCCTGATCATAGCGAGGTCACGCAGTGAGCCAAGTAATGCTCTCGCATTAAAAATTTGTGCGCGTGCTCGCACTATGTTCTCAGCTGTAGCCACGATCTCTTGCGCTCCTGCTGCAGAGATTAGGAAACAACCGAAACGCTAAAACAACTCGAGAGCATAAATAAAAACCAGCGTTCGTTGAGTCAATTATTTGGCATTGGCAAAATAGCGCGCTTTATCCTACACTACATGGTTTTGCGCAGGTTTTCATTTGGGCGTTTAAAACAGCACAGTAAAAATTAATGCTACACTGAGATATTACGCGATGGTCGCTAAACAGTCGCACTACAATGAAATTAAATTTGCCAATTAACCTTCATTGTCACCTAAACTTCACCTAAGCCGCATGTGCAGGACTGAAGCTTGTCATTGCTCTAGGGATAAACGTGCACTATAGTCGGAGTCGGGTGGCTGGCGCAGGTTGCGGGTAATTTCGCGCGCTAAAATAAATCGGCATTTCCCGTAGTTACAACGTGAGCGGGAGCGTAAGTAGACTTCGAAAATTGGAAGTGGCACTGCAACAATATAGAGGGGGTTTTCCTTTCTTCTTTTAGACCATACAGAATTTTGTTACGAATGATATTTATTTACAGGGTGAAACGAGGTCCGAGAGGGAAGCTACAGGCCAGGCCCAGCCGGCGCAGAGTACCCCGAGGTCACGCGCGCACACTCTACTTCTTTCTCTGCCTTAGCCACGCAGTGCTGGGACATTATCCCCAGGGGCAGACGAAGCTCGCTGAGCGAGTTAAAGGTACCTGGGATGGCACTCCTTGAGTCTGGCCACGTGAACAACTTGCGTCGCCCGTGAACGCCGATTACTTGCCGTCACTTTGGCGACGACATAGTTCACATCACTCAAGCGGCTGAGTATAACGAATTGTCCGGTGTAAGTGGCGAGAAACTTGCGGTACAATCCCTTTTTACGAACAGGTATCCACAGCCAAACATAATCACCGGGAGTAAAGCTGACGGGGATATGCCGCGCATCATAGCGAATCTCGCTGTAGCCTCGGGAGGACAACGTCCTAAGATGCGCCAGTCGACGAGCTTCCTAAGCACGACACAGAGTTTGGGCAATGGAAGGGTCTTCTAGGCACGATAAAGATAGAATAGCGTCCAGAAAGCTCTGGGGAGCGCTTGCGTACAGCAAAAAGAACGGCGCATATCCAGTAACTTCGTGCTTGGCACTATTGTACAAGTACGTTACAAAAGATAAGACGGCGTCCCAATTATTGTGGTCAGCAGCAACATACATTGATAACATGTTTGTAAGGGTTCGATTCGTCCGCTCCGTGAGGCCATTGGTTTGTGGGTGGTAAGGAGTGGAATGACGATGTGCAGAACCACAAAGCCGTAAAAGTTCTTCAACGACGTCGGCGGTGAATTGCCGTCCACGTTCACTGATGACAACACGGCGAGCGCCGTGACGGAGTATGTCGTGATGCCACGAAAATCAAGAGACGTCTGCTGCAGTAGCAGATGGAAGTGCCGCCGTTTCCGTGCAGCGGGTAAGATAATCTACGCATACTATAATCCAGCGGTAGCCAGCTGACGTCTTTGGGAGCGGGCCAAGCAAGTCGATGCCGACTTTTTCATACGGTATCATCGGTGGCCTAACTGGTTGTAAATAGCCTGCTGGCACCGTCGTCGTTTCCTTGTGGCAAGCAAGCCATTACGAAAAGTAAACGGTGTTGTTCCTGCTCGCTCATGTGCAGCTGCCCGTAGGGATTTCAAGGTAGGGTTGCAACGTTGCCCGCTCTCGAAGGTACGCAGGTCTGGAAAGTCCGAAGAGATGGAAACTATGTAGTCATCGAAGTCATCATCCTCAGCTTTAGTGTGCGGCGAAGGGAGACGGGATAGGCAATCAGCATCCGTGTGACCAGCGCCCCCTCTTGTAGTTAACGGAAAAGCTGTACTCTTGAAGGCGCAAAGCCCAGCGGGCCAACCGGCCAGACGGGTCACGCAGCCCAACCAGCCAACAGAGTGAATGATGGTCAGTCATTATTGTGAATGCGCGGCCATGTAGATACGGACGGAACTTCTGAATGGCGAAGACGACTGCTAGGCACTCGAGTTCAGTAGCGGTGTAGTTTGTCTCCGCTTTTGTAAGTGGTCGACTAGCGTAGGCAATGACATGCTCAGGGTACCGCAGAGCTGGACAAGCACAGTTCCAATACCCACACCGCTGGCGTCAGTGTGCAGCTCAGTTGATGCCTCCGGATCAAAATGTCGCAGTACTGGTCCAGAAGTCAACAAAAATTTCAGCTGTTGAAATGCCGACTTGCAGTCTGCAGTCCACAAGTATGGGGTGTGTTTGTGAAGGAGAGACGTGAGGGGAGAGGCAAGCTGTGCGAAATGCTTGATAAAACGCCGGAAATATGAGCAAAGGCCCAAAAAGCTTCGCATATCTTTCACCGTTTGTGGCTGTGGGAAGTTGGGAACCACTGCTATCTTTTCAGGGTCCGGTCGTATGCCGTCTTTGTCGACCAGAAAGCCCAGACGAGTAACTTGAAAGAGCGTAGGCTAGGGCGTGTTGGTATTCCATAACTGAGGTTTTTTAGCGCACAAGAAGGGACGAAAGACAGTGGCGAGACGAGTGTTTGATGCTCACCTAAATGACATTTCTTCGAGTTTAAAATAAGGCCAGCTTGCTGGATACACTCACCAACGATCGACAGGCGCTGATTGTGCTCGTGAAATGTCTCGCCGTAGACAATGACGTCGTTTAATTAGCACATGGAAATTTCCCATTTGAGTCCGCGGAGCACGGTATCCATAAGTCGCTCGCATGTCGCTTGAGCGTTGCATAAGCCAAAGGGCATAACGTTGAACTCAAAGACACCGTCAGGTGTCACGAAGACTGTCTTCTCCTTGTCTGAGGGGTGCATGGGAATTTGCCAATATCCTGACCATTAATCAACAGAAGAGAAATACGACGTGGAGTGGAGGCAGTCGACGGCGTCATCTATTCGTAGTAGGGGGTACGCGTCTTTCTTTGTGACAGTGTTTAGGCGGCGATAGTCCACACAGAATCTCCATGAGTTGTCTTTTTTCTTGACTAGGATCACAGGAGCAGCCCAAGGGCTACATGATTCCTGGATCACTCCTTTCTGTAACATTTATTCGACCTGCTCGGCGATGACTTTTCTCTCTGACGGTGCAACACGGTAGGGCTTCTGACGAATTGGCGTTGCTTGCCCTGTGTGGATGCGGTGTTGGATACGAGACGCCGGTGGTGTATGGGACGCTCGTTGGCCTTGAGCAAAATCAAACACTGTGGCGTAGGGAGCGAGCACAGCTTCCAGCAGACACTGCCCACTAGAAGACAGCGACTTGTTAATCATGCGCTTAAAGTCAGCAAAATTATCATGGTTGGAATCGGGAGTGGATTTTTTTTCGGCTGTTGACATTTCGACCGTTCAGACGCTGACAATGGCTTGTTCATCAACATTTGCCAGTTTAAGTCCTAGCGGCAATGTTATGCATTGGGTCGAAACGTCCACTGTCGACAAACGTGTACACCCATCAGTGGTGACAACGAGGGAGCGAGGGACTATCGCATTTTTCTTGAGCTCATTGTTAAAATCAGGCTCGGCTAAACCACAACAACAACCTGTACGAGGGCGAGAAGTATAGACGGGTACAAAGATTGCAGTCTGAGGGGGCAAACAAACATCTTGTGACACGGAGAGAACGTCGGCGGTATCGCTGGTGCTATATGTCATTGAAGTTCGTGCGTCGCGGCGAAGAGAAATCGCGCCACTTCCACAATCCAAAGTTGCCCCCACTAAGCAAGAAATCAATTCCTAAAATAATCTCATGGGTTGTACGTGCAAGAACAGTAAATTCACTTCGGAATGTCTTGTCCCCTATGGTAACATAAACAGAAGAGACCCCAAGTGGGCGTAACATTTCCCCGCCAACTCCACGAAAGGTAGCGTTCCGATCCCAAGGAAACAAAACCGTTTGTCTAAGACGATTTTTGAAGGACAGGCTTATAACAAACTGCCGCCCCGGTGTCAACGAAAGCAAAAGCACTCACATTGTCAACTAAAACGCACCCTTTGTTTGTAAACGATTTTACACAAGGGGGTCCTGATAAAGATGAACATATTGTGGCCTCACCCCCGTCGGTCGCACCAACTAGTTTCCCAGCGGCGGCGGTGATAACGAGCGACGACGAGGTGATGGAGGGCGTCGTTGTCGTGTCGGTGTTGGTGTGAGGCTGCGATCGGAAACGGGGGAGTCACTGCGGTTCGCGCGTCCCTGCTGCAGCCGCTGGAAGGAACTGGGATACGGCCAGGGCTCGTCAGCGGGCACGCGGGGTGTGTAGGGATTAAACCATGGAGCACGCTGCTGGTGGCGGTGGCAATACCTAGCAATGTGCCCAGGCATACCGCAGCTGTAGCAAATGTGGGAGTCGCGGCTTGTCGCGGGTGACACCGGTGACATGGGTGTCATAGGTATAAACGTACTCTCAGGCTGGTTGTAGGAGGGAAGAGCCCGGAGAACAAACCGTTGTGGTGCATCTTGTCGGCATCCCAGACTTGTCGGTTGCGGTGGCAAGTTGCTGCTCTCCGTACGATCAGCATAGGTCCTGCGAGGTTCTCGGTAACCTGAGGTGCCCAAGTGGCCGGTGGTACAAGAGAGCGATGATCAAATACACATTGATGGCACACATGAGCGTCGTCTACAACTTTAAGGCGTTCAAGCTCTTCTTTAACCACTTGCCGAATCACCGAGATGTCGTCGTTTGTTGGGACGGACACACTTGCAACAGTAGTAACATTATCCAAGCGTCCAAACTTTGGTCCAATCCTTCTCATTTTCAGCGCTTCAAACGCCCGGCAGTGTTTCTTCAGATCAGATGGAGTACTAAGATCTTTCTTCGTTATAAGAAAATTATAAACATCTTCAGCGATTCCTTTAAGCAGAAGTCCTACTTTGTCTTCGTCTGTCATAGTAGCGCTGACGATTCCGCATAATTTCAGAACAGCCTCTATATACGTTGTTCACGTTTCGCCAGGTAATTGAGCTCGCCAGGAAGGCGTCTCCTCACCCTTCTTTTCTTAGAGATTGAGTCCCCGAAGCACTTGGTGAATTCTTCTACAAAATTATCCCAGCTTGTCAGAACGCTCTCGTGGTTTTCAAACCAGAGGAGCGCGGTTCCAGCGAGAAAAAAAATCACGTTATCGAGCTGCTTCGTAGTGCTCCAGTTATTGTGGCGACTCACTCTGTTGTAGTGTTCAAGCCAGTCGTCGTCGTCTTCGATCGCCTTCCCCGATATGGTGGATCGCTCTCGCAGTGGTGTCTAGTAGCCAGCCTGACCTGGGTGATTGCTGTCTGGTCCGCCGCAGGTGGGGTGGTCATTGCCTTCTCCGGAATCAGCCATGTCCACTGCTTGTGGTCGTAAACCGGCCAAGCGTCTACTCCGTCGCACAGTTAGTAGAGCTCGCTCGTCCAGGATCGTCCAAGATTTACCCCGCACCTCTACCAAAGATGTTACGAATGATATTGATTTACAGGGGGAAACAAGGTCTGAGAGGGAAGCAACAGGCCAGGCCCAGCCGGCGCAGAGTATCCCGAGATCACGCGCGCACACTCTACTTCTTCTTTCTCTGCCTCAGCCGCGTAGTGCTGCGACAATATATTTACATAGCCTGTGGAAGATAGTGTAAGGGGAGTCTGCTGGAGGTAGATGGCTCGAAGCGGAGGACAATACTCTCAGGATAAATGGAGATGTATAATCGACTAATTTACAAGAATGCTCTAATGACTTTTTAAGTGCTTGCTTTACAGCATATATTGCAATTTATAAGTTTCAGCCGGGGAGTTTGCGGAACAGATGTACTTGTTAGGAATTCTAAGGATTGTATGGAATCCGAGATATAAGCCGTAAAAGTTGCGGTAAAAATGCACTAGTGTTCAAGTTACCTTTCGACAAATCGTCATTTTATTTATTCAAACATAACGGTAACTGCAACGCCCATGCATAACATTCCAGACCTTGGAAGTGAATATCTCAAAGCTTGGGTCATCCTGAAAATTCGTTCTAAGTGGATAAGTATTACTTGGGAATTCACCGGCTACAGTGAGTAAATTGCAGCATGTGCCCTTAAGTAATTACTTCGAAAGTTATTTGGTGAATTTCTTTTGCCTATTAGTCGATAGTGCATTTCAATTTCTCGTGGAAATAATGTACTTAGCCCGCTCTGTTGTGAGGGGTACGGTGTGCTATCTATACAGCAAAGTCATCTGTAAAACGAAGGATTTCGGAGGTCCTAAGTAGTTCTTTCTAAAGGCGTTTGTCTAATATTGCAGTGACACACCGATCCCGTGCCGTGTTATATCCCCAGTTTATGTTGTTTGTACAACGGTGATTCTTTCCTGCCGCGCTGCGTACATGTACTGTTTAAATCAACGGTCTCTGAGTTCAGATAGAAATGAAGCAGCTGAAAGTTTTCCCGCTAGTTCGTTCTTGCTCATTTGTTCATACTCGCGATTCATTTTCCTTCAACGCATTGAAAGAGCTAGTCCAACAACTGGCCTGCGCAGTTTTTATGTGTTATCTAAATATTCGTCGAACAATATGGTGTACTAAAAAAATAAATAAAACTTTTGGTCGTTTCTGATCAGATATAGTGGCTTACAGAATAAAAACAGTCAGCAACTTATCAGTAGCTTTCAGACGGAGCAGCAGTGACCACATAAAATATATACAAGGAACAAAAATTGGATCTCGGAAAGAAAACTGATCAGGACGTCTTTTGCCCATAAGAACGTCATGGAAGAACGGCTTCTAGGCATACAGTAGTACTACGTGTATGTTTTGCTGTGTCTGTTGGGCAAGTGTTGCAAGCGCCGGTGAACCTGTAAACAGAAAGACGCAATGGAGTGGTTTCGGAATTGTTCAGATTTACATTTATGCTAATGCCACGTCACAACGACGCTATCGTGCTATAAAGCGGGCCCGCTACACTACGCGCCTATGCCCTTCACGTAAGCTATCAGCGAGATATATGCTTGGGTCTCAACGTAAGGCATTATCATACGGCAGCAACTTAAAGATCGAAGAAAGGTCGAGCGACAAACAGTGCATTCCCAGACAAAGCACATTACATAGCTGACATTCTTTTTCTGCTCATCCCGCGCACGAGCACGCACACCTAGAAGCCGGGGGCATTGGTTCCTTAACTTGACTTTACGAATACATAGGCACAAATGATCAAGCACACTTCTACAAGCTCAAACCATACCGTTAGTTCGTGGCCTGCAGGCGTCTTTTGGTTTACATTAACCATCAGAGAGTGATTGACTTTGGTACACGTAACAGGGTAACACAGCCACACAGCATCGTAGAACGTTCGCGCTACGTGTACATTGCCCGATCAGGGGCTGCACTTTGGCTGGTTCCGAGCTGTTTGCAGGATTATTTATCATTGCATTCTTGAGGCGAGCAGCACGAACATACTGGGATTAGTCGTCATTGCATTCTTGAGGCCAGCAGCACGAACATATTGTGTGCGAATTGAGGAAAGGGAATGCTAGTTTACTAGTTGCGGTGTTTTTTTTTAGTTATTGATTCTTCTAATACCCATCACGTGCGTAAGCACGCACACCTAAAGTCCCCGGATATTCACTTTCAGGCCACCCAACCAAACAGAAACGATCACGTACACAGAAGTGTGAACCAACGAGAGACAAAGCTATCTCTCTGCTTCCGCAACAGGATTTTCCGCTCCCGGCATAGAATATAGGAATCACGGCACGTCACCGGAGAGCGTGGGCGAAATGGAACCACCCTCTCAAACCGCCAGTGACATCACATCCTGCACCCACTCTCCCGTTTCTTCGATTTGCCACTCTAACCATCACGTCCTCTTCATTGCCTGTCGCGGAAATAGGTGGCGTACGCCGGTGCTCTTCCCGCCAGTGACGATTTCGGTCTTCTTTAAGTTCGCCATTTGCGCGCTTGTGGTTGTGCGTCCGCGCCGAGCATCTTGGGTGCAGCACGCTAGCTTCCCGCGTTTCGCTTCCTGTCGAGCGAAAGATCCGTGAAAAATGGAGCGTACGCAATACATCCTCACAGGCTTCGGCGACTTCTTCGAGCGACAGCGCATCGCCTTCGTCGACCCGCTGCCTCGCAACCACGTCTGTTGTGCATGCGGTTTCGTGTCGTCCCTGTCCGTGAGGCTGCCATGCAGTCACGTCTTGTGCCGGCTGTGCAAAAGTCAGATCGCGAGTGACGGTGTCAGGTGCCCCGTGGAAGGCATGCAGTTCAAGGAGGACGACATCGCGTCCCAGACCGTCGAGCTGCCTGACTTGGAGCACCTCCGCGTCTTCTGCATCAATGGCGGCGGCAGCGGCCAACGCTGCAACTTCGTCGGCAAGCTGTTGGAGCTGCCCGCCCACGTGTACGAGTGCGGCAACGATGAGGTGAAATGCGAGAACTGCGACAGTGCCGTCACTCAAAACGCGGCCGTCGATCACCCCCGACAGTGCTCCGCCGATATGCCGCTCGCGGGGCCTACGGGAAAAGCTGCCGAAGTCGCTGCGGCGGAGGGAGACCCGGGAGCCGTTGTGGAGGACGTCGAGAAGTGGCGCCAACACGCGTCAGGGAAACAAGTCGACCGGCAGGGATTCGAGAAAAACGCTGACAGCAGCTTGGCGGAATGTGTGACTGACCACCGAACACACTCTATTCGCGCCAAAAGAACGTCCAGCGGAAGCAGCCCGATACATGCTCCGCCGGGCCTGTTTCGAGCTATGTTGCTCCCGGAGCTCACCACGCCACTTCCAAGCCATGTGTATTCAGCACGTGGTGCAGGTTCGACAACATATACGAGAAATATGAGGAGCTCCGATATAAGTACGCTGCTTCGGCTGTCACAAAGGGTTGCGCGGAGGGCGCCTACCCTTTTTCGCTCAAGTGCACACTCACCAAGGAAGAAGAGCACGGGGGAGTGGAAGTGTACTTTTCTCTCTATTTGCGCAGCGGCGAGTGGGACAGTTACGTCGAATGGCCCTTCAGCAAGGACGTGACCGTGATCCTTACACACCCTAGCAATAAGGAAAAGGACATGAGATTCCAGGTCTGGATATTCAAGAGGGACAGAGTTGAGAAACCTGCTCCACTTGGTGCCACTTCCAACGAAGGTCACCCCATGATTGACGGCGAGAGTTGGGAACGCATTGAGTTCGAAGGTTTCATCCATAAGAACGCCTTTAACATCATTGTCGAGTTTGAGTGACGGACAGATGACTTCGCACCGCGAACATTAGTTTCGAACGTTTTTACAAATGTCAGTGCAAGTTGAAGACCATTTGATTTCGTAAGAAGCTACTCACGTGTGCTCGAATCTAACCAGCATCTTTGCGAGAACCAGCCGCCGCCAATTAGATAACGCTGCGTGTTTGTATTCGCTGTGTCCGTTCATTTTCGTTTTCTATATTTTAGCCCAATGTATTGACGTCATGCTGGTTGCGTGCGGGTAAAAGTCCTCATTTATTGCTAGCACCATCTAGTCTTGCATATCTTAACTATCGTGCAATGTTATCTTAGTGCGGTTTTTTGTCAACCTTGAAGCCTGTTAAATGGAAAGTGTTTTAAACGGAAGTAAATTTTCCAACGGATTACAGCAGTTTTGCGCAAGTTTACTCAGACTTTTCGCCGGCAGTATTATGCACCGCAGCCTGTTTACACTGACTTATCATCCAAACCGCAGCCTTTTGTTCCTGCAACCCTAAGCACTCAATGTAGCATGCCATGCATATTCTAGAGTCTACACTCACCTATGCAGCTCCCATTTACGTTTCTTTTGTAACAAAACATTGGATAAATGGATGGTTGTCAACCTTGAAATCACCTCGTGAGGGCCGCCGCGGTTGAGGGGCACCTTTCTCGTGATTGTCCCAGCGTCGTGCGAATGCATCAGCGGCGAGATAGGCATTTGGGGACTTTCGTTTCTCAGAATCTGCATTAGACTAGGTACTACAGCACCGCGGAGCAGAACGCGCTTTGATCTGTTTGTCCCTAGCCGAGCTTCACTAAGCGACAGCGTATAATAGCCCGGAGGGGCTCGCTCTCTGCGGGTCTTTCGTGGCGCCGCACGATAGCATTGCGCTAATTACTGTAAGTTCCTAGGTTCGAATCGCGATTACAAATAATATTTTTAATGCTGCATTCTATGCCATCCTCACCGTTTGACTTCTGCAGTTTATCTTTCTTCTTCCTACGCTTCACCACCGCCCCTGGCATGAACGGCTCCTGCCAAGTGATAGCGCATAAGGAATATTTGGGGGGGGGGGGGGAGGGGCGTCGTGGTTGCTTAGTGGCTCTGGTGTTTGGCTGCTAAACATAAGGTCGCGGGATCTAATCCCGGCCATGGCGGCCGCATTTCGATGGGGGCCAAATGCGAAAACACGCTTTTACATAGATTTAAATGCACGTTAAATAACCCTAGGTGGTCCAAATTTCCGGAGTCTCCCACTACGGCGTGCCTCATAATCAGAAAGTGATTTTGGCACGGAAAACCCCATAAGTTCTTTAAGGAATATTTTGAGAGAGTAGCTAGGGTTTCGGCTTCCGCTGGCGCGTTTTGAGCGAGCAGCCGTACAGAGGCGATCTCGAGGACTGCTTGCGCTCAGTTAGCGAGAGGCCAAGTGGCGGCTGCACACTTAGAAGCTGTAATTCTTTGGTTCTTCTTGGTACGGAAACCATTTGGAGGATATTTTTCCTTAATGATGCAACATGAAATGGTACTTACACATTTCTTATGCATTGCTTCAGGGCTATCGCAGCAAGATGCAATATGAACGATGTGTCAAACAGCAGCTTGCGCGGCCTCGCACCGATTCCACAACACGGAAACAGTTATGCGCGATTTGACTACGTAGAGAAACGTGAAAAAAATTGACGCTTACAAGCATAGAAGGAAAACAAGATTAGCATCGAGAAAACGTGCGCAAAATTTAACCGTGCAAGAATAAAAGAAATTCATTCGCGCAAAAAGTCGACAGAGTCAAGCTTTTAGAAGTGCATTGCCCACGCGCAGGGATGACTCCACTCACCGCCATTCGATTTTCGTTCACGGTCGTCAGTGCCTTGCTGCTATGGACGCAGAGCATAATTTTAATGAAATTTCTTAGCTCCGGCTAGCAGTTTATCAAGCGAGGAATGTAGAGTAGGGTGGTTTTGTGAGCTAGTTAGTCCATGACGAAATTGTCAAGGTTCCAGCACGTAAAGACGCGAGTACTTCGAAAAAAGAAACGCACAGGATAAAGCTGAACGCAAACTAAGTTTATTGCGAACGAATTCCGTAGATTGCCGCCACGCATGCCTGAAAACAACGCAAAAAAAAAGAAACGGAAGAAAACTAGGTCATACAGCCTCCTCCCTTCCACCCTTACCCCTGGATCTCGGCAGGTTATTAGTGTGGCATGTTTAGAAGTAGATTTCAGAATTCAAGTGCCTTAATCATTCTCTCCCACATAACTTGGCGCCAAGGTTTCTAATGTAGAAAGCTTCATATATCTGTCTTCCCGTTTTACCACGCTATCTCCTCGCTATTCTCCCTCTCTCCTCGGCGCATTGATGCACCAGCAGCATGTTGGGCCAACTTAGAACCCACTCCAACGGGGAGGTATATCATAAACGACATAAGAAGCGCATTTTCTGAAAACGGTGGTGTGTTGTCTTTTTCCACAGCCACTGCTGGCTTCTTTCTTCTATCCTGCTATGCCTTTGAACAATCCTTCTAGTTCTGTCGGCGCATAAAGCACCAGCGTAATGCCATTCGTTGTGGCCACACGTTTTAGGTTGACACATGAACCATGCAAATACGGCTTTAGTCAAACCTTTTTTTTCTTTTCGAGGATTGGGTGTTTTGCGCGGTCTTCCTAGTTTTTCTTTTTTTCGTTTTCCTGACCATATTTTAGCAGCAGCCATTCAAAAAGTTATTTTACTTGCCAAAACCACAATCTGATTATGAGGCAAGCTGTAGTGGGGACTCTGGACCACCTGAGTTTCTTTAGCGTGCACCTAAATTTAAGTACACGGGTGTTTTCGCCCCCATCTATATGCTGCCACCATGGCTGGGATTAGATCCCGCTACCTCGTACTTAGCAGCCCAACACCATAGCCACTAAGCAATCGCGGCGGGTAGCAACAGCCATCAAAAATGACGGCGGGTAAGAAGTAATGTGGTCAGAAAGTGGCCGGGTAAGTATGCGAGGCCGGGGTAGAAAGCGGCGCATAAGGGAAACGAGAGAAACCGTCGCACAGCAAGACCATGTCAGCTTATTTCGGGTCAGAGGTAGAGTGCGACAAAAAGTATCTAACAGTGTCCAAGTAAACAACGATGGCTACGACATTCAGGGCCACGGTGGCTCTTTCGCTTGGTGCTGCGGTCACGTTTCTTTTTTGCGGCTTTGAATCAACGTGTTTCGGGGAAACGGAAGGGGTCCGTGTTGCCAATCGCTTTATTTATATCGGTCTCAAAGATTTCAGTGAGGAAATGACGGATATAGTTGCGCTGCGCGAGTTTCAACCTGCCCAGTTAGCCGCGTCAGGTTTTCTTTTTTTAAGTAACAAAGCACCTTTTAAGCGAGCCGGAGTTCTCGGACGATTGCAGTACTCCCCAAAGCGGAATTTGAGCCCAGCTCTGTGCGTATTTTCACTTCGTGATATACTGAGACAAACAATTTAAGAGAGGCATGTAGCAGAGTCGGCAGTTGTTGAAAATTTGATCTGGGGGTGAAGCGTGTCGGCTTTTATACATGACTCAACGAAGGTTACAGTGCAATCACCGGTGGCTCTTGCCTTTCAGAAAGCACTTCAGAACTCACGCTGCGCATACCATCAGATTACCCAAAAAATCGCAACCATTGCAATCGAAACAAGCGCGAACGAGACCAAATCATGCAAACCATTAATTTTAAACCGCACCAAAAAACAGGCGGACAAAGAAGAAAACAGGACCAGCGCTGACTGCCAACAACATATTGAGACGCGCACAAATATATATTATTCGCAATGGCCTGAAATAGAGAAAGGAAGAAAGGGAAGGCGAGTAAGCGTCAGTCAACTGCTGCTGCTCATGCGTCACAAACGTAAAGCTATACAAATAAACATAAACATAAGTTCCTTAACGCAAAGAGCTATAGAAGGGGCGCTTACTCAAGCGGCTCCTAACTCACAAATCAAAAAGGCCTAAAAAATTTCCCTGGCCATCTGATCGCTGTACCTTCTTAGCACACGTGTGTCTATTAAGTGGGATGAACAGCCACACATTGCACAAGGAACAGCTGGATTACTACAAATCTTCAGATTGACACAGTACACATGCTCAAGTAAAAGTTCATTAAGGCAGCCTCCCGTTTCCTTAAGTGCAGCCACAAGAGGCGGGAATGGCATAAACTGCATTAGCATTCCAATCTACGGCCTTGGTGGTAGGTCGCTCACTATACAGTCCAGGCGTTTGACGGCTATAGCTGACTGTTTTGCACAACCTTCCCAACTTGCTAGGAGCGGTGAACACGACCTTAACACCGGCCCGGCCGGCGGCTTTTTTGATGTGGTGAGACACACAACGTATACAGGGGACCACAACAGCCTCGCTTATGTCCTTTACCACTTCGCGCAGTTTCATGGGGGAACGACCCTCTTGCAATAATATTTTCGTCAAGGATGACCTCAGTTTTGCTGTATAGCCACTTGCCTTAAGCCGACGGACTTGGTTAGCAAAGCAGCTGGATATCACGTTGGGGCAAGAGCGAACGACATTATTTCTTAGAGCTCCCAGGGCTACGGAGCGCTCCACAACATCTGAATGATTGTAAGCTTAGGGGAGCTCTTTGCGATAAGGAACTTAAGTTGCTTAAAAGTTAAGGAGCTTAAGTCCTTAACTTTGTGTCCTTAACGATTGTGTCCACATTGTGTACTTTGCATTTGTATAGTTTTATGTTTGTGACACACGCGCAGGAGGATTGACGATGACTCGCTCTCCCTTTCTTCCTTTCTCTGTTTCTGCCCGTTCCGAATGGTATGTATTTGTGCGAGCTTCAATAGAGAAGTTGTTGGCAGTGAGCGCTGGTCCTGTGTTCTTCCTTGTCCATGTCTTTTTTGGCGCTGTTTAAAATGAATGACCTGTGCCAACTAGCTTGCACCGAAACCCTTCTAATTCATGCAAACCAAACAAGGGCGAGTGAGAGCTGACGCGAGCAAGCGATAGTACGAAACGACCGGTCCGGCTGAGATCAGATATAAGTATGCATCGAGTGGTCGTCCAGGTCCACATGAAACCAGTTTCCCACGCACATGTCACTGCAGAGGCCGCTCTCACCGTTCGTGGCTCGCTTCTTTCATCTGCCACTCCATATTCGCTCTTTCAACTTTCGCTGTTGTGCGCGTTCGCTCGGCTACGCCGCCGCCGCCGCAGAAACGGGCCATTAAGACCAGCGCTCTAAAACAGGGAAGTGTTGGTGCGCAGAAAGTATCTCCGAAAGGTGCAAGGACTTGTTCGCGGCGTTGCTCCACTGGTACTGGTACGATGCTTAACTGTTTTCTACCTTTATAGGCAACTCCGCACTGCCGTTTGTGTTGTAGTATATCGCATAAACGTTTAGCAATATATAGGCAGTAACGTCTGTCGTGCTCTCTGAAACTAAATATTTCTTTTCTGCACTGATCTGAAAAGGCTAGAAACTGTAAAGTTACATGGTTAGTCCGTTTTGGTATAAAAAGAAATGAGTGTTCGTTTTTTTAGGTCAGGGTGCACCTTCTTTTTACAGTTCGCTCATACGTGTGATGAGGTCGTCTGCGTCCGGTCACTGACGCTTGTTCGTATACTCGCAGTAAAACCCCAGTAATTCCGGACAAACCGTTGACACCATGCAATGTACGGACATTCAAGATTCAAAATTATAGCAATGGCACATGCAGCGTACTATACGAAAACAAAAAACGCGTAGCAAAAAAAAATCGGGACCGCGTCAACAATTTCACCACAGAGGCAGAATCAGCAGTGTCTAATCTGTTATTCGCCGCTCGCATTAAACGAGCGGCCTGCTGATCGAGTGCGAATCAGCAGTTTTGTTGGAGTTGATAGGCGTACAAAGAGGTCCAGTCGCACTTGGAGAACGCGGGTGCAGAATCTCAAAAAAGCGGTTTGCTCCCCTCGCCCCATCTAACTTTTTCACGCAATGGCATTGTCCTGCAGGGTTTGTCTTTAAATCCAAGGCCGTCGTTTGCTCACTACAGTTTTCGCAATCTGACTAGCTGATTTTCAATGAATAATACGAGCTAGTTAAATGGTGCTAATGGGTGCTAGTGGTCTTATTACTTTACTGCAGGAGCATAGTGAACAAAGTGAGCTTATCGGTTTGATAGAGTCAGTAAAGGCAGATATCGTAATGGGCACTGAATCTTAGCTCAATCCAACAATTAGTGATAGCGAAGTATTTCCGCTAGGCTAGGTAATCTATGACAAAGATAGGCCTCGCCTCAGCGGAGGCGTTTTTTTCTTTTTGTTCATTGGACATTACGCTCTAGTGCTCTGTATACGTGTCATGACGCTATTGAAACAGTCTGGTGAGCGCTTGTGTTACCTAACAGTTCTAGGTTTGTTGTTGGGGCTGTTTAACGAGCGCCGAACTGTGATTGGGGCAGATTGCAGACTTTGCTCGAAGTTGTGTCTGAGGTGTCTGGCGAAGTCATATTGTGCGGTGGTGATCTCAATCTGCGAAACCTGTGCTGGCGTGATAAACGCTGTCACATCGATGTTCGTTGAGCTGCAAACACTGAAATGAAAAAGGTAGTAGACACGTCTATCCTGTTAGAGTGCGTACACGAACCAACACGCGGAGGCAGTATCCGAGATGTGTTGTTCTCAGGCTTGCGTAACTTAAGTTCTGCTACACTTACACTATAGTAATGAGCGATTATTAAGCTGTAGTTGCCACAGTTAGAACCAGATTAAGCGATCTATCTCGTGTGAGAACAGAAAGGCGTTTTTCTGTGATAAGGCCGACTACGAATGCAAAAACAAAATACTTTTTTTGATTACCTGCCTGTTTTTCGGTGCCTGGCGGAAGAACATAATGTATATGTACTATGGGATACTTTCAAATGCGAATTGCATGAAATTACAGATGAATGAATATATACCGAACGTATAATCTTCCAAGCTTAAAAACCATAAAAAGCATAAAGTAGACATTCCCCAAGGCATAAGGAAGCAGCCTATTACCCCACCGGTGCCCAAAAACATGCGTCCCGAACACCACAGAGAAAGGCGGGAGGAAAGGGCTAGGGCTATACAGAGGATATTCCAACGCTCTCAGGACGTGGTGTACGTCGACGCGGCAGCGTACGCTACTAATCAGAATATGTCTATCGTTGCTGCGAACTCAGAAGGTGATCTTAAGGTCAGCGGATTTATTAAAGCCAACAGAGCCGAGGTGGCTGAGGAATCGGCTATTGCTCTCTCAATGGGTTCCACACTGACCACGAAAGTAGTTGGTGATTCTAAAACCGCCATTTTAATTTAAGCAAAGGGGCGCATTTCGCCGGAATCACAGCGAATCCTGGCAAACTTCCACGGTCAGCGGGTTGTCCATGTCATCTGTGCGCCTGCGGACTCCTCCCTCCCCTGCAATGAGGCGGCCGACACCGTGGCTCGAGGACTCACAAGCCGAGCCACCGGGGCGCCGCGGCTGGGGCTGACAGGGGACCGGATAGTTGGCTACAGGGAGATAACTAATCATTACAGATTGGGGAGGGTGCGGTTTTTCTCCCTCACACCCATCACTTAATAAGCAGCAGGCGGTGGCAGAGCGCCTCCTTCAAGCAAATACGTATCCAAATCCGGTGATCCATAATCATTATTGCCTAGACCAACGATTGGCGAAATGTAAATTTTATCAAGAAAGGGTGGACCTGTATCACATTATCTGGGCCTGCCCTTGGGCGCCCCGACAGGGCCAAAAAATTAAGGATCGGAAGCAGTGTGAGACCGTGTTGCTCAGCTCGGCCACCGAAGACCAACTTTTGGTCGTGCAGCAGGCCGAAGATGCCGCTAGAGCTCGAGGGCTTCTGGCCACCATTTAGGCAATGTTGCCCCCCCCCCCCCCCCACCAATCTTCTGGCTACACAAATAGAAGTTATTTCTCTCATTTTGGGTGATAACAGCCACTTTACAGTTAAAAAAAAGAAAAAAAGAATTTTTATGCACAAGAGAGCAAAGAGCGATGCTCACTACGAGGAATCGGCACAATTAACGCATGATTATAAGCTGAATAGTAAAATCGCATGAGAAAACTACTGTGAAGGACTAAATGATAGACTGACAACAAACCCTAAGCTTTTTTTGTAGATACGTAAAAGTGTATGGATCAAATCAATTGGGTATAAAAGGAATCTGTATTAACCAAGTTGATACAGCTGACTAAGAAAGGGCGACGTGCCCAAATAAATTATTGCACTCTTCATTTCTGTGCGCGCGAAACAACTGGTGGAATGTAAACAGTTTATACAGGAAACTTCGGACAGCTAAGATGAAGTAAACCAAACCACGAGCTTTTCGGGGCAGCTTGCATGGAATTAACTAAATAAAGGCCAATATCCGCGAGCTTTGGAACTCGTCTCAAACTTCGTGTGTGCAGGGCGGTGTTCTCTCGGGGCAATGTAAATTGGACAAGTTCATTTGGGTGCGGACGGGCTCAGAGCGACAAAAATTAATTTTATTTCGCGGTAATTGTGCTACGCAAACTCTTGAGGCAGATGCATTCGGCGTTTGCAGGATCGAAAGATGGCGGCTTCGAAGCGGCTCTTCTATTATGGCGTAATTTTTGGTCCGAGTAGAAAGCGGTAATCCGAGCATAAGTAAAAAAGAATAGTACGTGTAGCATGTGTATTACAAAGGAGTGGCATCCTAATTTCATTTGGAAATAAATGTGGCGTGGGAATCATTTACAAAATACGACAGTATCGGCGTGAATGGCGCAACAAAGCAATGCTTTTAGCAAAACGAAGGCGAAACGTCACATCTGGGAACAACAGAGAAACGCGTAGGAACGTGCATCTTTTACGTCTTAGTGACATACTTTTCACTGTCTATATCACCGACGTAACCGTCGCGTATCTTTACGCGTCGCAGTTATCGGACGACATATTGAATGCACGACTACGGCAGCCTTTCTGCGTGTATCCCGTGAGGAGCAGGTGTTCCAGCTTGCACAGGAGCTTGAGGCGGTAGTAGGGCCCACGCAGAGTCAGGAACACACAAGCGCTGGACCATGAAGCATCGTAGTCAATGTCGTACGCTGCGATGTGGTAAGCAAGCGCCTTGGCATTCGGTTTGGTGTCGCATATCTGCGAAGGGAAAGAAAGTGAGGATGTTGCCTAGGCTTCTGTTTAAGAACGCAGAATTGCATTCAGGGAACGGGTTCTTAAAAGCAATATCATCATAATAAGACTGGCACTCGTAGGTACAAAAACTGATATGATTCACTCAAATATAAAAAAAGTATTTAAAAATCTTCTGGCACAGTAGTCTCGCAGGGAGGGTGCCCACATTTCTGTTAAAGCTGCTCTTGAATCAGGCATCTGTGTATGTGATTGTGTGTGTGTGCTATGCAGCTTATGTAATCGTAACGTTTTCCTGGAAAAGCTCACGGGGGACACTATGCACGAATGCGAGCTTTCTGATTCCTTTTTTTTTCTACCCCATGGCGGGCGCCACCGCTGCCGCGGATGCGCGGAGGCGAGTGCCATCTGGATGGTGCTGCAAGGAACGGAGAGGAGCGCGCCGCAAGACAGACTTCAAATGGCAACTGGAAAAGGGGATTGTGTTTCAGTTTTCACGTAACAGGACTATGTTTTCTCGTATATTAAAACTGCAGACCAATGGTATCATGTCTGCAGGTTTTTTGTACGTCCTACTTTGCAAATTTTCTGACGCGTTTTACTTTGAGAAATTCAATTAGTTCAGTAACACCTCTGCACCACGCGGAGAGCTTGCGTGGAATTGAACGCGTCGTTCGGGATGTTTTTTCTCATGCGGTCAGCGGCGTGGACACCGTAGCCGACACCAATGACGTATTTTCTGCGACATGGGATCCCTAATTTTATCGCATTATTATGAGGCTTTGCCATTTCGCAGTAGTTCCCTCCTTTTTATGGATGGCTTGCTGCAGTGTATCATGATGCGCTCCGATCCATATAATATATTTATCCATGCGGTAAAATTTGCAAGCTTTCTGTATATGCTGTTCGCATGTCATCCTAGATGTGCGCGAGCTAGCAGTTTTACTCCGGCCGTTAAATACACGCGGAGGGATCCTAGGTTCAGTTGTTATAGTGGATGACTTGTTCTGAGCACCACGGCTCTCGCACCTGATAGCTTTTCATGCGTCACAGAGGCTTTCGCCCAATCCGGTACTGTCGCTGGGGCTTTGATGAGGCGACAAAAACAGGATTTTGCTGTGCTATAGCATCCCTTTCCGATTAACAAATGATGGCTGAAGGTATACGAGGCGCAACGCTCTAACTCGTAGGTATTTATTCCCAAATGCCTAAGCTTGTTTGCGCTCGCATACTCCTCCGACAGTACGCCGGTGACGTCACGTCCACCAGGGAAGCGCCTGCTACAAAAAGGGCCGCGCTTTCACCGAGGAATCACTTGGCAGCAGCAAGGGCAGCCTGACGAGACCATCTAAATCTTGTCCGCTATCATTGCAGGTTAGAACGTTTTCCATACAGTGAAGTGCCATTTCTGTCCTTTCTGCCCAAACTGCTGCCAACGCCGTTGCTTGTGTGCACTCTTTTGTTGCACTTGAGATGAGTGGATCTGCTGAACTTAGGAAGGAAATGCGCGAATTTCAAGCTAAACTTGAACGGGATCTAAGAAAAGACCTAAGGGAAGTCAAGGCAAGTCTCGAATTTTTCAATAAAGAATTCGAGGACAGAAAGAAAGAACGTGATGAGCTGGCAAAAGTAAACAAAGAGCTCCAAGCGGCTAATGAAAAGTTATTAGAAGAATGCCAAGCGCTCAGAACGCAAGTTTTACAGCTCGAGGATCGAGTGACTTTCTCGGAGCAGTATTCAAGGAATCGGAACCTTGAGATTAAAGGGATCCCTTTCTCTGAAGATGAAAACCTTCCTGATGCTCTTGATAAAATAGGGGAGGCTTTAAAGGAGCCTATTGCGAAAAGCGACATTGAAATTTGTCATCGCGTTCCTGCAAAAAAACCCAACACTGTACCAAATATCGTTGCACAATTCAAAAGCCGTCCCAAGCGAGACGCTGTGCTCCAAAAAGAACATAAAATGCGCCTATCAACTGAGGACCTGGGTTTTTCACCAAACTCGCCGCTGTTCATCAACGAACACCTGTGCCCAGCACTAAAACGAGTACTTGGCAGTACTTTCCACCCTTTTGCAAAGAAAGCAAAAGGGTGGAAATCTGTCTGGACAAGCAATGGTAGGGTTCTTGCACGGAAGGATGAATCGTCATCGATTCTGTACCTTCGCAATGCTCAAGACGTGGAAAAAATGGTTTAAGTGTCTTCACTTTTTTATATTTTGCATCTCGCCTGTAAAATGGCTCAGTCTCCGCACGACATAAACACCACATTTAATACATCGAGGAAAATCGGCTTGAGCTCTTTTCATCTGAATATTAGATCAGCGAGGCATAAAGAAGACGAGCTTTCTGTTCTTCTAAATGAATTTGTTTTTGACTTCGATGTAATAATGTTGACTGAAACGTGGTATTCATCAGATACAGAGGTTTACAGGCGTGATGGATATAATAGTTTCTTCCTAAACAGACCTAATAAACAAGGTGGTGGAATAGAAATCCTCATCAAAAATATCTAGAATGTGAAATAATTCCTGAACTGTCTCTATTGACTGAAGCTTTTTGAATGCCTATGCTTGAAATAGAGAAAATACATCTACTGTGTGATCTACCGACCGCCAAACGGTCAATTCAATCAATTCATTTCCCACATTGAATTGCTATTCAACAACGTGAATGTAAATAATTTGGAATTACTACTTGCGGGTGATTTCAACATTGTTGTGCTAAAACCTTGCCCTGCGCAAGAGACCTTTCTTTTGGCAGTGGAAGCAAATGGTCATGCTATCACTACTAAAACTGCAACACGTGTTACAATGTACACAGAGACTTTGATAGACCTTTTTATCACCAACATTGATGTAAAAAACGTGATATCAGGAGTTGTATGTAATGGCATAAGAGACCACTTTCCGATATACCTTTTTGTTGAATGTGAAGATAAAAGAACACATGCGCAAACTTCGATGACAGTAAATATCCAGAACATCGCCCCTGTAACTTTGGAATCTTTCTACTCGAGTCTTGTGAATGAAAACTGGGATGGTGTATTCCATTGTGACACTGCAGATGAGGCATATGAAACATTCATATCTATTTTTAAGCGCATTTACTGTGAACAATTTAGAGAAATTATTTTAAAGCCACATCATAACAACCGAAAGCCATGGATCAGCCGTGAGTGTTTAAAACGAATAAAAAAGAAGGGTAGATTATATAAAAAGTTTGTCAAAACGAAGTCACTTTTAGATTTGAAAATATTTAAGCAATATAGAAATAAGCTGAATTCCTTCATAAGAAATGAAAAGCGGCGCTTCCTGCAGCATCAGTTCCAACAGGAATCCTGTAAGGATAGTGCAGACGTGTGGAAAAAACTAAACAAGTTGCTAAACAGAACCCCATCGTCGCCAGTTATCAAAGATCTCGTTTTTCAGGGCCGCCGCATACATGGCACAGAGCTTGCCGAAGAATTTAACAAATTTTTTAAAGATGTTGTCAGCAGTTCTCAAAACCCTCAATCTCTGAGCAGCACTATTCCTAGGAATAATCGCAGCATTTATTTTGATCCGACAGATGAACGCGAGGTATGTAATAGCTTCAACTCGTTGAAAAATAGCAAATCACGCGATATTGATGGCATACAAATTATTCCAGTTAAATATGTGCTGAACGTTATTGCCCCCCTACTGACTTATATATATAATCTGGCGTTATCAACAGGTTGCTTCCCCAAATTAATGCAAATCTCCAAAGTAATTGTACTTTTCAAGAGTGGCGATAAAAACGATATGTCCAACTATCGACCTATTTCTATTCTGCCGATTTTTTCTAAGGGCCTAGAAAGAATAATTCATAAAAGACTCATGAACGTTTGCAATAAGTTTAACCTCATTAATCCGTCACAACATGGTTTCCGCCCAAACAGGTGCACTGAAACAGCCTTACTAATGCAAAAAGAGATAATCCTCGAGGCACTTGAAAAAAGGGAGATATTCATAGGTGTTTTTGTGGATCTCTCGAAGGCTTTTGATCGCCTAAACCATCAAACACTACTCACTAAGCTAGAAAGATATGGAATACGTGGCACTGCAGCTTGTCTACTAAAGCCCTACCTACAGCACCGATATCAATGTGTAACAATAGATCAGCATGTTTCGACCCTTCAACCAATAACCACTGGAGTTCCACAAGGAAGTATCTTAGGACCGCTACTGTTTATTATATACATAAACAACATAACAGATATCAGCAACCTTCCAAAATATCTTCTGTATGCAGACGATACGAGTCTCTTGTTTAGGGGTAATAACATTCCATTGCTCATTTCAAGCATAAACAGCGTATTAGAGAAGTTGAAATCATGGAGCGCAGCAAATTCCTTGATAATAAATAGTAAGAAAACAAAAGCGGTACTTTTTCATTACCGGCAGAACATCGTTACATCAGACATTAGGCTAAAGAGAGACAATTCTATTATAGAGATAGTAGACACAGTAAAAACACTAGGAATTTTCTTTAACAAGAACATGAGCTGGGACCCTCATATTAGCTCCACTTTAACCAATTTATCAAAGTGCGTCGGAATACTCGGGAAATTTCGCTCCTATCTACCTGTATCGATTAAATTAATAATATACAACACATTATTCATGTCATATGTTAACTACTGTTTCCTTGTTTGGGGCACTACTACTCAAACTAACCTGCACAAAATACACACGCTGCAAAAGAAAGCAGTACGTTACATAGCAAATGTTGACTACCTCGCACACACCGAAGAATTGTTTAAGCGATTCAAAATCATACCCGTTCATAAGTTATACGAATTTTTCTTAGCCGTAAGATATAAAAAATTCGTTTTTCACAATGACAACTTCTTGATAGCATTGTCATCCCTCGAAGCAAACTCAACGCCATACTCGTTTCGAAAACACGAACGTTGGACCATTCCCCTTTGCCGTACACAACATGGTCGACAATTGATGCGTCATGCAGTTCCAAGGTTACTAAATAAATTCATATTTGAACGTTTTTCTCTTGAAACATCTAGTACACAAACTCTAAGAAATCATTTTTTGTAAGCCGCTGTATTCCCTTTGGATTAAAGTCTGACACGAATGACATTTGCATCTCTGTTAACACCTATGCATTGTGTATAAATGAGCATGTACGACGAGTTTATATCCATTGTTCTGAATTTCACTAATAACAATTTTTCTGAATTCTTCCACTGTATTCCCTTTGCGTTAAAGTGTGATGGAAAGGACATTTTCATCTCTGTGAACACCTATGCATTGTGTATTAATGAGCATGTACCAAGAGTTTATATCGACTGTTCTGAATTTCTTATATTATATTCTGTTATGTAGTGTGTGTGGATTTTGTACTTTCTTTTAAAACTTTTGACCTTGCTGTACGCCATGTAGGGGGGCTCGGGCTTCCTCAAGCGAAAATCGTTCGCTTTTTGCCTGAGCCTACCCACATCATAATGATGTAAATAAAACTGACTTGACTTGACTTGACTAATAGGTTCACGTGTGTATGTACAAGTGTTATATCTCTGAGACGCGTAGAATGGATGAACAGCTACCAACTGTTACAATTCAGCAATATCTTGAACTGCGTGTCAAGTGTTGACTTTGTAAGCGAGCGAACAAAGCTAACTCGCAAGACTAACCATGCCAGTTGAAAGGCTTACGTTCAAGGTGAATAGCCTCTGAAAGTGCTAACACACAATGAACGTTTCAGATGAGGCACAGCAAGGTTTAAGAAAGATTTCATAAGGGATTAAAGAAAATATGTGAGTTCTGCTGCGTGTGTTTCGATGCCATTGCCTGCTGGATGCCGAAGTTTCAAAGCTGGCTGGAGCGAGAAATTGTGCGCGAAACGCGAAATGCGTATATACGCAATTATTTACTTGTTTAGTAGCACATTATAGTTGCCGCAAAAGCAGGCACTATCATAACGAACTGTAATTTTGAAGTATTATTTACACCAAATATTAAAATTCGTGAGTCTAATCTAATACGCGCGTCTGCTTACAGCATGTCTATTTTTCTTACCCACAACCAAACTCGCTCACAATTAAGCAAAGGTGACTGAATTGCTCAAATATCAGCAATGAGTAAATGAATGCGCTTGTAATTGAGTGTGCCACGTACTGATACGAGAAATTTCCGCCACAAGCAGCAAGGCAAGCGAGTAACTAGGGATAATATGCATTTGCTATGAGCTCGTGCAAAATCTGAAATACTGCATGTTCTTAGAGCAAACCTATTGGAGCTGGTGAACACCCACGACCGTATATTATAAAAACTGCATCTGTTCAGGTACTAACCCCACGATTACTCGAGCTAGTCATCTAGAGATGCTGCTGTATGTGGCTGCTTCGTTTTGTTGAGTTTACATAGCGCCTAAGTCACTAACAATTCTTCTGATATCATTTGTTCGTCTACCAGTGTCTACAAGACACACGCGAGCATCTTAGCGCTCACTGAAACGACGCGGTTATGCTTTTTATTTTTCGTGACATTAGACGATGTCCGCTTCAGTTCGCATGTGCTCTTCGCTTCGGTTTTACACCGTGCGAGATGAATGGGCAGAAACGGAGTGAAACTCTCTCTCCAATTGTTACCCGTTACTTTTACGATTGTCCTTTGTCTGAGTTGAGGATCGGTTTTCTTTATTCACCTACATGGTCATTTTTTTCCCAATATAAGATCATGAAATGCTTGTTTTACTTACGGTGATTATATTGATGATTTCGATTGACATCTCCTTCGTAACGGGGCCGCAAGAAGTGGGCACCTAAGCTGTTGGATATCGTAGTGTATTATAATCATGCATAGCTGTGTAGCAATTTGCCTCTCTTTCTTTTTTTCTTTGTTTAATATAACCACTACCTCGATATGGCACAGTTACCTATGCCTTTAACGGCTGAAGTTATATCAATCTCTGTCCTGCTTTCTTTTCCGGCTAGTACTGCAAACTCCTGTTACATATCTCGACGGCTGAACACGTAATGCATCTATCCGCTTTCTGTCCCAGTGCTTCTGGAAGGTAAACGTTCTGCACGCTCTCAGTGGCTGAACATCTTGGCATTGCATTAACATGTACTCAGTTGTTTTTGATCTTTTGCTGCCGCAGATAGATACGAACCTTTGAACGCAATGCCCTCTCGCTGTCAAAGGTCACGGTGACCTTGGACGTCTTGCTGTAGGTTAGGGACACGTGGAGGTTGCTGTGATATAGGTAGTTCCTGGACAGTTCTGCGTCAGAGCAAAACTTGAAAAAAAATGAAATATAAAGAAAACATTCTCGATAGCGGAGCGTGTTCTACAAATGAAACTTCATTCTATGAAGATATTTATAAGGCGCTGAAGTAATAGGAGAAGTTGTACTTTTTACAATAGGTTCTCGATTTCACGGGCAGATATCCGAATGAAATGACTATGTGTCTTGCGCACCATATACGTGAGTCAATGTTGTGCAATCCCACAAAGTTTCCTTTATGCACGTACATCGTGAAGGATGAGAGGTCTTTCAGCCTGACAAGTTTTGTGGCAAGGAAGATGGAGCGGCCTGCATCAAGTTCAGTAGAAAGAAATAAGGTTTCATAACGTTTAAATAAGTTTCCGCAGCGACAGATGCGTCGCAATAATGTGAGACGAAGTACAGAAGGTCAAATAGTACAAGTACTTAAGCCTATATAATGAAAAGCGAAATAATTACATCCATAGGTAGGAACAAATACACAACTGCAGCAGAAATATTAACCGAGGACTGTAAGCTGAGGACTGCATGAAAAAGAAATGATCCGCAATCTTTATTTAGGGTATTTCAACCCTTTTAAAAGCAGTTGAAGATGCTAACGCTCTCAGCTCCTTTTCAACCCTCTCTCTCTCCTTATACTATTTAATTGAGTTTTCTCAGAAGTATTACCAGCTGCAAGGTTCCTGTTATCTTCTGAGGCACATCGTTTTCACTAAAAGCAAAAAAAGGATAAAAATCAGTCTACGTCTAGATAACGTACATACCATACGTAAAATACGCACAGCCGGCTTTGCGAACGTTAGCTTAGGACATTTCTGGAAATAAATACAACCATCTTGCGAACCTTGTGCCCCCTCGTCGCCGCTTAAACATCGTCAGTAAATTTTATTTTATTCTAAAAGCCACCCTCCCCACTGCTACAGAAGTAGCCATGCACGCGTCCACGACGTGTAATATTATTAAGTTAACCGATATACGTGAGGACCACCACTGGAAGCGGTGGCGCTGCCATAGTTCCCGCGTACAGAGTTGGATTACGCGACATCACTTTGCCTTTGCGAGAGCTGACGCGGCGTGGGAGAGACGAAACAGCATCTGAGCAGGTTGATCAAGTATGAAATGCTTTTAGCCCCCGTTGTCGGTGACGTTCAAGAGACCTTGAGCGAGAATTCGGAGCCCTTATCCATGAACTCCACAAAAGAATGGAACGAGAACATCCGGGCATCGTCACTAGAACAAAGCGAGATCACGAGGGCATGCAACCGAAATTTAAGGAAATGCGACCTTGGGCCCCCAATTCTTTCTAGGTGACCGCATCACAAACGCTAGTTAGTACACAAAAAAGCTACAAAAAGTATTGCGCACGAGTTCTTCCGAATGTTCGTTCACAACATCACTCAAGCTGCTACTTCAGGTGCTCTGAAGTTGTCATTTTCAATTGCAACGTTCAAAAGGAAGATACAGTGTACATATGCTTGATTGTTGTCACTTGGCGTTCAGACGGAATTTCTTGTACTTTTTTCAACGCCAGCGGTCCGTGAGTTCCGCGCGCGTCCGGCGCTCTCCGGGAGCCTGTTTCTACGAGACGAGACTTGTAAAGAGGTTCTGTCTGTGACAGGAAACCATCGCGTCCATATGGACCAGTGCACATTATGGCGTAGTGCGGTGTGGGGTGGTGTAGTGTGGTGGGTTGTGCCGTTGGGAGCATGCACTACACCCCTTTTAACATTGTGGCTAGTATCATCTCCCGCCAATCTGCTTCGCTGGTTGCCATTTCATGCTTACAGCTAATCACGATTATGTGACAGCTAGAATTTTTTTAATATTTAACATCCGCAAACGTTCCCACATGCTGTGGGATGGCATTACCTTATTAGCAGCAAAAAAAAAGAAGAGTTCTTTATGAAATTCTTGGTACTTCTAATTACGTTCATCGCGGAATATATACAACAGGGCCGGCATTTTCTCATGTTTTTGCCGGCTGTTCGTTGACAGTGCCATGTTAAGTCGTTGCCTATGGAAGCGTAAGCTGGTGAGAGCCTTTCTCGCCAACTTTAGGGGTTAAAAATCGGACCATAAAATTTTGCAATCAAGAGGCAGTTTCTTGTCGAAGAATAACAGCACTCACTATGTGGCCGAGTTACAATTGTCGATGGTGTTAGGCTATGTGAAAAAATATATGCATTTAAAAATATGTAATTTGTTTGACCTATAGCCAAAATGAAAGAAGGCATTGACTACTACTTAGTAAAAATAGCAGATAACGTTTTCACCTTTTCTTCGTTCTTTTATTCCCATCCGGCGTCTGTTTCAAGACGAGCAGAAAATTGCCGCCGATTTTGTCATTTGTGCTATCACTGCCTGGAGGTGCCATGCAAATGAGCACGATTACGTGGTTCGCACCCTTCTTATGGAGGAAACTTAAAAAAAGTGGTCGCTGATTGTGCAGCTCTTGCATTCTATTGGTGATACAGCTTAATAAAGACGCAACGAAAAAATTTTCCAAGAACGATATTGCCCGTAATTGCGCCATCAAGATACTTTCATTATAACGTTATGCGTAAAATGTAGCTGCATTTAGCTTTACCTAGTTGGCTTACGATAACGATACGAGTAAGCGTAACAGCGCATGACAGGCGTGTGGGCCTGTTGTTCGCAAAATGAGTAAAAGAAGAAATGTAATAGTAAATGCCGAACCACTAGGGCAATCTCGAGCAATATTCGTTACATGCTGAAAGCGAAGACCCCAGATTCACGGGCTATATCTCTGTCCAGCGTGCACTTTGTTGTGTATATCGCTTCATGTATTCTACTGCTTCACACTCGCTCATGAAGCCTGCTAATTCATGCACATACCATTGGCGCTTTAACGTAAAGTATTCCAAACTGTTTCCATTTTGTTTCTTCAATAAACCTCCTCGATTGCTTAATCATATATCCTGCCCCCCCCTCCGCCCCTTTCGCCTTTCTGTAACGTGACCTCGCGAAAACCGCGAAGACTCCCAATCAAATTTCACGTGCACACATTTATTTTGCATGATTAAACCGAGCAAAAGAAGAATTGTTATTCATATTTGGGCAACCTTCATGCCATTAGCCCTCCGGTAATGGTAGCAAGTTTTCGGGTAACACCAATTTCGCCTGTCTGTCCCGCGATGGCACAAATTTGCGAACGCTGTCCAGGTGGAAGTGAAGTGTAAGCCATAAACGTGCGTGAATAATCATCAGCCTATTTTACGCCCACTGCAGGACAAAACCCTCTCCCTGCGTTCACCAATTACCTTTGTTCTGAACCAACCGACTGAAACTTGTGCCTGCTAATTTCCTAATTTCAGCACCCCACTTAATCTTCAGTTATCCCCGAGTGCGCTTCCTGTCTCTTTGCAACTATAACTCTAATGGTCCACCGGTTAGCTAACCTACGCCTTACATTGCTTGAAAAGCTCCATTTTTATTTCTTCATGTCAATTACCACATCGGTTATTCCCGTTTACACTCTGATCCACACTGCTATCTTCACGTCCCTTGTCGTTCCGCCTGTCATTCTTTGTTCCATCGCGCTTTGTGCGGTCCTTATTCTCGAGCTTCTTTGTCAATCTCTAACTTTCTGCCCCATGGGTTAGCACCGGTAGAATGCATTGATTTTACACATTTATTTTCGTTGACAGTGGTAAGCTTACAGTCAGGATCTGACAATGTCTAACCAATGCACTCCAACGCAATTTTATTCTTCTCCAAATTTCATTTTCATTATCAGGGTCCCTGTTAGTAATTAACTTAGGAAAACGTACTCCTTCACATACTCTAGAGGCTAACAGGCGATCTTCAACTTTTGTTCCCTTACCAGGCTATTGACCAACTTTATATTTGCCTTCTGCATAATAATATTCAACCCCACTCTTACACTCTCTCTGTCCTCAATCATTTGTTGTAACTCGTCTGCATTGTTGCTGAACAGGACAATGTCAGCTGCCAACCGAAGGTTGCCGAGATATTTGCAGTTGATCCTCACTCCCAAGCCTTCCCAGTTTAATAGCTTGAATACTTCTTTCAAGCATACAGTACAGCAGCATCATTCGAGAGAGTGTGCCTCCTTGCCTGATCTTTAACGTGTATTTCTACTTGTGCAAAATCGAGTTACCTGTAGAGTCATCGTAGATATTTTAAAAGATATTTAGGTAAGGCTCCTGCACTCCTTCATCACATAATGCATCTGCGACTGTTGGTATCTCTAGTGAATCAAATGCCTTTCTGTAATCTATGAAAACCATATAGAGAGGCTGATTGTACTTTGCGGATTTGTCGATTACCTGATTGATGACGTGAATGTGATCCATTGTAGAGTATCCCTCCCTGAAGCCGGCCTGTCTTTTTGGTTGTTCTTGCTGAATATTTTATGCTATGGTGGCAGTAAGCTAATGGGCCTTTATTTTTCAATTCTTTAACATCTGCCTTTTTCTGGATTAGTATAATTCTGGCATTCTTCCAGTTCTCTGGAACCTCTGAAGTCGCGAGATATTTCGTAAATAGGCGCCGCAAGCTTTTCAAGCATGATATCTCCTCCGTCTTTTGTTAAATAGACTGTTATTCCCTCTTTTCCTGCAGCTTTTCTCCGTTTGATATCTTACAAGGCCCTTCTACTTCATCGCTAGTTATAGAAGGAGCCTCTGTAAACTATTCATTACTACTTCGAAGGCAGGTATTGTGGCTGCTCTGGGTACTGAACAGTTTGATATATATTTTCTTCCACTGCTTTTACAATACCCTCGAGATGGCTGATGATCTTACCCTGCTTATCTTTCAGCACACACATCTTGGCTTGTATGCAAAATTTTCGTCTGACTATTTTCATGCAGCGTCCATTTTTTACTGCTTCATCAGTCTTTCTTACCGTATAATTTCGAATATCGCCTACTTTCGCCTCGTCGATCAGTTTTAAAAGTTCAGCGAACTACTCTTGGCTCGTTGTGGTGTCTGACACCGGCAAAAAAAGCCGAGATCTAGTGGCGTTATACTAATCCAGGTACAGCAAAATTAGGAAAGCCCACTAAACTTCAGCAAAATACAGTCCCTCCCCAGAACAGGGATTGGCCATCGTGTTGCAGTATCGGCCACTGCTACCCTTATGAGTCTTTCGAGTGCTTGAATATCCCGACAAAAACTGAACTTTTTCCGGGATAGCCGCAGATTGCTCTGTTTCGAAAGGAATACATGCCTGCCTGCCGATCCTTCGGACACTGGCTACTCGGAGCTACCCGTGACCATGAGATTGTTGCGTATAGTAAACATTTTGTCATGACAGTGTAACGTTGTCAAGCCTCTTATGCACTCTATGGACATTACTCTGCAAAGTCTTCTTCACTGAGGATCCCTTTTAGCGGCATTTTTAACTTTCCGTTGCACGCCGCCGCGATTTTCTACCTGCCAGCGCAAGCTAGGTAAGAGGAACTGGGCTAATTGCGGATGCCATTCCTCTTCATTTTATCTAGTTACACTGCTCTAGCTCGGAGGAAGCGGAACCCTCTACACTGTTTCGTGCTCCTGCACTTTTGTCTGACAAGAAGGTAAAAAAAACTGTGAAGGTAGGCAATGCTATTCGATTCGAAATCAAATAAATTTACCCCCTATAAACGAAGACAGCGTGGTTCGCCCAAATAACGCCGCGGGTCACTGAGCGATGTTTGCGTCGGCGGTTCCGTTAATTTGAACCATGGAGCTTGGAATAAACACGTATTGGAATAGTTTTGTGTTATTGGATCCCATATGTAAGCAATAATATTTTCCGCGGTAATTTAACCACCGTAAATCTTGTGTAGAAGTTGCTTTGCTTTGAAGCCTGAGTCCCAGCTAACGTTGGCGAAGCCGTTCAAAGAAAAATGATATTAACAGACGTGTGATACAAGATACCATATATATTTCATTGAGCAGCTTGGCTAACGTTATTTTGGACGCCCTAAGTGTCAGCGATAGTGCGTGGAGTGGTATTTGGCCGACATTTACAGGAAGGAACTCGAAATAATCATATATAGCTCAAAAAACCTTAAAATTGAAACAAGGAACAATCGATCTATGTAACAATTTTACAACTGACCGGAAAGTCGTGGCTGTCGGACGAGACATTCGCCGACCATTGCGATACTCCCTGATGCGAAATTTCAGTGCACCTTTAAATGTGTTTCCATTTCGCAATATATTGACTGACGCGGACAACCTGTATCGTGTGGCACGTTGCAAACAGAGCGAAGTGCGGCGCGACTGCCTCGCTAGTGCTGAGATTGCCAGAGGCAGCGCGTAGGTGACGCGTGGACGCGATTCACTGCAGCCGCCCCAAACAACGCTCCCAGACGACTCGCGCAACTTTGGGGTCACCTAGTAGCAGTCGCCATCGCACTAGGCTTTCGTTTCGCGTTTTCGCCATACCCTCCTCCTCCGCTTTCCAACTCAAGGTTCCGATGCACCGTCGTCCTCCGCTTTTCTCCACACGTCTTTCATTCGCCGCTGCGCTCTGCGTCCGCTCTGACAATCTCTGTGCTCGTTCGCTCGGTTACGCCGACGCCGAAGCTCGGCTGATGAAAGGATGCCAAAGAGCTGTGTTTTAAAATGAAGCTCGCGCCACGGCACCACAGCGAACCCTCTGGTACGTCATCCATCTTTTCAGGTCGTTCTTGCACTGGCGCCAGGCGGTGCCTCGTTATGTCCTCTAGACCAACACTAATAAGAAAACTCACCGACGCTGGTGGCCGGAACTGCGACAGATAATTCGGCTTGCAGGGCTTGAAGGCGCTGTAATTGCCGATCCGTACATTTCGCGGATCTGGATTCTCCGGTTCGTATAGTCGGGCTCTAAGAGTGAACGCCAGTGCCAGTGAAGGAACGGTGGTGGCGTTAGCGACCTGCTGCAGCAGTTGGATAGAGTCGTTCTGGAAAATCGTAGAGCGGTGTCGTGCATTAATGAAAAATGTTTTCATGTTTCCTTGTGATTCGACGACTCAAAATTTGTTTATTATTGCGATAGCAATTATATAGACATTCCAGGCGCATTTCTCGCGCCGTAGCCCAGATGTTAAGCATAGAGTCCAAGGGCGATAACACCATCGCCGTGCGCCCTACGCTGTATGTGCCAGCGGAAGCGTGCGAGGGGAGCCGATGGTCGGGCGGCTCAATCTCGTCTGCTTGAAAGGGTAGAAAGCGGCGAGGAAGCGCACCGTCTTCCATCGCGCGCAAGGCATCGGAGGAAGGGGAAGGGGGCAGTGTCCGGCTGCAACTGCGCATGTGATAGTTGCGCGCGGTCACCCGGCCGTATCTTGAAAGTGGTCACCATTGGGGGATGAGTCTAGGTGCGTCGGCGGCTCGTAACACTGTTCGTGCTGTGTTTCCTTGGCGCTCAGTCAGCGTTGAAGTGATAGACAGCACAAAGGTCTCTCAGCTCGCTTTTGCTAACTATTTTCTCAAGGCAGCGTTTTGACAGCAAGTGCGCACGGTCATCGACTGTGATGCGTTTGTTCGCTGATCGCGCTGACACCATGCTCGTTAATTTTGTTAGTAAGCGAATGTTTACAACTTCATACGGCCTACAAAGGTGCTATGCTCATTTCATATGGTTGTCTGCTAATTTGCTATCGCAATCTATGCTTCACCTTTCCGGCGAAATTTTTGGTTTTATCGAGTTTTCGAGTTCTTGAATGCAGCGGGCAATCTGTAATCTATGGTCCAGGCGATGGTTCACCATTTTACCCTGCAACGTGCCGCCTTGTCGACGCATCGCGTTCGTTATCTGCGTTCGTCCATGCGCGCGTGTCGGCGCTCGGCATTTTCGAGTAGTATGCGCCATTTTTATTGTGCATTAACGCTGTCTTGTTTGAGGCTGCCAACTGGAAACAGCAAGCTATATTCGCAGCTACACTCGCAATACAATCCTCGTTTTGAATTTATTGGTGAATACGGCCGCCCTGCAGAAACAATGTCACTTGACTCATTTATGGGGTTTATTGTTCAAAGCGATACCGAGCCCATGACACATGTAACAGTGAAGAAATCCGAAGCTATGATGTGCGCATAGAGACGTGATAGCCTCAGTTTGTAACTTGCATATACCACAAAACAAAATTTTGTTAAGCTGGAAGGAACTCAGACATAAACCCCTTTTGCAGCGTTTCTACCATTTATAGAGCGCCCACTTCCTTGCAGCAACGTGACTAGACTGCCCTCGCCTCCACGAAGCAGTGCCGGCTCTACTACCGGGCTTCCTCTACCACGGCGGAGCTAGCTGGACTTCACCTCGCTGCGGACATCCTCGAGGAGTCGCCGCACATCACCAGCGCGGCGATTCTCTGCGACTCGAGGTCCGCGCTGCAGCAGCTGCTACTCGACGAGCGCGCGCCGCCCCTTGCACAGCGCCTTGCCGTCCGTCTGCACGCACTGAAGGGGCGATGCAACCTACGCCTGCAATGGATCCCCTCGCACGTCGGAGTCGCGGGCAACGAGACGGCGGACCAGCTGGCCAGGCGCGCACACGACCCGTCGACCGCGCTGACAGACCGGGTGAGCTCGCTGGATACAGCGCGACTCCACTTCAGACGGGAGCTCGCGCTCCGCCATCCCGACGACCGAGTTGCGCAGGGGCGCCCACCGCGTCATCTCCCGCAGACCGGATTCACTAGGCGCGAGCGCGCCTTCCTCCTCGCCCTTCGCACCGGTTCTGTGTGGCCCGCCGAGCGGCGGCATCGACTGCGTGGAGCCCCCTCTCCCCTTTGCCGCGACTGCGGCGCGATCGAGACACTCGAGCACCTGCTATGTGAGTGCCCCAACTTTTCGCTCGCGCGCGCGTCCCTTGCCCGTGTTTACCGTGGGCACGGCCTGCCGTGCGACACCGTGACTGAACTCCTGCACCCCTCGGGCTGCCCTTCACGCCACAGGACACTTCTACGTGCGCTCCTGACATTCGCCGAGGCTGTCGGCCTCGCCGACCGCCTTTAGCTCCATCACATTTCCGCGGCGTGCTGCTGTTTCTGGTGCTCTTTCTCTCCCCCTACTTTCATTCCCTACCCCCTGTGCATCGCGGTTGAGGTGTCCTCTGCTGAGAGACAGTTACTGCGCTGCACTTTACCCCAACCTTTCCTTCCCATACTCAAGAATCTCCTTCTCCCACGCAAGAGTCCGCGTTTCTGCCAGGTAGCGCCCCGCTCGCCCTCGTGCCTAGCGTTTGCCGCCAGCGTTTCCCGGTAAACATTACGGTTTGACAAGCTGCAGCTGCCGGGAAAATTAGAAGCAGTCAGCGACCTTTCGGATGATATTGCGTTTTACTCTTCCGTAAAAACCCCATACAAGCGATCTTGCGCGCAGGCGACTTTGATAGACGTCTCCCCGGAGTTGCCGGTATTAGGGCAACAAATATGCCCCGGCACTGGCGTGACGCTTGCCTTATTAAATTACGTTGATGTGCTATACTGTATAGAGCAGCATGAAATATTTATGGTCTTTCAGTAGGTCCTTGTCTTTGCACGTATCAGAATTTAGTCGTTTGCTCGTTCCGTGCGACAATCGGTCGTACTTCACTGACGTATGTACATCCATTTCTGGTTTCGCGCTATTGGCTATAGTCGCTCATCGCACTTCTGTGTGACGAGTGACGAAATCTAGATTTACACAACCTAGAGATCGAGCGACAAGACAGAACGATCTGTTCGCGCGACGCGCGACGGCCCATTTCGTCGCTCGTCGCCGTCGCCCATAAGATCGCTCTCATGGGGTTTGGGATTTAAAGGCCAAGCTTAAGCGTCATCCATATTTTTTGTTCTGCATGTGCGAAAACCGTTGGCCGACGCGGAAATAGTGCAATAACGTGCCGACGCGCAGCGGAGGTGAAGCAGTCTTCAAGTGCTCCGTCAACTTGGAAAAGCGTGCATAATATCTTGAGTCCAAATAGAACCCGTGTACGATATCAAGCTGATCAGAACAGATGCGGCATCTTGATCCGCGTCGGCCACGTCTACACGCTCCACCACACTCTCTTTGTCGGCGTTACAAGCGCTTGCGCATCTGCATGCCTTTCCTTCCACTCTCCCGTGGTGGCGGTGCCGTCTAAACGTCACGCGTGTTCAGTTTCCCACTGCTCATCGGGGCGGCGGTTGCGTCGTCTGCGCGAATGTGTATAAAAAGTCGAGGTAAATGAGTTCGTAAAATTGTTCAAAATTTAGTCTTACCTGCATCTCGTGTGCTAATCAGCTTCGCCGGTCATCTAGCTTCACAGAGTGGAATGACTCACAATTATTTTTTGTCTAGGATTTTTTTAACTTGCAGCGAAATTCAACTAAATGAGCGCTTTTCTTGCCCTTCTAAATGCGGCTGTAATGGCCGAGAATCCCCACATCATACCTAGCAGCAGAAATTCATAGACACTGAGACATTGGCGCGGAGGATCACTTCGTATTAAAGTTTCCCAATGAAAAGGCACAATTTATTTGTTGTGGATTGAACTTGAACGTCCCTCATGATCTGTCAGCAGCTATTCAGCTCAGCGAAAGCAGGGATGGTTGTTAACCAAACACGTTCTACTTTTTTGCTTTTGAAATGATCTAACAGTTGCGTCCACCACAGTGGATGCCCGTCTATAAAATTATGCAATTCGCATGATATATTATGTAATCACGACATTAACCGTCAGGTGACGGTTTACGCGTACAATGACGCTCTCGGTAGTATCGGCCATATTGTGCACCACTTAGTTGCGAAAGCGTGCAATCACCCATTGAGTGCAAAAGCCTGCACTTGCTGCAACAAAATGGCACCTAAATTCCCACTGACTGCGATGCGACGTCACGTGCACTCCTCGAATAAGTAGAGCGGGTGAAAGGGTACACCTGCTGGCAAACCAGCTGTTGCCTGAGGTGAGAGGACATCACCGCAAGGCCACGTTACCCACGCTCATGCGCTCTCGGAAGCCTGTGTTATCGGCTTGTGCCTTGTCCGCGCAAGTTCTTGCCTGCGTTCTAACTTCGCCTCGGTAATCGTTATGAAGAAATAATGTAATAAAAGTAGAATTCGAAAGGAAAACGCTGCCAGTAGCGCGTTTCTATTGTACGACTCCACGCTCAGAAGTTGAGTGTCTTATCCACTTGGCTAAACCAGCGCATCCTACATAGTAGAACTGTTCACTCTGCTTCATGACATACAGCTAGTTAGGCCGAAATGTCCATTGCCAAGTCAGGTGCGACGTCAATATCACCGCGAGAAACTCACGAGCATCCCCGTTAAATTCCATGGCAGTCGGGCAAGGCAGCATGACGTCACAGATCGATGCGCGCTGGCCTTGTGCTATCTAAGAAGCGCTGGCCAAGCGTGTGAATGCGTTCGCTTGCCCACGGGGAATACGTAAGTCGGAGCATAGTTTCCTACAAGAATTACTAGAGGGAACTCTGGCGCTAGTGTCTACGGGAGCTGCAATGGCAGTGGTTGTCCCAGCATGGGAATTATGGGAAGTACATGGATTTGCCTAAACTTCATTTTTTTTGGCTTCAAACGGCTTTGTGACTTCGTAAACTTGTCATTTTCAACAGTATATTGCGCAATAAATAATGAAATAAACATATTAAAATTGCCCGACAGGAGGATTCGAACACAGGGACTCTAGCACAGAAGCCTAATGTTGAAATCATTAAGCCACGGACGCATGTATCGACAAGCGATTGAAACACCCTTATGAATTTATCGCGGGCATGCCAGTGCCTTGAGACGCTTGGCGCGTTTCGATTTGGCCACGTGGACAAGCTCAATCGTTGCTATTAATAGCAATTTTACGCGTTCCCGGCGTCTTCTGCACTTCGAAGAATATAGATTACGCAGAAATATATGACAATAAGATTTATATAGCGCAATATACAAAGCCACAAGAACGTCTGAATCCACAAGCACGAAGATCAGACAAATCCATGTACTTCCCATCATTCCCATGGTAGGACAACGACTGCAGCGCCAGAGTTCCCTCTAGTAATTCTTGTAGGAAACTATGACTCGGAGGACCACTCAGCGACGTTCAATTGGACATTATTGCGTTCGCATTCACAAGTCACAATAAGGGGCTATTGCAGAATCGCACTAGAAACTATCGGCGTACCTAAGTTGCGATTTCGCGTAAACGCGCATGTTCGCACAATTATCACTTTTCTTCGCAAATAAGTTGTAGGAGGTTTCTCGCGTGTGTCTATTTCCACTTGAGGACGATAATGCTGTGCGTAGGAGGAAACCATTCGCAAGTGCGCAAAAATTGAGTGTTGGTTGCTGTACTGTCCTTGTTACAAAATGCCTCGTTGGATACTGATCTGTTGTGCTGCTGTAGGGGAGGACCCAAAGGACGCGGCAAAATCAATTTCATAGTGCTGCAATGTGTGAGCACTTCTCGGTGTCGATGAAGATACGTTGTATAGGCGACTTAACTGTTAGGGAAATTAGGCAGAATATGCGCTGATACCGATATCTCAAGTCAAAACTTCTCGTTGCATCTGCAAGCATTCGTTGAAAGAAGAAAGCTGAATTCTTCTTGGGCAAATTTCTATGTCTTAGAAAATCTATTGTTACGTCTTTAGTGTGGATATGAATTTTCATGCATGAAATTATATCATGAGATTTTTGTACGCCACGCGTAAATATATGCTTAAACAAGAAGGAAACTACTTTGCAATACACTAGCTGGGCTTGCTGGTGCATACTCAGTAAATCAAAAGGAGTGCAACCTGGAAGGCGGACGAAGAGTACAGCACGCGCCTTGTCCTGTTAACAAGATCTATCTGATGAAGGACGCACATACACATGCATCATTGCTCATGCGCTGCAGGACCCATTGAAAGATACTCGTATTTAAAGATAAGAAAGCATTTCTCCTTTTTCCATGATGTAAAGTGCTTCTACTGGCTCTCGAACTGTTTTATCGTGATTCATGAGCAGCCCTTTGCAATTGTTTAATTTTGGACCACAGGTGACACGTGCTTCCTTCGATCAGACTTGCGAGTGATCCTCAAACAAATCTTGGCGACAGTACGGCGTTCGTGCCGTCCTCGTTCTTCGAGCGTGTGCCAGGTTGTGATCCTTTATCATTATTGAAGGAAAATACTCACCACAGTATGGGGGTAAGGAGGCTGCACTCCTGGCGGAACAATGAAGACGGACGGCGGCAGAATGAGACATTCTGAGGACGAAGTGTGGACGCCGGCAAGGTGCGCGATTGACACGAAGAGGTGGGGAACATACTCCGTCCTGCACGTAGGTGGAACAAAAGCATTATCCGGCCTTTAGATACAGCACACGAAGTCAAAGTTGCGGAGATGAGTAAAGTAGAACGCTAATGCCGGTTTTCTGTTTTTCAGCAGGCCCAACGTTTTGAAAAGAAGCTAACTTTACATTTATATTAGCCCTGGGGCTACATGAGAGGCTACGGCCGGCACCAGGCAAGAGCCAGATTCCTTTAATTAGTTTGGTAATCCTCTCAATATGGTAAATAAATTTTCTAATCTTTATTTGAGGGGTATGTTGTATTAGCATGATTGGAGATCGTCTTGCAAACAGTGCCGGGACAAAAAAAGTCAATTTAATTCGGAAGTGTTTTCCTCGCGTTACGAGGTAATAAAGAAGTCGCAATTTCGCACGAAATGCCAAGCCGCGATTGCGATAGCAAATTGGTGGACATCTATACGAAGTGGTTCTATTGGCCGTATAAACTTCTAAATATAGCCATACTAATTAAATTAGCAATCATGGTGTCACGCGCACACAAGCAAGCATAAACACATCTCACTCCAAATCCGCGGGAACTCGCTGAGAATCGCTTGAGTGAGCCAGCGCAGTAGCCGCAACGAGCGAATTGACCTTTGTCCCTAATTGCGCATCAACACGCACTAAGCCGCAACGACACAGCGCATGGCTCACTCGGTCGGCGTCCCAGATGGCTTTCCAAATAGAACAGCGCCCTGGCGGGCACCGCGCCCATCCGGGTGTCCGGGTCACCAGTTTACCCACCCGGAGTCTCACGCGCCCCCTGGAACTCTCCGCGTGGCGGAAGGTGGCGCGCTTCTTCCCCGCTTTCCAAGCTTGCGTGTGCGAGGTTGAACCGCGATTGTCCGCTAACGCTCGCACGCTTTCATTCGCATCTAGAGCGTACGGTGCGCGGCGACGATTTCATTGCCCTTAGATTTTATACTGTACCTCACGGCAACGGCGACGGCAGATAAGCGCATGGAGTGTCCACATAATGGCTCTCGGAATGAAGTCATCCTGGCAGGAAGCTTCACACTGCATCACAGCGACGGTGAGCGCACCGGACGTACTTCGCTCCGCCCTATGTTTTGCGTCAAACGGCAGACGCCACCGGAAGCCCGAATGGGCAGCCGGCCGGTGGTATCACTGGTTGTTTCGCTTCGATGAACGCACTACCATTCAGCTTGCGATCCGACCTCAGGATGACTTAGGAGCTGTTGTCGTTTGTGAAAGCGGCAAAAAGAAAGGCTCACGCTATTTCCGCTCGAGGCATGTGGCAGCATCAGCCTCGGAAAGACGTAGCGGACTAAAGGAATTTTATCCAAGAAAGAAAACGTGGACATTGTTGTCGAATATGAAACCGTGGAGAAGAATAAGTGTCTGGCGGCGCAGTTCTACGTTCTTTGATGATGATGATGCTGATGATGCTGCTCATGATGATGATTGAACTGCATGCCCTTGTAAATGGGGCGGTGAAAAACAGTCACCCACCCTGCTTGATTTAGTCAGGTCTGCTATACATTATTATCCGACATTTGTTTACAAATCCCTAATATTTTTTCCCTTCAAGATATACATTGTAACTCTCGCTATGACTGTCAGAGATCCGGTTGTATTAATAACTTCCTTGCTTCCTCACCACTAATACTCCAAACATCTCTTGCTTATCTCGACTGCTGATCGGTTCACACTTCCGTGCACACAAAACGCAAGCGCTTCTGAAGGAATACGTTACCTATGATTTTCATTAAGTCAGTCCCTTCGTCTTTCCTCAAGATGTGCTCAGTGGTCTCCGGAGCTTTGTCACAGCCTACGTATGCCTAATCTAATTTCGAATATTTTTACGGTATGTTTTTGTCCTCAGACAACCGGCTAGAACGCTAAAGAGCAAGGTACGGCTTTTGGGTTACGTTACAAATGTTCCCTTCTAATTTCTTTCGTCTTATTCTTGTGAGGGTCTATGCACTTCTGTGTTTCCATTCTTTGCATCTAATTGTCTCTGTTGCTCTTCTTTTCTTACTGATGACCCTAGGTTGTCTATTTACTGTTACTGTTGCCCAGTACTTGGTTGCTAACTTTCTGGATCTCTTCCTCCATTGTATGTCACGCTTTTCAAGTACAGATATTTGTGCACTTTAGCTGCCCATTATTTTTCATCCATGTTCCTGAATCTTTCTTGAAAACTAATTTTGCTGTGTTCTTCTTTGACTTCAAAAGAAGCCAAACCCACGTCATCCTACAATGCTTCATTTCTAGTTTTACCAGAGGCTCTTAAAGCCAACCGACCTACCTACCGTTGGTTAACTTCAGACCCCCACAAGAGATTCGATTTTATGCATAGAATGGCATTTGCGAACGTTAGCGCGCGCACCGTTACTCCTTCCATATTCCACGCAACACCTCATACTTATTGTGGACCCCTATGCGCTGTGTTTCATTATTGCAGCACTTCGCCTCCCTTTTATTTTCAGATTCTGTTGGTGGTTGCTTGAGTAAGTCTATCGTTCTTTTATAAATACGACTAGGTATTCACATTGTTTCACTATGGGGGCGAATTTTTGATGAATGTACACCACGCAATTACTCGTCCCTTTATTAAAGATGATCGTTCCAGATTTGTGTGTGCTAAACTTGAGGCCTAGATTTGTGGCTGCATTGTCAGAGATATTCGCAAGTACCTGTAAATCTTTTACTGTCCGCTAGTAGCACCATGCGGCCCGCATACATCAGTCAAGGGCGCTTCTGTTGCGCCGTTTGTACAATACACATGTAGGGTAAATCAAAGCAGAATGCGCTGTTTTCCAGCCTTTCCATGCCCTTAACATGAAACTTGAAGAACAATGGAGATAGAGGACATCCTTCTTCCACTCCTTCGTGGATTCCCACCACTTAATGACAAATTTTATGTTACCCCTCATAAAGAGATATGGCGGGTGGTCACACCCATAACAAATTGTTTAAGGGAAAAGCTGTCACACACAAGCCCAATGCTTCTAAATAAATATAATAATCTAGGCGTTGATATCACCCAAATAACGGCCCAACAACTAAGAGAGTTGCATGTGCAGGATTTTTAAATTACTGTTTAAGTGTACATCCTCTCGGCTAGTATGTATATAAAGTGTGCATATATGCTTTTGTATATGTGTGTGTATATATGTAGGTATGCATACGAGTGTGTATGCATATACGCGTATATGAATGCATGTGTGTATATATATATTTGTGTATATAATGTTCAGCGGCGTCTTCTTGTTTCATTTGTATGCACCACGAGAACCACACAAGCTACCCTAAATATTTTTGATTTAGTCACCAGCGGCTCTCTATGGATATGGTGTGCATGTGTATATGCGAGTATGTGGGTTCATGAGAGTATATCTGTGTATATATATATATATATATATATATATATATATATATATATATATATATATATATATATATATATATATATATAATGTATGTATGATGCATATGTGCATGTATGCTTTTGCCGAAAATTCTGCAGGGGGGGCTGCGGGCCTCGTGAAGCTGCATCTACTGTAGCAGCTTTTACTTGCAGCCTTCTCCATCAAGTAGATGGAAATAAAGCTATTCTATTCTATTCTATTCATTACTTTTTCAAGCTTAAAGTACAACTCGTTCTCGGTTGTTTCCATGTATCTCCCTCAGCAGCAGCATAAAACCATCCACTATGGCTTCGTGATTAAGAATATCCCATCCTGATTCCATGACTACGTTGTCACTGACTCCTTTAATACCTAGAAATGCTATCAATAAAGGTCTAATCTAAGCTACTGAAATCTCTATGCATTGAGTTAGTACAAACATATCATATAAGCGCCTGCCTGGCCCGGGTTCCAAGCATCTGCGACGCCCCGTTGCCGCAGAGATATCGTTTGAGCGAATTTTTAACAAATTTCCTTGCAGGGGTTATGTGGCGCCAGCGAGGGGGCCCAAAGAGTATGTTCTGAACGAAGCGATTGAAATGTACGGGTTTGCGTTTGCAAGAGTCAAGCCACAAGCCAGCATTAGTCAAATAGTGCAGCGGGCCGGTGTTTGCATTTCTTTTTTTTTTGTTACGCGTTGATAAACAATAAGCGGTCTCTCAAAGGGAGGAAGACTAGGTAACTGCAATGCTTGGAGACTTTTTTTATATCGGTGAATGCGAATACGCGATGCTTGCGCACTTGTCTTTACACCGCTGCACTCCAGCATTTGTTTATCCGTCCCTTCAGCTGAATACGATATTCTACATTGGGGTCTCATATGCTGTCATTAACCCGGGCGCGGCCCCTATTAGATGGTTTTGTGAAGCATCTTATACCGTACTCCGCCCGACCCTCACACGTATATTCCTGTGCACCACGAGAACGTTTTCGCAGTTATTACGGCGACACCTAAGAAATAAAGAGGCATATTAGTTAATACAAAATCCCAATAAAGAAAGGCGTCAGGCAGGGAGATACGATATCTCCAATGCTATTCACAGTGTGTTTACAGGAGGTATTCAGAGACCTGGATTGGGAAGAATTGGAGATAAAAGTTAATGGAGAATACCTTAGGAACTTGCGATTCGCTGATGATATTGCCTTGCTTAGTAACTCAAAGGACCAATTGCAATGCATGCTCACTGACTTGGAGAGGCGAAGCAGAAGAGTGGGTCTAAAAATTAATCTGCAGAAAACTAAAGTAATGCTTAACAGTCTCGGGAGAGAACAGCAATTTACAATAGGCAGCGAGGCACTGGAAGTCGTAAGGGAATACCTCTACTTAGGGCAGGTAGTGACGGCAGATCCGGATCATGAGACGGAAATAATCAGAAGAATAAGAATGGGCTGGGGTGCGTTTGGCAGGCATTCCAAAATCATGAACAGCAGGTTGCCATTATCCCTCAAGAGAAAAGTATATAATAGCTGTGTCTGACCAGTACTCACCTACGGGGCAGAAACCTGGAGGCTTACTAAAAGGGTTCTACTCAAATTGAGGACGACACAACGAGCTATGGAAAGAAGAATGATAGGTGTAACGTTAAGGGATAAGAAAAGAGCAGATTGGGTGAGGGATCAAACGCGAGTTAATGACATCTTAGTTGAAATCAAGAAAAAGAAATGGGCATGGGCAGGACATGTAATGAGGAGGGAAGATAACCGATGGTCATTAAGGGTTACGGACTGGATCCCAAGGGAAGGGAAGCGTAGCAGGGGGCGGCAGAAAGTTAGGTGGGCGGATGAGATTAAGAAGTTTGCAGGCATGGCATGGCCACAATTAGTACATGACCGGGGTTGTTGGAGAAGTATGGGAGAGGCCTTTGCCCTGCAGTGGGCGTAACCAGGCTGATGATGATGATGATGATGATGATGATGATGATGATGATGATGATGATGATGATGATGATTTGTTAAGTGGTCCTAAATATCGCCTCCAATGACAAAGCGCAGCTACCAATCTCGGTGAGGCAGGAAATCAGCTCTGGATGGAATTTATTCCCCGTGGTTAGAAACGTGCATCCTTTAGGCTCGAAGAAACCTGCAACATTGTATGGCCGGAATTGACCAGTTTCATACAGATCATATATAATAAGATACCTCGTAGATAGTGACGAATTTATTCATTCATTCTTTTTTTCCGCGTCGTCATCTTTCTGTCTTATTCGAATAATCTCCAGTGAACTGTGGTTTGAGTTCGCTAAAGGTTATCGTTTCCTCTCAGTGCTTGAGATGGTACTTACATCATGAGCTCCGGAAGATGCGCCAGTGCGCTGATGTTGTCTGGTGCGACACCGAGTGCCATCATCGGACTCCGAATCGTAGTTGCTTTCGGGACAAGGTGGCCATAAATGGACTGCGGGATAAGTGTAATATAAGAAGGTCATTTATATAAAGAGACGGCGGTTTGTGCGAATAACATAGCGATAAATGTCTTGAAGAAAATACAATCGCCATTTTTTTACAAACACGATATACGCCGGGCATATAAGATTACTACAAGCCTCTGGTTGCAACCAGTGCTGCTTGAACTGGCTAACTAAGAAGGTAGATATGACTATTTCGATGTCCAGCAGCAAGATAGGTTGAAGTTACGTTTGAATATACAACGTGACAACACCAACTGTCCTTTATCGTACGCAAGCGGATATATATATACACTTAGGACCAATTTGTGAAGAAAGGACAGAAGCATGTCATGAACACCAGTGACGCTCGTTTAGCTAAAACCTTGGCTTGATAAGATTAGCGCGAATTATATTGAAACTAGAAATAACAAAAACAGAATAAATAAATGCCTAAAACCACACAGGAACCACTAAACCTTTAGCGATGTGATACAACGTTTATCCTGCTGACGGAGGACCTGCTTCCTATGTGGCGAAGCGCTCTGTTTCTTTAGCGCAGTGGAAATGGCTTACATTGGACGCCATATGTCCTCAATATTCGTGAGTGTGTGTTGTCTTCTTTGTGTTTTCTTCTTTTACTGTTCGTGCATTTCCTTTTTCCTCGTAGCCTTTACGCTCTCTGTGAGTGTTATCGTGGAATCATTTTTTTCTTATTACGAAGATTTGAATATTTCTTTCCATGGCGCGATTCTTTTTTTTTTTCTTCCCGTGGTGCTCCTAGGTGTGCATAGATCTTGCTGAGTTTTTTTATTCGAACCCTGCAAGAACCATGTCTACAAATTTTACTAGAATGATGTTGCTGCAGATACCTGCCGTGCTTGCTTAGTGGCTATGGTGTAGGGCTGCTAAGCACCAGGTTGCGGGATCGATTCCCGGTCACCGCTGCCGCATTTCAACGGGGGCGGTAACATTTGTGCACTTAAATTGAGGTGCAGGTTACAGAGCCCGTTGGTTCAAATTATTCTGGAGTCCCACGCTGCGGGGTGCCTCATATTCAGATCGTGGTTCAGGCACGTAAAACCCCATTATTTAATTTTTTTGCTGGAGATAAATTACCTGCCCCGGCAACAATTTTCGCAAGAAAAGTTATAGCATTCCAGCCATTAAACAAGTGCATATTAACTTTAACTATAATTTTAACTCCGCACTAACATTTGGCTAAACGTTAATACTATACGGTTGAAGGGAATCGCCATAAATGCTGTCTACGGGTTTTTACATCCCGTCTGCGTCACGCTACTCGTTCAATTTACCTGATTACGCTGGAACTACTGCTCGTGGCGCAACCTCTTGCGACCATCAACTACAGCGTATTGTAAGGCTTCACTGTATGGCGCGATCGAGTGGTTTGTCTCGTATCTCTACTGCTGAAGTGATCATGCGGAACAACTCGAAAACCTCTGCCTTATGGGAAGCTGGACCACGCTGTGCTGTTAGCACAAGAGCGTGGCAAGTACTAAATAATGAGCGGAATGCATTGTGGTACACAACTCTTTGAAGAGCATGCTGACTTTAAAAAGGTTGATCTATCAGGGAAACAATAATTGTTATAAGACTACGGCACTAAGTGAATGTACTGCACCCTTCTAAAATTGTCTCAAGGTAACGTTAAAGGAGGCCGTAAAATTTTGCCACTGGATTACCGGATGTCCCGATTGGTTGGTGCGTTCATTAACCTAATGTTAACACACCTGTTAATGTTAAGAATGTTAACCTAACATTGCTAATGTTAGAACTAGGTGTTATAGCGGCTAAGCACGGCGGGCACTAGTCGTGGCTACATAAAATGGACTATATTACCAAGTGTACAAATTAGCAGTGCTCGTTGCATATTTTTATTGACTGAATAATTTTACGTATTTATTTATTTTCGTACTCACGATCGCCCCCATACTTTACTAAAATGAGAGAGCAAGAACAATTATAAGTGTTAAATGTGGTCTTGAAATTCTTGGAGTTGGAGAAGCCAATGAAGGAGGCAGGGAGGTGGTTCCAGCCTTTCGAATTTCTTTGTATAAATGAACCTGCTGATATACTTGTGCGATAAAGGGGTGAACAAATTTTGGGGGGAATTATCAATGTAAGATTATATGTACGATGGCCGACGGAGCAGCTCTTTTCTAAGTATCTGTCCAAAGTAAAATATTTTATGGAAGACGCACAATGGAGAACACTTTAGGCGCATAGCGAAGTCTGGTGTGTCAATCTTTAGTTTCATTCAGCAAGCATGCTAAAATAGCCACTATAGTTGGAAATATTAAGCCGTTTGCTGCCATTCTTGACAGACTCTTAGAGGAAGCTTTAGCTCGGGCCCAACTCCGACGTGGCCTATTGAAATAACATGCAACATGCGGAAACGCTTTTCTAAGTAACCCCTGGACCGACTTTAATAAAATTTTTTGCATTTGAAAGAGAAAGTTAAATTCTAGTAACTGTTTAAATGGAATTTAGATTTAGAGCTTGAATCTTGTTAAAAGGGTTTTCACAAATTTGAAAGTTTGAAAAATATAGAGGCACGAAGTTTAGAAGTTAATAGCACTGCATCAAAAACAGAAATCGCTGATTCGTAAACGGCATGCACTAGATTATTGAAAGTGGACAAATTCGGTATGTCATCTTACATTTTACGGGAATCTGTTACGTTGTTTACAAATGTTCTGCAAAAGCTGTATTTCGATATTACACATTTTTGCGATTCATATGTAACATATCAATTTTGTCTGCTTCAGGTGTACTATTCGATACAACTGACAAGAGTGTGATATCATTTTTCATTGCTGAGTTAGAGTTGTAACCTTGATAGTTTTGTTTTCTGAACATTTGCGATTTTTGCCAATTTTTTTAAATAAAAATTGAGGACATAAGTCAAAAATTAGAAATCAACAGTCACTAGATTTTAAGTTTTTTTTTCAAATGCAACAAACCTCGTCAAATTTGGTGCAGTGATTGACGAGAAAAACGAATTGTCCTTTTACATTTATTTATAGAGGAGCACCTGAGCTAAAGCTTACTCTCAAAAGGTTTGTTAGTGTTACGTGGCCCCAATTTCAATTTAGGCTGATATACTCAAGTTGGGTCGGATCAAGATCTTGTACAGTTGGAAGCTTTAGGGCAGAAGCCGCGGGTGTGAAGTTTCGACGCTAAAGCCTTAGCGTGTGTATAGTGTGGTCGATAATGTAATAAAGATGGAAAGTTGACAATATACTTTGTGCTACATTGATCCCGAGATATTTGAAAGTCCCGGTAGTTACGGACGTGTTAGAGTGTAATCAGTAAGGTTTGCTCAGTTAGCCGGTCGAAAAAATGCGCATGCTTTCTCACTTCTTAATTTTCAGTTTCATTAGCCAATGAGAACACCCACGAGAAATATTGATTAACTGTACAGTGCATTCGCGCCTGCATTGCAACGGTTGCTAAATGCTCGCAAATGTTCTTGCATTGGCGCTGTCAGCACAAGTTTCACCCGAATGGTCTCGTGATGCCCATGAACCACTAGTGGCTGGCACCACATCATGCATATTATTTGATGTAGTAAGCCTGTATTCACTAGATGTTCGCAGCCTTACTTTAATAGCGTCCGTGGGCAACTGGTGGCGTATGGTGTAAATGACAGCTGAAGGCCGGTGGTCCTATTCAGGAGAGGTGTATTACAATACGAAAACGGTGTGTAAAGCACGCACGGCTTTGAATTGAGTACTTATAGTGACCTATAATTGCGAAAGATACCAAACACTCAGTGGAATTCGCTCTGTGTAGGCTTTAGTTAAAGTGTTCTCAGCGAAATCTGATGTGCGGCAGGCGTCAAAGGAAGATGATAGCCGAGAAATAATATGAACTAAGCGTAAATTTATGCCCGAACTTCAGCGCTCTAACATCATGTAAACTCTTTTGGAGAAGTGCGCCAGAAAGTGTGGTTTGGCGCCCAACTTATGGAAGCTGCAGGCTTAAAGGTTTCCATTCCTAGCAAGAACCGGCACTCTTTCAATGAAATATCGCTTCTTTGTTCAGGTCTTGCACTTGAAATCCAGTGTACTTAGATATACAGGCCCATACTACAGCAAAAAAAGACGCAGAAGTTACTGTGGGAACGGTACTTTACGAGTAAGGGCCCCATATCTAGCTTCTGTTAAATGCGTGAAGGAGCTTCAAGCAAATATGACCAGAAATGCAGCGCGATTTGAATATTCTCGGTTTCGGGCTCATATGCAATGTTTATGTGACTTTCAATTATGTGAATATTTTGTGCGGAAGCTTGTGAAAGAAACTTTCTTTGCAACGACGCCTGCTGCAACTTGCAGGTATTGTGTTTCGTCATCACGCCACCAGGACAGCTCCACAATCTTGTCGCATAGTGACTGCGATACAGGTCTCTTGCGCTGGACTCCTGGTCAGTGCTCACGGCTTGGGTTCAATGCTCTTGGGCTCAAGCTAGTACTCCGCAGAGGTTGAAACAAACTGACGAGGATAGCCATGTAGTCGACTATCGCAGTCAGGCGAACTTTACGATCTTGTCAATATTCTCGCGCATTATGGTACTGCGGGCCATCACGTGGCTCAGACCTAGTACCTACGCCACCGCGATATTGTTGTAAAACGTTGGATACATGATGCAGGCGCTCGCCGACACAGCTACGGCTACTACCTTCAGTGCTTGCAGCACTCTCCGTAAGACGTCAAACTCAACAAGGTCTCCGTATATGCTGAGAGCGCCGAAGTGCGTGATCCTGTTCTGCCACAGAGCGTCCAGTGCCTTCTGGAAGTCGGCATCCATGAAAGAGTTCATGAACTCGCCGTCACTTCTGCAGCAAAAGATCGAACGTCGAAAAATACGGTTGAATGCATGTTCTATTATCATCGTCTTTCTAGCTGAGCACGCGTTCAGTGGTTTTTGTATATGGCGGCTCAACTATGAAATATCACTAAGACGAAGATTTCAGTGCACCGTAGTAGATGGAGTACACTATTAGAATATTCATAATATTACGGAAAATTGTGTTTAGAATGCGGCGTGCTTAAAGAGATAATACAAGTTAAAATTGCAAGTAGGTATTTTTTAACACCGTTGAACAGATTCAATTGTTCCGCCCCCTCAGTGACGTTCTCGTGATGAGCCGCTATTTTCCGAGTTATCGACGACTGCCGCTGCTTTACGAGAAAAGTGTACATTTTATAATAGCCTGATATAGAATTTACGTATTAGAGAAACGTCGCATTGGAAGTATTATGGCGAATTAATCTTATTCACAATTTTCTTGGTCTGGAGCACTTTTAAATCACCATTTCTCTAACGCTCATAAGTAGTGGGGTCAACCCATTTTATAACAGTGTAGCCGATCTCTTGGGCGCTTGGTACACAGTGTTCCCGTTTAAGGGCTGGACCCTCTAGACAATCTTTTGGCGTCCTGGGTAATATCGTATCTAGAATATGCTACGTGAAGTGCGATGATTGCTCCTACTGACGCTTCATCTGAGCAGTTCTCACCTTGGGTAGAACGAGATGCCGAATTTCGTGCTCGAGTGGGTTTTTGCCAGATCGACGAATTTCCTCGCGGGACCCAAGTCACCTATGATGCCTGTGGTCCCGTCTTCCCCCACGGACTCGTAAAACACGTAGCGGCACAATTTCTCGTCAGGCAACTGGATGTACGTGGATATTTCGTTGCCCACCGTGCACAACAGCAGGCCCGTCGCTGCCACTGAGAGGAATCATTCGATGAATTTGAGCTCAATGCTTCTACGTTATAGTGCTAATGAAAAAGAACTCATGCAGAAATTATCGGAGATGACTAGGTAAAAAATCCAAAAGCCGGGATTGCGGTCATCGCGAGTGTGGGTGGGATGCATCGGCATTTCTTGCTTTCTGTTATTAAGCATCACGGCGCTGATGTTCGCTGCAGTAAATGGAATGTTCGTAACCGATGTGGTAACCCAGTGCCTCGGAGGCTGCGCTTCCGAGCTCAAGGTGATGGGTTTAATCCCGGCTGAGGCGGCTGTGCTACAATGGCAACGCAATGCAAAAAGACTCCAGCACCACGCATTGGATACACGGTAAAGAACCCGAGGTGGTCAAAGTTACTGCGCTTTCCTCCACTACGGCGTTTAGCGTAACTAGATCATCGTCTTGCCATGTAAAACCGCTCAATTTTTTATCTCTATGTTGGAACGTTCTAGAAAAATGCGGCCAAAGCTTGTCCACACCCAAGAAGATTTGAAAGAATTCTGCCGTTTACCTGTCTAGATAGCACGCCAACGCTACGCCGCACAGAGCACTGCACGTCGGACGCTAAAGGTCGCTCAAGTGTTCTCGGTCACTCGTGGCAAAACCACGTGACCTCGCACTCACAGCAATGGAAAGCGAAAATTTTTATTTCTGGCCTTGGGCGAAGTAGCTGCAGTTAAATGGCGTCTAGAAGATCTCAACAACTGATCATGTCAAAACAACTTGGCCATTATTGTTTCCTGATGTGATCGCAAAACCAGAGCTGGAGGGAAACAGAAGACAAGACTTAAGCGTTCCTCCAGGACGAACTTCCAGTGTACATCAAATGAACACGCATCAATCGTGAGCATATAGGCCGGGAAGACATCGCAGAGGCAGTACTCATCCTGTAATTATTAATTATTGTCAACAATTTTATATATAACAGACAAGTTCTATCTTGCGGGGCAAAACTAAAGGTTAAACGTGTTGCAATTCGTGTGGATCTTAGTGTCACTGTTCGCCTCTCGAATTTGGAACTTGTCAAAATACGGTCGCAAGGTTGACAAGCCATTCAAGTTCCGAGGAAATGCGCCGCATGTTAAAGGTAGGTGAAGTGGATAGAAAAAAGCGCCATCGAGTCTGGAAGACGGACATCACCGAATCACCGACATCACCAAAGCATGTGCTCTCGCCTATACACAGTGTGCACTTGTTTGAATGAGCTTGCTTCTTCAACTCTAAACTACCATTTTGCTAATATATAAGGTAAGAATTTTCATTTTTTACGTCTTTTCTCAAGCCATATGATATTTTTGTGCTGACTTATGGGTCACCGACGAACTTCAGGATACCAAATTCCGGCAGTCTGGCGTTAATGAACGTCACAAAGTATGTAATGCTACTTAGGTCTCGCCAGAACTCCAATATGTTGGTAGTCATCGCCGGTATGCTCTGAATATGTATGGTGTGACCAGTTGCGCAGTGGTCGAATACTTAATAAACAATTTTTTAACATTTCTTAAATCTTTCTTGTTCCACAGGTCCAAAACGATATTTCTAGTTTCTAGTTTCCATTCACCACTAACGCTAACATCGTGCTTAGTGGCAACTTTAACGTGCCGCACATAGCAAAATAGACTGGTGTAAAGCTAGTGCTTTTTGAATAAAGTACTTTATCACTTGCGTGTGCTTATCTCATTACTCCCCATCGCTTAACTCAGTTTGTATGTGAAAACACGAGGCTTAAACCTAGTCCTGAGGAGTAGCCTATGGAGATTCGTCGCCCCCCTCCTTGATATGAAAATCTTCGCGCATTTTCACCAGCACAAGTGCAAACAGACACGCAGTAATTTGTTGCAGGCACGGAATACGCACGCGCTCGTACACAAAGAAAATCATTTCTGCACCATGTTGTCTTGGGCAGGCAAGTAAACGATACTTTGATGAATACTTTTTTCCACACGGACACAGAAAGGTACACACACGAGTGCTATGTGACAAAGATTTCTTCAAGTACGAAGCCTCTAACGTATTAACATTGGCTGGAGAACGTTTGCACCTGTTGGAACTCACGCGTGGAGTTCCGCCTGACGATGTATCAATGAGGTTCCTAGGTATACGTTTTTATTTTTATGTAAATCGCCCGAAGTGGTCTTATGAAGCTAGAGGAGAGAAACCATTGTTGCCATTTAGCTCCTATGACTCGAAATTGGTTAACACGAGCATCGTCAGACACTGCCTAGATAATGCTCTGAAAAAGTCATCTTCCCTTCTAGTAGGAACCAGCATCGCCTCACGGATGCAACTTATCCCGGCCACATTCTGGTATTCGTTGCCTAAGCACTTCTCAGGAAATGGCCCTGTAGCTGTAAGGCCTACAAAAACACTGCAGCTGCCTTCGATGGCCGAATAAGATTTGCCACTTTGCCATACTTGCACAAAATAGCCCACAACATTAAAAAGGATGGGTTATCGGGCAAACTTCAGTCTCGTTTTCACGGCCCTGAAGAAGCTTTGGAAAATATGCAAGACCCGCAGACCAGTAGCTGAAGAAAAGGTAGGCCGTGGCAAGAAGCACAGAACAGGGTTGGTATCCTGCAAGGAAGGCGTCCTATACCAGATACCACTACCGTGTGGTAGATACTACGTCGGGCCAACCGGGCGATGTCTAAATGATGGGCTCAGAGACTGCTGCAGCAATGTAAAGAAAGGTAGTGTGATTGGATAGCAGCCAATGCAGCTCGCGTGATTGCTCGCCTCAATTCTAAAACTGTTATCATGTGCCACAATAAAAAATAACCAGACTAATAATTGAAAGTGCAAGAATTGAGAAGCTAGGCCAAGATGGTGTTAGCCTGCCTTCACTATCCTTAAAAAGCAACGAATTATCGTACCTGAATTCATCTTTGTTTGCGCTTACCAGAGTAGTTGCATGAAAAATATAAAATGGTGATCTGGCTTCCAATAAACATTATGTTTAAGTTAGCACTTGTTTGTGTCCTTTCCTGAATCCATCTGAAAAGAATTATTCGTGGTACGATGCCATATCAAACATGTCACACCAAGAAGGCCTGAAGTAATTTGTTGAACAACATTATCGCTAAGGCATTCGTCCTGACTGGGGTAGGTGCAATTGGTGTCGGTTTCGCGGTATAGTTTTCTCCTCAACACGAGGTAGGGAATCTCTTTTGGTGTAAACTGCGAAGTACCAAGGTGTGCACGTTGGAGAGACACAGATATTCGGTTAGTCATTGTTCTTGTTCTACAGAGGAGTGCTACAGGAGAGCTACGTTCATTCGCTGTGTCCACGATGTGAGGGCCTCCGTCGAGCACCGCTTTGCCATCCATCGGACAACGTTCAAAAGCTTGCAACTTCTTCTCCTGAATTACCCGCCGTGGTTGCTCAGTGGCTATGGTGTTAGGCTGCTGAGCACGAGGTCGCGGGATTGAATCCCGGCTACGGCGTCCGCATTTCGATGTGGGCCAAATGCGAAAACAGGTGCACGTTAAAGAACCGCAGGTGGTCGAAATTTCTGGAGTCCTTCACTACGGTGTGCCTAATAATTAGAAAGTGGTTTTCGCATGTAAAACCCCATAATCTATCTAGTCTTTTACTGAGATACGCCGTCAAAGATACCAATTAAACCGGCGCAGCCGGTCTTCGAATTTTGTATCAAGGATATGAGAACGCCAGTGCCCCTAATCTCTTAATTATGCCGTTTGTAAATAGTTCGTAACTGCATGCGTTTCCTCTGTATTTACTACCTTCTTACCATCTCTGGTCTAGCGAGCAGCTAGTAAAGCTAGGAAGTGCCACTGTTATGAGCCAGAAAGACTCTTTTAGTGTTTTTTGCTAGGTAAGTTCGACGCTACGGCGGAAGTTTGTAAAGTGTGCGACCTTGTCCGGCCATGGCCTATTATGATGTAACTGTCATAGGTTTAGGCAAAATTTAGATAAACTGGATTGCAGTTACGTGCGTCGTTGTGGGAAAAATACAGGGTGTTTAAAATTAAGCTTTATGGTTTTCCTAAAGTTAGGCAGCGGGACGCACGCGAATACGTGTGCAAATAAGTGGGGAAGGGGACCCAAAGTCAGGTGATAATTATCGCTCTCAGCAGTCCAATTGACTAAAATTAAACAATTTACTTTTGGTTCAGTGCAGTAAATGGGTATGTTTGTATTAAAAGTTAGAGGCACTCGTGTTTCTACACTGTATCAGTTGGAAGAATTTTAGCATTTCTTTGCTCCCAGATATCCGACTCCAATATTTAAATGTCGTTTGCATGGTTACGCATGCAAGAAGGTGAGGATCGGCGCAAAGCCCCTTCCTGATGTGACGCTGCTGTTGCGTGTGGTGTTTAGTCTGACAACGGGGCGGAGGCATTGGCAAATATGATAACTGTCCTCCTTTCCATCTCGGCTGGCGAAATAAAAATCGAAGTAGCCGGAACCGCTGTCGTAACATGCGACCACGCAGTCTGTATCGATGGTGACAGCTGCCGTGTCGAAATAATGGCGCGAGCGGAGAAGCAGGAGGGCCTTGCGCGTGCGTAATGGTGCGGGCATGGTCCTTCACTGGGCAACGCAAATAATGTTACTGCTGATTTCCAAGTATTCTAAGTTTTCTTCAAAGCAAGAGCTGCAACCGCACGGCACACCGCGCTGTCATATTTTGATTTCGCCAGCCGAGAAGAGAAAGGGAACAGTTATTACATTTACCTATGCCTCCGCCCTGTTGTCAGACTAAACACCGCACGCAACAGTCGCGTCACAGCAGGGATGAGCTTTGCGCCCATCCTCACAATCTTGCATGCGTAATCATGTGAACGACAATTAAAGATTGCAGTAGGATGTCACGTAGCAAAGACACGCTATAAGAATTCTTCCAACTGATTCTGTGCAGAAACGCTACGGCGTCTAACTTTTCAATACAAACATACCAATAGTCATACATATTTACTGCACTCAAGAAAAAGGTAATCGTTCAATTTTTGTTAATTGGGCTGCTAACAGCTACAGATACCATGCCACTTTGTGTCCCTGTAGCCAAATAACATATCTGCACAGGTGGATGTTGCGTGGCTCCCAATGCCTAACTTCAAGAATACCAGAAAGCTTAATTTTGAACACCCGGTATATGTGCCCAGTAAGCAATCGTAATTCGGGTTGAAAGCTTTCATTCTCTGCGCAAATACATACGTGCTCACCATCACGACATGTGCTCCCTCAAAGCAGGGCTATGGATACTCTTGAAGTTGCGGCTACAGTACATGTCATGTAGCACCTTTCCCCTTGTTATTTATGAGTGTTGTGTTTTCATTTATCGTTCGTTCGTGGATGTAATGCATTTTTCTGCGAAGTCAATCAGCCGTTATGACTGGATTCAGTGTTTTGCAAGCGTTACGCATACCAAAATAAAGCCTGAAGAAGCTTAACCGCAAGATGCAGTTTTCTTTTTTTATTTTCTTTATATTACCTTGTGATGCTTTTGCAGTTGCATCTACTTCATATGAGAATGGAAGCGACACTTTTCAAGCCAATAGTCCCTGCTTCGTTTTTGGTAACGGTAATTCAGTTGCTTTAGCACGTGTACAACCGAGGCAGTGAGTATAACAACGAACGGCTATTTATCTATATATATATATATATATATATATATATATATATATATATATATATATATATATATGAGTACTGACAACTGTTTCTGAAGTGAGGGTGTGTTCAGCAGGCTCTAAATACTACTCTTGTTTCAGTTATTGAGAAGGATGGGCCTTTTTTGAAGAGTAACCTGCTAGAATTCGGTTAGTCACTCTGATGACCTTGTGTTTAAGGGAATGCTATGAGGGGAGTGGGACATCTGGAAGTCAAACTGGCAGGCCTTGCAAGGAGAAGAGCTGCTTGGTGCCACATGTGCAAACTGAATCCTAAACATAGTCCTTCAGAACGAATCAAAGACTATGCCTCCACCTACGTACATTTGCTATGCATTACAGAATCTGAACCTGGCAACGTTTAACGTTAGAACGCTATCTAGTGAAGCGAGTCTAGCAGTGTTATTGGAGGAATTAGAGGGTAGTAAATGGGATATAATAGGGCTCAGTGAGGTTAGGAGGACAAAAGAAGCATATACAGTGCTAAAAAGCGGGCATGTACTGTGCTACCGGGGCTTAGCGGAGAGACGAGAACTAGGAGTCGGATTCCTGATTAATAAGGAAATAGCTGGTAACATACAGGAATTCTATAGCATTAACGAGAGGGTGGCAGGTCTTGTTGTGAAACTTAATAAGAGGTACAAATTGAAGGTGGTACAAGTCTATGCGCCTACATGCAGTCATGATGACCAGGAAGTCGAAAGCTTTTATGAAGACTTGGAATCGGCGATGGGTAAAGTCAAAACAAAATACACTATACTGATGGGCGACTTCAATGCCAGGGTGGGCAAGAAGCGGGCTGGAGACAAGTCAGTGGGGGAATATGGCATAGGGTCTAGGAATAGCAGAGGAGAATTATTAGTAGAGTTTGCAGAACAGAATAATATGCGGATAATGAACACCTTTTTCCGCAAGCGGGTTAGTCGAAAGTGGACGTGGAGGAGCCCGAATGGTGAGACTAGAAATGAAATCGACTTCATACTCTGCGCGAACCCTGGCATCATACAAGATGTAGACGTGCTCGGCAAGGTACGCTGCAGTGACCATAGGATGGTAAGAACTCGAATTAGCCTAGACTTGAGGAGGGAACGGAAGAAACTGGTACACAAGAAGCCAATCAATGAGTTAGCGGTAAGAGGGAAACTAGAGGAATTCCGGATCAAGCTACAGAACAGGTATTCGGCTTTAACTCAGGAAGAAGACCTTAGTGTTGAAGCAATGAACGACTATCTCATGGGCATCATTAAGGAGTGCGCAATAGAAGTCGGTGGTAACGCCGTTAGACAGGAAACCAGTAAGCTATCGCGGGAGACGAAAGATCTGATCAAGAAACGCCACTGTATGAAAGTCTCTAACCCTACAGCTAGAATAGAACTGGCAGAACTTTCTAAGTTAATCAAGAAGCGTAAGACAGCGGACATCAGGAACTATAATATGGATAGAATTGAACAGGCTCTCAGGAACGGAGGAAGCCTAAAAACAGTGAAGAAGAAACTAGGAATAGGCAAGAATCAGATGTGTGTGTTAAGAGACAAAGCGGGCAATATCGTTACTAATATGGATGAGATAGTTCAAGTGGCTGAGGAGTTCTATAGAGATTTATACAGTACCAGTGGCACCCACGACGATAGTGGAAGAGAGAATAGCCTAGAGGAATTCGAAATCCCACAGGTAACGCCAGAAGAAGTAAACAAAGCCTTAGGAGCTATGCAAAGGGGGAAGGCAGCTGGGGAAGATCAGGTAACAGCAGATTTGTTGAAGGATGGTGGTCAGACTGTTCTAGAGAAACTGGCCACCCTGTATACGCAATGCCTCATAACCTCGAGCGTACCGGAATCTTGAAAGAACGCTAACTTAATCCTAATCCTTAAGAAAGGGGACGCCAAAGGCTTGAAAAATTATAGACCGATCAGCTTACTGTCCGTTGCCTACAAAGTATTTACTAAGGTAATCGCAAATAGAATCAGGAACACCTTAGACTTCTGTCAACCAAAGGACCAGGCAGTATTCCGTAAAGGCTACTCAACAATAGACCATATTCACACTATCAATCAAGTGATAGAGAAATGTGCAGAATATAACCAACCCTTATATATAGCTTTCATTGATTACGAGAAAGCGTTTGATTCAGTCGAAACCTCAGCAGTCATGGAGGCATTACGGAATCAGGGTGTAGATGAGCCATATGTAAAGATACTGGAAGATATCTATAGCGGCTCCACAGCCACCGTAGTCCTCCACAAAGAAAGCAACAAAATCCCTATAAAGAAAGGCGTCAGACAGGGAGATACGATATCTCCAATGCTATTCACAGCATGTTTACAGGAGCTATTCAGAGGCCTGGAGTGGGAAGAATTGGGGATAAAAGTTGATGGAGAATACCTTAACAACTTGCGATTCGCTGATGATATTGCCTTGCTTAGTAACTCAGGAGACCAATTGCAATGCATGCTCACTGACCTGGAGAGGCAAAGCAGAAGGGTGGGTCTGAAAATTAATCTGCAGAAAACTAAAGTATTGTTTAACAGGCTCGGAAGAGAACAGCAGTTTACGATAGGTAGCGAAGCACTGGAAGTGGTAAGGGAATACATCTACTTAGAGCAGGTAGTGACCACGGATCCGGATCATGACACTGAAATAACCAGAAGAATAAGAATGGGCTGGGGTGCGTTTGGCAGGCATTCTCAAATCATGAACAGCAGGTTGCCACTATCCCTCAAACGGAAAGTGTATAACAGCTGTGTGTTACCAGTACTCACATATGGGGCAGAAACCTGGAGGCTTACGAAAAGGGTTCTGCTGCAATTCAGGACGACGCAACGAGCTATGGAAAGAAGAATGATGGGTGTGACGTTAAGGGATAAGAAAAGAGCAGATTGGGTGAGGCAACAAAGGCGGGTAAACGACATCTTAGTTGAAATCAAGAAAAAGAAATGGGCATGGGCCGGACATGTAATGAGGAGGGAAGATAACCGATGGTCACTAAGGGTTACGGACTGGATTCCAAGGGAAGGGATGCGTAGCAGGGGGCGGCAGAAAGTTAGGTGGGCGGATGACATTAAGACGTTTGCAGGGACAACATCGCCACAATTAGTACATGACCGGGGTAGTTGGAGAAGTATGGGAGAGGCCTTTGCCCTGCAGTGGGCGTAACTAGGCTGCTGATGATGATGATGACAAATTAAACTAGGCAACTGATATGATTAGCTTCGGCGTGTTGTCGTATCGCGGAGCTTACCAGCAGCCGTCGATGTCACGTATGTCGTAGACGTCTCTAATGTCACGGATGGGGCCGATGTCGCGGGCATCGTGGATGTGGGTTTTTGCGTCCTGGCTGACGCAGGTGTTGGCGCATTTCTGGTCGTTTTTGTCACCAGGTCTCCTTCCGTTTCAGTCGCAGGGGTGGCGGGGGCGCTGCTGCTGCTGTGTGACATCCGGGGTGGCAGAGCGGGAACCACCATCGCAGTGTCGGTGGCGAAGACCTTTGGCTGCATTCTTGAAAACGTCCTAATCTTGCCAGCGTCGATGGTTGCTGCGTTGTTGTTCTCGTAGACCCCTGAATAACGCATGAAAGAGGCACAGCTCGCTATCTTTTCCGTAAATCCGTGTGGGGGCACTCGAAGTTATGATACCGATATAATCATGCACTAAAAGGCCGAAATGATGATACCTTGCTGATGACTACGATCAGTCAGTGTAAAAACCCCTCTAACTGAGCATAAGTATCTCATGCAAGGATGAATATATATTTGGGTAATAAGTCGCACAAATATTTAAGTAATTACTTTGGTATTTGTCCACACAAGAACGAAGCCATAAAAGCGTCGTCTAAGATTTCTATAAATAAAGAAATCTCGAAAGTGAGAAGTTCCCGTAATCTGCGACGTCATGCAAGGATGCGACCCATTACCTCGTTTCTGCGAAATACAAGCTTAAAGAACTAAGCTAGGACTGCAGTCCGGGTTGCCAATTCTGTTGTTTTTCTTTGCTACAGAACGATTAGTGAACGTGTTGTAAAATACTACGGGCCGAATTCTGAAATCTTACCTTCCTTGGGGGCGTGCCAACCAGCCACCGGAAAGTGATTGCGCGTGCGTGAACGAGCATCACGTGGGCAAACATTGACAAGAAACCCCTGTTTCAGAATGCGGCGATGAAAGGCATTTCCGAGAAGGTCCTTTAGTGAAAAAAAATCATGGAAAGGAAGCATCGAGGTAGCGTCGGGGTTGCCTTATGGTATGGGAGCGCCAAGGAAGGCTCTATTAAGTACGCCTCAAGACGGAAGCTTTCACAATTGATATGAGGCCGCCTAACCGCAATGAAGGCTTCATTACTAACGTAGGAATGTTTGGGATTTTGGACTTAATGGGCATGTCCTGCCAGATGCATGTCAAGTATTTCCCGTAACTTCAACCGAACAAAAGAAGACTGGTACACCTCAGACGAACGAGTCCAGTGGTATATCTTTTTTTTTTGTATTCGTCTTGAGTTAGACTGCTTTTAGATGTGTCGTTACTTAGCAATGTAATTACGTCAATTGATGGAAACTCTTATGTATCGTCTTTTAGAGCATAAGTCGAACTTGAAAAGTTGCATAGCGAGCACAGAAACACGCAATCAACCTGTTTCGACGACATCGCCCTTTAAGTGCTTTTTTATAGCCGCTTTAAGGAAAGGTGCGGAGGAAATGTGGGGAGGGACGTAAATGAGCTCTTGCGCGTCTCGATGGCACCCCTAGCAATCGTGTTTTGAAGAAAAGTAACTGCTCTCCCATCAAAAAGAAAAAAAAAATACGACGAGTGTGCTTCCATACTCATTGATCGCCTACTTATCATCGTTTTGAACTGTGGCGGGCTTCCATCTTCACAATAAATCCTCTAATGCGCTAGTGTCTACTGCAAGCCGTGGTTGATCGTTTTTTTTCTATAAGCACATGGGCTTTGTTCTGTTGAGATATTATTTGGGGCTCTACTATTCAGACACGCAAGATTGCATTTGCTACTCTTATTTTCGTGATCCGCAAGTTCTTTTCACAGTCCTGAAACTAAAAATATATTAAGAGTAAGGGAACACTAAAGGCAAGTAAATATTAATCTAAAGTGTGGCTGTAGTGCTCGAAATGGTCTAAAGCGTATAGCTATAATCGCGAACAGAGTTTCTGTAATCAAGGAATTGATGTAAACGGAGGATACCACTTGACTCCCACGGGACATTCAAGTACTATCCCGATGGCGTAGGCACTGCTTATTTTAATTCTGTCACTAGTAACCGATAATTTGTAATAGAACGATCGTTTCATTGCATTGCAAGATGGAATAAAGTACTACTTGGTTACTTCTATTCGGTTCTTCGAAAAAAGAACTCATTGACCCTTGACAAAGAGGCGGGTGGCCAAACGCTTTCGTTTTTGGTCGATTCTGCACCGCTCACGCTTTCGCGTTTATGCAGTTTCGTGATCGTGTAGTGTTGCGCTAGATTTGTGGGCTCGCAAACTCGCACGAACTGCCAGTACCAGAGAACGCCACGTTCGCATGATGTCGCGGGATGGCAGAGCAGTCCACGCCGCTTGACCGGCATCGGCTGCAGCAGTGAATTCAAGGCTTTGTAATGGCTCGGTTTTTACATCTTGGGGCCTTTGTGCATGGCGTAAAGAGCCGTTGCGCCGTCTGTATGGCGCCATTTTAGCGCCCAGTGTTGCCAGTCCCCTCTCCTGAGTGGGTGATTTCCATTTCACTAAAGGTATGTGGACCTCTCAGACACAATTTTCCCTTAAACAATATCTTTTCTTGACCCGAAAGAAGCGCTGCGTGGTTTATTAAATGGTATTTTGACAGTTCACGCTTACCTCTTATTTGCTCTATCATCCCTCTGATGGCATGGAAAGAACAACTTCATGAGGTGGTTCCGAGCATGTTCTGTATCTTTTGAAATATCACATGTGCCCTCAAGCCAATAATCAAAATGTTCTATTAATAAACATAACTAATTAGCTCAGTAATGACACTTTTAAGAATTCTCTCAGAATTCACGTTGGCTCTCTACAGTAATGCATTAGCATTGAAGCAATATAGCCAGACAACTTGCCGAATGGTCGAAACGAGCTATGTATAATGCGCGTATTGCCGCGGGACTCCTATTTCGTGCTTCCCAAAGAACACTACGGGCCATCTAGCGCCGCCGCCTCGAAACCAACGCGTTGCCTCACAAATGAATAGCACGCCGGTGCGTGCGAACGACATGAAACGCGTCGTATACCTTTCTCGCGCTTTATTCTAGTCTCGCTGGTCTATCTAGCGGCACTGCCGATAAGTCCGCGCTTGGCCTCCGAGACGACAAGCGTGTTGCAGCGGTGCCTGCAAAGGACGGGAATTGTTCCCCACCTTGCCGCACACTCAGTGCCACAGACTCAGTGATCCATGTTGGCGAGAGGTTCATCGAAGAGCGGCACATACCCCGTACATTTGTAGCGCAGCCTTCTACAGCTTCCATAGAGTTTCTTGAACAATTATTCGAGGCAATTCTGGCGCGGCCATCGCCTAACATTCCTGGGAATGATGGGTACTGCGTGGATTTGTCTGATCTTCGTGTTTGTGGATTCATACGTACTTGCCACTTTATTTAAAATACTTTATTCGCCTTCATTGTCATAAATTTCAATGAACTCTCAGCTTTTTCTAAGTAAAGAAGACTGCGCGAACACACACGATCGCTACTTGTCGCTGTGGTTTAGCCTGTCGAGGAGGCCCAATCGAAACGCGCCAAACGTCTATACACCCTGGCTTACCCGCCAAAAATTCATTGGGGCGCTCTGGACCGCTTGTCGATTGATAAGTCCTTGGCGTCATGGTTTCAATAACGCGTTTTTTCTAGAGGTCTTTTGTTGGAATACTGCCATCGGTCAATTTTAATAATGTGTATTTAAATATTTAGTACACAGCATTTTTTTGAAAATGACGAGTTCACGACTTTGCTTGAAGCCAGGAGGACGAAGTATAGGCAACTCCATGCACTAACCATCATTCCCATACTGGCTGAACTGACCCCCTCCCCCCCCCCCCCCATGCTGGTCCCGTAGACACTAGGGTCAGAGTTCCCTCCAGTGAATATTGCCTGTAACTCCATGGCACGAACGCTCATGTGCTTAAATTCAGGAACACGGTAACCAATCGCAGCTAACCAAAATTATTGCGCGTTCCACCACTACGGGGTGTCTCATAACCAGATCGTGGTTTTGGTACGTAAAATCTCGTTTTCTTTTGGAATTCTGAGAGTTTTTCTCCCCAATTCACGAGCAATGATTTTAGTTTCGCACTGAGCGACAGCCTTAGTGCTATATTTATTGCTTAATGAGAACTGGTGATAGGCTGTCGAGCTGCAAAGTGGTGAGCGATAACAGCCTTGGCTTTACGTGGCCACATAGACCTAGAAATATTTACACACCCTTTTGAGGCAAATTTTACACCCAAAGAATAATGGGCACCTGCCTTGCATGCTGGCGTTTGCTTTGATTGCCACTCTGCGCTTGCTACTTTATTGTCAAGAACGTTCTGTCACGGTGATATGTGCGTGCCGTTCGTGATCTGTGACTTCCGAGTTCCCCGCTTTAAAGAAACAGCGGCAGTTGTGCCCGAAACGCGATGCAGCGATTGCACTAGAAAATTATTAGACAGCCACACGAAGTAACAAAAGTAGTTTTATCGGCCGTATAAACTTCTAAACATTCGCTTACTAACGAAACTAACAAGCGTGGGGTCGCACGTGCAAAGCCAAACAGAAACAAACTCACTTGACGACCGCGGACACATGCTGTCAAAAAATGGCGCGAGGCAGGGCGCGGCAGCAGCAGTGAGCGAAATGAACATTTATCTCTAAAATTACCTTCATGCTGCCCCTCGTTTCAACACGAACTAAGCGGCGAGAACACAGCGCGCACGAAGCTATCAGACCCTGTGCACTCTGTACCTATCGCAGATCGCTTTCGAGATAGGGCCCACACGTCCGCGCTACTGGCAACTCCACAATCCGTTACTTGGGCTCACAAAACTGCAAAAATAAACCAAGATAGCTTCGACAACCAAGTTCACGGCGGCCATGATGGTGGTGCTGTGCCTAAGATTCTTACTTGCGCTGTAGAATCGATATGTTTCAGAGAACCTGAAAGTGTCATTGCTGCCGTTGGCATATTTGGATCCGTCTGAACAATGTCAGTGATGAAACCGTGGAAGTAGTCGCGGTGTGCGTGCAAACGTCCGGCCTGCTTATCGAGCCGCGTCAGCTTAAAAAAATGACAGCGCCTTTTAAGTGAGCCGGAAGGTAAAAATGGAAGCAACTGGGGCGTAGCGGGTCTTTAAAGCCGTTGCTTCAGTGCTCACTCTGCACTGCGACTCGTGTTGTAGTGTATCACATAGCCACACACATTTTAAAGGCAGTAGCGTCTGTCGTGCCTTCAAGCGCTAAATACAGATATTCTTCACAGACAGAAATAGGCTAAATGCTTGTTGCCCGGTCAGTGTTTCCTGGAATAAAAACAATGAGAGTCCAGTTTGTGAGTCAGGGTGAACCATTGTCTTTGTAGCTAGCTCATGAGGGTGATAACCTAGGCTGCATCTAAAGCTCACAGTACGTAGTGTCTAGGCTTGGGAGCACAGCAGGCACCTGCCGCCCGTAGGAATTCTCAAACACCGGTGAAACACGACAGGTAAAAAAACAAACAATGGAACCTAGTTGCGGTTCTCGCCACAGGATTCCGAAACTACGCGCGGCTTCTTTTCTTTCAGAGCACTATCTTTTGCATTAGTGGAAATGCCAGAGTTACAAATAAATCAAACCAGTTGTAATTTAATTTAGCTGTGTTCACAGACTAGGAAACCAAACTAGCGGCGCTGTGGGCAGGTCGAATGCCACAAATTTACGAAGAGCGTTGTTTGCAGTTGCTTCTAAATATTTTGCGAGCTGATGAACTGACAACTCATCGTACTGAATAAGAAAACAGTATCTTCTGCTTACACTGGTAAACTGAGGCATGATATCAAAACGATACGTCGCCTCGTGGCATAACATGTGCCATGGTCAACTTGAAAACTTCCAAGCTAGTTATCGTTCCTGCTACCCGGGCCAGCGGCAAAAGTACATTATCTCAAGTAGTCTTGCTGCTTCAAGTATTATTTACAACAATGCAGGGGTTGATAACTAAACCAACAAAATTTAATGAAGCTTAAAAGTATATCGCTAGTTTATTTAGGCGTCTGCCAAAACAAAGCCAACTTCACAATCTGATACGCCCGAAAAATAAATGAATTATATAAAAAAAGAACGAATGGCCCACTCGCCGGGAACAATGAAGCCTTTCAGAGGGAAGTGCTTCTAAGAAACTAGCATACTATCAACCACCTTTTCTTAATGCGTAGTAGTCTAATTCTTGGCGACCACCGATCGGAGTCGTCTGCTTCTTCATAGAAGCTATAAAATCAAGCAGTGGTGTACTTCCACCGCGATGACACGCACTATGGTACGCAACAGAATTCTTTCGACATCCGTTCTTTTTTACTTTTTCAGGCTTGTGCGCAGCGCCATCCCAACTATTTCAGAACGGCCAGGCAACGTTGCAGCGCAAGCTGCGAGAACCCAAGGTTGAACCTAGATGGACTAGTTCTTGGATCGTCCATTAGGGGGCGAGAAATTAGCTGAAGTCGGTGCAGTTGGAAAGAAGTTACAAGGGTAATCTGTGCGATATCACAAGGAGCAGTGCAGTGCCACGTGAAGCTCGAGGTGGTTGTCTAATGACAAAAGCATACCGCAGCAAATTTCGCGACAGTATGAGGCATGTGTATTGCGCAGAAAAAATCCGGAGGCCACTTAGCAAATCCGAATGGAATGCGAAGGGATTAAGTTAGTGAGACGCTTATGTAACGCCACCTTTCGTAAGCGGTTGTATCTAAAGCGTGCGGAAGTATCATACGGTCAGCAATCGTGATAATCAAAAGATGTTTTGAGTATTGGAAAAAATGCACCGAAGAGATTGATATGACAGAACTTGTTACAGGCACCGGCAGTGGTACAAGGTAGATAGAGAAGACTTGAGGAAGAAAAAAGAAAGGTTAAAGGGATGTATATAAAAATGCAAGAATGAAAAACATGTATGGCCTGCTTCCAGACTAGGTGACTGTGTCACCGCACCACTTCAAAAGGGATGCCACAGAATCATCATCATCATCATCATCATCATCATCATCATCATCATCATCATCCCGGATACGCAAGTGCCGTCGGAGTACAAACTCCTCTCCTCCTCCCTGGTGCCTTACTCACGATGAAAGACGGCGCACTTCCACCTCGCGTTCCTACCTTGCGCATGCGCGATCGATTCCGTATCACCGCCGAATCGTCGTACGCTTACACTAGCGCGTACAGCAAACGGCGCGGTGGCGATGTTATCGCAGTCTGGCTTTATAGGGAACATTAGGGCGACGGCGACATTGACGGAAGAAATGTGCCTCGCGTGAACTTATAACTGCTCTTACAACAAAATAAACGCGTGCAATGTAAAAGACCCTAGTTTTTTTAGGACAAGCCAAGCCACTACGGGTGCAGCAGCTGTTCTTGGAGTGCAGTCATATATCCATTGGGCCAGCGAAACCGCATTATAACGCATGATGAACCAACTCACAATTCATACACGTCAAGAGAAAAAGCACGGAGCTCTGCCAACAACCCCTACCTGAATATCTGTAGCTCAGTTTGATGGCGTTCACACCAGAATTTTTGCTTCAGGCATCTAATTAAAGCAGACTCGACCTTGCAATGAACGTATGTATATCCCAGTGGAAACATTATTAATCGCTTCTATGGGTACATCTCTTTGAAACATTTAAAAGAATGCCGATGCAGTAGCGTTCCGCCTGCAGCTACCTGCCAGATTAAGCGGAGTCATTGTCCGGAAAGAATTAGAACAGAGGAATTTGCATGCAGATAGACTTTTTCGCATTGCAAAGGCAATTATTTCACAGAGTTAAATTTATTCGAATTCGTATTTACAGCGAAATCCCGATAATACGATTTCATAAATCTTCACCAGTGATGTATATCTCCAAAATGTTGCGCCATATTGTATTGTTAGTCTTGGTATAGACGTATGCAGGTGTGGAGAAGTCAGTTTATTCTAATTTAAACTGCAGTCTTAAGAAAACATTTATTTCAATGTACGATGATGATTTTATTGCGATTGTGGAAGCTATAACATAAAACTATTCCAGTATGTTTGTATTCCAATCTCCTGACGTCAAATTTGCGTGACCACCAACGCAAGCATCGGGCGGTGACCCTCAGGGTTGTCTGAACAGACCAATCAAACGGTCTCCTCGTTTAGAGGAGGTCACTTTTCTTTGCTTTAAAAGCGAATAACATTGCCTACAGTGAGTGGCTTGTCTTGTGTAGTTGGCTGACAAAAGGCGAGAAGCACACTCAAGTGGAAATGAATTCGATGAGGCCGAGCCAGCGCACGGAAAATCAATAACTGGATGAAGTGGGTGGTGCCGGCGTCTGCAGTTGGTCCGCTTTCTTTTACTTAGCTTGGGGTGGCTGGTCAAAAATCGCGGCGACATGCAACTGAAGGTTAAAAATGCCGCTAGAACGGATCCTCAGCAACGAACAGTTGGGAGAGCGAGGTTGTAAACGAGCTGAAAGTGCTTCAACAAGTTACAGGGCTACGCTAAAAGGCTTATTACAACCAAATCACCCCATGTTCTCCGGCACGTGCGAGTTACCAGTGCCTCAGCCATGTGCAGCAGCCATCTTTTACTCCTTTCGGAACGGGGCAGCCAGTGGCTATTCAGAAGAAAATTCAGTTTTGGGCGGCATATTACTGCATCTTTAACATGTACAACGTCCCTTTGATGGGGTGAGTTTTCGTGGTTTTGTGACGCCGCGTGACAGACAGGTAAAGTGGGTGCAGCCCGGAAACCTTTGACCAATAGCCCGGGGCTAATGGCGAAAAGGCGTCGAATGAGATATCACTATTTTTCTTTTGTTCGATACAATCAAGCATATTCAGTATGTACGCGTCATAACGGATGGGGAGCTATCACCGTTCTCGTGACGTCGCGCGACAGATAGGCGAAGCGGAGGCGGCCCAAAAAAAAGTTTTTAACCAATCGCGGAACGATGATTGCAGAATTGGAATAGAAAAGTTTGGAATAGTGTTACGTTATAGCACCCTATATGACACACCACCCGTATTTTTGCCGATACCGTCACCGTGATGTTCTGTATCAAGTCCAAGGGCCATAACACTGTCACCGCGCACCGCATTCTGAATCTGAGTCTGAAAGCACGTGAGTTGAGTTGACAGTTGGCAGCTTAAGCTGGAGTGCGCGATGGTGTAAAGCGGAGAGCAGATCATTCGGGTAAACTTGCCATCTTCTGTCGCACGAAAGGCCGTTAGGAAATCGGAGGGAGGGAGAGAAAGAGGACGAGAGGGAGTGGAGGGAAGTTGTGCTCCGCTACTTTAAAAAGTTTAAGAGGCTTTAAGTATATCGCGATCAGGCGCAAGGGCAAGTGACCTTCGCTACTCAATCTCGCACGCGCAAGGGAGGAAAGTTGGGATACAGTGCGGGAGGGAGGGGGGGCGGTGTGGCTTCTACTCTGCTAGCAACTGCATACTTTGCGCGGTCGCACCCGCCATATCTTAAAATCAATCTCCCGACGGCTCATACCTTTGTACTTGCTTGTTCTCGCCGCTCAATTTGCGTTGAAATGATAGACAGCACGAAGGTCACTTCGCTCGCTGCTTCTTCCACGCTTGCCCATGCCACCCTTTCGACAACTAAGAGTCCGCGGTCATCGAATGTGAGGTGTTCATGCGTGTCTGTGCGCGCTGACACCATGCTTGTTAATTCAGTTTGCAAGCGAATGATTCCAATTTTATACGGCCGATAAGAATACCATTCTTAGTTTGTACAGCTGTCTACTAATTTGCTGTCCCAAACGATGCTTAGTCTTTCGGACGAAACTGCGACTTTTCTGTTTTTAAATAATGCGCCTGAGCAAGTCCTAGAAATTATAAGCTCATCACTGTTGCCTCGTTTACAAATCATGAATACTATCCAGGGCTTCCAGGTGCGTAGCTGGAACGAGGAAATTGTTTTCTTGTCTTGGAAACTATATACACTCAGGTGCCTGCATATACCACAAAATGCAGATGCAAAGAAAATCAATTCCCATTTTTAGATTCTCTATGACTAGTTGGGAACAAAGTTCAGAGTGAAACGACTTAGCAGATGCCTTTAAGTCAATCACGTCATGCAAAGTTTTCACTTTTCCGGACAAATGACTCATTGAGAAAGAAACTTAAGATAGAAGCTACTTAGCAGATGCCATTAAACAAATCACTTCATGTAAAGTTACTACATTTCCGGACGAATGCTTCCGCAAGACAGCTTATGCTTCTTCACAGGACACCTAGGGAAGTTCTATCAGTGGCCGTTCTTTTTAACTCTTTGCGCATAGTGTTGCAGCGAGTGTCAGGAAGCTATGCTACAAAGGGTGCCATGCAGACGCCTGTCACCGTATAAGAAAAGCCGAAGTTTAGTGAACAAGAGTGAGCAGTTCGTTGGAGTCAGAACTAAAATCCTTGCGGCTACCCAATATACCTTCCGGGATGATGGTCTTTTGAAGTTTCGTTGTCATATACCGGTATAATGTTTCGACAGACATCGAACCATGAAAAAAACAGGAATTAGTGCGCTTGTAGCAGAAGATTGTGTGATAAATGCTCCTTTCACTAACAGTTAATTTTGTGTTCCCTTCAATATTAGAGCCCCATGGGCCTAAGTTCCAACAGAAATAGCGACCGCAAGCGGGAAGACCGACCGCCTGCCTTTTCACATTGCGATTCGATCCACTATGGCAGACGGTTCACCAGAAGAATAAGTTTGATGGAAAAGCCGCTGTGATTGTGTGAAACTTGCAAACAGTAGCAAAGTTCTCAACTCAAACACCTTGTATTTTTTCGAAATTTGCTAAAGGGAACAAGGTAGGGACACATGCAACAAGAATATAAATATACTATAGAGACAGAAAACAACGACACCCCCGCACATGGAATCAACAGAGTACATAAGCTGAGAGGGAGATGGCCTTGCCTGCGCCAATGCGTTAACCAAACAAAATATTTCAGCCGGAGGTCCTAACTAATGAATAACCTGAGGATGGATCTATCTGTTTCGTGGAATTAAAGCTAACCTTCTCGGGTTCACGCGCTTCTTGTAAATACGAGCCACTAGCAGATAAGCCTCTGCTGCCCTGCTGTTCAAACCATTCGAAGTTAAAGAATGCCCTGCAGAAGTGTTGCCACCACGTAGTGGAAAATTGCTTTCAGCCTCAGGTTGGACGGCTCCAACAGGCAGTATGTCGAAGTGATCTCGTTGTATCTGCTGTGGAGTCTTTGTGGCGAGCTATCAGACGGTGTGGGCCATGTAGGGAACCCAGGTGATCTGAGACGGAGAAAAGTCAGACTTGAGGGACGGCTGTAATACGTTACTTTCATGACGTATCCCACCGTCTAAAAACATTGGAGGCCGTGTTGGGATAAAAGCAGTATTTACGGCTCCACGAAAGTTAGCATCACTATGTAAATATGGGAAAGCATTTCAAGCAAGACAAAGAATCAAAACAGCACGTAGACTGCGAAGAAAAAGTAGTATTCGAGATCCCGCTTTGACTGTGGGAAAGTACATTTACCAAAGGGGCAGATGGCTTAACGATACGCTTCGGGAACACAAAAATAATGTACATTGGACAGTCCAAGGGAGCCTGGGTTGGCACTGTCGGGATTGCGGTTGTAAGCCATTGTTTAATGGCTGCAAGGTGCATTGCGAAGCACAATAATCAGAGGACACGTGAGATTATTGAAGAGGCAGACATTCATCGCCTTGAGTAAAGCTCCATCAGTGTGGCTTCATTAGAACTTTCAAAATAAGAAATTAGGTATTTTAACGGGGCCGGCACTTTGCAAAAACTGGGTAATGCGAATGAACGTGTGCAAGTCTGGTTTGTTGATTGCACACGAACATTTGATGTTGTCTTTCATGTTACGCCTCATATATGTGTGTATAAAATAAGGAGCTTTTAGCATTAAAGCCAGTTGAAAGTTTGCACTTGTGTCTGTCGTTCAACAGTCCTCATTTCAAGTGGTGCTCAAATAACACTGCCGACGATAAGTACAGCTTGAGCTTACACATGGCAGTAAAAATGATGATGCCAACGCAGCAGACGCAGCACAGCACGCTGGTGATGCCCATGAACCAGGTGTAATACTCTCTAGAGTTTCTTCTGTTGATATGGAGAAAAAAGGAAGCGCAGAAAAATTACACGATGAGATTGGTGCGAAAAACACGTAACAATATCAAACACTTTCGTCCCCACTCATTAAAAAATATCCTCGACAAATACAATACTCCCTCTTTCTAAATTAAAGCGCAGCTGTATACGTGTTTTCATTTCGACATATTGTCACGTGGTGGTGACGTTGAATAACACAGTAGCAATACTGTGAACGAGAAAGCTAGCTTTTATTGGGCGAACCTGTGCCCACAAAACAGGCTACACTTATAGCACAACGATAGCTGCGAACACCCTCGGCGATCGTCAAAAATCTGATCAGCGGGTCAAGCGCGTCGGCTTTTATACAGCAGTCATCGAATGTTCCAGACTGATCATTGGGACCCGCATGCCTTCTACAAAGTTCTACACCATTCGTGTCAAGCGATGAAATCAGATAACACAAGGTTCGGCGACAACAGACAGCAGATAGAAGCATCGATAACGTTCCAGAAACTTCGGATACATGCTGGCGCGTCCCGCGCTGTGTGATAACATTTGCTAGGCGGCAAAACGTATGGCCCGTAAAAACAAGTACACATGTCAATGCCCCCCTCTTAAAAAGCATCGACCCGATGCTGCAAACAAACGAAAGTAATAAATAAGCACTCGTAGCAGAGAAAAAAACAACATAAGGAAAGTTCGATAGCGTCCGTAAAACGGTTTAAGACGCACCACTTGGACCACTTCAGGTCGTGCGCGACGTCGCTGTGAATGCGAAATGTCGTCTGGCGCGACCCCATAATCCAGTGCGCCAATACGTCGGATGACCTTGTAGGGTCCGAAACAGCGTCGCAATAGTTTCTGACTCAGTCCTCGTCGGCGTATCGGGGTCCATACCCAAACACGGTCGCCGGGCTGGTACTCGACGAAGCGTCGTCGGAGGTTGTTGTGCTGGCTGTCGGTACGCTGCTGGTTTTTGATCCGTAGGTGGGCGAGCAGTCGGGCTTCTTCGGCGCGCTGGAGATAGGTAGCGACGTCAAGATTCTCTTCATCAGTTACGGGGGGCAGCATGGCGTCGAGCGTCGTCGTCGGGTTCCTGCCGTAAACCAACTTGAACGGCGTGATCTGTGTTGTTTCTTGCACCGCCGTGTTGTAAGCGAATGTTACGTACGGCAGGACGGCATCCCAGGTCTTGTGTTCGACGTCGACGTACATTGCTAGCATGTCGGCGAGGGCCGACATGCTAGCAATGCTAGCCACTTCGTAAGACATTCTACTCCGTAAGACATTCCGACATGCTAGCCGCTCCGTAAGACCATTCGTCTGTGGGTGGTAGGCAGTTGTCCTCCTGCGCTCTGTCTGACTGTATTGCAGAATGGCCTGGGTGAGCTCCGCTGTAAAGGCCCTTCCTCTGTCAGTGATGAGGACTTCTGGGGCGCCATGTCGCAGCAGGATGTTTTCGACAAAGAATTTCGCTACTTCGGCGGCGCTACCTTTCGGGAGTGCTTTAGTTTCAGCGAAGCGGGTGAGGTAGTCCGTCGACACGACTATCCACTTATTTCCGGTTGCTGACGTCGGAAAGGGTCCCAACAAGTCCATCCCGATATGCTGGAATGGTCGGCAAGGAGGCTCGATTGGCTGTAGTAATCCGGCTGGTCTTCTCGGTGGTGTCTTGCGTCGCTGACAGTCTCGGCATGTTCTGACATAACGGGCGACGTCGGCGGTCAGGCGCGGCCACTAATACCTTTCCTGTATCCTCGACAGCGTCCGGGAGAATCCAAAGTGCCCAGTGGTTGGATCGTCGTGTAGGGCGTGCAATACGTCTGCACGCAGTCCTGCCGGGACAACAAGAAGGTTGTTGGCGCGCACTGGTGAGAAGATCTTCTTTACGAGTAGGTTGTTTTAAAGCGAAAACGAAGATAATCCTCGCTTAAATGCCCTAGGGACAACGTCGGTGTGCCCTTCCAAATACTCGATGAAGTTTTTCAACTCCGCGTCTACTCGCTGCTGTTCAGCGAAGTCTTCTGCGCTTAAAATGCCGAGAAAGGCGTCGTCATCTTCGTCATCATGCGGCGGCGAGTCAACAGGGGCGCGTGATAGGCAATCGGCATCAGAGTGTTTTCGTGCGGACTTATAGGTTACAGTGATATCATATTCTTGAAGTATTAGGCTCCCCCGCGCCAGCCGTCCTAAAGGATCCTTTAAATTTGCTAGCCAACACAAAGCGTGATGGTCGCTGACGACTTTGAATGGCCTGCCATATAGGTACTAGCGAAATTTCGCTGTAGCCCAAACGATGGCGAGGCATTCATTTTCGGTTGGAGAATAATTGCCTTCCGATTTTGACAACGACCGGCTAGCGTAAGCTTTTACGTGTTCATGACCATCTTTTCTCTGGACTAGCACGGCACCGAGGCCTAGGCTACTGGCGTCAGTGTGGATTTCGGTATCGGCGTGCTCGTCGAAGTGCGCAAGTACGGGCGGCGACTGCATGCGTCGTTTGAGTTCTTGAAATGCGTCGGCCTGCGGCGTTTCCCACTTGAATTCGACGTCACATTTAGTTAGCTGTGTTAGCGGCTCAGCGATACGTGAAAAGTCCTTGAGAAATCGCCTGTAGTAGGCACACATGCCAAGAAATCTACGCACTGCCTTCTTGGGCCGTGCGTAGTCGATGGGCTGCGGGAACTTTGCGATGGCAGCTGTCCTCTGTGGGTCGGGGTGGACTCCAGACTTGCTGATGACGTGGCCCAGGAACAAAAGCTCATCGTAAGCGAAGCGACACTTTTCTGGCTTCAGAGTGAGCCCTGATGACTTGATGGCATCTAGTACTGTCGCAAGCCGCCTAAGGTGATCGTCAAAATTTTCAGCGAAGACGACGACATCATCCAAGTAAACTAGACAGGTCTGCCACTTCAATCTTGCTAACACCGTGTCCATGACGCGCTGGAATGTTGCAGGCACCGGGCAGAGTCCGAATGGCATGACCTTGAACTCGTAGAGGCTGTCTTGCGTGATCAAGGCGGTCTTTTCGCGATCTCTCTCGTCGACTTCTATTTCCCAGTAGCCAGACTTGAGATCCATTGACGAGAAGTATTTTGCGTTGCAGAGCCGATCTAATGCGTCGTCTATCCGTGGTAGGGGGTATACATCCTTCTTTGTGTTTTTGTTCAGTCGACGATAATCGACGCAGAAAGGTAAGGTGCCGTCCTTTTTCTTCACCAAGACAACAGGGGATGCCCACGGGCTTTGCGACGGCTGGATGATGTCGTCGCGTAGCATTTCGTCGACTTGTTGGCTTGTAGCTTCACGTTCTCGCGACGAAACGCGGTAAGGGCTCTGGCGGAGTGGTCGAGCGCTCTCCTCGGTTAGTATGCGATGCTTGGCGACTGGTGTTTGTCGAATCCTCGATGACATCGAAAAGCAGCCTTTGTATCGTTGGAGCAGACTTCTGAGCTGCTGTTGCTTAATAACGGGGAGACTTGGATTAATATCGTAGTCTGGTTCGGGAACCATGGTCGTCGGGGTAGATGCGGCGGAATCCGAGAGGATAAACGCATTACTGGTTTCCAGCATATCCTCGATGTACGCGATCATCGTGCCCTTGTTGATGTGCTTGAACTGGTAAGTTTGTCAGCAACACTTCAGTTTTGCCTCCATGCAGTAGAGCGATCCCTCTTGCGACGCAAATTTCACGGTCTAGCAGTACACGTTGGTCACCCTCGATGACGCCTCCTACGTCGGCAGGCGTTTTTGTGCCTACGGATATGACAATGCTGGAGCGAGGCGGGATGCTGACTTGACTTTCGAGCACACTAAAGGCATGATGACTACTCGAGCTTTCCGACGGTATCGCTCGATCTTCCGACAGCGTCATGGACTTCGACTTCAGGTCAATGATTGCGCCGTGTTGGTTTAGGAAGTCTATGCCGAGAATGACGTCTCGCGAACACTGTTGGAGGATAGCGAAGGTAGCAGGGTAAGTACGGTCATGAACGGTAATTCTTGCCGTGCAGATTCCAGTCGGCGTAATGAGGTGTCCTCCAGCGGTCCGAATTTGGGGACCGTCCCATGCAGTCTTAACCTTCTTCAACTGGGCGGTAATGTGTCCATTGATCACGGAGTAATCGGCCCCTGTGTCGACCAAGGCAGTGACTGCGTGGCCGTCGAGAAGCACGTCGAGGTCGGTTGTTCTTTGTCTGGCGTTGCAGTTGGGTCTTGGCGTCAGATCACGGCTGCGTCGTGTTGAACTGAAGCTGGAACGTCGCGTCGTCAAGTCGTCTTTCGTCGGTGTAGTCTTCGCTTCCCGACTTCTTCGGGACGGCGGCGTGTCGTCATTAGGTCGTCGAGATGGTTTCTTCGTCGTCTTCGTCGGCGGCGGAGGATTTTCGTCCGTTCGACGAACAGCAACCGCACCTCCATCGGTTGCTGCTTTTAGTTTTCCGGATATGGGCTCGCAGAGCGGCCCCGGGCTGGGCCGGTGTATGGTCGGCGCTGCGGCGACAGGTAGCGGCCTAGTGACGGCGAACGGGACGGTCGTTGAGGGCTCCATTGAGTAGCGGCGAGGTAGTAGGCGATGTCACGTGGGCGCTCTCCAAGCTGTGGACGCGGCGCGTTGACGGCGACCCCTCTCAGTTCCAAGTCGCGGTATGGGCATCGGCGATACACATGGCCGGCTTCTCCGCAGTGATAGCAGAGCGGGCGGTGGTCGGGGGCTCGCCAAATGCGTGTGTTCCTCGGGTAGCTGTGCTGGGCGACGGGTAGGCGTGGTGGCGGCGGCGGCGGTGGTCGACGGAATTGAGGCGTTGCAGGGCCCTGGCGCGGTCGTGGAGGGGGACCTTGACGGCGGGCGACGGCGGCGTAGGTCATCGCTTCTGGCTGGGGCTGGGATGATTGTGGTTTTAACTCGGGAACTCCGAGCGATCGCTGAACTTCTTTGACAATTTCGGCGACTGTGGCCGCTTGAGGTTGCGATGAAGGGAAGATCCTTTGAAGCTCCTCTCGTACAACTGCCATGATGGTCTCGCGCAGGTCGTCGGTGGCCAGTGACTGCACTCCGGCGTAGTTTGTCGAGCACGTGCGGCGGTTGAATTGCCGGTTGCGCATTTCGAGTGTCTTCTCAATGCTGGTGGCCTCGCGAAGGAACTCTTCTACGGTCGTCGGTGGGCTTCGTATCATTGCGCCGAAATGCTCCTCCTTTACACCACGCATCAGCAGGCGGACTTTCTTCTCCTCGGACATTTCCGGGTCGGCGTGGCGGAACAGACGGTTCATTTCCTCAGTGAAGATCGCGATCGTCTCATTCGGCAGCTGCGCTGAATTACGGCTTGTCGGGGGCGTCCGGTACATGAACGTAAAGCACCTCCACCAGATGTCACGTGGTGGTGATGTTGAATAACACAGTAGCAATACTGTTACCGACAAAGCTAACTTTTATTGGGCGAACCTGTGCCTACAAAACAGGCTACACTTATAGCACAACGATAGCGGCGAACACGCTCGGCGATCGTCGAAATTCTTATCAGCGGGTCAAGCGCGTCGGCTTTTATACAGCAGTCATCGAATGTTCCAGACTGATCATTGGGACCCGCTTGCCTTCTACAGAGTTCTACACCATTCGTGTCAAGCGATGAAATCAGATAACACAAGGTTCGGCGACAACAGACAGCGGATAGAAGCATCGATAACTTTCCAGAAACTTCGGATACATGTAGGCGCGTCCCGCGCTGTGCTATAACATTTGTTAGGTGGCAAAACGTGTCGCCCGATAAAGACAAGTACACGTGTCAATATATTGGCTGGCGCGGGCAGTCAGTCTCGTACGGCGCATTGCAAACGGAGCGAAGTGTGGCGCAAATGCCTCGTTAATCGAGAGATCGTGAGAGGCAGCGCATGGGTGGGCGCGATTCACAGCAGCCGCCGCAGACAAAACTCCGCTCATGCAGTGCTTCCTCACTATGTATGGTATCGGTGAATGCGCTCGCCGCACGCCATTGTAGAAGAGGCGAGGACGCGCTACGCTGGCGCCATCTCGTAGCAGTCGTCGCCGCAGAGCCCGTTTTGCGCGGCTTTTCTTCTCATGCTTTCGCCATGCACTCCTCCTCCGCTTTCCTCAATATATGCTCTATTCGCTATCGCAGTCCATCCCCCCGTGCGATCCGCGTTCACTCTGTCATCTTTCGCTGTGCTCCTTCAAGCGGTTACGCTGAGGGATGACGCCGAAGGATTCAAACGCGAACGCAGGGACAGGCGCCTGAGAGCTGCGGTCGAAAATAGTTTTTTGAAGCGTTCATTTGTCTTTCTCTTTCTTTCTTTTTCTCTCTGTCTCTCTCTACACACACACACACACATAATATATATATATATATATATATATATATATATATATATATATATATATATATATATATATATATATATATATATATATATATTATGTGTGTCTGTGTATTGTGAGCACTGTATTTCCGCTTCATCTACTTCATATGAATATATTCCTCATCATGGCTAGCGTCATGCGCTTGAGTCCGTGACCTGCTGAATAAACTTTGAGGTTTAAGAGCTGTCTCGCAAATGGTGGAGTTTGCCCGCACTCCCTTGGTCATCTTCGCCTCCCAGACTGTCCATTAACGGTATACGCCATCATATTCCGTTCACAATCCTGACTTTTTGTACTCACATGCTTACTCTAGGATGAGCTTGTCTCTCTTCCGCGTCTGCTTTCATTTCGTAGCCCGGACAGCGCCTCGTTCATATAAGGGACGCCGACACTTCCAACGACGTGTACCCATCGCGCCTTCACGTCAGAACTGTTGACGATTGTTTGCGGACCCCTGGTTGCCGTCCACATTTACTTCACCAATGGTGACGTTCTAGTCGTGCCCTCAGCATGTTGGCTATCTAAGGGGCTTACACCTTTGTATAGGTCTTGTTGGCTTCTCGAAGGGCCAACAAGACCTATACACACATGACAGAAACAAGACGGCCACTCGCGCTGCACTGAACAAAACCAGTAAGATCATATTGTTTCCAAAAGGATCCCTTTTCACGCGCACCTTCAACACTCAGGCTGCCTCTGTGCTTGCCTTAAATACTGAAGTTGTACAACCACCTACCCCTATTGGGGGCGAGGAGTTACGGAGTCGCCATCTGTCGGAAGCGCCTCCCTTGCGTAGTATACCGGATCACGCGGTGCGCTCCTCATAGGTTTCGCTTACGGCGCTCAATAAAAACACCACGCGGCAGCCTTCCTGGACATTTATGTAGGTACTCTCAAAACGAGGGAAGTTTTTGATTGCCGATATAAAAATTATGGGCAAAGTGAAAGCACAGAATAGTTTACAGACGCAATCTCTTTACTGAATACGAACAGTGAACGCCACTAAGCGCGGCCGCCGCGATGAAGTCTCCCGAACCGGCTTCTTGCGTGAAAGGTAGCCGAACGCCGAGAGTAAACTATGTGAAATATGTTCGCATAATGGGCTGTCTGTATAACCAAATGGGGCAAAACAGAAAAGAGCATCAATCCAGCGATCGCACGGGTTTGCAGCGACCGACTGCGTGTCTGTATGCATGTCCGCGCACAAAGTTTTACGTTTGCTGTGAGCGCGTTTTCCCACCACGCCGTGAGCTTTATGCCGCAGCATATGATCATTTGACAGTACACCAGTAACCATTGTTGCGTGGACGCTATCAGAACTGTTAAAAAATAATTCCGTTATACAGACTTCGACGCCTAGCTACGGCAACTGTGATGTGCCGTCGAGACGATTCAATCTCTCTTTGTTTTCTAAATTCTTGAACATTTCAATATTGGTTCTCAAGTTGCGTTCCACAGTATGTGCATCTGCCTTCCCAGCGTGCGATTTCCCTCTGCTTATTTTTCGTAATCCAGTGCAATAATTCATAACAAAAACATGACCATATGCCGTGCCTTTTCTTTAATGTGCGTCTTACCGCTTCCTTCCCGTTCCAGTGAACTTGCCAGCATCTAGCATCAACAAGTTCGTAGACCAAACAGTCATGACATTAGCCGCGCAGCGGGCGCGGGCGAGCGTCTCAGTGCGCCTTTTCTGCTACTCACCGAACATCGCGCAGTCCCGGCGCCGTAGCAGAAATGTTCCTCGCGCGTGTGCTTGCTGCATACTCGAGTTGTAGCCGATGGCTGTCTGTCGGTTTTAAGTTTCGCCAGCCAAACTTCACGCAGCTCCTTGTCCTTGCCCTGCGGCTACGTGTGAACAAGGCTCACACCGGGCTACCTTGCGTAGGTCCGGCACTGCGGCACCGAGCAGTAGCCTACCACGCTGCACGCCTCCAAATGCAGCCGCTACCTATTATAGTACTTTCAAATTTTGCCAAGCAGACACCCAAGGTGGTAAAGCCTCACCACTTAATCAGAACCGTGACGCCGGTGGGAAATTAATCTTTCTTTTTCAGTTCGCTTCGGCCATGGAGTTAGTATAACCAACACTTCGGCGCTTCCGGAGCAGCCGACGCGGCCGCTGTGTCCCCGTGATCCCTCATTCCACGTCACTCCGATGTTGGCGCTAGCTTTTCTAGTGGTCGAGCTCGCCGCCAATAGATGCGGTTCCTGATTCCGCTCTCGCTAGTGCCATCAGCACCGATTTGGCACCAAAGCAGACGCAGTAGTTAATGGCGTTGTTGCCACAGAATGCACCCTGCTTCGACGTTCGTTCTCCGCTTCTAGGACAGATTTCTACGTGAGCTCATCGCATACAGAAAGATGGAACTTCTATCATCCGTCTTCAATTACATCGATTCTCTTCCGCCGAATCTCAAATCATTAACATCCACGTTGCCGATATGCGGAAACGACGCATCATCCGTCCCACCTCGAGCTCCTGCTCGACACCTGTCGTTTTGGTGCGTACGAAAGACGAGTCGGTGTGCTTCTGCGTAGACTGTCATGCTTTGAAGGAAAGAACCAGAAAAGATGTATGCCCTTTGTCCCGAATCGATGATGCGCTAGATTCATTACAAGGCGCGGAATATTTCTCCAGCCTTGATTTACGCTCCGGTTGCTGGCAGATCCCCATGCGTGATGTCTACGAGGAAAGAACCGTCTTCGCCGCACCTGATGGACTTTACATTGTTACGTGAACGAAGGATTAAGAACTGAATACTATTTACAAAGTATATTTACAAAAAATAACTGCAGCGCTGGCCAGTTCAGCCAACAGCTCGAGAGCCAGAGAGCGTTCGTCGTCTTCGTCAGGGCGCCCGCGTGCATCGTGTGTGAAGTTTCCTTAAAGAAAATAGAAGAAATAAGTACAGTGCCGTAATTGTCTCTCACAAGAGGACACCTCAACAGCGCTCCAAGAAGAAAGGCGTGAGAAAGATAGAGATTGGAAAGGAGAAGGCACTAAAAAAGCATAATAAGCGAAAGCGGGGCTCAGAGCCGCACTCTTAGTTGCATCGCACTGCAAAAGTCAAGTAGCACCGCAAGCGTACTCTGGGCGATAGACGAGTGGGCTACAGGTAAAAGCAGCGCGACGGTCGTGTCGCAAGGCAGTCCGAAACGCCAATACGATGAACACAAGTCCGTGCGCTCCACACTGAAATCAGGACAGAGAAGTAGGAGGTACCCGAGTGTGTCAACATCGGCGCAGTTGCTGTAAACGGGGTTGCCTTTTCGCTGCAGCCTGTGTAGTCTGATGGCCTTCATGTAGGCGACACGCAGGCGAAGGAGGAACGAGCGGTCGTCGCGGGTGAGTCCGGCGCGGAGGAGGAGGCCAGGAGGCGTACCTACCGCAACGCGCGGGTCCGCGTGCTGCGCGCGGAGGGTGCCCATAATTGTCGTCTTGGCCACGTCGATAGGGGTTACCGAGGTGGCGATGGGGAAGCTATCGGAGTGAGCCTCCTTAGTGAAGGCGTCGGCCGCCTCGTTGCCCGGTAAGCCGTTGTGCGCGGGACCCACTGCAAGGTAAAATCGCTGCCCCGCCCGACGTGACGGTGGACTTTTGAACCGACCCGCTGCACAAGCGGAAGAGCGACATAGTCCTTCGCAAGCACGCGCAGTGCCGCGCACGAGCCAGATAAGATCGCAGCGGAAACGACACCGCTCTGCTGTAGCAGTAGGTCAGGCGAAAGGTCGATTGCAGCGAGCTCGGCCACCGTCGACGACGAAGCAAACCGAAGGCGGCACTTTCGCGTAGCGGAAATGTCCGGCGCCGTGTACGCGGCATCACCGAAGCCCTCACTCGACGCAAAGCCGTCGCTGTAAAAGAGCGGCCGGTCCCCTAGGCGCTCGTAGAGAAGTGCAGCCGTCTTCTGCTGCATGGCACATACAGCTGTTCGGTGCTTTGAATTGACACCTGGCACAGTGGTAGTGATGTCGAGTAGCGCGGAGTAGTGCGGCAAGAGCGGCAGAGGGAGAAGTTGCGGCAGCGAAACGATGAGTACCCTGAACTCGGTGGCATGCTGGCCATGCCCGAGCCGTCGAGGGTGTGGAGGCGGCACACGAGGCGCTGGCCTTCCTGCGAACGTTGGAGGCGCTCAATGCGGCGTAGCGCTTGCTTCTGCGCGCGAAGTCGGGGCGGCCAGTTTCCCGCTTCAGCGAGAGTTGCTCCCACTTGCGAACAGCGAGGAAGCCCGTACAGTTGGCGCATTGTGGCGCGGTGCTCCATATTGATGGCTTTCCAGTGGGTGGCTCTAGCTTTGGTCAGTGGAAGCGAATAGAGCGCTCGCGATGTTGCGAACGAGTTGTAAACTCGAAGCGCAAGTTGCGGTGTACAACCACGACCACAGGAGAGAAGGTAGCGTGCGGTGCCAGACACCTTCTTAGAATTCTTGCAGAGCTGGGAGACGGCGGCGTTAAACTTGACCCGGCCGAGATAGTGCACTTTTGTCTGCCACGGGAGGGGGCTTCAGCGCAGCGTGAGACAAGGCACTTAGAAGCCCGTACGAGCACGGGGGTGTACTAAATGCGTCTCACTTTTTGACGCCGAGAGCTGGAGCCCTATGCTGGCAAGGTATTTATCGACGCCGTTTATCGCCGACTTCAGGGATTCTCGCACTTGAAAGCCGAAGTGCGTGCGCCCGCATGCGAACAGTGCCATGTCATCGGCATAGATCACCACACAAACTTCGTGGGCTGTCGTCTTCGGGATGTAGTCAGGTAGTCTTGCTACAGCAAAGCTAAAAAGAAGTGGACTTATGACGCAGCCTTGGGGAATGCCGGAGGTCACGCTGCGAGGGGCGCTGCGCGTCGCCAAGTCGCACTCTGAGCGTGCGGTCGCTGAGAAAGGCCGCGGCGTAGTCAAAGAGGCGGCCGGTGACACGTAGCTTACGGAAGCCTTGAATGATACTGGTGTGACGCAGACTATCAAATGCGCGTTGCACAACGAGCAGCACGAGTTATCCGGCTTCCTGGCGAGTTGCTGCGTCCTCGAGCATAGCCACGACGTGCGCGAGGGTGTCAGCTGCTGAGCGCAGTCGCCGGAAGCCACTCCGTTCAGGGGCCCGCATGTATCGTCGGCAAGAAACGCGCACTATGCATGTATTATCCCCGGTGCCTGAAGCACTATCGCGGGGCGTCTAAATGTCGGTGGTAGCAGGATAGCAATAGGTTTGAGGTGCGCGATATGCACAACTACCCACGGAGAAAAGGCGTCCGTACGTCAACTATAAGCCCTTGAAATAACGCACTATCACGGTAGTTCAGCCGTTGCCCTTAGTGGATGGCATTGTCAATGATATCATGTTGCGCATTTTTTGCTGTACTGGACCTCAAATGTGCATACTGGGAAGTTAGCTTGCGTTCGCAAGACTACGAGGAGACGGTGACTACGAGGAGACGGTGGCTCAGTCTCCTAGTCCATTGTGTTCAAGCGCTTAAAGCATCTTCATAGCGCTGAGCTTTATTTCACAACTGTCTACTCTCCTAGAGGAAATGGTTTAGAGAAGAGAGGTAATGGAGCTCTCCTTGTAGTTCTGCGCAAGATCTGTGCAATGGAACAATTGTCATAGCCTACCAAACTGCAAGGAGCAGCGTTCGCCGTCAAGACATCTATGAACTCCAGCGCTAACTACACGCCATTCCAGTGCTTGTGTGGCTCTGTACCTAAGATTAAGCTTCAACAACAGTGTCAATTCCACTGGTGCGGCTTTGCCGAAGGTATTTCCGACATGACAGTGCAACGCTCCGGAACAGCCGTCACTTTGGAAGCGGCTCAAACTGTGCGCAAAAAGCACTTCAATCGCAGCCACCGTCCTCACACCTTCAACGTCGATGACGTGGAGTGGGTGAGACGACAGGCAGCAATGCCTCATGATAAAATGGCACCCCGCTTCAATAATCTTTACCACGTCACTGAGCAGCTAGGTCCATCAACTTTCAGAACTTTACCTCTGTCATGTTTGACACCACGTCTTGAGCATCAACCGCGAACAATGCGGGTGTCAGAGCTCAAGCCCTAAGGGCTCTCAGTTAATCCAGTGACTCAGCAAATACCCATAGTCCACATAGAGACCACGTACAACCGAGAAAAGGACGACTTCGCGTCCGCAGAGCGGCAACAGCCTCAGCCGCCACAACGCACTCGACGGTTGCCTAGCTACCTCGACAACTTTTTACTGGAGTGAGGTGTGTTACCCCGCGTCTGCCAGTGTGCGACCATTGTGGTAAGTGTGCAGAAGTTATTGACCACGAGACTTGGTTAATCAAACAGGGGCGGGGTGCGAGCGTCCGCATATGTAAGTGTCCGTCTTAGCGTAACTGATAACTAGCGCCACTTCTGACGCCTCCTTTGCGCCTACACGACCCCGGGCCCTAGCGAGGCCTGAAGTGGCTTCCACAAACATTTAGTAACTAAAATAATAAAGAAGTTAAGAATGCGTTCTTCTGCGCCCTATACGTTGTCTATGGAACACTTAGGAACCCGTTCTTCAATTCGTTAATATTTTTGTTAATAAATGTTCGAGCAAGCCGCCGCTAGGCCCGTACGCTCGCTTTTTCTCTCTCTCGTTGCTACCACTGGCGCGGGCGCATGTATTTCCTTTGAGCTATGTAATAAACGTTTTCTGATCAAGAAGTTTTGTCGCCTCGACTTGTCATGTCACGCTAACGTCCCTAGCCTTCACGTCCAGCCTTCACAATGTGGACATGGCAAAAGAAGTGGTCACACGTAGGAAAAATCAATTCTTAGTTTCTATCATTTGGGCCATCGTGGAGACATCAGGCAGTAAATGTAGTTTTGTACACTTTTGCACGTGTGACCACGTCTTCCCTGTATACCGATTAGACCAACTAAACTTTCTTTGGGTTACACACACACACACACACACACACACACACACACACACACACACACACACACACACACACACACACACACACACACACACACACACACGCACGCACACACACACACGCACACACACACACACGCACGCACACACGCGCGCACACACGCACACGCACGCACGCACACGCACGCACACACACACACACACACACACACACACACACACACACACACACACACACACACACACACACACACACACACACACACACACACACACATATATATATATATATATATATATATATATATATATATATATTATGTATGCGTGGGTGTGTGAGCATAGCGTATCGATATAGTTAATTGGTATGTGCTGCTCTAGGGTCACCGTTCACGTTTTGGTTTTTGCGACGTGTTGCGAATAAATGCGGAGTGCAGGGCGTGGTGTTTCTTGTTATTGTGACAACCAGTGACCCAAGGTTGCGCCACAAAAGCAAACGGAAGAGCTGCGAATAGCCTCGGAAACGACACAAGAACGGCCAGATAGTCGCCAGTTAATCGCTACAAATACTCTGCAAAACTCGGCAAGAATGCCCCGCATTACAAGCTAAGTCGCTGTAAACCGAACACTACGTTTATTTGTGTTTACTGTGTTTATTTGCGTTTACTGTGTTTATTTCCGCGTAAACGCGGAAATAAACAGCGTTGGCGTCATTGTAAGGTCTCATTCAGACAGCTGTCCAGCACCATCAAGGCATCGGCATTCGTCATGACCCAGCGTTCTCTTGCCGATTTCTCCCCTGAAATGGGACGTTGGTGACGATAAGTTTTTTTATGATAAACCGGAGAGGAAAAGCTGCCTGCTGAAGGACGCCGTTGCCGGCTGTGTGAATAAGGCTAATTTAAAGAGGGAATAAAATAATGCTATTGCATAAAGACGTGAATTTTGTGCATGAGATGCATACAAGTCAAGTAAATTTCGCGGTAATGCATAGCGCCCAAAAACGACAGTGGCTTCGTTAAATGCTGCATATTAAAAACAGGTTAGAAAGTCACCGGTATACTTACGCATGGGCTGCGTGGACTGGAATTGAAATCATTGCTGATTACACGTACAAGACACATTTTCTGGGCCTCAAAACCGCTGCGTAACCTAATGCTTAGGAAGCTGTCTCCGGTCGTGCTATTTGTCTCATACTTGCTATTTTCTTAGAACATGAATATACGGTAGACGGTGTTAAAGGACATACCTTGACTGTCGCGGAGTAAACGAGCTGAAAAGTAAGGAAAATCACACATATACGAATGGCTTGAGAACTATTACTGCGCCCCTGCATGGGCGCTGCCATCATTGAGCACGTCACCGCACCACCATCAATCGCCTTCCGGTGCATTCGACCTAACCCCCCCCCCCCCCCTTTCTTCCCCGACCGTAGACGACGGGTGAAGTAAAAGCAGAAGAGTGCAGATTTTGCTTTCTCCCTGAATTATTCGCCAGACGCAGCGCTTCAGCGGTAAGAACGAACGAAGCGTTACTGCATATAGTTGCTTCACATTAGCCTTTTACTAAGCGGAACCAAGTTATTACACTGAGTCGGCGTGTGTGCGTGCTTCAATTAGGGGATATTCATTTGGACGCATCTAGATTTTCTCGTAACATTAGACCGCTTCGTCATTGCATAATTTTTCGTGACAGTGCTTTTGTGGGCGCCATCAATTAAAATTGTTTTATGCTCCTCTACAGAATATTGATCTATTGTTTCCATTCCCTCTGTATAATAGTTGCAAAAATCGACTCTCAAAATACAATAAACTGAAAATTGTGGCACATTCATAAGCAGCGATAACAGTCAAAGCTGCACTGAAATGAAATTCTCGCCACTCGTTACACACTATTGTTACTATAGTTAATTCTCACCACATTTGTCATGTTGGTACAGAAATTCGCTTGAAGTAAAAAAAAAATTACCAAACCAATCTACAGAAGGTTGAACTAGTTTAGCTGGTCATTGAATAGACTGCAAAAGACTCCCATTGAAACGACACCTATAAAATTTCAGTGCTTCCCACAGGACGCATTATCGAGATTATTGTATTATGGCCTATGAGGCGATGCAGTTTTATAGTCGTGGCTGCATGCGCATTCCACACCGATTACGCTTGTATATAACTCGGGCTAGTTATCTCTTCTTGTTAATCGAATGCCGTGTTAACCCACCAGGAATCTTCGCTAATAAGCATGGTGCAGTGCGCCGATATGGCCAGTGAAAAAACTCCGCTGGCTAGTAGTCATAACGCACTCACAGCGGAGCCGCTTTTTTTTTACCAGCTGAGTAGCTAACCTAATAAAGCGCTAATTCCAGTATGGATTAGTGGAAGTCCACTTAGCCGTGTATTTGTGTCACGCATTTTCCGCTCGGTGTACTAAGTCGCATTTCCTCTTTTCATTGATGCACGGTCCGCGGAAACCGCACGCTTTCAAGGGATACTTTTTTTCACTTAACAACGTCGCACAACGCCAAGCGATAATATGCTGACACATACCGACAATAGTCGGCAAAACTAGCCCGCTGCTTTCTTTCGGCAATTGATGCCATTCAACGGCATTCAGGAGGCGAGGAATGGCGTCCGACCCAGTAGCACCCCCTCTTTCACAATCAGAAACACACCACTGTAAGGATTACGTGCGGAAACTGAGGAAGGTAAACATATTATAATGCAGAATCTCTTATAAAAGGTTACCCGTAAGTGCCAACTAAAGCAGCGATTGCGGACACGGCAACAAGGAATGAAAATGGGAATACAACGGTAACAAATACTGCAACGCCACGATGGTGCGATAGGCTCGACGTATCATGGACCCGGGATCGAATGGCAGTTGAGAGTTCTGTTTCCTTGAGATTTCTTTAGTGAAAGAAACAAAAATTAATCGTGGCAATTTCAGCAACTCCCGGCATTTCGTCGCCTAAACATTGAGGCTACATGCGTAAATGTCAAGGCGAATAAAAAAAAATACTTCCGATGGTCGCAAGTACGGCAGCATATAGAAATATAACGTGTGTGTTGAAGTTGTGAACTCAAGAATTATGTCACGGCTACTAGCCATGTCTTTCAAAAGGGTTCGGTTAAAGCCTGCTCAACTGTTACTACAGGTAGATTGTAGCGCCCTGCTCAATTACATATATGAGAGCATTCTCGAATGATAAGCAACAGCAAAAAAACAAGCCCTAGAAATTGATTCTAGGAGGAGCTGCCTGATAATAACTTATCCGTATGTCTGATCTCTATAATAATAAGAGAAAAACAGCGACTCACTTATGACTCATGTTAGGAAAAGTTAGCCTTGTTAGAAGTTACGAGCACTAAAATTACTTGAAAATAAAACATATGGACAGTTCGCATGACGCAGCGAAGTAGTTGAACCATTTAAACTGTTCATACCAGGTTGTGTATTGGTTCTATATACATACGTAGACCAGATAATCTGTGCTCGAAGTTGTGCAGTTTCAAATATTGCGACCATATGCACTCAAACCGTGATGCGCTAAAACACAAGAAATAATTTTCAACATGCTAAAGCTTGGGCACGCAAGAAACAAACTAAACAACGAGGACTTCAGTTAGTGCGCTTGCAGGTACGTCCGTTTTGTATAAGCTGTAAGCTCTGATCACATGATACAACGCATTTCTGATAGAAGCAAAGTACAAGAATATAAAACTGAGCGACTTGTATAACCTTCATGATGTAGCATGGTGAAGAACCGATACGGGCAATGAAAGCATTGCACCTAATTTCGTCATAGCTTCACAGGACAGCCGTACAAAATAGAAACCATCGAAAACTGCTGTCTAGTTTATTCCCGAAGCATTTGTGAAATATTCAGGTGTACGTAAAATAGTGCCACAAATGCACCTTTGTATCTCAAGATAATAGCTGTCTTAAGAAATCAAGTTACAGCATGCCTCCATATTTTGATAGGAATCGAAATTGTCTACTGTTCTGCATGTTTTGCTGAGCGAAAGTAAGCTACGGGTCTCTCATAAATACGCGATCGGCTCAAAGCGAATGTTCGCTAATTCCTGTCGCAGCATGATATGGCGTCGGTCTTCACTCAAAATGTGTTTCTAAAACGCAGCGAACATCCCAAGGATTTCATGGCAAATCGGCACTCTTAGCCCGTGCGCTCTCTTCTGTATGCCCTAAGTAGTGCCTATCCTATATGAGTGGCGAGAGGAAATAAACCAAAACCGTTCGTGCGCATTTTGGGCACGACGTTCATTTCTGGATAGAAAGATTTCTCACGGACTCACTTCAAGTGCGCGTTTAGGGTTCTTCTAAGATATTTTGTTTTAACACTGTGTAAACTTTTCTGGCAGTTCAGTGTGTTATTAAACCCAGTTATCATTCTAAGCGACCAGCAGAAAACGGAAACGATTCGCATCTGTCATGGTAACTGAGATTCAGCATAGTTCAACGCATGTTGTAGAGACTGCTTGAGATACAAATGATATAACCCCCCCCCCCCCAAAAAAAAAAGAAATAAAGGGTTTTGGCTATACCATTGCATTTTGCCATACACCACACAAAACAGGACTAGTAAGTCGGACAACAATGTTTCCCCTCGCCCCACAATAAACCATACCATCTCTGACAATGTCCCGCTGAAAATATAAAAGTTACATAGCACACTACTGGGGGGGGGGGAGGGGGTGGCAATAACGGAAAACTATTCCAATATGTTTTTTTTTTCCAATCTCCTGGCGTCAAATTTGCCTAACCGCCGACGCAAGCATCGGGTAGTCACCCACAGGGTTGTCTGAAGAACCAATAAAACGCTCTCCTTGTTCACAGGGGGTCACTTTTGTTTGCTTGAAAAACAAATAACATTGCTACGAATAACACTGTCTTATCTAATTGGCTGACAAGAGGCGAGGAGCACGCTCAAGTGGAGAGGGATTCAGTGGGGCCGAGCCACTCTACTGAATATCGATAACCTGATGAAGAGAGTGGGGCCGGCGTCTGCGATTGGTCCACTTTCCCTTACTTAGATGGCGGTGGCTGGTCGAAGATCGCGGCGGTATGCAACGGAAGCTTAAGAATGACACTAAAATGGATCCTCAGCAAAGAAGAGTTGGCAGAACGCGGTCGTAAACTTTCCGAAAGTGCTCGAAAACGTTACACATCTCCGCAAAATTCTTTACTATAGGCAAATAAATCCATGCTCTCCGGCAGGAGCAAGTACCCAGCGGCTCAGCGATCGGCGGAAGCCACCTTTTATTCCTTTCGGAAGGGGGAGCCTGCGGCTGTTCAGAAGAAAATTTAGTTTTGTTCGACACATTAATGAACCTTTAACGCGCACACGTCACTTTCACGCGGTGAGTTTGTGCGGTTTTGTGACGTCTCAAAACAAGCAGGTGAAGAGGGTGGAGCCCGAAGGCTTTTGACCAATAGCCGAGGGCTAATGGCAAAAAGGCGTGAAATCAGAAATACATTTTTTATTTGTTCATTCAAATAATGCATAATCAGTGTGTACACATAATATCAGATGGGGAGCTGTTGCGAATTTCGTGACATCATGTGATAGACAGGTGAAGTGGGGGTGGCCTTAAAAAAATTTTACCATCGCGGAGGGCTGAATGCAGAATTTGAATAGCAATGTTTGGAATAGTTTTACGTTATAGCGCCCCTAATTCCCATCAAAAAAAGATTCTTGTACACATAGCGATTTCTCGTTATGAGGTTGCATTGTTTGAGGACACTTCTTCATTTGAAGGAACAAATCTGTTCACAAACACGAACGTTTACCTGAACCGGCACAGAAATGCTCAACTTTGATGATTTAGCTCCATGGTCTGACTCTTACGGGGTGACCATTTTTATGTTCTCCAGAATGTTCAAAAATCACCTGTTGCAGAAAACATAAATCTAGTCCTTGAGCTGGAGTATATAGAAAGGCCGACGTTACATACAAAAGAAATTGCATCACGTACTCACCTAATTAAACCCTTCACTTATTACATCTTTTTTTATTAGTTTGTTGTATATATTTGAATTTGCGAATTGTAGCCGGTCGCAAGGCGTATTGATTAGGAATGAACTTACAGAATGACACGAGTTTCGAAGTGTGAACAGTGAAACTCTCCTTAAAAATGCACTGTTATTCTACGTTAACGAAAACCACTACTATGCATTGAATCACAAAATTATCGGTGCGGGCATATACTTCGATCTACACTTTAAATGTATTATCTAAAAACTGGTATCCTCAAAATTCATTTCAAGTGCTTACGTCTTGTAAATTCACTAGCAATAATTCGTAAATATCAATTCCTTTGCCGCAAAGTACTTTACTAAAACGTGTTTGTTAATGTTTGCTAATTACTTGAATAGTTTCGAGTTATCGTGCTAATGTACGCCTTTACAAATAATCCAGTTCAAGGACAAGAATTATGCTATGTGCCATGAGGATTGTTTTGAAAACTACTGGAATCTTAACAATGACCAACCCGTATATTGCCTGTCATGAAGTGCGCGAGTCGAGGCTGGTCACTCCGCCTTCGCTCTCCCGCGGACTTGGACAGGGCGCCAAAAAGGGCAGACTGGTTTTCTATATCCGCTTTGAAATTTTGTCCAGAGGGAATAACAATTTCTGGCGTGGTGTTCACTTATTAAAATAAGAAGAAATAGCAATAATAGTGTTACCAGTTATCTAACCTCCCCCCCTAAATATCATACATCAGTCTACATGCTCAGGCATTTAGAGCTTTCATTTCCGGAGTAAGAATTCTCCGCCTTTCGTGATTATTCAGTGGATGACAGCGTATATGCATTGTGCTAAACCAGAAACTCTACGAGGGTTATACTGAGCGCTTCATTTTCCCAGACTCGCCTTATACCTTCCCCCCCCCCCCCCCACACACACATTTTAACTTCCTTGTGTCAAATTTGCATGCTGTGCAGTAACAACACACAGAACACTTCTTTCGGAATGACATTAGAACGAACATAGGCAGAAGGATACCTGTGCCGCATTACTGAACTTCTTAAGTATTCTTCAAGGCAGTAGTCATATTCTACATTGCCTATTCGAGCTGCCTGCTGCAGGGTTTGTGCTTAACACTAGCCTCATCAACTCGGCTTCTTGTTGCAGCGTTGCTTCACGGCATTCTATGACATGCGACGATAAATTACGCTAGTAGAGTGTGAATTCGAGCGAATACGCAGTTCGAAGTTGCGCCTCCGACAGGACGTAGATATTCGCGAGTAACTGGATCCTGTTCAAAACCATACTGAATTGGTTGTTCCAAGAGAATTCGTTGTTCTAAGTCTTCGTTGCTAAGGTGAAACGTCCAACTGATCTCGCAAAGAATGCGAGCAGCGTACTTACCACTTGACTCTCCGTAAGGAGAATCGTGCGTGAAGTCTGAAAGTTAGGCAAAGCATGACGATTTTGTAGAGTTTCAGTGCCTCTGGGAAACGATCGACACACTCTGCTGCGACACACCCAATTTCAAAGAGGCTGAACAGCTCACCCGCCCCCCGCCTTCTTTTTTTTTTGCAGACGCAAGTTTATTACAGACACATTTACCTGCATTATAATTATAGGCAATGTTTTTGGCACTTTCGCAAAACCTATTGCAAAACAGTTTTTGTAGCGTTGTTACCAGGCTCCGTTTCTTTTTTGTGTTCTGCCATATTGTACCCTCTTTTTGGATCCCACATTAGAGCGAAACTCACTGAAAATATTATGTTGCAGTTGTAGCGAAGAGAGACGCTAGTGGGTTCAGCGCTACTGGCTCTAAACGGTAGTGGGTCGAGCACTCCTGCTCAGCAACGGCTCTCGTGCTTGGAAGCTGTGACTGCCCTGCCCGTCGACGTTACGCTGCTCCGAGCTCTGCCTAATAAACACCATTAGAATTGGTGGAGGTGCTGGGTACACCTCAGACGATCATCCTGGAACTCCGGTCTCGTACCCTACCACCTACCATGCCCCAAGACGCCTCCCAGCAAACGCCTCCTCCTGCACCCACTGCGTGTCCCGGGGTGCCTCGTCATCGCGACCCTCCTATCTACACTGGAGCAGACGACACTGACGTGGACGAATGGCTCACGGCGTACGACAGGGTAGGCGACCATAACAAGTGGGACGAAGCAGCCAAACTGAGCCATGTTCTGTTCTACCTCGCTGGAGTTGCCAGCCTGTGGTATAACAACCATCAAGCAGAGTTCTAGACATGGTCGGAATTTAAGACTTCCCTCGCCGATGTATTTGGTCGCCCTGCTGTTCGCAAGCTGCGTGCCGAACAACGTTTGCGAGAACGAGCTCAACAGCCAGGCGAAACGTTCACCAGCTATATCGAAGATGTCCTGGACCTATGCAGGAAAGTCGATTCGACCATGGCGGAGTCTGATCGAATCCGAAACATCCTGAAGGGCATAGAAGACGACGCCTTTAACATGTTGCTGGCCAAAAGTCCACGCTCTGTGGCTGAAATTGTCACACTGTGTCAGAGCTATGAAGAACTCCGGAGGCAGCGGTCACTGACCCGTCGATCTCTACCGCGTGAGGAACACCTCGCTGGTTTGGCTGCCATGCCCAACCAGGCAGCGTTGCTCGCAGAAATGAAGGCGTTCGTCCGCGAGGAAGTTGCCCGGCAACTCTCGTTGATGGATTTTGCACAGCCGAAGTCGGTACACGCGCCTACGCCAAGTTTTGCGCCTCCGCTTCGCCGTGTCATAGCGCAAGAACTGCACGAGGTCTTGCCTGAGCACCACCAGCGTGTTCCTGCGGCTGCGCCTCACAGCTACGCCGAAGTTATGGCCAGGCCCCAACAGATCCCGACAGCTGTGCCACTCAGCTACGCGGAAGTCGTCACCCAGCCTCAACAACTCCCTCAACGGGGACCTCTCACGTACGCCGAAGTCCTCGCTATGCCCCGACAACAGCCTGCTATGCAATCAATTCACCAGCCGCCACGTCCAACGCGTCCTTCCACATGGATGGGACCTGCCGCAACGACTCGGTGGCGTACAGCGGACAATCGACCGATATAATTTGCGTGCGGCTACGCAGGCCACGTCGCACGCTACTGTAGTCGCGTGCAGTCGCCTAGCGCTACACCATATGGGCCAAGTTCTATGGCGGGTTCTCCGCGCCGTTATTACGACGACGAACCTCGGGCTCCTTCACCACCATTCCACCGGTCCGCCAACATCCGCCGCTCAACTTCTCCACGCCGACGCTCCCCATCACCGATGTGGCCTCGGCCCGAAGCTCCGGATGAAGAAAACTAATCGTCGCAGTCCATGAGGCAAGGACTGCGACCCCATCAAAACGCGGAAGTCCTCAACGTAGCCCGACCAATGTGATAGACGTGTTAGTTGACGGTGTGCGCACATATGCCCTCGTGGATACCGGAGCCCTTGTATCAGTTATGGACGCAAAGCTTTGTCGCTTCCTTCGAAAGGTTACGACGCCCATTGCTGGACTCGCCCTCCGAACAGCAGGCGCACAGCGTATTCACCCGATTGCGGCGTGCACCGCTCGTGTTCTCATCGAGGACCTTGTATACGCCGTCGAATTTATTGTGATTTCCTCGTGCTCCCACGAAGTTATCCTGGGGTGGGACGCTAGTGGGTTGAGCGCTACTGGCTCTAAACGGTAGTGGGTCGAGCGCTCCTGCTCAGCAACGGCTCTCGTGCTTGGAAGCTGTGACTGCCCTGCCCGTCGACGTTGCGCTGCTCCGAGCTCTGCCTAATAAACACCTTTAGACAGTATATAAAACGATTAGGCTTCTTTAATGACTAATTCGTCTTTGGCAAATAGAAGAGAGCTTAGGCAAACAAGAACAGACGAAAATTGAAACTCGGAGCGCAGCCGTCAGTTGTGGACTACGCTACCTCTTATGGGACGTCAGCACTGCGCGATTAAATGAGAGAGATTACGTGGAGAAAACGTCAACTCGTCTGTTTTGGAGCGGACGCCTGAGAAGCGGCAGCGAGACCTTCTGTGGCCATTTTCAGGCCAACAAAAAGATATGGTGGGGCACACAAACACACACAAAAAAGGGAAACATTGCTCGATTTGTATACGAATATTCTGTCGATGAATGAAACATGCGTTTGTTTTAGTGTCCATATAATGTATAAATAAGCTATGCTCCAATGTTCATGCGTAATAAAGCCAGAACGATGCTCTAATTACAAGCTACATTGTAATATAGTCTGCGCAGCATATACTCTGGAAAGAAGGCGAGGAGTGAAGGTTTAGTACAGGGCACTTTCCAATGCACTGTACGCGATACCATCATCTTCAGTGTGTATTTAGGCCCACTGATGGGTGAAGGCCGTTCCAACCGATCTCCCATGCTCCCTGCAGTGCGCTAAGTGATTCTGAGGTACGTCTGCACGTTTCCTAATTTCATCGCACCACGTAATTTTCTACTCTGCTCGACTGCGCTTTTATTCCTTTGTTACCCATTCTGTAACTCTAATAGATTAACAGTTGTTTGGCCTGCACCTTCTATGACTTGTCTAGCTCCATTTATTCGAGTTAATGTAAACTAGAATATAGGTTACGAAGTGTGCTCTCTAATCCGCACTGCTGTACTCCCTTCTCTGAATGTTAGGCTTAACTTTTTGCGTTCCATTGCTTGTTGCGCCGCCATTACACTTTTCTCTCGAATCCGCGCCGCTGGGCTCCCTTCTCTGAAGGCTAGGCTTAACTTTTCTCGTTCCATTGCTTGTTGCGTCGTCATTACACTTTTCAAAGGTGAGCTTCAAGTTGCTCCTCCGTATTTTAAAACTGTAGGATTCACTTTTATGCTCAGGGATAGTGGTAAGCTGCCGGTGATGATTTAGTAATGCCTACCGTATACGATCTGACCCCCCATTTTATTTTTATTTCTCAGAAAAACGTTTTTGCGTTTTACATGTATTTGAAGACGCCGTGTCGGCGTTGGGCCCGAGTATAATTTACTTGAAAACCTTGCGACTCTTCATACCTAATGCCGCACTTCTTGAAATGTACCAGATAATTGGAACAATTCCAACAATATTCTAATCCATTTGTTGGTAGACGTTAAAGAATTGAAGACGTTTACATTTATTAGCTTGCTTTAAAATATCTACCAATATAAATTCTAAAAAAAGCACTTGACTCCTATCAACGAAAACAACAGGCTGCTGACCTGAACCGATAACTAATAGGCGGAAACTCGGCGATCCCAGCAGGCTTTCACAGGTTACGAAAAGCCATTTGACTCAGTAGTGATAGGAGGAGACCTTGGGGCAAAGCGTGATCAAAGTGCACTCGACGTACCTAATTTGTATAGTCTATAACAAGGCAGTGTTACCGTTTGGAATGTAGCGTGACAGAAATTCACAGGAATATTGAGACTCGAAGTGATCAAAGGTGGTAAAACGAGGGATGCCCCTAAATCAACCGTTTCGACAATAGGGGTTTGTCTTCTTGGGCACTGCGGACCCGGCGAAGGGAAGAATGACTGATGACGTAGCTATCGGGACGATGCTATCATCTGCCTCCATGCTTGCGTACAACATGACTACTAACTACTGCTTCGTAACACTCTGACAGCAAAATGTGCCCACCGTTGAAACAGTTATTTTGAAGAATTTGTTATGTTCAGCACGCGTGTTTGCCTATGGGCTGGAACTGTTTCGCGCCGAACTGGTAACCGTTATTTCTTCATGTTCAGGCTGGTTTTAGGTTCAAAGGTAGTTAAAAGAATATCGGTTGGATTCAGTTAAAATGCTAATTCAACGGGATAGCCTGGCTTACTCTGACGACTTTAGTAACTACGAGTCGTACTTAAAAAAATATATATGCATTAAATTCATATGGTCGGCAAATACTCGAAAGGAATGCCACGATCACCTTAAAGAGAGTACTAAGTGGGATTTACATTTTACGAACACAAAGTATTACAAAAACACCTGAGGAACCTAGGTTTTCACTTTCAAGGCCCACATGTCACGAACGCAATGGTTATCCTTAACACCGCTACCAGTGTCGCTTAAACGATAACAACATATACTTACGCTGAAATATATGTAAGATGCGTATTTAATAATAACGTGACTAGCGTTCCTGTCTCTCTCGGCAGTTGTCGGGCCTACCGGCGTACGGCGGTCGCTGGTTGGCAAACGGTGTTCAAAGGCCGGACTTGCGATAAGGCGCCGCTGGAAATGGCGCGCTATGCCTCGCGCATTGGGGTGGCGACGGTGCCTTCCACGCCGAACGTCAACCTTATTGCCCGTTGATAGGCCTGTGCTATTGCGTCTGAGCTTTGGTGTGCCCAAAAGTTTAGATGTGCTCGTGAGCATTCTCAAGGAAAGCATCGGCTCCTTCCTTCCTTCGGTTATTTACGTGGGTTGCCTTTCATCGCGGATGGCTTCTGAAAAGTTTTTCTATTATGCCGTTTCAGTAAACCTACAATGAAGGCAGGTTCTTTTTAAAGCGAAGCTTTCTTTGCATTTTCCTTCGGCTGTCTCTGAGCTGCTGCTGTCCGGCACACCGATTCGGGGAGATCGTTCAGAGCGTGTATATACATGGAATGAGCAGGGCAGCGGAGACAAGAGACGCGAGGAACTACTTTGGACCGCACCACGTCCAATGTTCACGATGGCCTCTGAAGCGCAGTTATCGTCGCCACATTGGGCTCAATTAGGCTCAATTACCCGTGACCCGCAAGCGCTTGCCTTTCTACGAATGTCCCAGTCCAGAGGGAAGCTATAATAGAACGGAAGAGAGGAAGGGGAGAGTAGAGGGGGAGAGCACGCACAGAATCGGTAGAACTGACGGAGTCGCGAAATGAGTCAATAACAGCTTTGCCACTCTCGCTTCCAGTTCCCCTACAAAAAAATGGGGGGGGGGGGGCGGTATGGAAAAGATGACGTGAGAAGGCAAGGACACGCGGGATAAACTTAAATTCAAGGTGCGGTACGGTGCTTTTCTGCTACTTCTGAAAAAAGAAGCCATGCAAATATGTCTAGTCGACAACTTACACAGGCCGTGCAGAAGCAGGGTCGCATTATTTAAAGCGCACCGCAGGGTCTAGGCGACACAATGGAAGCGGTCGCACGTCAAATCAACACTTCTGTGCCCGCCGCGACAGCTTTGCGGGTATGGTACAGCTCGAGGTCACAGATTCGACCGAGTCTGCAGAATTTCGACGTGGGCGAAATAAAATACGCTCGTACACTTTGATTTAAGCACACGTTAAAAAAACTACGGCGCCAAAATTAATCCGGAGTGCGCCACTACGGCATGCCTCAAAATCCGATTGTGCTTTTGGCACGTACAACCCATAAACCAATTCAAAGTAAATGCTTCTGCCAGGATGCGATATGCCATGTCAGGCAATTACAATGCTCAACCCTCACTGAAGTTATAAAATACGGTGCACGACAACGCCTCAACCACTACGCAGACAAACAACAGTGGTGCACGCAAGGTAACGTTTAAAGTCACCTCAGTACCCTAGCGTTGGACTCAACGTGGAAGAAATGAAACATTCGCCGTCAACATCACCACTACTTATCGTCAATCAATGCAAACAGCACAAAAGCTTCGCGTACACCGATTCCCACAATGCGTGGGACCTGCATACTTTTAATATTTCAAGTTACAGTAAAATTAAATAGGATGCGCGCAGCATCAGTTGTACAACATGCAGCACAAAGTTCTACATTGACTCCATTCTTCATCTGACGCCTCTTTCACTTATTTACACTGTTCGAAAGTGCTCCTCTTCCTAATGAAACCTAAGATGCTAGCAAATTTGGGGGTTCGGTAAACATGCACAAATATTCACTGAATATGTCGTTAGTCTTTATTGGGCCAAATGCATGTGTCTCAAATCCGAGTAGCATACTAGCACGCCTATGCGGATTTGCGATTACCTAGAGAGAAAGCGCAAAAAAGAACCCAATATATCAGAAGTGGCAGTCGTGGTGTAGGGGTCGAGCATCCACCATACGTGCAAGAGGACCGTGGTTCGAATCCCGGTGTCGCGCAATTTTCCACCAAATAAAAAAAAACCGGGTGTTGATAAATTGTATACACAGGCTAGGAGTGTGGCCTGATCGCGGTGACCAGAACCGGTAACGCACTCCCTCACCAGAGCAGGATGGGCCACCCTGGTGCAGTACTTGGCCACAACCTCCTATATGAATACAACAATCAAACCTCGGCCCTCAGTCCCCAGCAGCTCCGACGCAACTGATCACGGTGGCGGTCAAACCTTTGACGCAGCAGAGGGTGCTAAGATTCCCTGGATCCGGACAGGCGGCCATTGGAATAACCTGGCAACGTTTAACGCTAGAATGCTATCTAGTGAGGCGAGTTTGGGAGTGCTATTGGAGGAATTAGAGGGCAGTATATGGGATATAATAGGGATCAGTGAAGTAAGGAGGACAAAAGAAGCATATACAGTGCTAAAAAGCGGTAACGTCCTGTGCTAAGGGGCTTAGCGGAGAGACGAGAACTAGGAGTCGGATTCCTGATTAATTCCTGATTAATAATAAGATAGATAGGAACATACAGGATTTCTATAGCATCAACGAGAAGGTGCCAGGTCTTGTTGTGACACTTTATAAAAGGTATCAATTGAAGTTCGTACAGGTCTCCGTTCCTACCTCTAGTCATTATGACCAGGAAGTGGTAAGCTTCTATGAAAACGCGGAATCGTCGATGCGTAGAGTCAAAATAAAATACATTATACTGATGGGCTACTTCAATGCCAAGGTAGGCAAGAAGCAGCCTGGAGACAAGTCAGTGGGGGAATATTGCACAGGCTCTAGCAATAGCAGGTTAGAGTTAGTAGTAGAGTTTGCAGAAAAGAATAATATGCGAATTATGAATACCTTTTTCCTCAAGCGGGATAGCCGAAAGGAGACGTGGAGGAGCCCGACTGGCGAGACTATAAATGAAATGGACTTCATACTGGGCGCTAACCATGGCATCATACAAGATGTGGGCGTGCTCGGCAAAGTGCGCTGCAGGGACCACACGATGGTAAGAACTCGAATTAGCCTACACTTGAAGAGGGAATGGAAGAAACTGGTACATAAGAAGCCGATCAATGAGTTAGCGGTAAGAGGGAAACTAGAGGAATTCCAGATCAAGCTACAGAACAGGTATTCGGCTTTAACTTCGGAAGAGGACCTTAGTGTTGAGGCAATGAACGACAATCTTCTGGGCATCATTAAGGAGTGTGCAATGGAAGTCGGTGGTAACTCCGTTAGGCAGGATACCAGCAAACTATCGCAGGAGACGAAAGATATGATCAAGAACCGCCAATGTATGAAAGCATCAACCCTACAGCTAGAATAGAACTGGCAGAACTTTCTAAGTTAATCAACAAGCGTAAGACAGCTGACATAAGGAAGTATAATATGGATAGAATTGAACATGCTCTCAGGAACGGAGGAAGCCTAAAAACAGTGAAGAAGAAACTAGGAATTGGCAAGAATCAGATGTATGCGTTAAGAGACAAAGCCGGCAATATCATTACTAATATGGATGAGATAGTTCAAGTGGCTGAGGATTTCTATAGAGATTTATACAGTACCAGTGGCACCCTCGACGATAATGGAAGAGAAATTAGTCCAGAGGAATTCGACATCCCAAAGGTAACACCGGAAGAAGTAAAGAAAGCCTTCGGAGATATGCAAAGGGGGAAGGCAGCTGGGGAGGATCAGGTAACAACAGATTTGTTGAAGGATGGTGGACAGATTGTTCTAGAGAAACTGGCCACCCTGTATACGCAATGCCTCATGACCTCGAGCGTACCGGAATCTTGGAAGAACGCTAACATAATCCTAATCCATAAGAAAGGGGACGCCAAAGACTTGAAAAATTATAGACCGATCAGCTTACTGTGCGTTGCCTACAAACTATTTACTAAGGTAATCGCAAATAGAATCAGGAACACCTTAGACTTCTGTCAAGCAAAGGACCAGGCAGGATTCCCTAAAGGCTACTAAACAATAGATCATATTCACACTATCAATCAGGTGATAGAGAAATGTGCGGAATATAACCAACCCTTATATATAGCTTTCATTGATTATGAGAAAGCGTTTGATTCTGTCGAAACCTCAGCAGTCATAGAGGCATTACGGAATCAGGGTGTAGACGAGCCGTATGTAAAAATAGTGAAAGATATCTATAGCGGCTCCACAGCCACCGTAGTCCTCCATAAAGCTAGCAACAAAATCCCAATAAAGAAAGGCGTCACGCAGGGAGATACGATATCTCCAATGCTATTCACAGCGTGTTTACAGGAGGTATTCAGAGACCTGAATTGGGTAGAATTAGGGATAAAAGTTAATGGAGACTACCTTAGTAACTTGTGATTCACTGATGATATTGCCTTGCTTAGTAACTCGGGGGACCAATTGCAATGCATGCTCACTGAACTGGAGAGGCAAAGCAGAAGAGTGGGTCTAAAAATTATTCTGCAGAAAACTAAAATAATGCTTAACAGTCTCGGAAGAGAACAGCGATTTACAATAGGCAGCGAGGCACTGGAAGTCGTACGGGAATACATCTACTTAGGGCAGGTAGTGACGAAGGATCCGGATCATGAGACGGAAATAATCAGAAGAATAAGAGTGGGCTGGGGTGCATTTGGCAGGCATTCTCAGATCATGAACAGCAGGTTGCCATTATCCCTCAAGAGAAAAGTATGTGATAGCTGTGTCTTACCAGTACTCACCTACGGGGTAGAAATCTGGAGGCTAACGAAAAGGGTTCTACTCAAATTGAGGACGACGCAACGAGCTATGGAAAGAAGAATGATAGGTGTAACGTTAAGGGATAAGAAAAGAGCAGATTGGGTGAGGGAACAAACGCGAGTTAATGACATCTTAGTTGAAATCAAGAAAAAGAAATGGGCATGGGCAGTATATGTAACGAGGAGTGAAGATAACCGATGCTCATTTATGGTTACGGACTGGATTCCAAAGGAAAGGAAGCGTAGCAGGGTCCGACAGAAAGTTAGGGGGAGAGCATTAGATTTAGAAGTTTGCAGGGACGATATGACCACTGTTAGTAAATGACCAGGATATTTGGAAAAGTATGGGAGTAGCCTTTGCCATGCAGTGAGCAGACCAGGCTGATGACTATATGATGATGATGATAATGATTATGATATCAGAAGCCACAAAGCTTAATTTTTCTGTCAGTCAAGCTCGAAGATTGGAGCAGACACAGTCTGTGATTAGAAAACAGCCCAATAATAAAGAATAATGTGGTTTTAATTCTTCATTCCGACAAAATCTAGTACATGCTTGAGGTACTATACTGGTATGCGTAGCGCAATAAACGATAAAGAATATAACTAGAACTTATTGTAGACCAGCATAGCTTGCGTGTGAAGAGAGTGCAACATGCTTCTTACGCTTTGGGTCACCATGCGTTCCTGACTGCCGGGAATCTGTAGAATGGAACAGAGCGGTGAGGACTCAAAAGAGAGTAAGATAAGCTTTGTATTTACAGAGAAAAAAATAACCGTGATGGTTTCGTCCGATTAGAGGCGGTCTTCCAAATATGCTGACCACAGTCTAACTAGAAAGTAAGTGTCTGGTGACTTGAGAATATGCACTTGCGTATTTACCCTCGAAAACGGAAGAGAAGCCATAAAGAAGAGTTACTGGCCAGAAGTTACGTAATGAGTCTAGCTATGATGCTACTACGGGCTCCAATGGCGTGGTTATTACATGAACAAAAGCATATGGGGAGTCGAACGTCTCTATGCGAGCGAGCATGGTACCATTTTCTTCATCAATTTCTAGTGCTGAACGTTCGTGAATTTTTAAACGTTGCATGTTGGTTTCATATCAGGTATTCTTAGGTTTCAGCGTTTTAGTGCGGAGTCTTGTGCCTTGTCTTATTTACAATATAATAAAAACCTTCTTCTCCAGCAAGCAATGTGCATTGATAATTAGGGAAAGACAGTTATCGTATGTGAATTGCTAGTGCTCGATACTTGAAATACAACGTGAAAGATTTTCATATTTATACTACAACGTATTTAGAGCAAAGAATGACTGGATATAACGCCCATGTCGGAACTGCTACGAAGCAGGTAATAAAATGCTTTGCCCCCTCACTTAGCAAAGACGCAGCGAAGCAATGCAAAAGGCAACCAAAAATATTAGAACTTAAAAATTGGTTCAAATTTAATCTTGCATTATTGTCCGTAATGCTTATGCGATTCGGAATAATTCTGTGAAACAACCTTGACAAATTATGTAAAACTTTATAGAATATATAAATAATTTAGAAAAAACTAACACCACTGTTGCAGAACTACATACCGCACGAAGAGCTTTATTTAACAGAACATAGGACAAGTGAATCCTTAACCTTTTTGTTGAGGTCATCAACCGACATGCATTGGTGAACAATATTCGCAATTTTGCGAGTTTTGATAAGGAAGTGAGGTATTATGTTGGCAGGTGCTTATGTTACTTAATGTTGAACATTTATATTTTAAGTCAGCTGCGCTTAAGATAGCATGGTGAATTATCCGGCACAGATGATGAGGACTTAGTGTGCCGGTCACATAAAATTTCCTTCCGTGTATACACGGCTAGTTTCAGCTGGAACAGCTGGATATATTTGAGTATGTTAAGCTCAAAAAGTATGGTGTTTCGTGGTCTCTTCGTCGAAGATTGTCTGAAGATTACAGCTGTTTCATTTTGTAAAATGTTTGCCTGCCTAAATTTGCAATAGTAGTGATAGCCTAGATTAGTAAGCAATAGCGAAGATGAGAATGAAGAAAGGCATCAATAAATGAAATTTTAACCATTTTGGCACCAACAATCGAATATTGCACAATATTGATATCGCCCTATACATTTGCACAGAACTTGTATACGTTGTGTATTCTGCTCATGTTCTCTTCGAAAACGACACCTGCGAAATTGCCTGTATCTTTTCAATAGCGCAGTTATCAAATGTTACACAAGCATTATATTAAGGATTATTGCGGCTTTTGAATATCGTATAGTTAGTGTTCTTAACCTTCAATTAGAGATGACTAAAATCCAATTAGATTGAAAAAAGTATTACTCATGTATAGCTACCTATTGGGGGTCGAGTTCTCTACCTCTAAAGAATTTGCTGGTGTCGTTTTTATATATTTTAATGTAAGAAGTTGGCGGTATATGCTCAACATTACTTATATAGATATCAAAGAATAACGGTGCTTTTTGCCCTTTTGTGCCCCGTGTCCACTCTTGCGCTACTCTCTTCAGCATGGAATATAAAATAGCGCGGTGTCACATCCTGCCTCAAATATAGCGCTGTGGTAATCCACATTTCGTTTGCTGCAACTATAAGTGTTCCAATTGTTGGGAAAATACATATTAGGCTATTACATTAAGAGGCCGGTTTGCTTTACGAACAGTCGCTAACCGACATTACATGTTGAAGTTTTGTGCAAGAATTTGTTTTTTTTCTTTTGTTGCGAATAACAGAGGTGCACGTAGTCGCTGTACTTTGATACGAGTGGGAATATAAATATGCATGTAGAAGCCTGTTCGCTGATACTTGAATTCGGCGCACGTACGACCTTCGTATCAACATTCGCAAATACATATCCTCCGAGATACTGGCCGGCCCAGCAGCCCATTGCAGCAGCAACCACGCCACTCCCGGGAGTGTAGGCAACGCAAGTTTTCCGTTTTATTTTGAGTGGCAAAAGAAAACTCCACAGAAATTGTTGCGTTGACGCAAGAAAGTCGGCATTTCACCAGTTGACAGGGCACAAATAACGTGTCACTGTCCAAAATTCCTGGCTCGTGCTGCGCATGTTTAATACTCGACCCCTGGAAGTAACGTGGAAATTATTCTGAAATATTTATTCGTGTATAAACTAATTCGCACCCACTTCTCCTGCCCAGGTTTATTGCGGGCTGTAATCTTCTGCATGCCTCACCAGAGCTGGCGTAGTCCTCGTCTTTTCTACGTTAATTCAGCTTCCACCTCTATTGCTACAACGCGTCTAGTAACGCAACAAGACACCTTGCGTTAGGATGTTGATGTTTTAGGTCTTGTCCTTGCTCTTTATGTTAGTTCTGTATTTTATTTATTTATTTTTTTACCACCTTGTACCACTGCTCCTCCAGGAGCTGTTTTGCTTCTCTGGTATCTCTTCTTTATGTAACACAAGTGCAGCAATGCTAAAGCGTGAAACTATTCTTGGGAAATTTTAAAAATAATAGAAGTAGAATAAAGAATCATTAGTTTTAAATAAATGCATGTGTTCCTCTCATTTCATTTTATTTCCCACAATAATTGCACAGCAAACTAGACGACCGGCGTAACGACTCCGAGATTCTGACGTAGGAATTGGCTCCCAAGCCCCTTTCCCCGTTTACAAAGAGCTCGCCACTGAATGAAACCAAACAAAATTTGCACAGAGGTCACAGCAATTACGCCGTGAGCAGATACTAGAAATAAAGAAGGTAGCCGTAAACACAGAAACATTTATTGTGGAGTCAAGGAAGCATGACAGAAAGTCATAAAAAAACATTGAACGTTGACAAAATAAACCCGAAACAGATCCAACAGATGTGTGACAGCATAATTAAAACAGCGTGGCCAAATGTTATCTTTGCACAAACAGCATATTTGCAGTTTATTTTTACCGGCTCAGGCGGCGTAGCGGATATTGCGTGAAGTTGCTTTTAGGTTCGATTAAATTTCATTTTGTGACAGGCGGTCTTGGCTAATAGAGATATTTTACAAAAAAAACGCTCGAAACTAGTCATCATGTCGTTCTTGCCTATGAGTTCGTAGGTGAGGTGGATAACCCTCGTCAGTAATACAAAAATTTTTGAAGACTACTTAACAAACATTTGTTAATGAACCTATTTATGTAGCCTTGGGGTTCATTTATAACAAGTTTGGAGGCAATCTAGTTTTACTGCACAACCCAATCTTTTTAGTCCTAAAATTCGAACCTGGCAAGATATAATTTTAATCGAATTTCAACGGTCAATTCAGGCAAAGTATCGAAACGGAACGCACCCTGCCCACGTCATACAAAAATTCCACGTGTTGACGTTTGTTACTAAGATTAGTTGATGGCATTTGGCGACAAATCCTGATATGTTACATCAAGAGAGATGCTTGTGCATCGGCCTTGATGAGGTATAAACAGCATGCCAGCAACTCTGATAGGCGCTAGTCGCTCCTAATTTAAAAGGACAAGTGCACCTGCCGTGGTTGGAAACAGTGCAAAGTGACTTATGCAATCGCTGAAAACTCTAGTGAAGAATAATGCGATAGCACTTCTAGGCACCTGGCAAATGGGCATCCTTACACGAATTACCTCTGCTCCGAGTGCTCGCATTAGAATTCTAGTTACAATTCAATGGGCGTTCCGGAGTGAAACAGTGTGCTCTTGCTAGTAATGCAGAGGCTGTGCAACATACATGCTCACCTTGAGATGAAGATTACGTTACGGCTTAGGTGGACCAAATATTTTGGCAAATACATTATGCAATGTGACTTTGATCGAAGTGAAACATTGCTTCGAGTTTTCCGGCTACCCTCTTGCGCCCCAAAATCCTTTCTGAAATCGACGGGTGCTCGAAGCTTCGTTACCTGAATGTCCCTGATCTAAAAAAGAGACGATTCCCCAAATCGCGTACTTTTTGAGTTAATAGGACGGTGAGGGCTAGAACAGCAGCGACAAATTTGCAAAAAAGGGAAGACTCACCCAAATAATCCATGATCAGTGATCTCTGGCTAACGTATGAGCGGCCGCGTTGCACCAGAAAAACGCTTCTTCTTCGTCTCCTTTTCGGTCTGCGCCCGGCTCATCGGACAGTTTACTACAGCAGCCGGTGAAAAATTATACTGTTCAAGACAAGATCGTTGGCAGATTCACAAAATTAAATAGCGGTCTTTTGCTGCAGTTTTTAGGAACTCCTTCTAAAAGCAAGAAAAAGGAAAAGCTTGTGTACGGTTTTTTGTTTCTTCATCGTCATCGCCAAATCCACTGCAAATATAGTACTAATTTTACACCGTCGACTGCAATACACTGGCTGCTTAAGTGCGCTTTGGCGTTGACGTTAAGCAATGCTAAACTTTTAAATCAAAGTCGCACGTTTGGCGAACCTCTGTGTGTGTTGCATGGTTATGGTTGTCTCAAAAAATCGCATATCACTACCATGTTGGAGGTAACTATTAGAAGCGGCGCACTTTCTGTGGTTTTTATATCGCAGGTGCCTGTGTTGTAAGAAATAGTTCGGCAGCCCCTTACGTTCTCTTTTGTTAGCCAGATATGATCATTCTAGAAAACCAAGTATAAATGTTAACAAAAGCGGTGTAACTTAATTAATCACTTCATTTTCCTTTTCAATGCGAAAACAGGAGACAGGACAAAAGCGGAAAAAGCTTCGAGAAGGTCCCACCCCCCCTTCCCCTATTTCACTCAACAGCAAGCATAGCGAACAGGATCTCTCCCAAAGCAGCCTAATAGACATCCAGAAAATATTCACAGCTAGCAAAAATTTCAAGAAACATCAATAACGCACTTGTCGTAGCCTAAATCGCAGATTGAGGGACGGAATTCACTGCGCTGTTCTGTTCGTAGGCAATTTCTTACCGAAAAAGTTATTTTCCTAAACAAGGGTGCAACCGAAGTGGTAGCGCATTTAAGTTACGGTGTCCTATGAGCGCGAGCAGGAAGGAAGGCTCGGAATAAAGGTATTAAACACGCGAGGTCTGCACAACATTACTAAGAAGGACGTGTACCCTTTGTCACGAATTGACAACGTACTCGACTCTATGAATACTTTGTTAAGCGCAAAAAGACAGACACAAGAAAGACGACAGGACAAGGCGCCTTTCTTTCTTGTGTCTGTCTTTTTGCGCTTAACAAAGAAAGCGCCTTGTCCTGTCGTCTTTCTTGTGTCTGTCTTTTTGCGCTTAACAAAGTATTCATGGATTCGCACCAACTAGCCCGCCAACGCATTGTACTCGACTCTCTTCACACACGCTTCATGCACAGTACTTTTCTTCCATAGACCTTCGGTGCGGTGAGAGAGAGAGAAGACCGTCTTAACGTCCGATGGACTCTACCAGTTCAACGTTAGCAATTTGGCTTGTGCAATGCCCTGGCCATATTCCAACGATTGACGGACTCCGTTCTTCGCGGTTTCAAGTGGTCGAGTTCCCTGCGCTACCTTGATGACATTTTCATTTCCTTGCGTACGTTATCAAGGTATCTACATAGACATTCAGTTGTTCAGTTACTCTGCGCATATTTTACAATGAAAGTCTTTAACTGACATTTAGCAGTTAGAGAGTATTGCTTTGGCCGCCTAGATATCAATGCACTTGGCGAATTTGTGGATAATGCAAGCATTCAACGTGATCCTGACAAAGCTGGCGGTGTTACGAACTTTCTCACATCTCGTTCTCCTCATGACGTCCGATTCTGTTATTTGCCCTTTGATCATTAAACACCACACATCATCGTCAGATTGCAAGAATACGGAACGCACGCATATTTGTCGCGGAATACAGCTGCGTAGGTCGCCAAGACATGCCTCTTCACCAACGAGGGCGCGTGTGAGGCTCCGAACACAGCTTCCTCATATGCTTGCATTTGCTTGCTCGTGGTTCTTTCTTTTTTTTCATTCTGACAATTTAAAGTGTGCTCGGACGCATGATATGTCTTTTTCTTTTTTTTATATGTCTAAAGCCACCAAAGAAAAAGTGAGGCATCAAACATGCATATTAGAATTTAATACTTGCTACTTGTAAAATTTTCAAACAAGATATAACCTTAAATGACGTGCTCAGCGATGAATGAAGTTCTTACTGTATGCAGAAAGGTTGTCCATAAGTGGTTATCTCGATGCATAAAAGAACTTAAGGATAAGGAGTGAGTGTACAATTCGTTCTGACTGGCATAAAACCAATATGTACGTATAGCGGTGACCTTATGCAGATATATACTCATGAGGTGTTTTCGAGGAGAATATTTATGTGAAAGTCAGTAATTTATATTTATTGATACTAACGAGGGAACTTATTTTGAGTGAAATCAAATTATTACATTTTTTCATGCCGGCCTGGGTGGGCAATCTGTTGCCACCTTACTACTTCGGCATACCTAATTTACTATTTAAACAATGTACAAAACATTACCAAAGTACACAAAATTATGCACTACGATGACGGGCAAGCTCCCTCTCTCAGCCATGACAGAAAACAAGGATGATCGACTTGAGTCTGTTTGATACTGTCAGCATCAGACATGCGGGTTCTATTTTGGATACTCTACATATAGAAAATAAGCTCACACAGGATGCACATGATATGTGAACTATTGTTGGCTCTCCTAAGGATATTTGAGTTAGTTGGGCATGAGCTGCATGTTGTTTGTGCATTTGTGCTGTAACAAGTTAGCTAGTTGATGCACAGCAATATTTTAGGAAAATGAAAAATGCATAGGGTAAGATAAACAGCTGACCAGCACCTGTATTCTATATGAAAGCAAACCATGATTATCAACTGACTTAGCAGTGAGTTCAGTGACCTCACATCGTTTGAAAAGGCTGTAGTTAGTGATTTTGTGTTTGTTTTTGTTCAATTAGTAGGTGCTTTAACATGCACATGACAACGAAATTTAAGGGGAAATGGCGCACACAAGCAGGGACGAGATATAAATCATGATTAAGCGCTCGTCTGTGTTTTCTATCTCGCCATACTCGTTTGCATCATTCCCTCTTGAGTATGGATACCAACACGCCCAACAATCTGTACTTCTATATGACAATGAAATAAAGGCTCATATGGCGGAACACTTGGCCGGAGAAGAAGTGACGAAGCATTCATTGCCATTTCTCTATTTTAAATTATGGGGTTTTACATGCCAAAACCACTTTCTGACTATGATGCACGCCGTAGTGGGGGACTCCGGAAATTTCAACCACCTGGGGTTCTTTGGCGTGCACCTAAACCTAAGTACATGTGTGTTGTCGCATTTTGCGCCCATCGAAATGCGGCCGCCGTGGCCGGGATTTGATCCCGCGAATGTTTCTTTATTTTAATAACGAACAAGCGAATAATTCCTTAGGTTCAGTTTTGTGAATAATGCGCTGTGTGGTCTGTATAAAACTGCAGGATTGGTGCGCTCTATTATCCATTCACTATTCAGGTAACCAAATAAATGATACCACCATGAGCACCTGCAAAAAAAACCCAAATATCTGCAGTCAAGAGGCCACAGTGGCTCAGCCTATAAGCAAAACGTAAAATTGTTCCAGAGGAAAACACGTATACAGGCGAATTGCGTATGCATTCACATGTGTTATTCAAATCCACACATCACAATTAAAATTTCACTCCTTGACGCATTGCTCGTCATTGGGCAGACATTGTTTCAGCGCTGTGCGTGGGCAGTAATATAACTTCACAAATGAAAACTGGGGTAATTCAGTACACTGAAGGCAACTTTGTGCGTGGCTTAGATAATATAATACTCCTACGTGGGGGTCAGCTTAGTAGTATCAGCCGGTTTGTTTAGTAGTTGTACACTGTTACGCCTGGGCTATGCGGTGCCAATGGGCACTACTATATTCTTGCAGGAGCGCTAGAACTGCTTCGCTGTGCACAAATTTCCCTATACCACTCACTGGCTTAAGCTATGGTGGTGCGGATTTGCCGTCAGAATGTGTTTTTAATTATGCATACTTGCTGAGCATTCAAAAAAAGCTTTTGAAATATAAGGTTGGATGCTCAGCTTTGCCGGTGTGACATTTTACATTTATAGCGGAAGGCCAGATCGATGTACAGGAAGGATACTACACAAATACTCGCGTTGCGACCTCGAGGTCACAATGCAGGTAGTTTACTGTGGTTTTTAGCTAAAAACCTGAGAAGCACTATGTAAATTCAGAAGTGTATTAAGTAAACTGAAACACCATGGAAAACAACATAACAATAAGGTGTACACATTTTTTGCCACATCAGCCCTTTGTGGTGCAGATCAAATACTTACGCACTATTTGTAGCTGAAACAGCATGCATTTCAAATTTAGAGCTCAGAATGATCAGTGCAAAAGATTTCCCATGTATCAGAGTTACAAATGGTACCTTGTCCAATGCTTTGTACACAGATAGCTATGTTTGGTGCAACTTGAGTAGTACATTCATAATGGACTAGTGCGAAGAAATCTGTTATGCACCTCTCTATTGATATTCTAGCCTCCGACACAGAAGTACAGACTGGAATCTTTCTTTACGTGAATATTCAAAAGGCAAGCAGGTTTTCGGCACCATACGTGTCGGTCTTCCACACGTGGTACTTATTGCGGGTTCTGAATGTGCATTCATTGCCGGTGGTATATCTTTCGTGTGAAAATAGTTTGCTCAAGGTGGTTTTACCTGTACATTTTGGACTTTATCCATAAGTTCTCTCTGCTCTATTTCTATATACCTCCTTCAGTAGGCGTATCTGTATGTGCCTTCACTAGCGCAGTAAATCTTATGAAAGCTGTGATCATAAAATAGAAAGCGTGCCCAATATAAACAAGAAACTCGCAGACAGGCGCATCATGACAAACCGGTTTATAAGGTGGTACTTCATGCAAAAAAGAGGTGAGGCCTGCAGACAGGACACAAGGCTAGACAAACACGCCACCGAAAGGCGCGCCACCTTCCCGATACGAGTCAGTATGGAAGACGGCCCAGTTCCGCCCGTACTGACTATAAGAGTCCTGGGCATGTTAATTCAACATAACACCCATAATTCTGAGGCGATTGTCCGATTACGGACGACAGCCCGCTAAATATGTGGCCTAATCAGACGAGTAGCCACACGACACCGCGGTATGAAGGAGGCTGATATCTGCCATTTGACGCAGGCTTTCCTGCTCAGTCGCGTCGTGTATTCCTTCCCTTACTACCACCTACGCCTTTCTGACAAGGAAAAGGTTAACAGCGTCATTCGCACAGCTCATAAAGCTGCCCTTGGTCTCCCGAGGTATGCGAACACTGAACGATTACTTGAGCTAGGTATATACAATACCCTAGACAAACTCGTGGAGGCCCGTAAAACAGCCCAACGTGAACGACTCTCCCGCACCGCAACTGGCAGAGTTATTCTAAGTAAACTCGGGCTGAATCCCGTTATGAATTCAGCAGGAAGAACAACATTACTCGGTGCGGTCAAAAGCAGTTTGGTTATAAAACCATTACCCAAGAACATGCTCTCTGGGAGACACGACAAGAGGTGGTCTGCCAGAGCCAAGGCCCTTCAGGAAAGGTACCAAAGCAACCAGCACACCGCTTATGTCGATGCAGCAAAGCAAAATTACCAAACTTACGTAGGGAGCGTCGTGACCGGAGAGGGAAGTATCCTCAACGCCGCGACCATAAAAACAGCGTCCACCGTGGAAGCGGAAGAGACTGCCATTGCTTTGGCCATCATGAATCCCTCCGTGCAAACTATCATAAGCGACTCCAAAAGGGCAATAGTCAACTTTTCGAGAGGCAGCATAGGCGTCTGTGCAGGGCGAGTCCTACGGGACTTTAATAATGAAAACACTGTTGAACTCGTATGGGTCCCTGCCCATTCGGGGAATCAAGGGAATGAGGAAGCGCACTGGGTAGCCCGAGGTCTAATCAACCGGGAGATGTGCCCCTCAGAAACTATTACAAGCAAAACAGGCGAATTTACCCGCCTCCAAACGCAAGCCTCACGCCAGCGCAAGCCTCGATCCTGCGTCGAATCCAAACTAAATCATTCCCCAACCCACATTGGCTAGCCATAATTACCAACGGGCAATGGAACCCAATATGACAAAATTGCACAAATCAAACATTGGCTACCCAAAATCACATTCTTTGGGGGTGCGAGGGCTTACCCCCTCCCAGGTCGCTCCTGCCAGCTCCCTCACAACAGACGTGGGAAGAGCTGCTCAGAACGCCGGAAGAAAAAGTACAAAAAGCCCTCGTTGCCTGGGCCGAAAGGGTCACTCCTCGTGAGGGGCCATTCTAGGACTCGGGCCTGCCAGGTCATAACTGAGCAGAGTCTCAATAAAGTTGTTACCACCACCAGAGATGTGGACAACACGAACGCCGACTATCAACTGAAGGGAGCACTGGGGCGTAAAAAGAAAGGACACAAAACTCATCTGCGCAAGCTCTGGAATGGTATCACCATGTGTCAGTCGGGTACATGTTCTATATGAGAGATAACTGTTAAGGCTCATAATCTCTTCCTTATGTAAAGTAATCAAAGGCTGACTCACGCACGCACTTCCACAACGCCTCGCCTCTTTTTTGCATAATGAATCCTTACTAACTAGCTCAGCTTTCTGTCGCTCTAAGATGCTACTATTCTACTTGTTTTCATTTGGGATAGCCCATGTGTTCCCACTTGTGCTGTCGCACGGTTGTGTCCGACGTGCTCACGAAGGTCCGAGTAATTCACCTTTCAAAGAATCAGTAGCGGTTGCTAAATGAAACATCGTCCTCGGATTGTGTCAATGACTTAACTACGTGTAGAAGGTTCAGCTGTGTGATTATTGGCGTAGCTGAAGTGATGTGTCAAACATTGTTTCCGCATACAATCTGATGGGCGAAAAGCATGCAGGAATTGGTCCTTCAGCTATTGGTTCAACGGTGGCGTTCCACTAATGGACTTTGAATAAGCAGATTTCACTTCATCGAAAGGCAGAAGATAAAATCAGCCTAGAACTCATGACACCAAATGCAATTACCATGTATGACGGAACAACAACACGTGACAGAACCATGAGCAGTGGAATTCATCTCACTAGCATACAAAGAAGTGCAGCTGCGTTCAGTATTTCAGAACCGGTATGCTAAACACAATCGTTTGTATGAGTTGTTTGGATGACCTAATGAACAAGATTCCTCTAATAAGCGATGGCTAAATAAAAAGCTGATGCGTCAGGTAATGTCACTTGTGTAAAATATGCATCTCACATGCAGCGGATACAGTCCATAAATTGCTTTACATACAGGTATGAAATGTCGTAACTGCATCACCTGGTATAATTCCAATACGGCAATCTAAATACCACATAGAACATCTTTGATGAGGTCTAGTTGGAGCGACATGCATTTATATAAGAAGTTGGGCCGTTTTTTTTTTAACACACACATGCACATATCCGCCAGGTAGGCATGCATTTGTGTTTACGTGTCATAGTGTGCTTCATATGAACAGCACAACTTATATAGTAAGACACAAAGACAAATGATTTTTCTACCAGTCTCACCCCTATTAGTTACGCAATGATCTTTTTCTCACGTCCAGCAACTCAAAAGCATGCATAAGTTAAAATGATGTTGCTTATCTAAGCTATGCATGGGTAACACTTTTAGAATATGTAAAAAAAAAAGAAAAATCCGTGCGTATTAGCCTAATATTGAGGCACTGATAATATTGTATCTGGCTGGGCAGTAAATTTGTGTCAAAAAAGAAAAATGCAGCACCCTGACCAAAACAGTGTGGCTAATATACTATATGAAGCAGACACTCTGCCGGCAGAGTCATTTGAACATTTGGCAAGCAGTTCGTCCTCATTTGCTGTCTTCAATCACGTAAGTAATTCTGACATAATTGTGAAAATTTGTGTTCAGAATGTTCCCTTGGCAGCCACTAGACACGCTTGATATTATGATAGCAGCTGAATTATGAAGTTCAATGCACTGTGCCTATGAACATGCTAAAGAATGAGAAACGGTGGACCGCTTCTTTTCATAGTCTGGCAGCGAAGCTGAAAACGGTTCAGGTAATGAGTGGAACCGTGGACTGTGCAAAATATAGATCAGTGAGATAGCCACTTATAGCGTCCAACATCCTACACCCACTATGATAGGTAGCAGTACGCTTGCAGCTAGATGAAAGTGCACCAGAAAAACGTTTAATGGACATACTTTGAAAACCCGTCAGTTTAATGCACATTATTTGGTAATTCCGGTCGGTAAAATGAAGAAGAGAACAGAAAATGGAGAACTTTTCAGCCACAAAATGCTGGTACTTGTGCTATTGTTCGCTCTAAACTGATGGCTGATCTCAAAACAGGTGACACGAACCAGAGAATCAAATATGGTGGATATAGAAAGTAACGGCAAGCTTTCGCTTAACCAACTCTGCCTGCCTTACTAACATGACTACAGCTGGCCTATCAAGAACTCTAGGCAAATTTTTTTGCACAATTCTGCTTGATGCTAGCAGAATATTATATATCGCCATACCTGTGACACTTACTTACATATTAGTTACTTTTATTTGTCTTACTTTTTTATTTTTACCTGCATATTGCTTTTTGTCAGGAAATGTAAAATTGGTCCTTAATCAGAATGAAGTATCCAGTTATTATCTATAACGTATTCATCTACCATGCCACTGGTTTATTCACAGACTCTGTGATGAGTGCCTTCGGAGCTAACACTAGAAGAAGGCGACGACGAAGGAATGAGCAGTCGCATGAGCCCGAGGGCCAGTATGGGAACGATGACATGATGAGCAGCAACGGAACCAGTAGCGGAAGAAGATTAAGATTACGAAGTAGCGAGCAGCGGTAATAGCTATTGTTGATGAGGATAGTTTTGATTGCACACAGGAAAATTTAACGAAACCTTTGTGAGACAGCTTCAATGTAACAAGTGTTCAATAAACCACTTCTCAAAAGGGTGGCCATCCATCTCTAAATGGTAATCGCCAACACGCTTATTGACCCAAAAGACGAGGTAGGTTACATTTAAGCCCTCCAGACTGCATCCGTGGATCAAAATGAGGTGACCACGTATGCCAAAAGTAGCTCGATTAGCACTCATTCTTCCTTCACGGAAACCGTCTTGCCGTGTCACAACATGGCCATCTTTCCACGCCTTTTCTTTTGTATGTCCAGCAGTTACTCGAGTCTCCTCTGAGTACACAGCTCCGCAATGAAAATGGTACGCACACATGGTTCATTTTACAGAGTAGACTTTAGTGAAACTGTTCCAATTCACAAGAATTGACAGCGTCCCAAGGCGCAGAGAGCACACAATTCAAGTAATAACAGCCTCATTAGCATTTCGTTGAAGGCTCCGCGGAGCACCTGATACAGTCTTTCTTAGACGCTACTCAGCCCCGCCATATTCCACAGATTGACGCATAATTAATGAGCGCTTGGTGAACATACCCTTTATGTTCCACATATCCTGCACTGTCCGCAAGGTACATACTGCGCCACACGACGATGTCTTGCCTTACCAAGAGGGCAGAGTTCCGTTTTCTCTTGCGGAAGGTGAAGCCAATGTAGTTTACCAGTCTGCACACAGTCCTTTAACTCACGCCTTGCTTCTGCATGTCGGGGTTAATTGACATATCCTTAGCTACTTTCGTCAACGTAGGCAGCTCGTGTTGCATGACATTTTGATGCAACTTGCGTCTCAAAGGACCAAGCAGGAAGTTGTCATACATCTGCGTTTTCGTCCTTCCATTTTTCTCAATGCCTCTTCCACGCCTGAAGTTACGTCTTCTCTGCTTTGGAGATAGCAGCAGACCTCTTAGAGTCTCTTCGTTTTTCCTACTCACGGAACGTACACTCACACCAGTCAAGCGGCTCAGTCCTTTTTGACGGTTGTGGGCCCCGAATTGGCGTGCGTAGTTGCAGCTGACACGCCGCATACAATTTGCGTTGTCTGCTTAGACAATCATTTGTAAGTGAAGTTCGTCGCAAGCTTCTGTGGCGAGTGGATGTGTAGGCCAGGAGGTGACGAACTCTCACCTCAAGACATGGTCACCATTTTTCCTTTTAGGTGCCCGCAAAAAGTCAGTCGTTCTCACACGTAAAAAAAACGCGAAATGAAAAATCATGAATTTAAAAATAATAAATACCGGCCTGGTGTGTCATGCGTCCCTATCTAGCCTAGCCGTTTAAGGCTGATAAATCACCTCCGCCTAATCTTGGGGCCACGGCTGGGCACCGCACCATTAATTTCGAAGGTAGACTCACTAATTTGCAAAGCCAATTTTGATAATTTTCAAAGGAGCTTAGCGCCACTAGTGGATACAGTACAAAGCTTTGTTCGAGCAATAAATGTGTCGCTTGATAACATGACCACGTAATTCGCCGAAGCTAAACATCAGGGAGACTTGGCACAGTCAGTTAAAGCTTCTAAAACTACTACACCATACGAACGACCGTCGGCTACCCCAACACCTCGCCCTACACAGGCACCATCCCAAGTTGCGCTCTATTACCCAAACCCACATGCGCAGCTATACGCACTTCCTCCTCATGAAGCAACGCAATAATTACATGATTTGTCAATGGAACTGCCGGGGGCTCCGCCGCATGAGAGGGAATCTCCAGCAGTTTTTTGAAAGCACAGCCGCTCTCGATATTATTGCCCTGTAAGAGGTCATGGGAGAAGCGAAGTTAGCCGGCTGCAAATGTTATAGCTCCACAAACGCTAGGTAAAGTCCTCGCATAGTCACATTACTTTGTCGCAACCATCCGTTATTGCAACTCACCTTTGACGAGTACAGGAGTATAGTACATGTTTTGTTATAACTCCATCCACGTAAAAGAGGCGTCTCGCGTCCCTTTGTCCTAAAAATATATAGTCGCCTAAAATCTCGTGCTCATCGCTTTCGCACACTCTTCGCCAAGACACTACCCGGCTGGTACAGCACAGGAGCCTCCTGATCGAGGGTGAATTTGTTTCTGCCCTCATAGGCTGGGTGTACCTAACGTCTACAACCAAAGGCAAAGACCTTTTGTTGCAGGCACAATAACACCACCTTATTTAAACTACAGACCAGAGCTATCCCACTCGCATAGGTACAATAACAACGAGGGACACAACTACAGACCTTACCTTCATTCACAATATTCCACAGCCCTAAGTACGTGGAAGAGCTTGAAATGTTGAACAATAAGCTTACGCGTCTCGATAGCCCACCGTTGTCGGAGGACGTTATTTTAGGCTCTTGGCCAGACGCTCAATCAAGTTTCAAGGTCACCCAGGCGGTACTGAACTTTTTGAAAAGTGCGGGCCTGCATTGTAGGCTTTGAGCCGGCGAAATTGCTTGCCATATGTTTTACATCCTCCTTCTCTCGTCATTGTCATCCGTCATGCGGCTATTTCTTTCATCTTTCTTCCCTCTTCCCTTTCCCCCAAAGCAGAGTAGCTAGCTAGAGAAAGATACCTCAGGCCAACCTCTCTGCATTTCGTATCATTAAACTTCTCTCTATATAGATATTACACCTTAAGAAGGGACTATTGCATCATCCAATGGCGGCTACAAGCAGGCCCAGCCAAGCCTGTAGGAAAAAAAATGTCGCTTCACTAAATGGGACAGATTCTGTGCATACAGAGACCAAATCGATATTGGTCATGCAGATAATCTAGAAGAATGCGCCTCGGCAATAATTGGAGACCTCTCCGCTGTAATGGAGGAGGTCTCCTAGTCTGCCGAATTGTAGGTAGTGGATTCTCATCTTCTCCACTTATACCAGGCTCACAGCAGAATTCAGAACAGAGGGTGCAATCAGCGACTAAATAAAAAAAACTTATGATTAGGGTTGGACAGTTGCACCAACAAATCGCTGCATATGCTCAAAAGCTGGTCTCCCTACAGCGGGATCAAATTTGCGATGATATGCTAGGGCAGCTTAGCCTCTCTCGTATTTGGAAGCTCCTATGGTACTTTCTAGAACCGGCCAATCTCCTTCGCGTAGAACAGCTATTTCAAGGCAGCCGTGCTGACCTAATACAATCCCTCCAGATAACATATATAGCTTCCCACCTATCGAAAGTTTACCCCGACTACACAGGCCGCGTAAATCCCTCAATGGATGCTCCCATCGTTGAGGCAGAATTGAGGGCCGTGGCGCTTCAGTTAAATGCCAAATCTTTTCCAGGAGCAGATCAAATTCCGAATAAAGCTCCAAAAATTTAGGCGATACCACCATTAAGGCTATAACGGAATACATGAACACATGTTAAGAGAAGGCAATGCTCCCACAGCAATAGAAACAAGCGAGGATGATCTTCACACCCAAACCAGGCAAAACCTTACGTTCACAGAACCTCCGCGCCATTTCGCTAATCTCTTGCTTAGGAAAGTTAATGCAGCACGTCGTTCTTAAGAGACTCGGCAGCCTTGTCAAAGACAACAACCTGCTCCCCCCCATGATCCGGCTGCGCCTGGAACTGTCGACTCAAGGCGCCATGCTCCGTACTCAGCGTGACGTCCTGGATCGAATCTTAGCGGCGGGCACTAAGGCAAGCTTGAGGTTAGACTTGGCAGCAGCCTTCAGTAATATTACGTGTACAGCTATCCTACAATCGCTACATTAGGATAGTCGCGAGGCCATGCACTTACTCGAACACCATTTATTTAGGCAGTCGAGGGACCCTTCAAGGATCGGTTTTGTCTCCCTTTAACTTAAATCTGCCCTTGAGAGCTTTACCACCTCTACTACTCCCAGATGCCAGATCTAAAACATAGCATCTATACTGATGACGTCACCCTCTGGGTATCTAAAGGGAACGATGCACCCTTACAAGAAATCCTACAGCACGCAGAGCAAATGGTACACGTCTACGTCAGATCTAGAGGAATGGAATGCGTGCCGCATAAATCACAATTACTTCTACTTCGAGAGCAGCGCAGCAGTAGGGGTATTCGCAGCCCCCAAATGAAGATCGCACTCTTAGCCGGAGCGAAGCCGATCCCAGAAGTCCCTAAGATTAGGACCATCAAATTTTATATACACAACAAAGGGGCGCAATGCTGAAACGCTAAGCAGGTTCGAAAAGGTGACACTACAAACAATAACACTCATAAAAATGATTACTAACAAGCACACGGACATGGAGAAGATGGGCTCTCTCCGACTTGTGTAGGCCTCTGTTCTGAGCAGAATTACGTACTCTCTGCCATACCTGCGCTTAACGCAAGCTGAGATGTCCAGGGTAGAGACACCTCCACGGAGGGTGTCTAGGGTGGCCCTCCGCCCATCGATACGCACCTCTAAGGAGAAGATTCTCGCCCCAGGGCTGAGTAATTCGTCATAGGAGATGGTGGAGGCCCTCTCACAGCGTAATATGAGAGGTCGCGAACTCCGGCCGGTCGCTATATTTTGGCATAAGCCGGCATTCATTACACCACTACCTTAACCCCCAAAATCAATATATCCCCCATTCAAAGACCACATCTCAAGAAACTCCACACATCTCTTCATATGAACCCGACCCATCACACGGAAAGATGGGTGGAACGGGTACAGCGGATTTCCAACTAATTAGAAAAAAATGGACGAATACGTTTTCGGTCGCAGTGGTCAACTATGCAAGGTAAACAATATGCGGAGCTTCCATCAAAGCTACTAACCCGGTGGAGGCGGAACAGGCGGCCATCACCTCGACCATAACCACTACTCCCAACGTTTTCATTATCAACGCCTCTATATCCACTATTCGCAATACTATTAAAGGGCGCAGTTCCCAACTACCTAATCAAATAAATATAGCACTGTCCAAATTCCTTGCGCCGCAGCCCCCTCCTCACTCCCCGGCAATGAGGTGGCATACCAACAGGCTCAATATTTCCCCTCCCGAGCCAACAGCTCAAGCCAGGTCAGAATGAAGAATGACGAGATAGATGAATTTGGATGGTCGACACGAGACCGTATGGTGACGTATAATGAAATTGCGCAGTACTATACAATATCCTAACCTTAATACCCTCCAGTTCAATGATCAATAACCAAACGGCCGGAGCTCAACTGGAGGCAGCTCCAGACAGAATGCTTTTACTTCTTTTAGAAAACACCGACGCAATTGTGCGACTACATTATTTAGCAATAGCCCTCGACTAAATGGCCTCTGTAGCTTCCGCTTCATTGTGAAAAAAAGCTGTACGCGAGTATACGTGACGATTTCCCTCCACTCCGTTCCAACGCGGAACCGTTGCCAGATGGGACTATGACTTGGCACCTTTGAAGGCGCCGCGTCCATGAGCTTTCGTGTAGTAATCAACCCAGCATCATTCGATACATTAACCCCGGTTCCCCCCCCCTCAACCCTGGTTGACTGGGCGGGGGGCTTTGGTTCGGGCCAACGGTCCTTCCCGGACACGGCGACTGTTGCGGGGCAGCAACACTGATTTACTGCACTCAACACACAAATAAGCCATGTCAGTCTTACAGGACAGAAGCCTGACTCACCCTCGGACTGCCTTGACGCGAAACAGGCCAAAGCATACAACCGTGGAGAGCACCAAAGCAGTCCGTGGAGCAGCACGACCACTTAGGGTGCGCCACCACCGGTTACAGTTCTGGGTTCCACTGAGCCAAACAAAGGCCCGTAGATTGACTGGCACACACGGCCGAGTCGAGCGACCTTAGGAGCATGCGTCATAACTTAATGGATAGCTTTCCACCTGACTGATCAAAAATCACTGCAAGACAAGCCCACATTTCGAGAAACTTCTCGCCCAAGCGGTGCCGCTCCCGGGTGAGATGGAACCAAACCTCCTCCCTTGCTTTTGCAAGCAGTTCGTGAATGCCCGGTGCCCGGCCCCCGAGAACTGCATCGCGGCGTGCCAACCAAAGTTGGTAGGAGCACGCGGCCAGAAGAAGCACGAACTGGTTGATCGCCTGACTAGACAAATGGTGCAAAAATCGAACTCTCTGACGAGGAACGCCTGGGAGATTAAAAAGACTTGCAATCCTTTGGAGAAGAGCTGCAGGAAGGAAACATTGCGCAAAGGCATGAACCGAGTCCTCCCGAGCGCCACAGAACGGGCACACTCCACGACCCAGGACGGCTGCGAAGGGCCGGTAGCCCGACGGTAGGCACCCTCGTGCCAGGCGGTACATGAACGTAGCTCGCCTAGCGTCGAGGAAACTGGCCGTGATGAGCTTCCAGTTTGGCCTGTGAATGGACAGGTCATACATTTGGCAATGTGGCGTGAGACCTGGGGTGAGGATATCTACTGATTCTTGGAGTGGAGTTGAAATTACGTCGATATCGGGGCGAACCGTGCGGAGGCTTACCAAAGAGTTGGCAGCCGCCGCATAAATGGTGGGCGGGGAACCTGAGCGAAGAACACAGTGGGAAAATGTGCCGTGTGAAAACAAGCAGAGTCGGGTGCCAAGGAAAAATGAGGTAAAGCTTCGAGTCAGGAGCATATCCAAGTTAAGAGAAACCTGGGTCTATCTGACGAGTAGCGCAGTAGCCACGATACCTAGGTCGGGAATTCTGAGTCCTCCCTTATCCCTGGGCAACTTGAGCACCCGCCTAGCTACGCAACCCTTTTTACCCTTCCAGAGAAAGCGAAAGAAGACCCTCTCCAAGACGTGCTTGATTCGGGTTGGAACAGGAAACACACACGCCACATAGGTCAGGAAGGAAAACATAGGTGAGCGCAGGATTGTCGCTCGAGCAGTCGATGGGCATGACAACGCGCTGAATTCTCGAATCCTGGTTTCAAGCTTCTCCTTAGCATGTTGCCAGTTTCAAGAGAGAGACCATCTGGTTCGAAGTGGAAGCCTAGAATACGCAGCCGCGTTCTCACGGGGAGACCATGAACGGGCTGCGTGCTGGATGAAGTGCAGTTCAAGTACATGGCTGCACTTCTCGACCTATTCAACCTTGAACCGCTCGCCTTGCAGTAACAGTCCATGACTTCCAAGACGCCGCAAGCTGATGCCTTGTCCGGGATGACAATGTACAAGTCATCCGTCTTGGCAAAAAGTGCAACCGGAGGGGAACCTAGTGGGAGGAGGAACCTGCCCATTCTGCTGCCATGGAAGCTCTGCAGAAGCGGTTCAAAAGCGAGTATGTAGAGGACAGCTGAGAGAGGGTCCACCTGCCGTACACCACGTCCCACAATGAACGCCTCCGAGACGCGGTCCCGTATAACAGCAGAAGTCGGTCGAGAATACAAAGTTGGACCATCTGCCGAAAACCCACACTAAAACCAGCCTCTTCCAGAACACGGAAAATGTACAGTCGTCCAAAAAATTTATGGACCACGGGGTCTCAGAAAATGTTAAATATACGAGCAGCCTTTAAAAGTAGCCAGCAAAACCGTACATCACAATGTTCTTCGCATATACCAGTAAATGCTGGAAATGGGAATACCAGGCTGCATTTGGAGGCTGCGGAGATATTCCGCCTTTTTCAGGTCTCTTGGTCCGTAAACTGTTTTGGTCGACTGTACCTATGGCTAATCATGTTGAAAGACTTCTCCTGATCGAAAAAGCAAATAGCTGGATGTTTCCTGGCATTTGCCCACAGGAGAAGGTCCCTCACTCACCCTATTCACAGGAGAAGGTCCCTATTCACCGTGAAGATGAATAGAGTGCCGTTGGACACTATTGCTTGGTTTGGACCCAAAACAGTGCTGAGCACTGGTGTGAGTCGCACACAGGCACTTTGCAATGAGCTTATAATTGCAGTTCAGAAGCGTAATTGAACGCCATGCTCTCAGAACGAGCTCCTCGACTCGTCCTTACAGAGTGATGCGCATACAGAAAGAGAGCCTCATGGGTGCGGACTGCGTATGGAGCCAAATCATGATACATACGTTTGTAGGAGTCTCGTTTTAGCATCAGCAAGGCCAGAAGCTTACCCTGCAATATTTTTAAAGCTTGAGTCCCCTGAACTACCACTATTCTCTATTTTGAAGCCACGTGAAAATACTTCGCATGTAGCAGCGAAACTTATTTTAAATCTTGGATAACATGTTATCACAGTTCACTCTACAGACAAATATCACTGGTCACTTTCTAACCGTTCCTCGAGATTGTATTGTTCGCCATAGTTCAGCGCAGACATTCTTCGGACAAGGTAGTCGCTCTTTTACCCTTCTGACAAGAGCATCCCTAACGACACCGTTAACCGCAGTTCGCTCTGTAACACAGCAGACGAAACGATGGTTAGCCGGCTAACCACGGTCACTGTCACCGCGGTTGCCGTTAACCGGGTAGTTGCACATGAGGCAAGCCGGCATGCTAACCGCGTTTGACAGCTTGGCAGCCTCTGTTGAGGGGAGCCGTCAGCTCGGCAACCGAGACCTCAGATGGCAGATCTATCGTCGGCGGAATGCAGTCCTCGCAGCCTGCCTCCGAAAAGCGCGTCAGCTTGCCTAACGTGGACCCGGCGGTGCTGATACCCATATGGGACGACAGTGTACCCGCACAATTCTAGCACAATCTGAAAGCCCGCCTTTACGCCTTACAAATTCTCAATAGTGACTATTTATCCTTGTCTACCGCAAGAAGTACTCGAGCTAAGCAGAGCTAACGCCGTAAAGAATACAAACTTTATTGCGATAATTTCAGTTATGCAGTTTTTGTGAGCACAGTAAGGGAATGAAACATGTTCTCCGATGATCTTGAGGACTGCCTGTCCAGCCAATATTGTGAGCTATTGCGAGCCTCTGTGAGCTATCTGATTAGCTTTTCTGTTTCTCGAATGATCGATTCTAACCTACCGTTAATGGTTATTGACTTTTCTATGCCACGGTAACGTTATTATGGTCGCAAGTGTCATTACCCATTTTTTTTATTGAATGAGAATTAATTTTTGTCCTTTAACTGTATTCCTACAGCTCGTTGCATAGTGCTTGATAATTTTCACGGATGATTGTTTAGGTCCTCTGTAGTACTTGGCTGTTTATACATGAAACACCATGTAACGTGTTTCGATAACCTCTCTTGAAATTCTACTAATTTATGCAGATCCCACGTATATCTTATAAATTATCTGATGCAGGAAAACGAAATGCATAAATCTTGCCAGTTTTTGCCCTGTCTTTGCCATAAGGAAACCTGACCCGCGCACTTGTGTTGTGCAATGCGACAAACACCGTGATTATGTCCAAGAGTTAGTTTGCGTTAGCACGATAAAACTCTACGAGTGACTGCGGCCTAGTGGTTAGGTGTAGGGATACTGTGCTCTGTGACCGATGTCCATATAGCCCATAATTTGTTTTTACAGTGTAGCAGCTTATGGCGACGTTTCCGTGTATTTTACAGCGAAGCAGTTCATACAAACCCTGTGCCGTCGTGGTCGGAGTTGGCTAAAACTATGACCGTCGGCAATGGCTCGAGTGTCATCGTCTTCACAGCTGGCCCCGTTGCCACTGGTATTTCCAGCGTAGAATTTTAATTTTCGCATCCTTTCTAATGGGGAGGCGGTGTTTATGGGTTTATGAGCCATTTATTGCTTTACGTGACGCATCAATGTAATTTCGAAGCAATTTAATATTGAAGAATCGCATGCGACTATGCCGGGCGGATGCTGCTAACTACGCCACCGAGCAAACTAATGACATCTAACGCAAGCGACAACGGCCGACTGCGGGCATACCGTCACGGGCGTCATTCTTTCAGTTGCAGCCGAACGTGCGTGTCGCATCATGAAGAAATACAAAGAGGTCAATTGTCAAACCAATCCAATGAATCGTCAAAACGATCGTCGCGCCCGCATCTCCAGCGCTGTACCTTGCGTCCAAGATGCGGAGCTTTGGATTGGTGTGGCCACACATTCCATCCTGGCTACAACTATGGGAAGACCACTAGTAGTGCGTGCTCTTTTTTTTTTATTCAGATACCCTAAAGGCCCTTATGAGCATTAAATAGGGGGGGGGTTAAAAAGAGGATATTTCAAACACAATTAGGGGGGGAAAGGCAATAGAGAACATCGTGGCAAAAATCACCGAATACAAGAAAATATAAAAAGAAAAAAAGGAAACAGAATTGCATACATGATGAAAAAAAAAGTACACTCCGTAGAAAGCATGTAGATACACTTGCAATGCGTCAAAGGCATAAAATTCTGCTTTTACCCAACATGCGCAAAACTGCGCTTCAAATTACTTACAAATGAGTCATGATCACGTACAGAAGCAATTTCTTTTGGCAGCTTGTTCCAGTGATGAATAGCAAGAAAGAGCGGTGATTGTCGCAGGAGATTCGTACGCGCAAACATGGGACGCACTTTGAAGGGATGGTCGAGGCGAGGGAAAATTTTCTTTGGGGGTTTGATATGGGATGCTGTAAAGGATGAGGGCGTATGATACAATGTGTGGAAGTGGGAAAGCAGTGCTAACAGTCGTCGTGTTTCTAGAGACGGTAATTGGAGGGACTCTTTGATAGCCGTGATGCTGGATGTTCTAGAGTATGTTCTAGTGATGAAACGTGCTGCTTTATTTTGTAAAGATTCCAGCTTGTTTATTAGGTAAGTCTGATTTGGATTCCATATTATGGAAGCGTATTCAATCTTTGAGCGAACTAGAGCTGTGTAAGCTAATAATTTAGTTGACTGATTTGCTAAATACAAATTTCGCCTAATGAATCCAAGAGTTTTATTTGCTTTCGAAATTATTTCATCAATGTGATCATTCCATGTAAGGTTAGAAGTTAAATGGACTCCCAAATATTTTAATGTAGACACATTCTCTATGCATATGCTGTTCATAAAATATGAACTTAAGTGAACGTTACTGGCTGTGGTAAATGTCGTTGTTTTTGTTTTAGAAACATTAATTTCCATTTGCCATTGCTCGCACCAAAGTGAAATTTTGTTTAGGTCGACCTGTAAAATATTAGTGTCTTCAGAGGTGTTTACTTGTCTGTAAAGAACGCAGTCATCGGCAAACAAACGAACTGTTGAGGTCAGGTTGTTACTGATGTCATTAATGTAAATTAAGAATAATATTGGGCCAAGTACGGATCCCTGAGGAACGCCAGATTTAACTTGTGCTAAAGCGGAAAAGTGATCATTTACGGAAACAAATTGGTAGCGATTGGTTAAAAGAACTTGAGATCCAATTAACAATTTTACCATGTATGTTAAGCCGGCTAAGTTTCATCATTAAGCAAGAATCGGGAACTTCATCGAATGCTTTCTTGAAGTCAATAAATATGGCATCGATTTTTATGGAATCGTGAACAGGTTGATGAAGATCAGTTATAAGTTCAAAAAGCTGTGTTTCACAAGAGCGTCCTTGCTGAAATCCATGCTGATTGTTAGAAAAAAAAGTTATGTTCAGATAAATATTTCATAACTGCGGAAGATATGATATGCTCAAGTAATTTACATGGAATACTAGTCAAGGATATAGGTCTGTAGTTTGAGGGCACTGATCGGTCACGTGATTTGTAAATGGGAGTGATACGACCGACCTTCCAGTCATCTGGTACAATTCCTGTATGTATTGATTGCTGGAAAAGGCCGGCTAATACGGGAGATATTATGGGTTTAGTCATTTTAAGCATCTTTGTGCAGATGCCGTCTGGACCTGGCGCTGAGTTATTTGAAAGTCGATCGATGGCCGATTCTATTCCCTCTGGTGTAATTATGAGATCATTCATAGATGAGGTAATTGAAGAAAACGTAAGGTCAGGTGGATTTGGATTTTCGTTTGCGAATACAGAGCTGAAAAACGAGTTTAATTCAGTCGCAACTTCAGATGGTGAGAGCAGCACACCGTTATTAACGATTGGTATAGTGGATTGAGAAGAGTGTTTAGGGTTGACTACTTTCGAAAACTTTCTCGGATTGTTCATTACCATGCAGACGATGTCACCGTTAAAGAACTTGTCTTTAGATGCTTCAATTTCAGCTTTACATTTACTTGATTGTTCTCGGTATCGCTGCCAATCACCATCCGAGTGGGACAACTTAGCTTAAGAGTAAAGGCGTTTCTTTATATTTATTGCTCTCTTCACATGGGACGTGAACCATGTGCGCTGTGTTGATGACGTTATCCCAATTTTGGGAAGGTGCTTTTGTTTCAGATCAGTAAGCTTATTTCGGATAGCGAGCCAGTTATCATTTGCATTGCGATAAGCCATGGTTTCCAAGAACCACACAGAAAAATATGACAGCTCTGTAAGAATCGCGTCGATATTTGCACGGGAGTAATCGTAAATAGATTTCTTTGCTTTTTCTGGTTTACTACTTTGCAAAAGGTATTCACAGTGTACTACGTTCTGGTCGCTAATACATTCAAGGACGTGGACAAGCATATTTTCCGGTTTGGTTGTGAGGACTTGATCTAGAATAGCGTTTCCACGTGTTGGCTTGCAAACTATTTGATGCAGATCAAATGAACAAAGAACATCGAGAAATTCCTTGCATTCGCTCTTCCTTGCGCAACCTAGGGGCGTACACGTCTGCCAAATTATTGTAGGGTAGTTGAAATCACCAGCAAGGACTATAGGTGAAGTTGGATACTTGTCTTGGATTAAAGTTAGGGAATGATTATGACTCTCGATGAATTCAGAACTAGAATCAGGCGGACGGTAACAGACCCCGACTGCGCAAGTCACGGAGGGACAGACCTGAAGTGAAATCCACAAACTTTCAATAATTGACTGCGTGTCAACAACGCGAGCACGTAGATTAGATTTCACGGCAGCTACAACACCGCCTCCCCGTGCGCCCACCCTATCATTTCTAAATATAGTAAAGTTTCTAGAGAGCGACAGCTCGTTGTCCCCAATATCGGGTGTAAGCCAAGTTTCCGCCCCAAGAATAATATCTACAGAACAAGCCTCAATAAATGCACATAGCTCGTCTTGTTTGTGAAACGTGCTTCGAAAGTTGCACACCAGGAGTGACAATGAATCACCTTGATTAGCATGACTGTGTCAATCATTCTGGTTATTTTCGTCCCCTCGTGCGCCAACAGTAGGTTGCTCACTCACCCGACATACATCGGCTTCATTGCGCGTAGAAAGACAAGCTACTTTGTTTTGTGATGAATGAAAGGTGTAACATTTGCTTCCAAGAAGAAGTTTATCGTAGACCACAGTATATTTTTCATTAGGCTTACGTACTTCGCGTGCGAAATCTCTGAGTTTTTTCCTGATGAGCTGCATTCGGGCCGAGAAATCTTCTTCAATCCACACGCGTGACTTCTGGAGGTCCTTCAATTTGGAAGCATTTCTTAAAATGATGCTCTTGTTTTTAAAACTCAGAAATTTCACGACAATTGGTCGGATGTGACCTGCTTTAGGTCGACCTATTCTGTGGGCTCGCTCTACTTCGCCTGCATTGAAGCCTAGCTTAGTTAACACAAACTGGTTGATGATGCGTTCAGTGTCAACCCATGCTTCTTTTGGTTCTTCTGGGATTCCCTTAAATATTACGTCATTTCTGCGCATACGGTTATTTAGGTCATCAACAACCAGATTGGCCTGCTCCAACTGTTTCGTTTCTATGGTCTTCAGCTGCTCTTGCGATTCCTGAACGGCTGAGTTAACGGTGGTGACGTCATGACACAGGTTATCAACTGCTTTTAGTCGCTCTTCGACACTGCTGAGTCGCCTTTTGATGTCAGTGACGCTCGTTTGAATATACTTTAGTTTGTTTGAAGTGTCTTTCTGAAATTTTTCATTTGACAACGTTAACTCTTTAACAAGCGCGAGAACTTGGTCCACCTTATCCGGGCCTGGGTTGGTCTCTACGTCGCCAGCGCAGAGTATCAAATGTGCAATACAAAACAAAACCAAGGAACACCGTCCACCCATGCGCCAGCAACTAGTAGCCAAGGCAGGCCTAAGCCATATTGGCGAACAACCACTGGCAAAATGGCCATGCGCTACAAAGCGGCCTATCCGCGCACGGTAAGTACACAGATCAATGCCCATGGTGAATCAAACGACACTCGGGATTTGCAGCCTAAACATTACCAAAGTTGAAGAAGCTCTCGTCACAACCCACTCACCTATGATACATGAAACAATAATGCGTGAGCTGCGAACAGTCGGCTGCAAATCCCGTTCGGTGCTTGTCATTCCCGCTTCCTGAGCAAGAAGCGGCCTACCGCGGGCATCAACGAGAGTTGGCATAAGAACGGGTTCCATCTCTAAGGCCACTGACGCGCAAAAAAAGAAACACTAGAAGAACAACAAAAAAAACGAAGCGCTCCTAAAGCGTGCTCACCAAGCGAAGCATGCGCAAGGGAAAATGAGGTGAAAGAATGGTGAAACAAAAGATTTAAAATATAGACTGGTTGCGAAGTTTGGCTTGCATGGTGTAACACTCGGTGTAACTCACACAGCTTCGCTATTCGAGCATCTTGATGGTCTGGAAGGGGCACTGATGTTTTTGTTCTGCGTGAACAAAAAGTATAATCATCATCACCAATGGTTCATCACCATCATCAAGTGGCCATATGGCTGGCGCGCCCGTAGTACACGTTGGCGTTGGGTACATTGGAAGTAGCTGGAGCGGAATTCTGGAACTGCGTCCTCCCAGTGGATACTCCCATTTCGCCTGCTCCTTAAGTGCTGATTGGCTTAGTTTTAGTACCTGAGGGAAGGATCCAGTTAGTCTTCTCGCTGGTACACCTTGAGCCAATAATTAGCGGCTGAAATGAACATCCACTGGGTTTACTATCCTGAGCAATATGAGCGGGAACACAGCAGCGCGTGTGAGATAGCCTCCAACCCTGCCATGGGCGATACCTTGTGGCCGCTGTTGGAAAGAAAGTGGAAAGGATGATGCTGTTCTATTGACAACTGGCAGCCCCACTATCCATCTTTTTATAGAAAGTGTGGAACTTCGCCAGCGCACATTGATGAAATTATTTGATGTTGCGGTCACTGATAACATTGTGGACCGAAGTGTCGCCAATAGCAGCACTCTTTTGAAGCATAAACATTCGACAGCAACTTCCCTGGCAAATATGTCCGGCTGTCTGGAACGCGTGACGCGATGCGCTCCATTTGCGCTCCACCTTCATTTCAGTTCCTGCATTCCCACAACAAGCGGCGACTGGAACCACCTTCCCGCTTCCGTTTTTTCAATTGTCAATGCCAACGAATTGAAAAACGCCTGTTTTAACAACTTGCTCTCACCCTCCTACGCTGCTAATATGCATATTCTTTTTTGTTTTGATGTCTTCCACTTCTCTGTAATGCCTCGGCCCTGGGATAAAATATATGAAATGAAATAATATATAGATCAAGTCGTATGGGGAATGCTTCGCGTTAAACGCTGGGACGGGCACGTAAGAGCTTCGCGGTCAGAAAAAACCACGATTAAAAAAATTACTCGCTCAGTTACTGTGCACTTAACCATCTATCGGCATTTCGCTGGCTATCGGCGGCCACTTAAATGCCGTAAGCTGCCGTTTTCGACAAACGCAGGCGCGTTGAGAGAGCCAAAAGTAAGCGGAAGAGCGTCCCTCTTTCCTTTCTGCTTCGCCGTGCTGTAAAGATTAAATGGGCCTCATCTTCGCCACACGTGAACTCCAAGAGAGTAAACATGTCGCAAGATACTGGGAACGGTGGCTGACAAACGCCACGTAACGAGTTTAAGGACTTGCTCTCGCAATTTTTATGTTAACTCAAACTGGCACTTCTCAAATGTCGCTTGCTCATTACTCTACAAATTGAATTATCGGGTTTACGATACGGGAAAACCCCTCTGATTTCAAGTCACGCTACAATGGTCCAGTCTGGAGGAACTATATCAATTTGGCACTATTTATCGCGCACCTAAATCTAAGTACACAAGCGTATTTTATTTCTATTTTGTTGCATTGTGTTTCTATGAAAATTCACGCGCCGTGGCCGTGTTTGAACAGATGACCTTAAGCACTGACCTTAGGCATAAAGCTACGCGGAGGGTATCACACTATAAGCTCTGCAACATTTAGCCATAGAGTTAATCTGACCAAACTCTAGAGCAAAAAGCTTCCTAGAGCGCCCGTGCATTGAAATCGGCAACTGCAAGGACGCCGCCATGTTCCTACTCTGCGCCGCCACACAAGCGCAGACGACCAGGTTAAATTCAGACGAGACCCGCCGCCGTCGCGACACGGAGCCTCCCTCAGTCCGGTTGCGTGGTTTAGTTCAGGCACCTCCAAACGCACGCTTTAACGCACCTAAATATTAGCTGAAGATTTTATAAATGGCTATATGATCTTCATGAAAAATATGCGGAATGAGCTTAACACGTCGTCGATACGTACGTGTTAGCTGTAAATGCCAGTTTTCGATTCATATAATGATTACTTTTAGCGTGACAAATTTGAGTCGTATGGAAACATGGCAGTGTCATTATGGTTGTCATTTTTAGCGCAGATTTATTCTAATGCGTTTAGCTGTAAAACCATTGTGATGTCGGGAACCTGTTTTGGCTGTGGAACGCTGTGGTTGATTGAAGTATCGGCTCCGTAATTTTTTGTGTGCTGTGTCCAAATTTTTGCCTCGACTGTTCTGATTTTTGGACCACTGGTGAATTAAGTGACCCGCTGTCCAACGACACCTCTTCAGCGGAAATCGGACCTGTTATCTTCAGTTCATGGCCGATTATTCAAGACATCCCAACCCCCGTGCCCCTGCCGCGCAACGCCGGCAACGTGCGTCGGCGGTAGCAGCTACAGCAGCCATGACTTAGGACGGCGCCGTCGACAGCGTCGACATGACTCCGGAAGAGATCCTCGATTGGCGTGAGAAATTCCTTTTCTCCGACACCAAGAAGCTTTCGCCCACCTCGCCCAGCACCCTCAAAATTCCACCGCGAGTAAGCTACATTCTGCCTCGTCCTCCTCCACTTCCAGCCGCAGAATACAAAATAATTCTTCGTGTACACGGTGGAGTCAACTGCGCCAACATACATACAGTCTCTCTCCGCGGCATCGTCATCAAGTCCACTTGTCTCACCACGGCTGCAGCATCGCTAGATCGACTCCGGGCCAACGAGACTAACAGCACAATCATCATAAGTTCTCCCTGCTTGGATAGGGCTGATCGCTATTTGAAGATCGCCACCCTCACCAAAATGGGCAAGAGCTACGAAATCTCCACGCACGTGGCAGACCCCAAAAATTCGTGTAGGGATATCATAAAGCTTCCGGCCACCTTGGTAGAAGGCAACGTGTTGGCTGACCTTCGAGAGTCCTATCCAGGAATGAACATCCTAGCTGTTCGAAGAATGGGCTCTGCAGACTTCATCCTGGTCACTTCGGAAGGCTCAAAGGTTCCCTTCTACATTGACTACCTCCGCACAGACCTCAGCTGCAGACCATATCGAGAAAAAGTGGAGGCGTGTACTAAGTGCTAGCAGCTTGGCCATCGCCAAGACGTCTGCCCCAATGTGTCTCTGCCCAAAAGACCATCTGTCTCTGCAGAGACCATCTGTCGGCACGCCAGATGGTCTCTGCGACGCCAGATCCTCCTCAGAACCACAGCTGTACTGCCATTTGCACCATCTGCAACGGAACACACGAGACTGGTTCCTCAAAGTGCAAACTTCGTTACAAAGCACGGACACCGCCCCAGGCACCTCCAGAGTCTAAATTGACACTTCCGGCCAGGAACACTGTGCAGGCCCCCAATCAACGTATTGGACAAGAGAAGCCGCTGAGCAGCTCTGGTCGCAAGAACACTGCAACAGCGGCGCAGCTCTCATCATCGAAGCAAGCTTGGCCTCCGCTGACTCCACGCAACGAGGAGAGACCGCCCATCAACCATACAAAGGTGAGCTGGGCAAGAGTAGTCTCCCACAATAGCAGCCCCTCACAAGATGCTGATATCTCTCTCATCAAATATTTGCTAAATCCGAACAAAATGCTTAAAAACAAAATCAAACAGCTCAAAGCAATGATCCACCCACCCATCTAAATCATTGACATACCTGCTGCTACTTCCAAACCACTGCCACAAACGCTTGCGCCCACACTCACACGTCCTTCGACAGAAAAAATTGACATTCTTGCATCCACTGCTACGACGCAAGCCGCAAATTCAACGCCGCCTTCATCACACACGCAGCCTCCACCCGCAAAAAGGAATAATGCCGAAATAACAGAAACGGAGAATACCGTTGAAAACGCCATATTTGTCCTCACTGACCGCGTGGACATCCTGGAAAACAAACTTGTTGCCTTCCAAAATTGGCTACAGAGCAAGCTTGATGCATTTATTTGTGAGGCATCTGCACAGTTTTGCCGGTTCCATAAGCTAATCGACAGCTGGGGAAGACGCTCCGCAACGTCACAGGTTCCCATCCTTCAAAACGACAATAATGATGAAGCCGAACATAATAACATCGAACATAATCACTTGTTCCCTAAGGAAATGACTGGCTTTCGCAAATCTCTTTCTTGTCAGGACGTCAAGCTAAGGCTAAAAGAAGACATTATCGAACCGAGCGACGCACGTGACACACAAGCGTTGCTCTGCCTCGACCTCAAGGGCGCCTTTAATAACGTGTCCCACTTCGCCATACTACGCGAACTTAGCAGTATAAACTGCGGGTAGCGAATCTACCGGTATATACGCAGCTTGCTCACGAAGCGCACTGCGGCGCTACAATTAGGCAGCAAACAATCTGGCCAAATAAGTTTAGGAAGCACGGGCACGCCCCAAGGGGCACTACTTTCCCCCCTCCTCTTCAATTTGGCTCTGCGACCTATAGCTTTCCCTTTCAAGAAGAGTCCTGACCTCTGATTCACACTGTACGCGGAGGATATTACGCTGTGGATGACCGGAGGTTCTGGCGGGCACATCCAAGACACCCTCTAAGCAGTAATTGATCAGGTCAAACAAGTGGGTCACGAGTTGAATCTCAGGTGCTCCCCAACCAAATCACAGCTTCTCCTTCTGCGCCCCACGAGACGCTTCAGGACTTCACCCCTGAATATACAACTCACGACTGAAGGGCACCCTATACCCCAAGTAGACAGGATAAGGGTCCTAGGATTACACCTCCAACGCCGCCGAGCAAATCAGCATACCTTGCAAGCACTACAAACAACGGTAGAGAATATGCTCCACCTGATAGGGAGGATCGCCAACAAACACGGAGGGCTTCAAGACAAGGAGCTAATTCAACTAATCAAGGCTTTTGTCTAAGGTAATATCATCTTCGCACTTCCATATCTCTCCCTCTCTAGGCAGTAAGAGGATATTGTGAATTGCTTGATCCGCAAGATACACAAGGTCACTCTTGGTGCTCCATTTAGAGCATCCACACAAAGGGTGATGGCCACGGCCACAATAAATACCCGTCAAGAATTAACCGAAGCACATCTATCATCCCAATACCACAGACTCACCACCACTGAAGCCGGGCGTGAGATCCTGAGACAACTTCATCATGCTGCACCATTCAACGAGAGAAAACAACAATAACTTTCTCCGAACATACACGGCCAATAGCACATCCAGCCCCTACCCAGAAACATGCACCCCCAATTTCACGTCAAACACCGCAAATTTCGAGCCAAGGCGCTACAACGCAGCTATGGACAGGCTGAAGGAGTCTACTATGTGGACCGCTGCACCCCCACACCACTAAACATCGTTATACTCTAGCGGTCGTAGACAACCAGGGAAACACTGTTCGCTCAGCATCAATCAAGACCACCTCTGCGGGCGATGCGGAAGAGGCCGCCATTGCACTCGCATCGGGGCTACCCGATTGCGACGTCATCATTAGTGACTCTAAGACTGCTATCCGGAACTTCAGTAGCGGCTACATTAACAACCTCGCGCACTCTCTACCTGTCGCTAATACACCAGAAAACGACATCGTTCTAGTCTGGACTCCAGCACATCAAGGACTCCACGGCAACGAAATGGCTCATGTCGCTGCTCGAGGATTCACTGACCGAGTGGCCGCAAACATGAGCCTAACTCTAGAACCCAATGGCTCTCAACAACACAACAATAAAGACACACTCGAAACATTCCATGAAATTTGCACACATTACAGACACCAACGCCTAATGTATCCACCTCGCTCTGTGCCTAGAAGGCGCGAGAGAGAAATACAGTGGTGCCAACTACAAACTCGCACTTTTCTTACCCCGCGCACTTTGCACTTATTCTTTCCCGCCACATACCCGACACCCAAGTGTCGCTTTTGCCCTGTCCCAATAGGAGATCTCTCCCATATCATGTGGCAATGCCCCATAAACCCCCCCTCCTCGCATGCTCGAACCATTAATTAGTGATGAGAAGCTGTGGCAGACTGCCCTGTGCAGCTCCAATCCCACCCTACAGGACCGAGTCCTGAGGTGGGCAGAGGAGGTAGCGGAGGCCTAGCATGACTGGTAGACGGACTTCTAGCCACCTAATGTGGTGAAGGTCGCCTGCTGGGACCGGAGTACTTAGATCTCCCTCTCTCCACCCGGCCCCTTCCCTCCCTTAAAAGGGCAATAAAGTTCATTCATTCATTGTGATGTCATACTTTTGTTCGCTATCAAGCTGCGTAGTGGATAGGGAAACATAGTTTGCAAGGGAAGAAGCAAAGATAGTATTTTTCAACGCAGAAAAGAAATTTTGAAATTAAAACGTGCGTTGTCGATGTTTTATATGAAGCTTACTTGATCATCTGCAATTGTCCAGTACTCTTCGGAATACGGAAAGAAACTTATGGAAAGATCCCAGGGCACCCATTGAGTGTGTGTGACATGGGAAGTTCCTGCTTTTCATTAGATCAGGGCTTTATTGGCACTTGGACAAAACAACAATTCCACGCCATACCACATTTGTGTGAAGTGAAAATGTGTTGGAAAATTCACCAAACAGGGCACGCAATCGCTTTCGCATAATGACTTTTCGTGCGAGCTTATTGGATAGTGCAACACAACCGAATGAACCGATTGGCAGTCTGAGCACTGCTTCACACAAACGGGATAATATCGCCGAAAACGATCTTCCGAACCCACATGCTTCTGCTTATAATCTTTCACTTGCACTACTTACAAAAGCACATGAGTAAATCAGAGCGGGCGCTGCGAAGCTATCCATAAATTATCAGGACGTTAACTATATATGCTAAAGCTCTCTTCTAGCACCGAACCCGGATTTATTTCTAGATTGCTTCTTTAGACTGAAAGAGCACGCCAAGGCGCACAGCGCAATATTTTTTCCAACACTTAGTGGACGAAAGAAAAGCTTCAGCAATGTAAAGGTGAAGACTTGATTATCAGACTTCGCAACAGCTCGAACATCATTATTGTAAGCACGGATAACGAGGAAGCGGCCTAATACGTGTGACGCATCATCCATCTCACGTTCGGGCAACGCACCCTTAAAGTAAACGCTTACGTGGCAGTCCCCGAGGACACCCAACGAGGGGTAATTCACGGCGTAGACCCCGGTACATCGCCGGAGGAGCTCAAGGCCAACCTGCAGGTGCGGACTCCAGGAGCCACGATCCACAGCGCCCGCATGCTGGGAAAATCAAAATCCGCCGTCATCATCTTCGACGGCCCCATAACCCCAAGGCCAGTCCTATACTACGGAGGAGAGATGTGGTGCTACCCGTACCGTCCGACGCGGCAGATGTGCTACATTTGCTGCCAGCAAGGAGATCGAGCGGACGTTTGTCCGCACCCGGAGACCAAGGCCTGCAAACTATGCGGGCCGCCGAATCCGGCAGAAGGACACCAATGCACACTCAGGTGCCTGGTTTGCGACGGCGATCACACAAGCGGCATGAAAGATTGCAAGCTGCGACTCAAGACGGCCGGAGAGCTGCGAGGGCGACCCCCTCAGAAAGGCCAGTGGCAGAGCCGGAGCCGATGGCGACGCCCGAGATGGTTCAGCTCGGAGGGCGACAGTGGCCGATCCCAGAGCCACAACGGGGCCGGGTATGAGGCCCAGTCGCGGAGACGAAGCAGGGGCCAGAGCCGAGGACGGAGTCGAAGCCGTGGCGGACCCAGGGACGAGTCCTTCCCACCCCTGGGGCAGCAGAACGGCAGCCCGGGGAAGCAGAAGCAACAGCAACAGAATGAAGGCGGAGTACAGGTGAGCTGGGGAGCAGGCCCTTCCAAATCATTGTTTCCGAGCTCGGGTCAAAACAATCAAACAAACAACGAAAAGAAACTAACTGACGAAAATAGAGCACTCAAAAAAGAACTTGAACTCTGCCTAGAAGAAACGCGGCAGCTAAAAAAGAGAATAGACGACCTAATAAGGCTAATGCAGTTGCAGAGGCAACGCGGGAACTCACCGGGGCGAACGCCGAGCACACCAGTAGTGCAGACCACACAACAATCAGAAGAACCGAGTCTTAGCAACGAACTAAAAAAAATTCATGCATTCAATGCAGAATCAAATGTTACAAATGCAACAGAAAATAGCCTTGCAAGACCAAAACTTCCGCAGTTACGTAAAAAACCAAAACACACAGAGAACCACTAATGATGCCAGAGACAGGCTCTTTAACGAGAGAATATTCGGACCAGAAAGCCAAAGTAACAACAACAACAATTAATCATGGCCGGACAAAACAAACTAGAAATATGGCAATGGAACTGTAGGGGATACCGGCGAAAGCAAGGACTCCTACAGCAGTACATAAACACTACAGAGAAACCACCAGACATTATTATGTTACAAGAAACTAATACAACACCCACCCTAAAAGGATAGACGTGCCAGGAGAGCGGACGCACCGCAACCCTCATTAGCAACAAAATATTCACCATAGCACACAAAGGAACTGAGAACACGAAAATCGAACACATAATAACCGAGATAATACCGAAATTGAAGCACAGAGCTAAATGCCCATTTATAGTCAGTCTATACAGGCCCCCCAGGCAGAAAGACGGCGACTTCGGCAAACTCTTTGCAGAAGCAAACATGCTAGCCAAGTCCAATAATAATTGCGCTAATAATTACCCTAATAATTGCGGGGATTTCAATGCCAAAAGCCCGAGATGGGGATACCAGAACATCGAAAAGAAGGGGCAGCAAATATGCATTGCAGCCGAAAACACAGGCTGCGACCTCTTAACGGACGAAATTCAGCCAACGCGCCTGGGTAATAGCGTTAGCCCAGATACCGGCCCAAATCTAAGATTTGTTAAAGGAGCAAAACAGGCCAAGTGGGAGAACCTGCTAGAGAACCTAGGCAGCGATCATTATGTACTGAAAACCACAATCGAAGCGGAGAACGTAAAAAGAAAAACTGGCACAGCCAATATCAGAGTTTGGGACGCCTTCCGTAAGCACAGCGAACAACTAAAAAAGGAAAATCATCTCGATAGAACTCTACACACAGGAAATAGATAGAACAGAACAAACACCGGAGGTGGACCGGCGGCTACTCGGGGTATGGGAGGCAAGACGCGGGCTCACAAAGCGCTGGAAAAGGCAAAAGCTAAACAGGAAACTCAAGAAGATAGCAGAGATCACAAAGAAGGCAGAAGAGTGCTCAACACAGCTGGCCAGGCAAGAGTGGCAGCAGTTCTGCAGCTCACTGAACGGCACGCTCAGCACAGCCAAGACGTGGCGCACATTAAAAGCCCTCATGAACCCAACGAAAACGAAAACAGAAAGCGGCAAAGAAATCCAGAAACTGGTCCACCAGCACGAAGGGTCCGGCGAGGAACTACTGGAGGATGTGCGCGTAAAATGTTATGGCAAAGACAATCCCAAAGGCTACGACGGGGAGTATTTGGGGACAGAGAATCCCCACATAGACAGACTGATTGCAGGAGAGGAAGTTTACGTGGCAATTAGAGCGACAACAGAAAACACAGCCGCGGGGCGCCGACAAGATCAGAAACTCCCTGATACGCAACCTCAGTGACGAGGCGATAGGTCAGCTCAGAGCATACCTCAACACACTGTGGGCAGAGGGCACGATACCGAAGGAATGGAAGCACGCTGTCGTGGTGATGATACCTAAACCCGGCAAAAAGCTTCAGATTGAAAACCTGAGGCCCATCTCCCTCTCCATCTCCATCTCCATCTCTCCATCTCCATCTCCCACCAGAAGAATCCAACACCACCTGGAGGACAAGGAGCTATACCCGCACAGCATGTTTGGCTTCCGGGAAAACCTGTCAACACAAGACGTCCTGCTACAGATAAAAGAAGAAACCATAAACACATCACCCAGAGCAGGTGAAAACGTTATCATGGCTCTAGATATCAAAGGGGCCTTCGACAACGTTAGCCACGAAGCCATCATGGAAGGACTGAACAACGCCAACTGCGGCAAGAGAATCCACGACTACGTGAGGGCCTTTCTGATCAAGCACACGGCAACGGTGGGATTAGGGGATCTGCGAAGTGACGTTTTTACCACCCCACGCAAAGGCACGCCGCAGGGCTCCGTGATCCCACGTATACTTTTCAACATCGCAATGATCGGACTGGCTCGAAGACTCAGCAAGATTGATGGCATACAGCATGCAATATATGATGACGACATCACGGTCAGGGTCAATCGAGGTGCCTTGGGACAGCAGCAAGAAAAATTGCGGGAAGCGGCCGAGGGCGTGGAAGAGTACGTCAGAGAAAGGGGCATCGCGTGCTCCACCGAAAAATCACAAATCGTAATAGTGGGCAGAAACCCCACTAAGGAAGAACTAAAAGTAAAACTGGAAGGAAAAAACATACCTGAAAGGAGCATGATAGGCATCCAAGGCATGTGGATTCAAGGAAGCAAGAAATGCAGCCACACAATCAGCTTACTCAATAAATCGACAGAAAAAGTAAGCCGAATGATAACGAGGGTATATGAAAGAAGAAGCGGAATGAGAGAAGAAGACACAATCAAGCTGGTCAGAATCCTAGTGGTCAGCAGAGTCACGTACTCGCTCCAGTAGCACAACATGACCAAGCACGAAAAAGAACAGACGGAAACGCTACTAAGGAAAGCGTATAAGACAGCGCTACATCTGCCTAGAAACACGCCCAACGATGAACTGTTACAGATGGGCCTAAGCAACACCTTCGAAGAACTCGCGGAAGCGCAGCTCATTGCACAGATCGCCAGGCTCCAGCAGACTGCCACCGGCCGCAAGCTCCTAAAAAGAATAGGGCATAACACAGACGGAATAGAGGATCGGGCAGCTAGCATCCCAGACAGCGTTCGCCAGACACTGGAGATTAGCCCCCTACCGAGAAACATGGACCCGAATCTCCACGCCGCCAGAAGGCAGGCACAAGCAGATTTCGTGGACGTCGCAAGACGATGTAGTAAATGGTTGTATATAACACATTACCTCCAACATGCCCTCAGTAGCCTAAATAATTCTCGCCGTCCTTACCATGTTAATTCACGGTGAGTATCAGCTACGACGAACAAATGCCGGCAGAGGGCACGAACGATGGCTGCTCTGAAGGTTCGAAAGCGTGTTACAAGCTACAGTACAGCCAACGAGCGTGCTTTCCAATCTTCTAAGCACGCGCAATGGCTTAGAGGTGGGCGCTGGTGCTATTATGTTTCTTGCGCCCCAAAGTCGACAGAAATACGCCCAGGTGATCATCGAATCGGGATTCTGCGTAAATAGAAAACGAAATCAGTTTTTTAATATTTGTTTGCCAAGCGGGAATGCGGTAACAGCGCTTCGTTCGGGTTCCATCAAGTGCATTATTTTTTCAGGTTAGCGACTCATCACGAATAACATTTCACCGTGCGTTAGCTCGTCCGTTCACGAACGGACGTATTTGCCGCTATCAGAGATACACTAAGGTGTATGCATTGAGGACGGTTGCGCTCACTCCAAAATAACATTTGCCAGATATGACTAAAGTGAAGTGATGGCGGCGCAAAGAATTGCCGGGCTATGACGCGGCCAAACTGCGGTAGCTGAAATAATGCAGTCGTTCTCATTAAAGCACCATTTGGTGTATCATTACGTGTATCTCAGAGACATAGTGGTAGAACAAGCTAATAGTTGAACAAACGAGTAAGCGAACGACAACTAAACCAGCCGGTGAACGAGAGGGCGACCGCACGTTTTCTTTGCGAGTGCTCCACCGTCGCATCTTAATCTACCCACGCTTTAAGGCCGACACGAATGAACACGTAAGTAGATCTCAAAGGCTCCTGAGGCTGTCGTTGGGCGATAAACGTGGTTTCGGGAGAACACGCACACTCTTCCTTTGTAACGCAAATCCACTGGGCGACCGCCAATGAAGAACACGAACAAAAGAGGCAAACAAAACTATTAGTTGTAAATAAGGCTAGTTAGTAACAACAAAATGCAGAGTGTTTCTTTCCTAAGATGAATTTTCACGCTTGAGCCTCAAAGTTTGTCAAATGCAATGCGATGAATCCTAAAGGTTTCGTAATCACGCTTTCGCGCGCAGCCATGCAGGCCCGCGTATTCAATCCTGTTGGCGTGCAGTACGATTAAGCGCCCAAAATACGACCACGCACTGCTTGTATAAACAAAGCACACGTCGCGTAGGTCAATACTATAAGAGACTCGCAACTACCTGCTACACTCGTGTGGAGAATGTTGGTCTGAAGTTCTCCCTCTCATTTCCATGAATCCATGTCTGTCTTTCTTATCACGTAGCGCTTACCAAACGGCATCGATAAGAGCTTCTTGTCTTTTCTGAAACTATTTTGGCATACGAAGGCGCAGCAGGTTATGGTGATTGAAAATGCTGTGAAGCAACGTCGCACTTGCCACAAAACTTAGTTCAACGCGTTCACAAACCAAACACAGAATAGCAACGGCCCAAACATGCGTTCATCGCCGCTCCGTAGACTCTTCTCAAGCGAAAATGGCGCTGAAACGCCACTGTAAATTAAGGAAGCCGGCACAAGGGCCCACGTGATCCCATTAGGCCAAAAGCGACGCGGCGTCTGCCTCGGCCGGAGCGCGCGAGGAAGAGGCGCCATTCTTCAAAGTGTGGCGCTACTTTACGAAGTTTAAGGGGATTTAAGCTGTGCTCGCGACTTGCGCACGTGAGATTGAACCGCATTCGCCGGCTCACCCTCGCACGCTTTCATTCATACGGAATCTCACGGCGACGCCGACGACGACGCCAACGGCAGGAATGTGCCTGCAGTGTTCATATAATTGTATCGCGATAAAAAACAGTAACTGAATTACAGTGCATGCTACCTAGTAAACAAAATGATTGCAAAATTACAAAACTACAAAGCAATATACTCGGGAGAAGCTTCAGATTGGCCTTTAAGAGTAGAAGGCGACAGCATTCAAACGTCCCTGACTGCTTCTCGCCCGTGCCGGCAACTGCAGCTTATGCAACCGTAAGGTTCACTTGCAAGCGCTGCAAATGCATGAAGGCGAGTTTTCCTTTTCTTTACCCCGCATGGTAGTCGCCGCTGCTGCTGCGATGATGATAATGATTTATTGGCGTCGTCTTTGAAACGGGGCGGAGAGAAATCTTTACCTAGCCTGCCTGAGTTACTGAGCTATGCGAGTAAAGCTTCTGGCTCTAGAAGTGTTGCATACATCTCTTAATTTATTGCTATTTACCTTGTACCGCTGCCCATGCCTGTAATGACTCTAGTTGTATCAGTGTCTTCCCTGCTTTTTTCACGCCAATACTCTAAACAACTCTTGCATATATCGACTGCTGACCGGTTAATAGTTTCGTCCACATTAAATCTAAGCGCTTCAAGAAGTTTCCGTTACATGGTGGCCTCGCTGGGTGAATCCTACTGCATATCATTACAATATGGTGAGTGTTCTCCAGATGTGCCGAGTGTAATCACACAGATTTCCTCTTCTGATTTCGCTTTCCATTCTTGCAAACCTCCTCGGATTGTTTCGTTTCCATTCTTTGCATTTAATTCCCTTTCTCTGTTTCTCTTACTTTCTTTCTGATTACTCCTGGCTGCCTATCTACACTTTCGATCACTTTGTGATTGATTGCCAACTTTCTTGACCTCTTCCACCATTATATGCCCACGCTTTTTAGGTACAGATATTGTGAATGTATGGAGGTGTGTGTCATCTGGTGGTGCGGCAAGGAACGGAACGGCGCGCGCTGTTTGTAATTTGTAGAAACGCGGTGTGCGTGGTACCATGTTATAAATTTTTTGCTCACGGTCAATGCCAAATTTCTGCGTAACTGGCTCGTTAAAGCTGTCGCATTAAGGGGCCCCTTAACCACCAAGACGTCGAAATTCAGTTGAGGTGTTGCAGTAGTGCAGGTGTCTGCAGCGAACACGTAGACGGGAGTATTTTTCCAAACGGTACCATAATGGCGGAGTTACAGGCGTTTGACGATCGAAACGCGGCCTTCGTTCGTTTCGCTCTTCCCTGCTCTCCGTTTGACGGCTCGTCTCCTCTTCGCCGAGTGCTCCTCCAGATGTCACGTGTCATACGTCATTGCCAACGCGCTTTTCAAAACACTGTCCACTGCCGTTTACCGCGAATCCGCGCTTCTTTGCAGCCGTGCCGGCCCATGCTCCTGCGAAGTGTGCCGCTATGTACCTTGGATTGCGCGCACCTCTCTAAAGACTCGTCAATAGAATGGATCCTTACGGCGACACGACGTGTCGAAGCACCTTCACTGGAGATGAGCAGCCACTGTCGCTGGCTTCCCCACATCGTTGTGACCAAATAGGTTGGTACGGTATGCTGTTTTCTCCCCCTGGCTGTTAGCCAGTTCTGCGGTAATGACATCACCACAGCAGGTGCGCATGTGCTCTGTACGTGGCGAAAACAAATTCGAGGAGAAGGTTTTCTGCAGGGAGGTGGCAGAAGTGGTTTTTAAAGGAAAAGGTGACTGCACTACATGGCGACAATATTTCCCCAACTTATAAGTCGGAATCGGGCTGTCCTGCAGGTAGCGTACTACGCTTTCAGTAATCCAGGTTTTTTTCTGAGCCGAGTGGCGCATATACGCCCTTACTTCGATCTCAGGAAGAGGGGCTTCAAACGGATTAACGGTCTAATCCGAACGGTTATTCAAACAGGATCTTGGGCTACCAAAATGGACTAATACGAAGGCACTCTTGAGTCTAGGGGTGCATTACAACGTTGAGGAAATCATAGAGGCCCAGAAATGGGCTCAAACAGTTCGATTATCCGGCACACACGCGGGACAGCAGATCCTGAACACCTTGGGGTATCGCCCAGGCATAGACATCCCTCAATGACACCGGATACCTAAAACTATTCGGACCAGGATCATTATCCCCCCGCTTACGAAAAACATGAGCACTGAAAACAGTGATAGGCGCAAAGCTAGGGCGGCGCCACTCTGGCAATGCTACAAAAGCCGACCCGCCATATACGTAGACACATGAAGGATCACTTCCGGTGCGCCGCTGATCGGTTTATCAGTTTTGCGACCACGGTCGCGCGACTGAAAAATCGCGCAGAGAGCCACTGGGCCAAAATGGTCACTTTTCGAGAAAAGTGACCGTTTGCGACTATTTGCGACTTGTCGCTTTGCGACCAACTTCGTCGTGCGACCACTGTCAGTCGCCGGTGTGAATGAACCCTTAGGCGAACTGCTTCAAACGAAGATAGGGAGATGAAGAGAAAAACTTACAACCCGGAAGACCAGATGCGGCTGGCGGAATGGACGGATAGCGTCGCCGTGCAGTAGACGCCACGCTAGCCCACACCACTGGCAAAGAAAACTTCACTCAACCTTGACAATAAAAGTTATTTCTCTTTCTCTTTCTCTCAGCGAGCTAGTTATGCAAATGGAGGGATAGTTACACAAGTGAGCAAAATGTGCTTTCATTACAACGTTACTAGGTTAACTCACTGAAACAGCACGAGTGCGCTCACGGCATTGTACAGGGCGTCATCGTAAGGCAGCCGGTGTCGCGTCATTTGTTTTTTGCAGTTGGCGCTCTTGCAGCCAAGGAGCGCACACGGATGCCTTCTGGCCATTTTTTTCTGGCGACTTAGTCCCACTTTTCCATGTGGGTTATGTGTGTTTATAACCTATTTCATGGACCGATTCTCGATGCTCGGCACACCAATAAAGTCCTTCAAATGAAGAAATACACCTAATCAGTTAGTTGTATTGAATTATGTTTTCTGCGTGATTTGTTGTTTCGCTATTATTTTCTTTACTTGGTAATGATCACTGCCGTTCTGTCACTTTTTTTCAGTCATCAATTGCATGTATGGAGTGTAATGTTCTCGCAAAGAAAGCGTGACAGGCGTTGGAATCCTGAATAGTTGCATTTTGCCGGAGCTACAGCGTCCAAAGGAATGAGAACATGTGGTTAGTTTACCTGAATATGCAAAAAATACAGTTCGCTGTGTGTCAAAGAAAACAGCGCAAGGAAGAGCACATCATTTTTTCTTATCAAATGTACCTAAGGAGACATTTGAGCCTCTTATAATCGATATCTATATATGAGTGGCAAAAGTGCAATAATTTACCAGCTTTACATCTCCAATAAATTCTTCGTCAAACAAATATAGCTCTTCTCGTGACAGTGAAATGAACTGGCAACTAGCACTACTTACGCGGTACCCCGCATCAGATTTTCATAGGACCTAATCTGAGATGCAAGAAAAGCTATTAGTATCTCCATGGTGCTGTTTCAGAAACATGTCTTTTCTGCTTAAACCCTGTGGAATATGGAAAGACGATGTTCTATATTTAAAGGCGCCAGAAAACATCAGTGTTGTAACTCTACTTTGTTCACTTACAGCAGAAGCAGTGTATTGATCACTTTGTCGATTTAATCAACCGTGTTCCTTTGGAGCTGTTAGGATGCTTTTTGCGAAATATCGTCACAAGATACCTCATGAATATGTTAGTTTATCTAAATTGCAGAGGGCACACGCGCCTTCATATGCTTTCGCTATCTTTTGTTTCCTCCACTAAATGTAGAAAAAAACTGCGCTGTGCGCACTAATGCTTTTCCTTTATAAGAAACAAACTACTTTTTCTAAAGGGTTGGAAAAAGTAATTTACGCCAAAATAATGAATTTCTGCGATAAATATGGTATACTTTCCCAGTCACAATTTGGCTTCCGTAAACACCGACGGAACAGGCTTTGCTGGAGCAGAAAGAATTTATTTTAAACGCCTTTGAAAAAAAAAGAAGTAGCCTTGGGTATTTTTGTAGACTTCACAAAAGCGTTCGATTTTCTTACACATTCAATCTTACTCAAAAAGTTAGATACATATGGAATCCGTGGTAATGCACTAGCACTTTTAGCATCTTATTTAGAAAATCGACAACAGTATGTCTACCTCAGTGGTTTCTCTTCCGATAAAAAAACAATAACATCAGGAGTACCTCAGGGAAGCATCCTTGGACCACTTTTATTTAATATCTATTTGAATGACATTATATGTATTAATCCGAACGTTAAACATATCATTTATGCCGATGACACAACTATGCTTTTCTCAGCTGCATGTCCGCATGACTTAATTTCTGAAGCAAATAGCTCCCTATCGCGTTTGACTGAGTGGTCAAGTGCTAATGCATTAAAAATAAACACGGCCAAGACGAAAGCCATACTTTTCCGTCCAAGGAATAAGAGCGTTTTTATAAATACAGATCTTTTGTTGGGCGATTCAAAAAAATTACCGACGATTACGTTACTTCCTAATGCGAAATTTGAGCGCAGCAAATAAGCTGTTTCACCTTTTCGATAGATTGAGGCAAAGAAATCGAGCAACACATGTATGCGGTATCACAGAATTTTTTTTTATTTTTCACACGTATTCCTTTAACAAAGACTCCACTAACAGTTCTTGACAGTCATGAAGGAAGCTTTGTGGTCGGAGAAATAGACTGATATATGTTCGACTTGGTACACCAATGCTTGATTCTCAAAGACGAGATCTATACAAGTGCCTCGCGAGGTTGTCAAAGCGGTGGGACGCGTTACGAGCGAGAGGAACGGGATGTTCTCCCGCATAAGTGTTAGGAAATTGCTGTTTGTCTTTATGTCAAGCCGCCACCGATCTGGCTCTCTGATTGCCACCGCACAGGGCGAACGGCAGCGGCAATTTCGGCTCGGGCGGTGCACATATACAGATCCGCCGCCACCGATCTGGCTCTCTGATTGCCACCGCACAGGGGTTGCATTGGAGGAGGAGCGAAGAAAGGAATTAAGTTCGAGCCGGCGCTTTGACAACCGGAGACTCGCAGGAAGAGGGGGGAGGGGGGCGGCGTGCACACCCAGCGGCAAACGATGGGGGCAGAAGCGCGCGCAGCAAGCGGACAACACGATAAAGGGAGGAGGGAAGAGATAGCAGCGACTGACTGATGCCACTGACGCCGATAGTGAGTCAACCCCAGTTGCGGAGTTGGTTTCAGGGACAACGCCGCCGATGCCGACACAAACAATATGATACCCTCGCTTCCGCAGCGCTAAGAACCAGGTCTAGCCGTGGGAAGGTGGTCACGTATTCGTCGACGTGCCGGGGCCTACGTGAAATAACCGGCGCGTCGGCAACTGAAGAGCACCCTATCCGCCACACAAGAACAGGGGGGGGGGGACCCTTTCCTCCTCTTTCTGCATGGCGGCGACGGTGTTCTATGCAGTCACGTTATCTTGACTCTCTAGCGGCGTCTGCGGCATCCAGCGGTATCAGTCGGTCGCTGCTAGCGCTGGGGGGATGAAAGGGGGGCAGAGCTGGTTACGAGGCCGACGACAACGCCGACGACGACGCGAAACCCAGGAACGGACGCCAAAGAGCTGCGCTCTAACATAGAAATACTCCGCGCATTGCAAACTCTTGGCGTTGTGTTCAACGAGAACTTAACGTGGGAAGGCCACGTGGAGCATGTTGTTTCTAAGATTTCAAGTGTCGTAGGAGCTACGTACATTAATAAAGAGATACTGCCTGTGCAGGTCAAGGTTATTCTTTACAATACATTATTTCACTCTCATATTAATTATGCACATTTAGTTTGGGGAACTACGGCTGTTACAAATTTACGTAAAATTCTTACAATGCAAAAAAGAATGTTGCGACATGTTCTCGGTGTTCCTCGAGATCATCCGTCTCTGCCTTTGTTTGAAAAGCTGGAAATTATGAAAATTACTCACATGTATCCATACCGTCTGTGTTTAACATATAAAAAGGATGTGAAAGAAAACATAAACTTTTTCTCAGCTTTAGCTTCTCTGTCAAAGAAAGCTCCTTCATACGATACACGTAGTAGGGAACTTTGGAACGTAGAGACGTGTAGAACTACCTATGGACAGCAAATGATGAAAAGAAAACTGCCAGAATTATAAATTTTTGTTGCGGACACGCTATACAAATAGAACATACATCAAAACAGCAATTAAAATTATTCTTTTCTGCCTCAGTTGTATTTCCCTGAACATTGTTCTCGTATGTATAATTTGTATGCATATCAAATTTCTTTTTGTCTTCTGACGTGCTTCCTGAACTCCTTCTTTTTTCTTTGTGAAATGTAATGACGAATGTTCGTGATATACCATTATGCAGATGTTAATAAGCCGTTGTTGTGTGTATGCTGTTTACATATGTCTTCCAGCAGTGTCCTGTAAACACAATATAATTACTACAGTTACGTGTTCACATGTTTTGGGAATGTGCATATTTATACGCCACAAAGATGCTTGTAGTTATACGTATTATTTTTGTACAATCAAAAAATGTTTTTTTGCTGTCGATAGCTGAACTGTCTGCCTTTATGGAATATGTTTTATTTTTTTGGGGGGGCGGGAACTAGTCAAGCTGTCTGTTACAGCTTTTTTTCCCTTACCTCCCCCATCACGTTGATGGAAAGAAAGAAAGGTTATTATTATTATTATTATTATTATTAAAAAAAATCAGGCCCGGTTTGATGTTAAGAGACAGCCGGAGCACAGATAGTCGACGCCCTGTTCATTTATAGATAGTTTGCGGCTCCGATAAATAATTGAATTTGTTGTACGCAGCGCAAATCAATTGTATAAGGAAGGAGCTGCATCTTACTTTCCGTACTGTTGATAAATTTTTTTTTGCATGTTTTCATGGGAAACAAGCGTGGTATTCCACACTTGGAAAGCAAAGTTGGATGAAAGAACACTTGGTTTTCAGTGTTCATCATAGATTTATGTGAATGAACACTTACCTAGATATCGCAAGCACCTTCTTGATGCGACATTGCAAAAAAAGAAGGAATTAAGATGTAAATTTGTGATTATGACCGGGGGCAAAGTTTTTGCAAGGAAAGATGAGAACTCCTCGGTGTTGAAAATTTACAATGTTAGCGATATTGAAAAAATGAACGAAGGAGTGTAGTTTGGAGTTATTCCTGCGTGTACTTGTGAGATTCTCCTAAAATATGGACAACCCCTATGCATGTAACAGTTATGATGTTTCGACTTTCAACCAATCAATCTATTTCTTGTACCCTGAAACGGTTCAAGATTTTGCACATAAATATGCGTAGCCTTAGAAATGAAAAGGAACAACTCAGCGACTTCTATACCTGGATCTCCTATAACTTTGACGTTTGAATGTATACGGAAACATGGACAACCGCAGACGAAAATCCTGTGCACTTTGACGATTACCCGTATCACGGTCTCGTGCGACAAAAGGGAAGGGGCGGCAGCGTAGCCGTATATGTTAAGAAGTCGTTGAGGCACGAAATTATATCACAATTTTCAACGATAAATAATAGTAGTGATTGTCTGACTGCACGTTTGAAGCACGTCGTAGAGTTAGGTATTTAGAGGCCGCGAATGGTAAACACACTGGATTTCTTAGACTACTTAGAGCGTGTACTTCATTTACAAACCCGCAATCTATGCCTTTTGTCACAGGAGGGGGGGATGTGAATATTAATATGTTATCTTGTGATGGGCTTCTGCTAAGAAAGTTATTGAAAGCATAAACTCTTTTGCGTGCGCAAGTCTTATCACAGAAGCTACACGAACAACAGAAAAAAGTACTACCACGCTAGACATATGTGTAACGAACATTCGGCAGATTGTATCGCTTGACTGCTAGCTGCTGATATAAGCGATCATCTGCCAATTTTTTTTAGTTTTCTTCCAAGTGTGCAGGTTAAATGCAAAAATGAAGCGGCAATGTTATCTCGCACTATTAGTGCTGTAACGTTAGAGATGTTTCGCTCATATATTCACCTGATCGACTGGGCATGCGTGTTGGAACACAGTAACCCCAATGCAGCATGCGAGGCATTTTTTCAGAAACTTATAGCGTGCTATAATCGAGCATTTCCAATTAGTGCCACAAATTAGCGGCGAAAATGAGCAAGAAAGCCGTGGGTTGATGCAAGACTGTTGAAAATGACTGAGACGTAAAATAAAATATACCAGGCTTTCGTCCAAAGCAGAAATTTCGTGGCATTTTCTGAATTTACAAACTAAAGAAATAAATTGACTACAGAGTTAAGGTGCTCCAGGGAAAGGTATTATGAACAAATATTTGCGAGGATAAAAGATGACTCTAGAACGGTGTTGGAAGAATTAAAAATAATAATGATTCAGAAAAGACAGGCTTCAAAGTTATCTTAACAAACCAGTTCAGGTATTTTGACGGATAAAGCCGCTGCTACTTAGATAAACGAATATTTCGTGACAAGTGCAGAAGCGAAAAACGATAGCAATACGATACCTCATTCTACATTAAATGAATTCAGCCTTACAGGCTGTAGTACTAAACCCCGTGGAATCGGAGGAAGTCATGCAATTAATATACCACATCGAGTACAATTTAGCGGCTGATGTCAACGAAATCAAAACAACTCCTTTAACATACGTAGCCGATATTATAGCACCAATCATCGCTATTTTATTATTAGAATGTTTCAAAGGGTTGTCTTTCCAGCCCGCTTTAAAATGGCCAGAGCTTGCCCTGTTTTTGAAAGAGGTGATAAACGAAAATTCACAAACCACAGACCAATCTCCGTCCTTCCAGTTTTATCTAAAGTATTTGAGAACGCGATAAACTTTCGATTGTAGAAATTATTTACTAAGTACAATGCGATCAGTGAGGCACCGGTATGGCTTACAGAAAAATAAACCCTCTGAAACAGCCTTTCAGAATATTAAACATGAAATAATTAAAAACATTGAACATGCGCTCTACATATTGGGTTTGTTTGTAGATGTTAGGAAGGCGTTTGATTCCGTATGTCATAGAGTCCTCCTGTACAAACTTAGCAAGTATGGCGTGCGTGGACTGGTTCTTAATTTAATGAAAAACTATCTCACATACCGTCAGCAATACGTTAGCATAAACAAAAGAGCATCGGCTTATGCAACTATAACCAGAGGAGTAGGGCAGGGGTCTATACTCGGCTCTCTGTTGTTCATAATATATATATATATATATATATATATATATATATATATATATATAAATATATATATATATATATATATATATATATATATATATATATATATATATATATATATGTATATATATATATACGATCTCATTGACATACACTGTTTTTCTAAGATCATATTATATGCAGGTGACACTAATATTTATTTCAGCGGTATATCAATTCAAGAGCTTGAGCACCAAGTGAATAATTACTGAAATAACCTGCCATTTTGGCTTAGTACAAAGAAATTGCAACTAAATGTCACTAAAACGAAATGCATAATATTTGCTCCAATCAGTAGGCCGCGTAAATATAAAACATGTATTGTGTTTGAGGGCAGACATTGAGAGCAGGTAAATACCCAAATGTTCTTAGGAGTTTGGTTTACTGAAGGCTTGACGTGGAACACACATGTAGAAAAACTAACAATAGAGTTTCGTAGAATTTTTGGATGCTTGTACAACCACAGTCCAGTCTTAACAAAATGGTTACAAGATTAATTGTATTACGCTCTGTTCTATTCTAAGGTAACATTCAGTATTTTGGTATGGGATACAACTACGCAAATTATATGTCAAAAGCTAATAATTCTACAAAAAGGAGTTCTGCGGGCTTTCGAACAATATCATGGCCTCATCGGGAATTTGAATACTAAACCCCTTTTTGAATAATATTCAATGCTAAAAGTAACTTCAACTATAGTATTTCAAGCTTTTACAACGGGTTATGCAAAATAGGCATGGATGTTTTCAGAGTACATAAGCAGCTACAATGTACAACATACGAGTACGTCAGCAGCCCAAAAGAAACACCAACACTGAGGACAAAGAATGGCAGACAGCACATAGAATACCTGGTACCGGCATTGCTAACTCGCTTACATGGCCTTGTAGATTCTGATCACATACATTCTAGCACCATGGTCAAGTCCATCATGATTCGTAATGATATGGAGTTTGCTTAAATAAGGAAATGTTTTTGTCTTGTCATACTTTCTCATACAAATGACTTTTTGTTCTTCACCTGATGTACACGTCTTTGTTCATTTAGTTGTGCGAATCTCGGGCATGTGTAACACTTGGGCGATATTTGTTTTTTCTCTTTTTTACGCTCTTTTCTTCTGCTGGGCATGATATATTTGTTCAAAATTATTAGAGATATATTATTTTGTCAGGTACATCAGCCTGCGTACTATCGATAGGCTGATAGTACGATAGTACTATCAGCCTATCCGACTTCCCATACTGTTGATAAATTTCTATACAGGTTTTCAGTTGAAATGTTGTGTTCCTGAAAGGACATCGGCTAGACACTGTCCAGGCAGCCAACATCAGACGCAGCTGACTTCACGTACTGTGAATACTGGTATGCTTGGCATACGACTCCTGGGGGATGCGTGCGTAGCTATAATCTTTACGAAAACTGCACTCATGCAATGTTTCAATTTATGTACAAGAAAGAAAATTGGTATGCTTCAAAAAGACATTACGTCGCGACGTGTGCATGGAGCCAAAATCCTAACGAAAACTGCACTTTGCTGTGTTGTAAACCTGCGTGGTTGATCTCACATCTTGGTCTCAGTTTATTTTCATTTGCAAAAGAACCCTAGGCATATACGAGCATCTAATGATAGTATTTTGGTAAAATATCCGAAGCACATGCTTTTAATGTGGTATTCTTTTGCTACTGACAAAGGTGGATGTTCTTGTTTATCTCTGCAAAATATATTTCCTTTGCCACTATGTAGCTTGCTAAGGCACGAAGGTATGACGTCGTAATCGAATTTCCCGCTAAACGCATTAGAGCAAAACCACGCACGCGCCGCCATGTTTCTACGACAGTTGTGTAAGGCTAAAATATTCAAAATATTATTCAAAAGCAGTAAATTACAGGAAGTAGGTACAAGTACAGAACCTTCAGAAAATTCGTCTATTTTTTGGAAAGATCGGATGGTAATTTACGAATTTGTCACGTAGTATTTAAGATTGATCGATCGACTGATTGATTGAGCGATTGAAACTTCTCTATAAAGGTTGACCCGTGGTCTAAGATGCGGCTAAGGGATCAGATAAAAGGAAGGACGCCTGCCTCCATTGGAAAAGACAGAAAAGCCTTAGTTCTTCTGATAACGCCTCCAACAGTGCGAGCCAGTCGGCGTACAACGCCATCCTTAGAGGTTTGGTGTGCTTGTGCCTGAGGATGGCCATGGCAGGACAGGAGCGGATCAGATGTTTCAGATCAACGTAGATCACACGGCAGTTGGAGCATCCCACTTGCGCTCGTCTGCGCTTGCTCAGGAAATCCGCTATGATGGATGGCTTATCTTTGGCCTCGAGTAGGAGAAGCTGGGCTGCTCTGGGAAGGAGAGTGGTAATGGGAGGAAGGATGCTAGAAATGGACTCTCGCATTTTCCTGTCGTACTTCAGTCGGGCAATCTAGCAGTCTGGCACAGCGACACATTATGGGGAGCTTTAGGTGTGGTCTAGCTATAGTGGGCTCACTTCAAGGCTGCGATGGACATCCGCTCTCATTTTCTCGGGTGCAGGCTCATGTTCTGCCTTGTTGCCCGGTGTTTTTTGTTGTGACCTGGTGTTAATTTTACGGGAATACGTACAGGTCTATGATCCTGCAGGTGGCGGCAGGCTTGTTTTATGCGGTGCGCTATGGTAGTCACTTAGGATCCGGAGTTCCGTTGCTTGAGGATCTCTTGAATGTCTGTGTTGATGTGAACCGGGCCTTCTCTGTGCCCATAACAGATATCAATGGCTTTGTCAAAGGCTTGTAGTTTAAGCATGCTGCCTGTCAAGTGAGCATAGCCGCTGTGGGTCACAGCGTGTGCTTGCCCGTTTTCTGTGTAATGAGTGGTATCGTTATACATTTTTCCAGACGTTCCATCTTATTCCATCCATCTTATTCTATCGTTCCATCTGTCAGCGTCAGTGTATATTACATTACAGCGAAGTTGTATATGACTAGATTCTGGAAAAAATTGCGTGCGTACACCAAACCGCCTAGAACCAAAATTCCCCTCTAAAACGCTCGTCGCGTTTATAGTCCGACGTTACGTGTGCGCCTCTTTACTGTGACGTCAACATCGCCTAGCGAGGTTATAAGCAGTTGCATTCTCGACACGCCATGTGTAGTGTATGATGTGGGGTGCTGATAGACGCTAGCTGCGTCTACCCAACTGACTCGGGGCCGCGTTTACGGAACGTATGCCACACACCTTTATTCGACAACCACATATATTGAACGCATGGTGCGTAGCGCGTTCTACATCTCTCCCCGAGATATGCACACAAGAAACACCAAACACCTCAAAAGTCAAGTCTTCTCGGAGTCTTGGCTCGACCCCCAAACCTGGTGACTCTCACTCCACAATCATTCGAGGCTTGCGGTGTTGCTGTTTTCGTGGCGTCTGTTACCGCGGTCTGCTCTTCGTGCTCCTCGCGGTTTTAGCTCCGAGCTGGCTCATCGTTGTGTCAGAATAGGCCACTAGATGTATCCTATTATGCACAAGCACCGCATTGGGTGTTTCCAGGACGTACGAGCGGGGCTTAGGTGCTGGGCTGAGAATACGCGCCGTATCCTTGATGTCTCTAACACAAACTGTATCTCCCAGCTGCAGCGGAGGAAGGACGGTGGCGGCATGCCACCGATTGAAGTCTTCTGCCGCCTTCTCACTTCTTTCTCTTAGCACTTCACATCGTCTGGTGCAAGCCACTTCGGTTCCAGGCGGTCCACTGTCTTGGGAAGCCTGGTTCGCAAGCTGCGACCTAACAGTAGCTGCGCTGGGCTGAACTCTGTGACACCTGCAGTGTCTCTGTGCGACAGAAGAGCCAAAAAAGGATCGTCTGCTTTCGCAAACAATTCTTTGATTGTACGCACCACTCTTTCCACGTCCCCATTTGATTGCGGATAGTTTGAACTTCAGCTGATGTGGAGAAGTCATATCACTTTGCAAAGCTTCAAGGGCATGTGAAGCAAATTGCGGTCCATTATCACTTCGTACTACTGCGGGAATGCCAAAACGAGCAAAGGTGCTTTTGACTGCATTGATGACCGCCTCAGAGTTCGTGCTTCGCATGTAGATGACTTCAGAGTAGCGAGAATGATAATCAACTATTAGTAGACAGTTGTGTCCCTTGTAACTAAACAAGTTCATTCCTACTTCTTGTTCTGGAGTCTTCGCTACCACCAATGGCTCACTTCTTTGCGCTCCTGTGATTGTGCACTGTCTGCAGCGAGTGGCTCTTTCACGTATTTGCTGCGAAAGTTCATACCACCGCACGGAATCCTGCGCCCTTATTCGGCATCAGTTAATACCCTGGTGGCCTTCATGGATACGTTCGAGCGTATCCTTTTGCAGCAAAGCCGGTATGACAAAGTGATTAACTTTTAGCAGATGCCGTTGCACAAAGACAGATTACTTCGATGGCTGCAGTGCTTCTTGAGATGCTCCGCAAGCCTGTCTTGGCGAGGTCAGCCTTGTTTGCAGTATTTGACGAGCTGGTTGCATTCACAGTCCAGTTCTTGGTGCCTGCAAACATCATCTACAGTAACCAGCTTCGTGTATGTGACCGCAGCAACTTGAAATTCCACAGCCTCCTTTACCACGTCCACACGACTGATCAACGGCTCCTCATCCGGAGCTCTTGAAAGAGTATACGCAGTGGCCAGCTGTTTGCCAAGAACGTAGACCACGCTAAACAGGTAGCGCATAAGTTTGATGCGAAACCTTTGAATAGGAGGGGCATCTTGTCCAACTCGGCGTTTCCGAGTAGTGTTACCAGCGGCTTGTAATCGGTTTCTACAGTAAAGTTTAGGCCACGCACGTATTGGTCGAGCCGGTACACCGCCCATGCTACCGCCAGCGCTTCTTTCTCTGCTTGGCTGTAGCGCTGTTCCGCTTCAATAAGCGACCTGAATGCGAACACCATCACGCGTAGCTCGCCTGATGGTTGTTCCTGCAGAAGAACCGTGCCCAATTCAAATGAGCTCGCGTCGCATGAGCCAATGGTATTAGGACCGGGATTAAACGTAGCAACGCACTGGTCCGAGTTGAGCCGCCCTTTCACCCGAATAAAAGCGGTGTCATGAAGCGGTCCCCATTGCTATGCATTTTGCTCACCTAGAAAGGCGCGAATAGGGGCGTTTGTCAGCGAAAGGTTGCGCAGGAAGCGACGAATATGATTACCCATGCCGAGGAATCGCCTAACCCCAGCAACGTCGTTGGGTGGCTTCAAGTTGCGCAGTGCTTGGTGAGATACCGTTGGTGTCGAGTACCGCACCCGGAAACTCTACTTTGTCTTAACCGAAGCAGCATTTTGACTTGTTGAGTTTAACTCCTGCTGTCTTCAGACGTTCAAGAACCTCCACAAGTCGCTTGTCGTGCTCTTCTGGATCTTTGCCAAAAAGAAACAGGATGTCGTCTGTCATGTTAACGACGTTCGGTTGCTCCTCCAGTATTCGATTCATTTCTCTCTGACAATATTCCGATGCTGAAGTCAAGCCAAAAAGTAAACGACAGTAGCAGCAGCGTCCAAATGGTGTGGTGAATGTGGTATACTCTTGGAATTCTCGGGACAGTCGTACTTGGTGAAACCCTGCTGTCGCGTCCATCTTTGAGAACACTTTGGCGTCACCCACTCACCCGAGCACCTATTCGACCGTTGGAACCACATGCTTTTCACGGACAACTTCTTTGTGGAGCTTTGTTAAGTCCACACATATTCGGAAGCCGCCTTATGCCTTCGGTACTGCGACCAGACCGGCACACCGTGGCGTCGGCTCCGTAATGCGCCTGATGACACCTTGTTTTTCCATCCGGTGCAGCTCCTCCTTTACCTGGTTGTGCAGAGGAATAGGAATTCTGAGAGATACACTGGGAGGAAATGGCCCGGTATTGGGCTTGAGTCAAAAAGTGTACTCACCCCCCGCTCCTATGGTACCAAGCCCTTCTAAGATGTGCTAGCCAGACGTTGTGTCGCCTGCAGAGCTACCTTGCTTTTCATGTCGCCGTGCCACGTAGATGAACTTCACGACTCCCAATGCGAGGATAGCAGGTTAGCCTAGTAGAGGTGTAGACAGCGAATGCATGACGGATACTGACTGTACAAAGGTGCAGCTCTGCCACTCCAACGTAGCTATGAATTCGCCTGTTATATCAAAGGGCAGTTTCCTGGACCGGAGAGAAGACCCTCCGGTTTTTCGAGTCGCGATGGTACTCCTGAAGAAAGTGCTCGAAACGAAGGTTACTTCCACTCCTGGGTCGACCTTGAACTTGAGGGGGACTCCATTCACGTGCACCCAAACAAATTTACGCTTTGCCTTATGACTGCTCTTGACAGCCTGCATCTCGATGGCATGTGATTGTCGGGTTTGCGAGCGTTGTTTAGCTAAGGAAACTGCTTCGAAGTGTCCTTTCTTTTTGCAAAACTTGCAAACTGCTTTGTTGGCAGGTCAAAATTTCCGCTGATTCTCATCTCGTCTGTAGAAACGACACGATATGTGCACGCCGGCGTTTCTCTTGATCCCAACGGTTGATTACGTGACGGCCTTCTCGTTGACCGGTGTTTCGCTACATCAACGTCGACTTGGCCAGATAACTGGCTTTCTCAGTCACGTCTTTCTCGTTTGGCATCTTCGTGCAGCCGAGGATGCAGAAGCGTTTTGTCAAGCGTCAAGTCGCAAGTGCAGCAGAGTTGTTGGATAACGTGCTGTCCAACAAACCAACGATAAATCGGTCTCGAACGAGCACGTTCTAGATGGGCGCTGAGCCGTAGTTGCATCTTTTTACCATGTTTCGCAACACGGAATGAAAAGCAACGACGCTTCCGTCTCCTTGCTGCATCCCACTACTGACATGTACGATGTGGGGTGCTGACAGACGCTAGCTGCGTCTACCCAAGTGAGTCGGAGCCGCATTGACCGAATTAATGCCGCACACCTTTATTCGACAACCACATATATAGAACGCATGGCACGTAGCGCCCTCCGTTCTTGTGCACCAATGAAGAGCAGCCTGCCATCCAATAGCGACGGGAGTGAGCACACGCGGGAAAGCATGCGAAGGCGGCGGAAAGTCGATAAGCCCGAGCGCGCTTCGGTCGACGGGCGCGGACCGTCGCTTAGCTGCCGTTTGGTGTGCCATCAGAGATCGTTGTGTGGTGCCTTCATTCGGTTAAGGCCGATCCACACGATGGACCAAGTCTGTGGACCGATCGGTCAAGTGATGCGACGTCACGGCCCGCCGAAGTCCGGTCCCGCGCAGAGCACATCCACATGGCGGACCGCCATGTGGATGTGCTCTGCGCGGGGCCGGACTTCGGCGGGCCGTGACGACCGCCATAGCAGACGGCAGAGCACAGCAAGCAGCTACACTAACGCTTTTTCGCGTTATCATTGCAATCATTCCGGCTCGAGTTCCACAAAGCCTGGAACTGCTCACCAAGGAATACAACATAAAAAAACCTCCTCCTCACTCCAAGAGGACACGGTGTTTAAAAGATATATGTGCTGTACGTACGTGTAGGCGGAACGGCGGACATGAAACGACTGGCTTTTGCTCGGCCGAAAACAAGATTGGATTTGGCTGAAGACATTCTGGCTGATTTCCCCTTTATTCATTACTTCACTCCACCTTGCGGGTTTCCGCAGAAGTACTACGTCAAACTCTTGCCTTTGCTTCGTGTTATCGACAAATTCGACTTCGCCCTGCCATCTGCTAGCCGCCTGGTTAACTCAGATGGTAGAGCGGCTTCCCCGGATAGGCGGCGGTGCCGGGTTCGAGTCCCAGACCAGGACGAATTTTTCTTCAACTATGAGGCTTTTCATTCGAGGAACCCGTATGGGTTGGGTTTCCTTTGTAGCAATTGCTACGAACGGGTGGATGTCTGGTTATCCTTTTATTCATTACTTCACTCAACCTTGCGGGTTTCCGCAGAACTACTACGTCAAACTCTTGCCTTTGCTTCGTGTTGTCGACAAATTCGACTTCGCCCTGCCATCTGCTAGCCGCCTGGTTAGCTCAGATGGTAGAGCGGCTGCCCCGGAAAGGCGGTGGTCTCGGGTTCGAGTCCCGGACCAGGACGAATTTTTCTTCAACTATGAGGCTTTTCTTTCGAGGAACCCGTATGGGTTTCGTTTGTAGCAAGTGCTACGAACGGGCGGATATCTGATTTTCCCTTTATTCAAAAGAGCAATTTGATCCGTCTAGTGGATCGGCCTTTACCGGCGAGCGCGATTGGCCTACTCGGCGCCGACGTTGCCAGCCGCGGGTCGCGGGTCGCGGCAACATTTTGGTGGCGTCAAAAAGACGACACGCTCCTCTAAATCATCTTGCAGCTCACACGTCGTCTGCTAGGCTGCGAACGTGGTGGCAGTTGGGAAGTTTGGAGCGATCATACGCTCCTTACGAGACAGGCTTCGCATGGCACATCTGGTGGATTGTATTGGTGCTAAACGGCGCCTTTGGCCGTGGAATAGCACGTTCGGATTCAATCCACAGTTTAGGTAGAGAAATTGCGTTTGCGATGGGTACTTCGGTTGCTGCATTGGCCTTGCTTGAGAATGAAATAGAACAGTGGAGGTGCGAAACGCGTTTGAAGAAATGGCAGAAAGCAGCTTCCGGCGTCGCTTTCGTTTCTCGAAACAAAGGGTGCGTTGCTCGTGTGGCGAACCCAACCACATCATCGGGTGCCAGGGAGCCAGGGCAATGTTGTTGTTGCCTCTTCAAATGTGCGCCACTGTTCGCGTCGTTTCTTTTTTTTTTCCTCACGGTGCGCGACACCACCTAGGGACGACGCTGAGAAGCAAATAGTTCTAAATTGTAGTAGTCACACGTATTACTATTTCAAGATGTGTTTAAATTTGAGAAGAAAAAAATGCATTTGTTAGCTAAAAAATTCATTCATTGGAAGACGAGAAACATCTCCTTTTGTAATATACTCCGCCAGGCGCGAAACGAGTTGAAGTAAACTTCCGGGGAGTGACCGCTTGCCGATTGGCTGCTCTCTCCACCCTGTTCTCACAAATTTTGCACACTGACACTTTGTGACTCTGCGGCAACCAAACAGAACGCGTATCGAGCAAAGATCTCGGATCGCGCCCCTGTCCGACGAACTGCAGTGTGACTGCGAAAATCGCCTTTGCGAAAAGAAACGGGAATAGACACGGAGGCAGCGGAAGGAGACCACCGATGTTTTACTGCTCTGTTTTCCACGCCTCACACGCCTGGCACATTTCGCTAACATATTCACAGCAGCGTATGCTATGCGCCAGCTTTATGTGTTCAACCAGCCCGAGGTTAGTTCGGGGCGTATTTAAATGTAATAGACATGAATGTATTCAACACAGTACCTTGAACACTATACTGATGTGATATACAAATACACTGATAACAAGAAATAAGAAAACAATGGCCATACAAATCAATTTAGGAAAGACTGACTGATAACTTTTTCTATTGCAATTTTCTGCACTTATCTGCTTTGGCACATCAGTGACGTTCTCCTATTTAGCGCCAGGAGTAATGTTTTCTTAGAAATATCTATTGAAATGTGAATACATGAAAAAAACTTCGCCTAATTTCTTTTTGCGTCGAACATTGTAAATTGCAAAGTATACGGCATGAAACAAGAATCCTAGGGGACCTGCGTGTAATAAAGAAATTAAAGCAATGCTTCTCTATATTGTGAACAAGGAATATTCCTGATTCATGTTCTCATTCCCCTTGCAGGTCTCGAAGATCTCATTAATTATATCTCAAAAAACAAGTACACCCATGGTAACAAATTTCGAAGAACTAAATGAACAGATAATATCCACGAGGATATGGTCTAAGATCGACAAAATAAATCAGCAACTGGAAAAAATTGTCGGCTACGGGAATAATAATATAAGACGTAACCCAATATTATTGTCTCTCAAATAATCTGGCTAGACATGAATAATGATTTTCTTGATTGTGGTGATTATCTTACGACGAAATAATAATTTCGAAAAAAAAATCTCTCACAAGGGCGGTGACCCGTCTAACTAAACCCACTGTAAATTATCATCGCGCTAGCGCAGCTAATTGAGCGCATCGTTGTTGACAAGATGGGTAGGTTATTTTAAAAGTAAATATTACCTCTGTCCGATGCCTTCAGAATTTCTGAGGTGCTTAAAAGAGCGACTCTGGTTACATAGCATATGCGGTTTATCGGCAGCTGCCTCACCCCAGGCGAACCATGCCAATAAAAGGTGAAGCTCCTGGTGGCATGTGTGTAAAATGGCTGAAATGTAGATGTGATATCTTCTTCATTATTTTTTTTGCTCAAATGGAGCCCCAGAAAAAACCGCATTGCATGATGGGGTCTTCCCTTGACTGAAGTAGGTCAACAAGAACAAGAATATGAGAATTCCAGGTTCTTTTCAAACAGATTCTGCCTAGTTGAAATGACAACGCAATTGCACAACATCAAATAGGTAAGCCATTGGCTACCAAAGAAGGCGATTCGACGTGTTGGAAGCTTGAATTAGGGTGAATAAAAGGAATTATCTGTGACGAGCAATTTACGCTGTATTCGATCAAAATTTGTCGACAGGTGGCAATACTTTTCAACAACAAGGAAGTACAATATTTTATAGTTTTAGAATTTAGTGCATATCATAAATGGTCTAGAGCCCATTACCTATTGTACAGTACCTGTAAATAACACTGATAGCCAATGGGTTATTAACACATCCGTCTGATCGAGCAGATAATATTGAACTCAGATTAGAAGACCCAGAGTATGCACTACCCCATATTATAAAATATAAGTAGGAAAAAACACAGCTGCAAGAACTAAATTCACCCATGCGTGCACGTACTTTTTTTGAACAATAAACTCATAAGTACACAAACCAAAATATGTGTGCTGACAATGAAATCATGCCTTTTATGCGACAAACGCTACGAAGGCAATCAATGCCAAAAAATATTTCTCTGTGTGCGAAGAAATCATGCAAGAGAAAAAGGCAACATATTGTTCATCAGGTACTACGCTCACTTTTTACTAAGTAGGATAAGTCTGGGTAATGCATTTTTGATCCAGTATGCTCATTATATTTGCTTTCTTATATTCAGCAGGAACCCTGATACTCATGTTACAGTTGTAAGCTTTGTATACCACTGAGGCGCTTTATTCCGAAAAGGTTTTTATTACTTTTAGTATGATGACTATGCGGCTATGAGTACGTCGTGCACCTCATGTGACGAAATGAGTGTCCCTAGCTGTGCAGCGTGAACGAGACTAAAGGTGACGTGCTGTGAGACAACAATGCGTACATGGAAGGGCGTCTAAAGTTGTACAATAACAGTAAGCGCCTCGGTAGGCCGCCGCTGTCGGAGAACGTTATTTCAGGCTCTTGGCCAGATGTTAAATAGAGTTTTGAGGCCATCCGGGCCTGACTTGATTTTTTAAAAGTATGGGCCTGCACTTTAGGCTTTGAAAAGTCAAAGTTGCTTGCTGTATGCTTTACTTCTTCCTGCTGTCATCATCTTCACCCATCTTACGCCTTTTTCTTCCTTCTTTCTTTCCCTCTTCCTCTTCCCTTAACGCGGAGTACCTGCCTAGAGGAATGTGTCTCGGGCTGACCTCTCAGCATTTCGTATCAAAGCATTCTCTCTCTGTCTGTCTCTGCCCGTTTAAATATTTACCGTCTTTAATACTTTACTAGCACGAAGGTAGGCGTCAGCAACAGTCCATGATGAAAAAACACATAAAATTGATGGCAGAAATTTTAGTATCCTGCTTTGCGCTTGAAAGATACACAAAGTGCACCACGCGCATTCTCAAAACATGGTCTCCAATCACGAAAAAAAAAACACAGGCCTTCGCGGCACATGCAGAACAGTCACAACGTAAGCATGAGAAGCGGTTCGATAGGAGATTGACGTAATGCGGCGAAGCTGACATGCCTCATCTTCAGCAGCCAGCTTTGGGGGTCTTAGCGGCGACGCTACTTGGCCACGTTTTCGGCAGCACGCACTAGAAGGTCTTGGTGGCGAAGGCTCGCTGCGTCGTTTTCACGAGAACGAACTACACTGTCCGCACGCCGTCGACGCCGGGCTGCGACTTGTCCTGCTCTCTGCCCAGCTGTCCTCTCAGCCTGACGTTGCCTGGTTGCAGCCGCGCGCGCAGGTCTGCGATTCGCTTCTTCAGCAGCGGTTGGTACCCTGCGAGGATGCGCCATCACGTGTGGCGAAGTGTAAACACAGGTATCGAGACTACATGATGCACATGTCACATCCCTTGTTGCATAGCGTGATACGATGGAACTGCTAAATGTCACGACTCATGGTGTAATACAACGGAGCTACAACGCTAACTTTGCACGCATCTAAGTCACGCGGCGCGCATCTCACATTGCGTTAATCCTCGAGCGTTAGGACGCTCTTATGGGACATGATGCAGCAGCAGCTGGCAAGCGTTGGCATGGCGCAGTGGTACAGTAGCTGACTCCCGCTTCGAGTGCTATGCTTCAATCGCGGTGGCAACTGGTTCTTTTTTTTTCTAATTCCTTGCGATAGCTGTAACGGACACCGGCGGTGGCGGCAGACAACATCGCCAGCCGAAACGGCCATTGGATTGAGCCCATAGTAGCTTACGCTGTAAAATATGGAAAAAATAAAACTGCTGAAATATATTTGGCATCTCATGGTATTAATATCATTGTAAAAAAATGTTCACAGATTGAGCAATCCGTCCCAAAGAAGGCTCCTTCACAGCTGCATGAACAGCCGCTTGACTGATACCACATGCCCTTTCAACCATTGTCATCAGCATAGTTTGGGACATAATGTGGCACATAATTAACATCAAGGCGAGCACGAAAAGGAATTGCATTTACACAGTAGATGCAAGGGAATGAGTCATGATTACTTACGACATATCATAAATAGTATTAAATTTTACGCACCCTCTGGTACGCTGCATACCCGTATGCACTGTGTTAGGTAAGCACAGTGGAAGCGCATCCATGAGACAAAAAGAAAACCACGGGAAAACCAAAAGTGAGCAGTTGTTCTACATTGATGGGATGCATCGTCGGACCTGCGATTTTGCGGCTGCAATGAGCAGTGCTTCAGATCTACGTAGGTGGATGCCTCTCTGGCAATGTTCTTGCGAGACATTCCGAAATCGTTCGTAGTAGGACGGAAGTATGTTTGAACTAGAAGCATGTGTGCGTTCGATTGTATTTGCGGACAATGCGGAACATACCTATTTCGCCTAAATATAGCTGCCGTAACACGCTTTCGGTTTTCGTAGGCGAAATAAGGGCATACGCATTACAACATTTGATACTAAAGAAATCTACAGGTATCCATTACGTTACGTTACATATGAAAGACATTATGCATGAAAGCCACCATTTGGAGCCAAGTAGCGCAAGAAATGGGTAATTGTAAATCGCAGTGGGAGGCCTTCGTCTTGCGGCAGACTTGAACATATGATGATGATTATTATTATATTTACATTAGGAAAGACAGCTCACTGTCAATTACACGCATGCTTCTTCACGGTCGAAACACCAAGTTTGATAAGTTTATATGGTAACTGGAGTAGGCAAGAAATGAAGACCATCGTTTAGAACAAGAAAAACTGGGGAAATGGCGTAGCAACGCCGTGAACATATTTTTTTCAAATTACATATTGGCACGCACTAGTTACGCTAGAGGTCGAGGAAGAAGAAGTGTGCGTGGTAGCTACTGCAAACACGAACTGTAAACGGCTGTTCGCTTAGAACTGACTGGCTGGCTTTTCCTCTCGTGACAAACTGGTGGAGGTGCCGGGTACGCATCCATCGTATGCCTACGGGTCCTGAACCAGAGGCTACCGACGCCAGTACCTCGGGGACGGCAGAAATCTATCGAAGCAGCCGTCGCCTCCAAGGTCTTCCACCGCAATACAGTCCCCTGGCAAGCTCCGTGAGGAAGATGTCAACAACTACCGCAAGCCAAACCGAGGTGATCCCAAATGCTCCCGTACCATGCATTCTCAACGCGCCTCGCACGCCTAACCCGTTCCATGGCGACGCCTTTGAGGACGTTGAAGACTGGTTGGACCATTTCGACCGGGTCGCCGCCTTTAACGACTGGGACGATCACCGTAAGTTGAAGAACGTCTACTTTTCCCTTTTAGACGCGGCGAGAGTATGGTACGAGAACCACGAAGCCTCATTTACCAGCTGGCAGGAGTTTTACCGACTGCTATGCGAAGCCTTCTGCACTCCCGAAAGGAAAGAAAGAGCCGAACAGGCACTGTCTTCGAGGTTCCAAATGCCAAACGAAACCGTCGCCATGTTCGTCGAAGACATGACGCGATTGTTCCGTCGGGCGGACCCACTAATGCCAGAAGACAAGAAGGTGCGTCTGTTAATGCGAGGCGTAAAGGAACAGCTTTTCGCGGGCCTCGTGCGTAATCCTCCTGCAACAGTCTCTCAGTTCGTTCGTGAGGCAACAGTCATGGAACGTATGCTTCGGCAGCGGCTCTCGCAGTATGAACGCCAGACCACCATGACTGCTGCATGCTCTCTCGTACCTGCAAATGATGACAGGGAGTCACTTACCGAGCTAATACGACAAATTGTTCGAGAAGAACTGCAAAATTCCTATGCATCGGCTTCGACACCTCCTAGTGCCGCGGTTCTTACGGATGTCATTCGAGAAGAAATCGGCAAAGTGGTTCATCCCTCGCCACCAACACGACCCGAACCTCCCACGTTCTCGTACGCGGATGCTCTTCGGGCTTGCGCGCCGTCGACGGGCCGTTTTTCGCAGCCGCCTGCTGGGATTTCTCGACGCTCCCAAAGTCCAATCCACCGCACGAATCCGCCAGCACCCTTTCATCCTGGTCCGCGCAAATCTACAGTATGGCGCGTCCCCGACAACAGTCCGTTGTGCTATCACTGCGGGGAGGCTGGTCACATGTATCGCGATTGCCAGTACCGCAGTACCGACGGATTGGTCTGCGGGGATACCATCCGGACGCCCGTTGCCCGCGCTATGGCGAACGCCCGCACGAAATCGAGAAATACTTAGAAAGTAACCGGCTTCCTCCTGCCCAACAGCGAAGACAGTCACGGTCGCCTTCACCTCGTCGGTACGCGTCGCCGAACCGTGCTCGACCCGCCTTTGATTCCGCTGGAGTCAACGGTGGAAGCCCGCGCTGGGGAAACTGAAAACGGCGATCTCCGGGGGTGAGGCCGCTGTCATGCGAACCGTCAAATATCCTCCGCCGACGCCATCCCCTCGCGACGTACCACTGACACCTTCATTCGCAACTGCAAAAAAAAACTTCTGCTGCTATTACTGCTTCAATCGACGGTTATCCAGTAACTGCACTTGTAGATACGGGAGCTGACTACTCGGTTATGAGTGCCTCACTGGCGACTCGGCTACGCAAGGTGCTGACAGCGTGGGACGGCCCACATCTGATTACGGCCGGAGGACACCTCGTGTCACCCATTGGACGATGCACCGCCAGACTTGCAATTTCTACTTCGACATTCGTAGCGTTTTTCCTTGTGCTGCCCAAGTGTTCTCGGCTAGTTATACTGGGCATGGATTTTCTCCAGGAATATGGGGCGATCATTAACCTTCGTGACTTGTTCGTGACTATATTATTTAGATAGTTTGGGCAATTCTAAACAAAATAATTGGTGGAATGGCAAACGAGAAATTGTTTAAGGGTTATTCTGAGAAGCCTAGCGCTTTTCAGAATCATGATATTTGGCCATATAAATACTGAGGGCACTATTTTTCGTATATTCACCTATTCGAATATATTGATAAAACTAAAACATATGTAGCTATAAAAAATGTCGCTCATGTGCCTCGCCAGGTAAAGGTAAGAAAGTGAACATTCCGAAAGGTATTTTTCACTATTTCCTCAATTCTTTTTCATAATCCGTATCTTTATGGTCATTTTATGCAGCATTTTTTCTTTGGTTTATAGAAGCCTGTGCAGATACCTGAGACATCGAACTGCGCCCTTCCCTGGTACAGTATGCTGTCGCGTCACACGGCTGACATGGCGCAAATAGCGGCGTTTTGCTTGTCAGATACATAATACATATGTCACTCGCTACATGGAAAGCCTTCTGGTGTTTTACAATAATCGCTTCATGATGGCTACTCTTACTATAGATTCCAATATATCAGTTGCCTATGCGACTTTGGAGAACGTTCCTTATGTTTCAATCTCGTCGAGAATGGAATTTGAGCATTATGTACTATCTGAATTGGTTTGTCTGGAGAGTGTTAATTTTATTGCTTCATAAATCGAAGGATCTTTCGTGTAAAAGCGAATACGAATCACGGTGGCACGTACGGCTTGTACCTGGAGACGCTCCTCAAATTGATTCATAAGGCTTCTTATTCCGAGGTAGAGGTGATCAAGACACATTTAGGAAGATTTGATATTTGAGTCTAAGTAGGCCACCGCTGATACTGCAACCAGTGAGTGCGGCTGGAACAATAAGTATAGGGGTAAACGAGTTTGTGTGTACCTGAAAAAAAATCTATATCAGCACCTGATGGCCAATCTGCATAGTTTGAGCAACCACTAGCCGGGACCCAACGTTCCACCTCGCATAGAATGTGTTCTGGATTATCAGTTACTTCCTTTCTATGAAGTTGTAATCTCAAACCCGAAAATAATGACCGATAATAACCAATAAAATTTGCACTTATAACGATAACGTGCACTAATAACGATAAATAAAATTTAATGAAATGTGCACTTGCATTCAAGTATTTCCTTTGCCATTCTGGGCAATAAAGTTTGGTTGATGGTGAAGTTTCGGTCCGTGGCTTTTGTTCATCATGTACTAAGCGCTATTTTAGAGTTTGGTAAATTCTAAGAATCACCCAGAGTGAACACTGTTTTGTAAATTTCCTGTTATTCATTTCCCTCTTTCTGAACAAGAATTGTGCCCAGCGCCCAACAGTAATGTTGACTGTTCCAGTCAGTTTATTCTGTGTGTAAGCGCGCCTAGTTATACATCTATAAGGCAGTTGTGCCATTCGCCACCCCCAAACTTCAAGCTGACCAACATCTAAGTTTGAGTCGGCCCACATGCAATTTTCCAGTAAGCGCACCCACCAATTTCAATTGGGTCACCTACAAATTTCAAGCAAGCCCACCTCCGAAATTCAGTTGACCCACGCCAAAATGCAGTTCACCCACACCAAAATTTCAAGTTGACCCACTGTCAAATTTAACTTCACCCACCCCAGATTTCAAATCGACCAAGCCCAAAATTTCCAAAACTTCAAAAATTAGTATCGCAGTTAGAGCGCGAGCTCTGGCCTTTTAAGGGAAGCCATAGTCGCCAGGCAAAAGAAGAAGACGTTATGAAAATCACTATTTACAGAAAAACATACTCTCGTTATCATAGTATAAATAAGGCGTGGCCCATTACAGGTGGTAAAGTGGCGTCCGTGCGATGTCATTACAGGGTCGACATGGTGTCTTAGAGCTTTTCAGGGTGCTAAATAATTTGGTAAGACCGCGTACTTCGCATTTCAATTAGTCGGTCTACCGAGGGGTCAGAGCAATGTCCGAGAAGCTGAAGGGCTACGCTAAGCGTTCATATCGCGCCTTCGCGAAGCCTTTATAGTCAGTGCTTCGTCCTTCCGGTGAAACTGCCCATTTTAATGCGTAAAGATTCTTTGGTGAGTACTCCAAGAAAATGCACCCGACTCGTGGCGCCTTATATCTGAAATATATATGTATGTATTGTCAATTTAGAAAACGTAATAGTTAACGTAAATTATTAGATCATTAGTAGCTTTAGAAAACAAAACAAAAGCAACAAATTACATCTGACTCGGCCCATGGACCGCAGCGTATGTTAGCATTCTTTGGCGAGTACTCCAGAAATATCTGTCCGTCCCATGACTTCTTCTATCTGCAAAATATATGCATATTTGTTCAAGTTCACGCATCTTATCGTTATAACAGTGCAATAGTAGATGATTGGTAGCGTTAGAAAAAGTTGCTGTCTCTTCCGAAAGACGAAGCATTGATTACGAGAACAAATGAGAAGACAGAGAGAGAGACAAAATCGAAGGAAAGACAGGGAGGTTAGCCGCTGTAAATGATGGCTGGCTACCCTGTACTGGAGAAAAGGGTAAGGGGAATAAAAGCAGAAGGAAGACAGAAAAAAAACGAGAGAAATGCACACACTAACGCGATGTTACGCGCACCAATAGTCAAAGGCGGTCGCACAATTCACATGTCCTTAAGAGCTTAAGCAAAGCCCTTAAGCCCTTGAGTGCCGAAACATGAGAAGACAGCTATACTAAGTAAGAATAGTAGTTTTATTGGTCGTATAAGCTTGTCACCTTGCGTTTGTTAAGTACATCACAAGAGTGGGGGCACACGCGCGCAAGCAATTAACACATTTCACTCCATGCGCGTAGAAACTTGTGAAGACGATGAAGTTAAAAAGCGCGGCTCCAGCAGCGACCGAATTGAGCTTCGTGTTGCCTCAGGTTTCAACGTAAACTATTCGGCGACAAAATAGCGCACAAAATGCTACCAACCTTAGGCGCACTTTGTCCTCATCGTAGACCGCTTTCAAGATAGGGTCCACGCCGCCGTGCCATACACAACAGCCGCTAAATTAGAACGCCCCCACCCCATCCCCGTTGCGTAGCGTGAGACGGAAGATGGTGCGCTTCATCAACGCATTCCTGTGTTGCACGCGCGAGATTGAGCCACCATCGCCGGCTCACCTTCGCATGCTTTCACTCGCACATACAGCATGCGGTGTGCGGCGACGTCGTTATCGGCCTCGCTATCGATAGGGATCATCACCGCGACGCAGACGACAACGGCAGAAATGCGGCTGGATTGTCCAAATGATTGCTGTCGCAGTAAAACAAAATATTCTCTCGTACCAAGAGTTGAGCAATGGACCACTGCGTGGCAGGTAGGTGTCTCCGTTGGCGACGCAAGGTTTAAAGGAGTAAATATGGTTTGGCTCCAGTGCAGGTTGCAAACCGTTAAAATCAAAAGGACAATAAAATATATGTCCATTTCTTTGGGAGCTGGTGGGGGTGGTGGTGATGAGTTGTAACAATAGGCATGTTCAACCTGTCCATCAAGGCCGGCAATTGCCCAGCCCAAGTTTCTGTTGTAGTGTCACTGTAATGTTTGATATGTCCATCAGACCAGTCTCTCTTAAAGATACGATAAGGAGACCTGAAGTTCCTTTGGTGGCTATAAGAGATACTGACGGGTGTACAAGCTGATTCAGAGATGCATGCGGAAGGTGCCTAGTATAATTACCCTGTATGTCTCCATTTTAACTCCCTTGTACGTCCCTAAAACGCCTTCGTATGACTCTCCTGTATATTCTTGGAGATTATACAGGGGAGTCATCCCTTTCTTCTTGGAATTAGGGCAGAACCACAGAAAGTGTTCAATGTCTCCTGCATTGTCACATGCTACACAGTGCTGTGAATTGATGCCACACAGTGCCGTCTTAAGTAACCCGAAATTTCTTAAACTTCAAATAAACTTGAATTTTCGATAGTCCTACAGGAAGTCACAGGCATTACTTGGCAAGTACCACAGCAAAGCCTACCTGTGCAGTGATGCCTTATCTCCGCTTAATAAATCACTAATTGGTCATTTTAGCACACGTCACCATTAAAATAGTGTAATAATAGATGATTAACAGCTATACAAGCGAAAATTTGTTGATTTTGCCGTGTTCGCGTCTAGGTCATAGTAAAGAAAGGAAAATCAATGAAATTTTAAAAATCTGTGGTGCGGCAAAAAGAAACCGGTTCTTGCGGTGACAGTTTAACACACGTAATCGTGTGTTATCGGACAGTTTAACACACGCAATGGTTAAAATTCTATATCATCACACAGAATGGTAGCGAAAGGTTCCCATACATAACCTAATAATAATTATAAGCAAAGGCGAAGTAGCAGCCGAACTAAAGCAGCCTTACGCGTTTGTATAGCACGTACTCAAGTGTTAGCCCAAGTACGCTACTTAGCGAAGGAAATCTGCTCCTGATCTGTTAGCAATGCTATGACAAGTATCAATGCGAGTACCTCAAGCCGAGCCGTAAAGGTGTTTATCAGAGGGAGTGGATGTGCTAACGCGAGCGCATCCTCTTAGCGAAGGGTTCTGCTTGAATAAGACTATTAATTTCACAAAAAGAGAATGCGCTCACACTCATCACCGCTGATAAGCAGGGTGGTTACTTTGTGATAAAATGGACGATGTTTAATCGAAAAGCTCGTGAGGCCATTTTGTCAATTTTCAGGGCCCACAAAGACAGAAAACATCTGAAAGAAAAATGATTAAACAAAAAGTTTTGCAAAAGTTTCAAACCAGGTGGCTTATCCCGGTCTGTCTAAAAAGCATAAAGGGGGACTGTCCCCTCCGAGTGTTAGTCAGAAAATGCAACCTGGCAGAAACACGTAGCGACGTTTCTACAAGGGTGCTTAAGACTCTTGCCAATCGACGACCCATTTTTGGTAACTAAGTCAGAACCAGTGGCGGAATTCTTTAAAAACTGGCAACACATGAGACTTGTCGGTTTTTCTGTTGACTGAAAACACCTTTACTATTCTCTCGGGCATATTGACGTGATTACATGTTCAAATGACTGCACTGACAAGTTTGGAGCAGTTCGACTTCAAAATACTTCCGTTTTGTTGCGACAAATTTCTACAACTTTTTACTTTATATGTTAAGTCGACTTACGTGACATGGGAGACAAATGTTGTCGAACAAAAAGATGGTACATGCATTGGGTCGTGTATAGCTCCCTACTTAAGTGACGTATATCTAGCTAACCGTGAGCAGGCTCTGATGAATGCTAGAAAAATAACATCAATGTCATTTTTGTAAAACTTTATTTGTCCAACAGATGTAGGGAAGGCTTTAAGCCTTCCCACCTAGACGACGGCCAGGAGTCCTTGGACTCTAGCGGCGGTTCCGGCCAATTGGACGGTCTTCAGTTGAATCTCCGGATCGGAGCTGAGTAATAAGGTCTCCCATTGTTCTAAAGACTTTATTCTTACCTCAGAGGGAGCCTGTGGGCATTCCCACAGAATGTGATTAAGATTAGCCCTGGTTTTACATAGCTTACACTGGCTGGAGTACTGACCCGGGTATAGAGGCTGCACGACACCGGGCTTGGAAACGAGTTGGTTTACAGGCGACGGCAAGTGGAGGCCTGGCTCTTGTTTAAGGGTGTATCAGCCGGAGGATATTTAAACCGCCCTAGTCTGTAGTGTTGTGTGATTTCTCTGTAACGCGCTAAGCGGTCCCGCCCCGTGAAGCCTTCGGCTTGCCCACCAGCTCGAAATTTAAGTCCTTGAGCTAATTCGTGGGTCGCCTTGTTCCCAGCGAGGGAGGTGTGCGCAGGTGCCCAGATTATTTCAATTTTGCTGCTATCTCTGCAGGTCTGTAGTATTCTGTTCACCTCGGGAGAAATTCTGCCTCTTGCAAAGTTCATCACCGCAACCTTATAGCCGCTGACTATAATGTTGGCTGAAGTACTTGCAATCGCAAGTGCTATGGCATATTCTTCTCCAATCTGAGAACAATCCGTTGGAACTGTGCCACTGGCTATCAATCTAGTTTCAGCGCTCGCTACAGCTAGGGCCATGCGGCCGTTGCCATAGTCTGCAGCATCAACGTAGAGCACGTCCTTCGAGTTTTTGAAACGCTTCTCAAGAGCCTCGACCCGTTTCTCTCTGCGTTCCTCGTGATGGATTGGGTGCATGTTTTGAGGTAGTGGTGGGATTATTAGTCGGTTCCGCACGCTTCGCGGCAGGTCGACTTTGATGCCTACCTGCCCCTCATAGTTTATGCCTAGCCTAGCTAGGATTTTCCTGCCCGTAGGGCTTCCCGCAAGTCTCTCATACTGCGAGATCCTCACTGCTTCAATATTCTCCTCAAAAGTGTTGTGGAGCCCTACAGCTAAAAGCTTTTCATTTGCAGTGCGGATGAGAAGCCCCAGCGCCTCTTTTACACTTTTACGTATGATGCTCTCAATCTTCTTCTCGAATGACTTAAAACTGAGGAAGGGAGCAACATAACGTATTCTACTTATAACAAATCCCTGAACTAGCCTAACTAGATTCGCTTCTCTAATCCCGGACCGCCTGTTGGCAATCCTGTGGATCAGCCTCATGGTCTGCAGTGCGCAGCCGTCTAGTTTCCTGATCGTTTCGCCATTAAAGCTGTTGGCCTGAATCAAAAGTCCCAGAACTCTGATTTCGTCCACTTTTGGAATGGGGATCCCCCCAGCTGTGAGGGAGATTTGCGGTTCCCCCTTACTGGCCCTGTCTTTCGGCTGGTATGGAAGCAGTTCCGATTTTTGCGGTGAACATTTAAGTCCCCCAGGTCCGACGTAACCTTCAACTGCCTGGATAGCCCTTTGGAAGGTTTCCTATATTTGGGCATCGCTGCCCCTAGCTATCCACTACGTGATGTCACCAGCGTATATGCTGTGGTTTAGTGCTTCAATAGCCTCCAGTCTTTCAGGGAGTTTGATCATGACCACATTGAAAAGAAAGGGCAAGAGCACAGAGCCCTGTGGGGTCCCTTTGCTGCCTAATTTAATGTCATCCGATTGGCATTCTCCAATATGAATTTTTGCTTCTCGGTCTGACAAGAAGTCCCTTATGTATTTGTAGGTTCGTACGCCTATTTCCAAGTCCTCAAAGTTCTCAAGAGTGGCTTTATGTGTAACGTTATCAAAGGCCTTCGCTAGGTCAAGCCCTAGGATTGCCTTTGCGTCCCCCATTTCCGCATCGATGATTTGGTGTTTTGGTGGCAGCATCACGTCCTGGGTGAAGAGCCTGGGCCTAAAGCCCACCATCGAATGCGGATAGAGGTAATTATCCTCCATGTAGTTATTAAGTCGTGTTTGAGTAATGTGCTCCAAAAGCTTGCCTGCACAAGATGGTAGAGAGATAGGTCCTAAGTTCTCTATCTGGAGTTTCTTGCCTAGTTTTGGGATCATCACCACCTTAGCGGTTTTCCACTGATTTGGTGGTTTACCCGCTTCCCAGCACTTCTGCATAAAGTTAGTTAATGCAGTTATAGAGTTATCGCCTAGATTGCGAAGCATTTTATTGCTAACGCCATCCGGGCCTGACTCTGATTTGGTTTTGAGCCTGGCAATCTCCGCCCGGACCTCCGCCTCACTGATGGGTTCGTCTAGGCTGGAGTTGCCTACGCCTTCATAGTTAGGTAGGGGTTCCTTGCTAGTGTCCCCTATGTATCTCTCCTGTATGTCCTTCATTAGATTTACCTCCGTACCTTCATACAAGTGAAGAATTTTTTGAAGGTTCTGCCGCTGCGCTGTTTTGCAGCCCTGTAGATCCAGCAGGTAGCGGAGTAGATTCCTTGTCGTAGCTAGGCCTGTATTTCCGTCCATCCTATCGCAGGTGGACTCCCAGTTCTGCCTGGTTAGTTTGAGTGCGCAATATTCTATATTCTTATTGAGCCTAGCGATCCGTCTCCTGAGATTGCGGTTCCACCTTTGCCTCCTGAGCCGTTTTTCCATGCTGAGCTTAGCTTCCCACATATGGAGGAGGTGGCTGTCCGCTATCTCCAGTGCAGAGTCCTCCGTTATCTCCTTGGTTGCGTTTTTAATGTCCTGGCCCAGTCTCTTCGCCCATTCATCAATATCCCTTATCTCACTCACTGCCGTCTCGCTTCTTATTTCGCGAAAGGTATCCCAGTCAACAATTAGCTGGTTTCTGCCTTTTCTCCTGGCAGGGCCTGCGCTCACCTCTGTTTCGAGAATAAAGTAATCGCTACCTAGGTTTTCCTGGGTATTAACCCAGGTTCCATCACCCACGTTTTTGACGGATGTGAGGTCGGGTGAGGTGTCTACGCTGACATTATTCCCCGTTGTAGTGAGGGTTTGGGGGTCGGTCATTAAGGTGAGCCCCTCTTGCTGTGTATCCAGCCAGTTTTCCATTCCCTTAACTCCTTCTTTTCTGCACCCCCAGGCAGCGTGTTGGGCGTTAAAGTCTCCCACCACTACCAAAGCTTGCCTGTTGGCAATACGCAGAGTTTTTTGGAGAAGAGGTCCAAATCGGGCCTTCCTTTGTTTCGGGCTGCTATAGACATTGAGAACAAAGAGGCTCCCTTCTTTCTTTTTTGCTGGAATGAGTTCAACAAGGACGTGGTCTACGTTGATAACCTCCGTGTCGTGCTCAACGACTGCCAAGTTTCTCCTGACCAGGCTGGTTACCCCGGATCTTCCATCATCTATACTAAATGATATGTATCCCGATAATTTTGCCATCCCCGCAGTTTCTTGTAAAGCGATTACGTCCGGATTGTCTTTGCCAAGAAGGTGCTGCTGTAGGACCGCCCTTTTTCGACGGTACCCCAAACGATTCCACTGCCAAATCGTGTGTTTATTGTGACTGTCCATGATTGAACTGTAGATTATCACCCAGTGGTATTAGGGTCGCAGCTGTCTGAGAACCACCGTGTACCTTCTGCTCTGTTTCCCTCTGCCGGTTATTAATGCTCACCAACGCGGCCCTGTGTTTCTGGCTTTCTTCCGATAGCGCCTGGATGGCTTGGATGACTGATGCGAACTTTGCCTCCCAGCTCGCCTGGAAGTCGTCCATTTTCTTGCGCAGATCTGCCATTGTGGGCTCTTGCGGCGCGTTCACGCTTGGTTTCCTTTTCAGAGGTGGGGAGCGGGTGTCATCTACCTGCTTCGCCGCAGTGCTTTCAATGGTTGGATGGGTTCCAATCGTGTTAGCTGTTTTGACTGCGTTAGCTACTTTCTTCTCCCTTTTTAGCATAGCGTTTTCCTTTTCGAGGTCATCTACTCTTTTAATGAGTTTCTCTACCGTGGTTCTCATCTTGGCGAGTTGCTCGGACTCCGTATTATTTGAGGAGACCTTATTTACCCAGCTCACCTCCCTTTGCTTGTTGGCTTCATTCCTCGGCCTTGACGACGATCTTGCCCTGGAGCCGGAGTGGACCCCGGAGCCGGAACGATCCCTGGAGCTGAAGCAGCCCCTGAAGCTGGAACGGCCCGGGTGATCGAGGCGAGGGAAGGAGTCGAAGCGGCCCCGGAAGCCCTCCCGGCTTCTTGAGCGGCTTTTCCGCCAAGACGGGAGTGTTTTCTTCGCCTCCTCTTCTTGGAGCTTCCGCTCCCACCGGCGTACGGAGTTCTGTAGATCTCGGGGCACTTGTTGCCCAGTTCATGTCCCTTTAAACAAAGAGCACATTTGGGATCGCACACGTGTCCATCCGGTGGCTTCACCGTACCGCAGCTGTGGCACTTGACGTCGTCCGGATCCGGACACACATCAGAGCGGTGCGCAAGATGTCCGCATGCGTTGCAGACCTCAAACTTCTTTTTGTAGAGGAAGCACTTGAGGAGCCCGCCTCCATAATAAATCCAAAACGGCACATTCTCATTGACGAAGAGTATCAGAACTGAGGTCGATGTCTTCCCCATTCTTCTAACCCCTCTGATTTTGGGGTTCCTTGAACAATTCAGGTTGTCGAGAATCTGTGCTTCCGTGTGTTCCACCGGGATCCCATGAATAACTCCTTTGCTACTACCCTCGGGGGCTGACAGGTAGGCGTTTACTTCGTATTTTGCCTGATCAACCTGAAGTATTTTTATCTTCAGGTACCGACGCATTCTTTCTTCATTCATGGTGCCCACGAAAATGGAGTTTTGCTTGCTGTTAAGTTGAATTATGTCTTCCTTAGCCTCCTTCAAATTCACGCCCGCAGCGGCTCGAACAATCTCAAATATCTTCACGTCTCCACCCAAAGATAGAGCTTTCAATACTCCGCTCGGTGGGATTATCACCTTATGCAGGCCAGAGGGTAGGCGTGGTTGCTGTGACGCCACGGAGTGCAACGCCAATTTCCTCCGCGCCATCTTGATTGATTTGGTGCTCACGTGGCCGCGGCCGCCATCTTGTCTCCTTCCTCGATCCGAGCCGACACCTTGGCTTCCTCTTTCGCGGCCGCCATCTTGGCTGCTGCGTTGCTGGTTTGTGGTCATCGTGAACCAACCGACCTTTTCGGAAAATTCTTCAGGAGAAATATCCTCCCCTTGAACAAGAACCTCCATTTTCGCGGAAAATATCCAGCCGTGCTAAGCCCCAGGGGTCGGCGGCGAGGCACACTGACGCTTGGCCGGCGGGCAGTGGTCGGAGTCGACGCTAGGTCGAACGCAGGCGCCGGAACGACGCGTCAAAGTCGAAAAATAGCCGAAAATTGGGTCCACTTGCCGCAATTTCGGTATCCAGGTGATCCTGGTGACTTTCGCTGATGATTCCAATCGAAGTTGGCTTGAGCACAAGCATAAATCCGCCAGCAACATCGAAAAACCGGGAAGCCCACGCAAGACACGTCCGCACGCCTCCTCGTCTTTTTCCAGGTCAACATCAATGTCATAAAAGCGTTCAGATGGGCTGACAATTTTTTCATTACTTCGAATAACGAATCGGCTAATTTTGACATAGTAGATTTAAAACTCTAACCTGGTTTAATGTCTCCTTTGTCTTTGGCGCACGAAGTCCCCGTAGGCTATTTTTTAAGGTTTTTAAACTTCGTATTCTACATGTCGCCCGAAAAGGTCAGCTTCAGTTTTGAGCCAATAGGCAATAAGCCATTCCTACCATATTATGCCGCTCGTTCAAAATTCGTGAAACACGCAATAGTAACATCTTGTATCAATAAGTATCTCATGAAGTCAAGTCTTCTGACCAAAAACTGGACACCAGTTTCAGAGATCGGGCCATACACCTGGCAGATTCTGGTTACCCGATGCTTATGCACAACTCTGTCGCAGATAGTTTGAGCAGGAAGTATAGAAACGTATCTAACGGAAGCAGTAGCACGGCTAGGTCAAAGTTGCTGTAGTACCACGCATTCATTTTATATCCCGTAATCTCACAAGAATAGTCGTCAAGTCGGGGGTAGACGTGGATTTCTCTGCACCTGAGCGCCTAGCGAAGCCCTGCAAACAGGTTAATTCAGAGAATAACAAAAGGAACGAATGTTCTACTAAACATCGCAAACAATTTCTAACCCGCACTCATTACGTTGTCTATGCCATTCTCCATTGCTGCGGAAGAACGTATATTGGTTAACTGGCACATGCATCAACGAGACACAAAAAGAGCATCAATATACCGTCATTGGTGTAATCTCGGGCCATTTGGCCAATTATTCTCGAAATTATTCCTGGAAACCCATGTTTGAAAGTACTTCTGTTTTGTATAGGGCTCGTACCACGATGACAATGGAGATTGTGGAGGCCCATGAAATTGATAAATTAGAGGAAAAGTCCGCGAGCAAGCCATCAGTTTCGCTTCCACAATAAGGGATACGATTCCTCCGTTTATAGTTTTAACTACTGCAGTGTATGTTTTGATCTTACTTCATACACTATGATTTATGGACATGTACAAATGAATGTTCATTTTATCTCGGTTGGTTAGGCTCTTTCGGTATACATTTACGGATGCATGCGAAAGTGAAATCTATTGGTGAAGGTAAGCGTTGTCACTGTGAATCTGTTTCCTTCTACGTGCTCGTTCAGACGCGCTTACGCATTCTGTGCCTCCGTTTGTAACGTGCCGCAGAAGACAGATTGTGCGGCCCTGTTAATAAATCGCGAAATTAAAACACGTGTAGAGCTGCGCTCAGATTTCACATTAGGGAGTATCGTAATCGCCCTTAATTCGTTTTTGTTTCTCTCAGAGAGGTGACAGAAAATCGCCACAGCCCATAGCCAAGCTAACGTTCCCATAACACTATTCAAGGGGCCGAACAGAGTTCAACGTCAAAGAAAATTATGACAGCCTGTTCACGTTTATTAAAGCAATACAGAGCTCATTTCTATAAAAATACTTATGAACTGGTATTTGAGTTCCACTTGCTTGTTACCCTGACAAACCATATGCAATGATGCATCTGCCTGGTCTTAGTGATCATCCCATAATCCATGCATCGAACTCCTGTCAGCTTACACAACCTACATAGATAATCGAAGTGATCAGAATGTATGACAAAGGGAATCAATCTGCAATTAACTCGGTGCTCGCAAATTTTCCTGCTTCATTCCACACCAGTTTCTTATGCGTTCTGTCGACACTAACTGGCCGCTTTTTAAAAACAAAATGCTCGATGTGTTCGCCAGATACGTACCCGTTATCACCCTAGCCAAAGGACAGTCATCCCCATGGTTTAATATCACACTAAAGCGTCCTAACAATAAAAAGAAAAGGCTTTTTCACTCTGCTAAACGATTTACCAACGCAAGCGCATGGAATAAATATTGCCTTGCAGAAAAAGAATTCGAAGCTCTAACTAATAAAGAAAAACGCACTATTTTTTTTTGCATACGCTGCCTTCTATGTTAAGAAATAACCCCCAAAAATTCTGGAACGTCATTAACCCTAATAGCTCCCAGCCATTAGCTGTGTTTTATGAAGAAAACCATCGTATTCCCGATTGCGAAATTGCTGAACAACTTAACCGTACTTTTTCTTCCATCTTCACAATTGAACCTGTAAACATATTACCACGTTTCCCTCTTTACAACCATGTAGTCATGCCTGATATTACCCTTCGCCCTTATGGCATTGAGGAACTAATTTATTCATTAAAACTTACATCATCGTCTGGTGTAGATGAAATAAAAGCTTAAATGCTGAAAAACGCCAAAACTAATGTGAGCGCGATCTTATGAGCTCTTTTTCAGCAAGCATTGTCATCAGGAGTGGCGCCGGAAGACTGGAGAGTAGGCAAGATTGTTCCAGCTCTGGTTATCGTCCCATTTCACTCACCAGTGTTTCTTGCAAACTAATGGAGCACGTTATCGCAAACTTTTTTGTATCCAATAACGTATGTCATCCTGCCCAACATGGCTTGCGTAAAGGTCTTTCATTCACCCAACTAGCTTTATTTCTTCATGATCGAAGTTCCAACCTCGACTTGAACGTACATGTAGATATGATTTTCTTAGACTTTGAAAAAGCATTTGACAATCTTTCACACCAACGGCTACTCCTAAAACTTTCCCGCCTCAAGATTAATCCATTTGTGCTAGACTGGATACGTAGCTTTCTCGCTAACCAGCAGCAGTTTTTACTTGCTAACAAGTAGTCACCTAAACTATCTTCTGTACTTTCGGGCGTACCACAAGGCACAGTTCTCGGACCACTACTCTTCCTAATATACATTAATGACCTTGCTACTGAGATCTCTTCTAATATTCGATTGCTCACAGATGATTGCGTAGTTTATCGACGCATAACTAACACTTCGTGCACGAATTTGCTTCAATATGACATAAATCGCTTTGAATTATGGTGCAACGAATGGTTGATGTCTTTAAATACTTAAAAACCCTCACTAGTTTCTTTCCATCGAAGACAGCATCATCGATCAGGGAAATACACCATGTAGGCTCCGAAATCTCATCCGTTGGCTCATATGAATACCTCGGCATAAACTTTTCAACTATCCTAACTTGGTAACATCGTATCATTAACTTAGCGAATGCCGCGAATCCAGCCCTCGGTTTTCTCCTCCGGAACCTAAGACTTGCTCCCCCATCAGTAAAATTATTAGCGTATGTTGCATGTGTCTGCTCTAAGTTAGAATATGCATGCTCTGTCTGGGATCCTCATCAAGATAGTCTACCTAATACACTGGGATCAGTTCAAAACCGAGCCGCCCGGTTTATCTATTCTGAATATTCTTATCATGCAAGGGGGTCTCAACTAAAACCCGTACAGGTCTTACTAATCTAGAATCAAAGATGTCTTATTTTTAGACCGTGCCTTTTTCACAAATTCTATAATTCACCACTCCATATTGCAGCTATATTACCAGCTCATCTTTAGTCCAGCCACATTAACCACAGAAAAGCCCCGGCGCAGGCTATCTCCCATCTACGATCATTTTTTGTGAAAACCGCAAGGGACTTGAACGGTCTGTCTTCCGACGTCACGCACTACTCTGACACACATCACTTCAAGGCTGCTCTCGAATCACTGTTTTCTTAAACTAAGGCCATCCCTCATGTAATACCTCTTCTCTGGGGCCTTTCAGGTATAATGAATAAATAAATTAATAATTAATAAGCATAATTATTACACGTTTAGTAACTGGCTTACTCAAGTATCTTCCAGTGAAAACTCACTAGAGAATACAAGAACGCTACTGTAGGCTACGCGGCAAGTTTCCCACGCTGAAATTACATGTCCTTTGTAGACCATATCTATGTTGCATTTTATATAAAGGCCGTGAGTGTAACCAACGTGGTGTCTTTACAATGGAGTTTCGGAGAAGTTGCAGGGGAGTCCCAAGGCAGGCGAGGCGGACATACTTAGCCAGCTTTGCCACAAATAACGTGCTTCCTAACTTAGAAAAAAATGTTAACCAGTTTTTGTTATTAAAACATTGGGGACTGTTGTTTACATAGAATTATACGGAAGTAAACCGGTCATGGTTGCTTGGTGGCTATGGTACAGGGCTGCGGAGCACCAGGTCGCGGCATCGAATAACGGCGTCGGTGGCTACATTTCCATGAGGACGAAATGCGAAATCACCGGTGCACTTATATTTACGTACACGTTGAAGAACCGTATGTGGTCCAACCTTCCAAAGTGCTCTACTGCGGGCTGCCTCATAATCGACTCGCGGTTATGGCGCACAAAACCCCATATTTAATGTGGAGGATATCACGCTTTATTGCATCCTCGTTTTTATTAAGAATAATTAAAATTGACCTAATTGGGCAATATTGAAATGGACCACTCCCGACTGTTGCGTGAGACGAAAATGCCTCGTCAAAAGGTGTGCGAGGAAGTTTGAATGATAGCGTGTCGCGACATATGCTTGCCCGAGAAAACTTGACCTATCGGAATCGATCGCGACTCACCGCGACGATCAGTGTCAAACTTCGTCGCGCGTTCGGTAACCGGGCGTTCCCGTTTTGTGGAATGTTAAGAGGGCGCTTTCTGCACTCCAGGCACGCTCGGTTTTCATAACTGAGTTGCACTTCGATGATATATTCATGAAATTAGGTTTGAATTTAACTCTTAGAAAACAAAGAACACGCGTTTGCTTTTAAATGTGACTACCGCTAAAGTTGTCATTTAAACAACTGTTACCAAAGCTCTAATGCTAAGGCAAAGAACTTTTTGGTAATCAGCCTTCCATCTCACATCACAAGCGGAAAATATGTGCGCCTCATCTGGAATACCCTTATGCAAAAAATACATCGCGTTTGCTACACTTTACTCTATTTATGAAAATCTGCATATGGTAAATAAAGGAGAGCGAAGATTATGTAAGCATACCTGAGGAAAGTGTTGTAAGGTTCTTTCTAGTCCGACCAAGTACAGTTGCCTGCAAAATTAATGTAGCCTCAAATTATGTGAATGAAAGGCTACGTTCCCGGGACCTAACAGGGAATGATGTTTTCGCTTGTCCTGGGTTCCGCTAACTTTTGTGGCCAAATGCAACATTTAAGTGAATTGAGCACTGCGTTGGTCACACGTAGTAATGTGTTCTGCAGTGCTCCAAGCCAAACATAGGCTACAATATGCACACTTGCGCCATTTGGAAGGAAACCAACATTGTTTGTCTCAAATATTTGCAATAACTTCGAATGTGCGGAAATATGTCCAAATATTCCCAAAACCGAGATATAAGGTAATCCGAAACGTGACGTATACACGGTTAGTCGGAGTTTAATGCACTGATACCCACAACACGTAACTTTGAAGCGCCACTGCATGTTACCGCATGTGTAATACGACGCCCGGAGTTGAAGTTGAAAAGACATAAAGGAAAACACTAAATCAATTTACGAAGTAAGAGGTTGTTCACTTCAATATACATTGAAGGTCAATGTCTCATTTATAGAATTTCGTGCTGTAATCAGAGCGCTGTTACTTAACTTCAACTTCTCATGTTTGGGTCTCAAATTTATGAAATTTAGCATTCACTGCTTAGAAATATAAAGGATAAAATGAGACAACATAGAATAATTCAGAATCGCCTTTGGCAGATAGCGCAGTTCTACTTGAGCTGAAAAACTCGAGTAGTCAGACAACACTTCCGCGAGAAAGGGAAATGTATGCTTAAATACATATTTCGGAAATTAGGTAAATACCGTTTTTATTGCTTACATTGCGGTGCATGGCAGTGTACTAATTATAGCCAGTGAGTTCACAAGGTGTAATCACTTGGAACGAGTCGTATTTCACGCGCAATTACGCCGTCCTTATTTACTATAGCGTCGAAGCTTGGTCAACCTGTTTATTATTACTAATTTATCTTCTTTCCTGGTGAACAGGCGGGCCCATCCCGGAGACATTGAAACCTATGGCGGATTGTGTCTAATATTTGACTATATTGGTGTTAATTACAGCCGGAATTTCGATTTCACCAACTTTGCTACTAGTTCTTGTTTTTTGTGGGCCCCAAGGAAGCCACCTTGCAGAGACCATTGCCTCGTGCGAGGAAATTGACTCACTTCACTTCCCAAAAGTGCGCAGTTGGGCGGCTTTCCCTCTAGTTCACTTTACATGCAGCGGTGCACCCTTTACAGGTGGCTAGCACCTGTTATATATTTCACTGTATTTCCTCTAACTACACCTGTACGGCTACCTTTACCTCCTCTGCAACAAATTCACACCTTTTCTATCGCTCAAACCAACGTCTTCGTAACGTTTACGACTTGGTACGGCGCCCTGGAGGAACACGAGGGCTTTTTTGCTTCGGGAAATACTAATAACATGTCCAGATCTTAGAAACGCCATACACGTGTGAACTCAGCTAAGACCCTGTCTTCAAAAAAAAAAAAAGAAAAGGAAAGTTCAAAGTATAATTCCTATAATCATTTGAATTCAAACATGTAAACAAATCCCGTTGGTCTTCCAGGAATACGATGACAGATGAAAGCAAACAAAAATCCAAATGCTTTAGCAATCTGTTTACGTTTTTGCTGAAGTGCCGTCACACATTGTGAACAAGGTTTCCTTGTTAAATCCGCTTTGGTAAGCTTGGTAAATTGGAAAAACGAATAGCTTTCATTGGCTTTTTAGTTCATTTTCGTGAGCGGTAATAGGAGGTTCGAATTTCGCAGTTTTCACCACTGGTAGAAAAGCACCTATGCAATAGGTGTTGCGAGGCGCGTTCTTCGTCAAACCACGCCAATTATTCAAAGCGTTCAGACGAAAACATTGTAAACGTGTACTACCCCTACACAGTGGTGTCATCAACATCTTTGTTCTCTGCGGAGTTATGCTATAAAACAGTATGCTACATAAATACCCTCACAGCAACGAACATATAGGCCTTAGAGTGTTTCATTCCTTCATCAAGGTGATTCGACTTTGAGAAGCATTCTGCTATTCGCTCAGATATACAATCATCGTCAATGCATTCTCCGCATGTGTATTGTAGTCGAAATTTGTCGTCACCCTTCTTCGGTGTCCCTTTAATGTCAGATCGCAAATGTATTCAATTAGAGAGGAATCACGACTTGATCCCTTTGTAGGAGTGGCTGATGCTCCGCTTACGGGGCACAGTGCGATCCCATTTGTGCACTCTACGTATCGGAGTTGAACGGGGGTATTCCTGGAGCAGAATTGGCTGGCGCGCGGTCGGGAAGAGCGGGTGTTGCTGCTCGAGCAGCTCTGGTGGCATGATATCGACGCTCCTCAGTTGCCACGGTTCCACTTTGGGCTCCACGGCATGACGACCGGCGATACGCAAGCGTCTGCTGTTCGCGTGCGCTAAGCATAATCGATCAGTGAGTTAGTGAACGAAGCAATCAATTAATCCATCAATCCATCAATCCATCAATCAGTTAGTCAGCCAGTTAACCAGTGGTCAGAACGCTTACGGCAACAGGAAAAACACTTGAGGGCGCTTAAGCTTCGCCTTCAAGACTGGAAGCCGATAGAATTCAAAGATCTCCGAGTGCTTCTCACGTTTCCCGGCAACTGGAGCACATGTAGCCGTAATGTTTACCAGGGAACGCTGGCCGCCAACGCTCTGTGGCTCTGTGGTAGAAACGCGGCCTCTTGCGCGGGTCGTGGTGCGACGGAGGCGAGCGCCAGCTGGCACTGCAAGTAACCGAGCGCACCACTTCATGGCCTCCAAGGCACCCCCGCGCCGGCGCGCGTAAATGGTGCACATCGCGGGTAGTCTGTGAATGGTAGAAACGCAGCAAAAGGGGTTTCTTTGAATTTTCATCTAACATAATTATGCTTTCTCGTATAGTAAAGGAGTGGGCACGGTGGCACCGCAGAGCCATGTCACTTGTAACTCGTCTTCTGTTCCTTGAACAGGTGCTGTTGATCTGCGCATCTTGCCATGAGAACGCATACAACACGTGCATCGTTGGATCCGTTCCTGATATGGCCGTCTTCATCGACTGGGAAGTGCCAGTCAGCGACACCCTCGGCACCAGAAACTATGGAAGCATCACGGGAACTTCGTCCGGCCCTATAAAGACAGCGGATTCAGCAGCCTGCGTCAGTGGGCACGGTGGCACTGCTGAAGCCATGTCACCTGTAACTCCTCTTCTCTTCCTTAAACAGGTGCTGTTGATCTGCGCAACTTGCCATGTGAACGCATACAACATGTGCAGCTTTGGATCCGTTCCTGATACGGCCGTCTTCGTCGACTGGGAAGTGCCAGTCAGCGACACCCTCGGCACGAGATACTATGGAAGCATCACGGGAACTTCGTCCTGTCCTATAAAGACCGCGGACTCAGCAGCCTGCGTCAGTGGGCAAGGTGGTACCGCTGAAGCCATGTCACCTGTAACTCGTCTTCTCTTCCTTAAACAGGTTGGTTTCTATTCGTATTATGGTTACACGAATGATAATCGCTTCATTGTAGTGCTGCCGTGCCCAAAAGTGCTTTATTTGTCATTCGCTTCTCTGTGTCTGTTGTTATCTGGTGACATCGAGACGAATCCAGGTCCTAACACAACAACGCTCTTGAAAGAACAGCTTTACGGGCAACAAGCCACCAAAACAGATTTAGCCGCCTTCAGCGAGAGAATACAACAAGTTGAGCAGACGTTGCAGGCTGTCAGAGACCAAGCCAAAGTGATAGCTGAGTTGACTAAGACAAACAAAACCCTGAACGCGTCTGTAAAAACGCTGCACGATAGGCTTTAATGCTAGAAGTATCGTGAATAAGACTGCAGGCTTAGAGTACATTTTAGTGAATTATGATCCGGACGTTGTTACGATCAAAGAGACATGGTTGCGTTCAGAGATTCAAGATAATGAGATAATACCTCCCGGATACCAGATAGTACGTCGGGATCGACAGTCCCGAGGAGGCGGTGTTGCAATAATAATGAACGAAAATATTGGATTCAAAACACTAAACGGTATCCCAGGACACGAAAGTCTTTGGTGTGAAATGAATATTGGAACGTCACGAGTCCTTCTCGGTACAATTTACCGGTCCCCAAACTCACCTCTTTCATTCTTAGAGTCGATACAGAGTTACTTAGAAGCAAACAAAAAGCGCCACTACCGACAACTCCTAACTGGTGACTTCAATTTACCTGCAATTAACTGGGACACATTCGCAACAGAATTGCGGGAACAGGCACACTGCGATTTTCTCCTTGACGTTACATTCACTCATGACCTTTCACAAATTGTTCGTCAAAGTACGCGAAATTCGGGAGAAGACCCATGTATCCTGGATTTGGTATTCCTTGACGGGCGCTTTGACCAGTTTGAAGTGTCGTTTGAGGAGGGTATCTCAGACCATGAAGTTGTCTTCATTCAGATAGCACATAACTAGACAAAGTCAAAATATAAAGAGGTGGTTACATATGTTCCAAATTTTTTGGAAGCTGATGACACAAGTATCATTGACTACTTGTCATATGCACTGAACAAATTTCATTCTCAAAGTGATATCAATACCATGTGGCAATCGTTCAAGCATATTATTTTCCATTGTATTAGCAAATTTGTGCCGCTTCGTAAAAGAAAGAAAACTAAACGGAACCCTTGCATCAACAGGGAAATCATCCAACTAAAACGTCGAATAAACGTCGAAACGTCGAATAACTGAGATATCTGCACAATTGCGTTCTATGATCACTGAAGCCAAAAGTAAATATTACAAAGAAACATTGACGGATTTCATGAAGTCGTCTCCCGATAAATTTTGGCGTCACATGTCTAAAAAGGACAACGAGTCACATAGCATTGTAGTTGATAACACTGTAGTTACTGACCCTGCAGTGATTGCTTCTACTTAAAACGAGTTCTTCCAGTCTGTGTTTTCTGCTCCATCACAATCCAGTACTGAATCCATAGTCTCCCCATCGCTTCGCTCGGAAGAGATGCCAGACGTTGAAGTCTCGTATGAGGGAATCGTAGTTCTTCTACTAAACATTCACATCAAAAAATTGGTAGGCCCCGATGACATACCCAACCTATTTCTGCGCAGGTATGCGGAATGGGTTGCGCATTACGTAAAAATTATGTTTGACGCGTCACTTGCGGAAGGCCGAGTCCCTGATGACTGGCTTACGGCAAAGGTTATACGTGTGCACAAAGCTGGGGATAGACAGATCATTGAAAATTATCGTCCGATATCGTTGATCTGCGTTTGCTGCAAGCTTGTAGAACATGTTGTAGCCAAGTCAATTTACACGTACATCGAAAATGCGAACTCATTTTTTCCCAACCAACACGGATTCCGACAGCGCCTTTCTACAACAACACAGCTTCTTGGAACAATCCATGACTTTGCCAGCGCATTAAACAATAAGAAACAGATAGATGCCATCTGTCTTGATCTGTCGAAAGCATTCGACAGAGTGGCACATACAGAATTGATTGTGAAACAGACTTATATGAGAATAAACGCGAAAATAGAACAATGGATAACCGCGTACCTCATGGGCAGAACCCAATACGTGGAAGTGGAACATATTCAATCAAAGCCGTTGAACGTAACGTCTGGTGCCCTACAAGGGTCTGTGTTAGGTCCTGTACTATTTTTAGTATATATTAATGACATTTCCTCTGCAATTGACGAAAGTATCACGGTGCGACTTTTCGCCGATGATTGCTTACTATACAAAGAAATTAATAGCACAGAAGATCAGAAATTACTCAGTGACGCTCTTAGGGCTATAGAAGATTGGTGTCACAAATGTAAAATGAAAATAAATGAGAGTAAAACTGTTGGATTGCGCATGACAAATAAAATAATCATATTTTTGATTTTAATAACGCAGTGAATTCTTCGGCGCTTTCCTCGGTTGACGTGCTGAAATACTTAGGCATACATATATCCGCGAATTTAAGCTGGTCGAACCATGTTACAAAAATATGCCAAACTGCTGAAAAGAAGCTTTGGCTCTTGCGACGAAAATTGCAGTTAGCCTCACAGTCAGTAAAACTAACAGCTTACTTAACGTACGTTCGACCCACGTTAGAATATGCCAGCATAATCTGGGACCCTTATCAGTTAGGGTTAATTGAGAGACTGGAAAGAGTTAAACGACGAGCAGCAAGGTTTATTCTATCGCGTTATGCTCGCACAGATTCAGTCTCCGAACTGCTCGGTTTGCTGAACTTGCCTACGCTCGCGGAACGCAGGTGCATAGCTAGGTTAAAGTTCTTTTTTATTCTCACTAAAAACACAGTCAACACCAATTGTCGTGCTTCAACACAGTATTTGATAGCACGACAAGGTAGAACACTACGGAAAAGCAAATATAACACTTTTCAAATACCTCAGACGCACATTAACGCTTACGCATTTTCCTTCTTTCCAAGAACCATTAAAGAATGGAATGAATTACCGGTGTCCACGCGAGAAAGCATCTATGCGGAAGAATTTGAGAAAAACTTAAAGCAACAGTGAAAGATGCACGCACGTATAAGTGCTTTTTATCTTTTTTTCGGAGAGAAGGGGTGTATGACCTCGTTTATTAACACTGCATGTATAGTCATATTGTTCGGAGTACGTGTAGAATATTTCGCTTCTGTATCTTCTTTGTTCACTTATGTTCACCTATTAAAACACTATTCATGTACTACCTTCATGTACTGTACGAATTGCCGAAATACTGCTATTTACTTGTTTTATTTTTGTGCTATATGTATCATTTCAATACCATGTATTGTACTAATTGTTGAAATGCTGCTTTGACCCACCCTGTAACGGCCGACAGGCCAACAGTATGAGTGAACAAAAACATTACAGTCAGGGATCTATCATGCCCCTACTGTTATGCTTAAGTCCTAGTTTACGATTTTTCCGCGTATTTTACATTGAAAAAATTCAACTAGTTCAGAAAATACTCTGCGTCACATGGATGGCTTGCGCATAGGTGATCCGAAAATGACGAAATGACATCCGACAATGGACGGCGATGCCGAAGCCAGATTTTCAGCGACAGGGGCTTCTTAATGCTATCGCGTTAAAATGCCGAAAAAGAGAGACAGAAACGAGCAAGGGCTGCTGAACCTTTCTTGCCCCTTAGACTGCGAACATTTTTTTTGCGCTGGTTTCAACATTGAAACCTTAGATACCTGCCTTGATTCGGTGCCCCATCCCCGCAGGGGCGTCTGCGTAAGCAGACGTTACGTGTGCTGCGACACCACGTACCCGAGCACACGAGGGTTGGACCCTCCCGCGTGTAGCCGTGCGCGGCTTAGCCGTGTCTGGGGAAATGGGGATCCGGGGAGGTTGAGCCAATGCCGGGTGTCTGGACCATTACGGCCTCCCGGCGGCGGCAACACACCTCTTTCGCCTCGGCTTCACGTAGACGGCACCCCCGGACTGACTCACCCGGGGGAAATCGGTAGTTGTCTTTTCCTATGTCTCTCTCTTTCCAGGCTTCGTCTTTCTCTGAGTTTTCATCTTTCCTGTTTTCTCCTAGCTTCCGCTTACTTCCAATTTTTCCAGGCAGCAAGGGTTAACATTGTGTGAATAGCCAACCTAGGTTATATCTTATTCGGTTATCGTAATTACGTACGGCTGGCGTTTGCAGGACCTGTTTTTACAGTTCCTGTAGCGTCCCCTTGTGGGGCTCCACGGTGGGTGGCTGGCGTTATTGCCGAAAACCACACACTCCTCTATGGATAATTCCTTCCCTCAACTGCCTGATCGCCCTCAGAAAAGAGGGCGCACGGATGAAGTTTTTCAGTTTTTGGCCGGTAAAAAGACTCTGCTCGCGTTTCCATGTCATTCATTCTGCAAAACCGGATAAACCAGTAAGAACAATCTCACCCAGCCTTGTTTCCAAGTCATTGACTGAAGTCTTTGGTCCTGGCTATAAGGCGTCGAGGATGGCAAGCGGTGGTCTCCTCTTGGAGCACCGCGATAACAAGCAATAAGAGAAATAGCCAAAAGTAGTGTCATTTGGGGGAACCCAAATAATTATAACCCTGCACCGCACGATGAACACAAGCCGCGGTGTTGTCTCCGACGATCACTTGCTCGAGCTCACCGAGGCTGAACTCTTGGAGGGCTTCAATGACCAGAAAGTTATCAATGTTAAAAGAATTAAGATGAGGCGAGATGGTAAGAGATCAAGACGAAACACCTTATACTCACTTTCGGTTCTAGTGTCCTCCCTGCGTCCATCGAGGCCGGTTATATCAAACTTCGTGTTAGGCAGTACGTGCCCAATCCTCTTAGATGCTTTAAGTGTCAAGGGTTCGGCCACAGTTCACAGAACTGTCGAGGCCGGCTGACATGTGCAAGTGCAGTGACCAAGAACATTCCTCCGAAACGTGCCAGAACACTCCACATTGTGTCAACTGTGATGGCGAACATGCCATATACTCGCGGTCCTGTCCGACCCACAGGCGGTGAGTCGACACTTACGCCATCTGCCCCCGCGGCGGTTGCAGCTGGCGCTGCTCAGTCAACACAGCAGAGGGGACCATCGACCCCGAAGGTGGGTGCAGCCGAGGCTGCCCCAACCTCCCCGGCCCCTTCCAGCGCTGGCAACAGCCGGCGCAGCCAATCCCGCAGGGTGCCCATCGACCTCCGGGCTGGTGGGCGCAGGGGTCTTGCCCTCCAAGGCAGGACTCTCTCTTGTAACTTGTCGCTCGGAAGAGCACGTGTCCGGCACCGCACAAGAGGCAATGGACACTACACCTGTCCTCAAGGCGCACCAAACGCCTAAGGAGCGGCGAGGCTCCCTCGAACGCTCCAGAAAGGGCAGAACCCCCGTTACAGGGCCTCGAAAGAGCTCTGTAACCTAAGGCATCACCTCCGTTTCCATACGCACAGCACTTATTTACTTTAAATATGGATACACAAATTATTCAATGGAACATCAGAGGTCTCCTTAGAAACCTTGATGATTTGCAAGAACTCATCCACTAACATAATCCAAAAGTGCTGTGTTTACAGGAAACACACTTAAAATCCCAACACACAAACTCTCTCCGAACGTATGTTACGTTTCGCAAAGATCGCGATGATGCCGTCGCATGATCGGGTGGTGTTGCGATTGTCACTCATAAAAGTATAGCCTGTCAACCTTTAAAGCTACGAACGCCCCTTGAAGCAGTGGCGGTGCGAGTTGTTCTGCTAAACAAACTCATCACTATTTGCTCGCTTTATATACCCCCACATTACAAATTAACTAAACATGAATTTCAGTCCTTCATAGATGAATTTCCAGAACTTTATGTTGTTCTTGGCGCCTTCAATGCACACAACTACCAGTGGGGCGACCCTCGTGTAGATGCGTGAAGATGTCTTGTTGAATAGTTCCTTTTTTTCTTCTGGTGCGTGTCTGTTGAATAAGAAGGAACCCACATATTACTCTCTCACAAACAGAACCTTTTCTTCAATATATCTTAGCCTAGTCTCACCGTCACTACTGTCCGAACTTGAATGGTAAGTTAACAGCAACCCTTACGGGAGCGACCACTTCCCCATACTACTAAGAGCATATAAAGAAAACGAATGTCTACCACAGGCTCCTAGGTGGAAAATCGATACAGCCGCCTGGGAGAAACTCCTAACTCTCACCAGCATCTCATGGAATGACATGTCCTCTTTAGGAATTGATGCTGCTGTGCAGTATTTTACAGCCTTCATTATAGATGCCGCATCTAAATGCATATCTGAAGTAAGTGGTTTCGCGTGCAAACGCCGCTTCCCGCGGTGGAACGACGAATGTAGGACTGCCCGTAAGAAACAAAACAAAGCGTGGGGGTTGCTACGCGCCTCTCCCACTGCGGAGAATCTTATTAACTTTAAAAAAGCAAAGTCCGAAGGCAGGAGAACGCGTCGACAGGCCAGAAGAGAGAGTTGGCAGAACTCTTTATCGGGTATCAACACGTATACAGATGAGGCCAAAGTCTTTAACAGGGTAAATAGTGTCACGTGGTGGTGACGTCAAAGAACACAGTAGCAATACTGTGAACGGCAAAAACTAGCTTTTATTGGGTGAACCTGCGCCCACAAAACAGGCTACACTTAAAGCAGAACGAGAGCGGCGAACACAATCGGCGATCGTCGAAAATCTGATCAGCGGGTCAAGCGCGTCGGCTTTTATACAGCAGTCATCGAATGGTCCAGACTAATCGTTCGGACTCGCGTGCCTTCCACAAAGTTCTACACCGTTCGCGTCACGCGATGAAATCAGATAACACAAGGTTTGGCGACAACAGACAGTCGGGTAGAAGCATCGATAACCTTCCAGAAACTTCGGATACATGCAGGCGCGTCCCGCGCTGTGCGCATACATTTGTTAGGCGGCGAAACGTGGTCGCCCGATAAAGATAAGTACACGTGTCAATAGCGTAAGAAGGCGACAAACGTGCTCCCTCCCTTTGGTAAACACACAAGGCGAGACCCTACAAGACCAGGCTGATGCTCTGGGGGACCACTTCGAGCGCGTGTGTAGCTCCAGTCACTATTCAGAGAACTTCCTTAAATATAAAGCAATAGAAGAACTCAAGCCTCTGAATTGGATATGCACGCCAAACGATCCTTATAATCGCCCTTTTACCATTGCTGAACTTAAAGCTTCCTTATCAGCATGTCGGAGCTCTGCACCGGGCCCCGATAGAATCATGTACGATATGATTAAGTACCTACACTCCGACACACAAACCACGCTACTCACACTTCTCAATACTATCTGGGCTGCTGGTTATCTTCCATGAAAATGGAAGAAGGCTATTGTAATCCCTGTTTTAAAGCATGGTAAAGACACTTCATTGCTTACTAGCTACCATCCTATAGCGCTTACGAGCTGCCTCTGCAAGCTTTTTGAAAAAATGATCAATCACCGTCTCGTACATCTCCTAGAATCCAGTAAAATGCTTGACCCATTTCAATGTGGCTTTCGGGAAGGGCGATCTACAACCGGCCATCTTGTGCGCATCGAAGCGAGAATTCGCGATGCCTTCGTGCATAAGCAATCTTTCTTATCTGTATTTCTGGATATGAAAAAAGCGTACGACACAACCTGGCGGTACGGAATCCTGCGCGATCTTTCCGCGCTAGTTATCCGTGGCAATATGTTAGATACTACAGAGAGCTACCTAGAGAACCGTACATTTCTAGTGAGAATAGGTCCTGCACTGTCGCGTACATTCATACAGGAAACTGGGGTACCCCAGGGTGGCGTACTCAGCTGCACGCTCTTTGTCGTATAGATGAACACGCTTCGTGCATCGTCACCACCAGCTATTTTCTATTCCGTCTACGTAGACGATATACAAGTTGGTTTCAAATCGTGCAACCTCACAGTCTGCGAGAGACAGGTACAGCATGGTTTGTACAAGGTGTCACAATGGGCAGAGAAAAATGGATTTAAAATCAACCCTCACAGGAGTTCTTGTGTTCTGTTTACAAGAAAGAGAGGCCTGGTTCCGGATCCTTGCTTAGAACTGTGTGGACAACAGATACCTGTAAACAAAGAACACAAATTTCTAGGTGTTATACTTGACAATAGACTCACTTTCATCCCACATATTAAACATATTAAAGAAAAATGTCTGAAAACAATGAACCTAATGAAACTTCTATCGCAGACTACGTGGGGTAGTGACAGAACCTGCCTAATGAATCTCTATAAGAGGCTGATTCAGTCACGATTAGATTATGCTGCTGTGATCTATCATTCTACCGCCCCGAGCGCACTAAAGATGCTAGATCCGGTCCACCATTTAGGAATCCGCTTAGCCACGGGCGCTTTCAGAACAATTCCCATTGAAAGTTTATACGTAGAATCAAATGAGTGGTCACTTCATCTGCAGAGAACATACGTCAGCCAAACATATTTTCTGAAAGTGCACTCTAATCCTCAACATCCGTGTTTGAATACCGTTAACGATATGACATATTCTACACTCTTTCGCAATCGTCCCTCCGTCAGACAACCTTTCTCGCTGCGTGTGAGGGAGTTTAGTGAAGAAATGCATGTCCCACTCTTCGAGCTTCGCCTAATGCATCCAGTCAAGCTGCTACCTCCTTGGGAGTGGCAGCTGGTACAATGTGATATATCTTTTCTACAATTTACAAAGGAAGCCCCAGATATCGAAATCCGAATGCATTTCCTGGAACTCCAGTACAATTACTCCTGCACGGAGTTCTACACAGACGCATCGAAGTCGTACGACGGGGTGTCCTACGCAGCCGTCGGTCCATCTTTCTCGGAATCCGACGTACTGCATCCGAAAACTAGTATCTTTACGGCTGAGGTCTACGCACTGTTGTCGGCTGTAAAGTATATCAAGAAATCAAAACTCCAGAAATCAGTTATATATACGGACTCCCTAAGAGCTGTGAAGGCCTTAATGTCATTCTCAAAGCACAAAAATCCAGTAATCAATAAACTATATTCCGTCCTATGTAACGCGTATATATGTAACCAGCATGTCATAACATGCTGGGTGCCGGGTCATAGGGGCATCGAAGGCAATGCTCTGGCAGACCAGATGGCCACATCAATTGCATCGTATTCTCTTAATCCTACCGCTGCAGTTCCTGTCACAGATCTGAGGCTCTTCTTGCGCAGAAAACTGCGAAACTACTGGCAACGCTCGTGGGACATGGAAACAAATAGTAAACTGCACGTAATAAAGCCGCAATTAGGGTTCTGGCCTTCTGCAACAAAATCAGGCCGAACAGATGCCCTATTCTGTCGTCTAAGAATAAGATACACATTTGGCACCCCCAATTTTGTAGTCACTGGAAATGAGCCCCCAACCTGTGGGAGATGCGGGGAGAGGCTGACCGTCCTCCATGTCCCCCTGGAGTGCCGGAAAGCCGAATCTGACAGAAACATTTTCCCGCAGCACATTCCCCTTCATCCTGTATTGTTACTCTGTCAAGAACCGCTCTTTGACACTAACGCAGCCCTAGACTTCCTGAAAGATGTTGTGTTACATGTAATTAGCCCAATATATTCGTAGCGCTCCTCTCTTCAGAGGATGCCGCTGTGATAGCTATTTCGTACAGCACATGGCTCTCGGCCCTTGCGTTTCAAGGGCTCTGGCGAGGCAGTAGTGCTCTTAGACAAATTTAGCATATCGCATATTTCATAGAATGAATCATTCTTTCTTAATGCATTTTAGTGATCATAGTACACGTCATTAATCATTGTCATAACTTTATTACGTGTAATTTTTATGCAATTTACAAAAACTCTTTTACGCCCCCTTACAGCCACGTCACATTAAAATCAGAGCCCATCAGACCACGACATATTCATTACCACTAGCATGGCGCTCTTTGGCCATACCTGGCTCTTGCGCCATTAAACCTCAAACACCATCATCGGTGCCCCAGTCAATAAATAATTCTGTGAAGGATTCAAACATTCCCTCGAAGATTCAGTCAGTCAGTCAATAATTCAACTTTTCAATCAGAGAGTCAGTGAATTAATCAACCAAATATTTATTGAGTCAGTAAGTGGTTCAATCAACCGGTCAATAAATAAATTAGTGCATTCATACATGTCCCTTTCAAACCTTTTCTGCTGCACTAAATCGAATATTCATTCAAATTCACTCATTTTGACAGCCAATCACTGTAGAAAGACTTGAACGGCAAATCAAACAATCAATATTTGAAAAGCATACGTAAGGAGAAAATCACAAGCTGTTCCAGCAATTCTGAAAAGCTTATTTCTTCTCGAAAACCAGCAGCGAATTAGTCATCAGTGCAGTGCGGATTATATTATTGTTACACGTAGAAAGATACAGAGAAGGGAGATTTTCTACAGGGAATATCAAATGGAGGCCATCCGCTGCGGGTAGACGCTCGCCCGCGCCAAAAGCCAGACGCTTCATCATCTTGAGCCTGTTGAGTATCTGTGTGCCAAAACATTCAAGTGTTCGTGACGCAAAATTTCTGTAAGTTATAGGCTTTATAATGTCCAGAAAGCCCACAGCAGTTAAGGAGGGAAGCCATAGATGAGGGCTGTGGATTATTTGTCAATCAGCTGCGGCTATTTAACGTGGAGCCAAATTATTTTATACGAGCGCTGTTATGTTATGCAAATATGGGTACATGTTATCGACGCCGCCACGCATTCACTGATATTCGCGTGTTGCGTGGTTCCTAAATAACCTAGCACACTACATGCAGCTATCTGAATATATTACGCATGAGCACACTGCCCCGGCATGCTTTGCTTATCCTTCATTGTCGGACCTGACCTAAGCCAACTAACCTGAGTCACCGTAAGGTAACCTAACCTAACCTACCTACCAAATCTACATACTAGAATGAAGAGAGTATGCTTGGGAGTCCGAAGAAGCGCGCTCATTGATAATGAGCTCAATTTGATGCGCTGCAGCTCTATCGTAACTGCGAGAAACGAACATGTGGTGCTATCACACATTGTACCACACAATGCGCTTGACCGGTGGCTAAAGTTATAGAAGACTTCCAAAGTGCTTGCTTCAATAGAGCGGCTACCTTTTGTTGGCGAAATCGCTCTTTCTTTCATTGAATAATATTTTTGGCGCTATCTGTTCTACTGAGCGTCTTCGTGCACGTAGAATCTAAACTACACATATTAGCGGCTGTTGGCACTGAAGCATCCGCCCCTTGCAATGCAACGTCTTGCATAACATTGCACTTATTATCTCGGCAAATGAAACTCTTGATAAATGGAACCTATTTCCGTGGTACCTCCAGTTTCCGTTTAACGATTGTCTTGTGAGCATTGTGGGACGTAGCGTGCTTTCGAGCAGAAAAGAATACTAGCGGATAGCGGTGGTATACTACATTCAGAAACTTGGTGAGAATAATTTTTACTGTATCAATTTACCATTTACATGGACACTATTGGTGAAGTTTCCGCGTCGGTGTGAAAGTGAGGTTCCGCATAAAGCTCAAGTGCAATAAGATCGCGCCACGCGCTCCGTTCCCTGTGGGTGCGAAGGAAAGCATCCGAGAGTTAGCAGACTTCCATCATTGAGCGATGCTCAATGATGGAAGTTTGCTGATCGACGGCACACTGAAGCGAGAGAGGCGGGAGGGGGGTGAGGAGATGGACCGCCATGGCTGCACATGGTTGCCCTTGCAGTTGAGAACATACGCTGACCCTGCTTTGTCTGTGGTGGGGGCATGGTTAAGCGAACAGAGATGGTTCGTCGCTTCACGTGCGCTGTCTTCTCGCGCGCCAAGTGTAGGAGATGGCGCAATTCCGCTTGGTGGCCGCCGTTGAAGCAAGGGGCCACCGCAAGGTACGCTTCCTGATTTCGAAGTTCTTGATCATGCCAGCCTTGTTCACGTTTGCGTTTGCGCAAGCGACATGGTGCTTGCTAAATATTTCTTATGGGAATGTTTATTGCGACTTAGACTACCGACAAAACCATGAAATATACTTTGCCTATTTGGTTAATAATTCGCTATCGATATAAAATTGTTCGCCTTTTTGACGAAACTTAGATTTGTTTTTTTACAATACGTACCGTTTAAACACGCACACTGAATTTCGCACAGACAATGGCTATGATATTCTCCCTCTTTTCAATGAATTTTATTAAGGTGGCAGTTACAATTACGGTGGTACTAATTTTATTACGCTGGTGGTTCGTGAAACACACTCAACGTGCTCCCTAACTGCTCTTATTTATTTGAGATGGCTTTTACTTCGTTTCCGCAATAAATATAACATGCCCCGTTTATTTTGAGGCAATCTAATCTATTCGTTAACCAGTGAATATTGGTAATGGTACAAACTGTGCATAAAGAACGATAACAGCGAGAATACGTGGGCTTGTATTCTTTGCAGGTGTAACGAAAGCAACGAAGCTCAAATTTTTAGCAATGCAAATAAAATGACAACAGCCCCATTTTCGCGACATATAAACTTGAAGTGACGTAGGGGTTTGTAAAGATAGTGGGCAAGTGGCTTATAAACACCGTAAAACGAGTTTGAGCTCTTCATCGCGCAACTTTTGCACTGAATGAAATCTATTCTCTTGACATTTCTAGCCCATCACGCTAGAAATTAATTAGGAGGTTTACGTGCATATACTACCCTTTTATTGTTAGCCAGGTCATAATAAGGGATTCTGGACAAAGATCACCATATTGGGGTTGTTTAACGTGTATCCAAATTAGATACATGAATGTTTTTTTTTCCTTTCCTATCCTCAAAATTCTGCAGCCTGGGCGCGATTGAATTGCCGACCTCGTGCTCAGCATTGCAACACCTTTGCCACTAAACTACCCAGCGGTCATCAACGCTTAGCCATACAGTTAATATAATCAACTCCCGAGCAAAAGCTCTCAGAGCACCGATGCATTGAAATTGGTAAATGAAAGGGTGCCACTTTGTTGCTACTCTGCGCGGACACGAGATGTGATTCAGACTAGATACGCAAGCAACACGATACTGAGCCTCCCTTTGCATGGTGGCGCCGTCTACTTCCGGCGCCTGAAAGCACATTCTTTATCGCACCGTAAGCAAACAGGGGCTGCATATCACGTGCAACGGTCAACGACTTCTCTCGAGACTGCATGGCACGAACCTGACCCAGCCAGAGCGGGACTAAGTCCTTCTCCCGTGGGATGTAAAAAGGGTTAAGGAACCCACACCAAACCCCACGAACACCAAAGGTGAAAACAGCGCACACCGACAACAAAGTGGATTACACGCGAAAGCAAGTGGCCAAGGACCAAAAATATAGACGGACGCTGCCTGACAAAAGTTCTGGTAAAATTTACGGTGCTACCGTATGTAACACAGAAAACAGGCAGGCACACGATGTGAACCACAGTGGCTATGCTCACTGTGCTGACACCAAGCTTGAAATTCAAGCTTTCGAAAAAGACATTACAATTAGTGGTGGGCAAACAGAGCGCACGGTTCACATCTACATTAACATTCATGAAGCTCTCAAGCAGCTGAACTCCCTATGGTACAGGATTACCATAGCGCAGCACACAAAACAATTCTGCCGCCACCTGCAGGATAATAAACACTACGCTTTCTCCTGTACAGGACAAGAGGCCACTGCATGAGGGAAGTGGGGAGCTGCGACGCCCGTTAGGCTGCAGGCGAGAAAATTAGAGAGGACCGCCATCGCAGCATTGACGTGAGCCCACCATTGCTGGACCATACCTATAGCTCTCCGTCAGCCGTCGCTGTACTATATTACCCAAAAAAACACGAGTGGAAAGTAATACTACTAAGGTCTATCCTAGCATCATTCCTCCCATTTCCACGCGCCTTCCACGAGCAGCCCCGTTTCTCATCGGGAAAGGAAGACCTAAGGGAACCATTACACCGGACGTTCCGAGTAAATGGAAAGAAACAGTAGTGGGTTGCCCTAACTGCCCTGCGATAAGCGCCGGTCTCAAACATCTTATCTAGTCCTCTCCTGCCACAGCCAGCCTCACAAATAAGCACACCCGACCTCTAATGGAAAAGCCGTACGACGACTGATTCGCAATGCAACAAGGCGCCGCTAGACGAATGAACCCTTGAAGCTTGGAGTCCTCCGCTGAGGAGGCAGGCATCCTTCCTTTCACTTGATCCCTTGCCCTCATTGTTAGACCACGTGACATTGTTTCTAATAAAAGTTTCAATCAATCAGTCAATGAGTCAATAAATCAATTCTAAATATTACACGACAATTTTATAGATGAGCATCCGGTCTTTGGGAAATATCCACTAATCTTTTACAGGTTCTCCATACGTACGTGTACGTGCTACTTGTAAATTATTATTTATGGATAAGGTGTTTGGGGTATATTTTCAGCCTTACAAAATAGTGTCGTAGGAGCATGGCGGCACTTTTGCGGCTTCAACTATTGAGCCTAGCTTTTCCTAGTATGCTTGTCAGGTTAAAAACCATTACCACGCCATACCTTAGTGCTCTGTCAAGCTATGTGGTAGATAAGGACATATACATATAACAGAAAAATAGAGAAACTCAGCCTTCTTTAAGGCAAAGAAGAAATAGAGGAATAAAGCATTGAGCAGCGGCTGTTTTGGGTAAATAATTTTTCTCAACGTTTCGCGTGTACCTAGCAATTTCTGAAAAATAAAAAGTAAGTTACCGAAGATCCCTGGGCATCCACGGAAGCTTTGTGACACAGCAGGAGTGCAGTTTCGGTCATGGTGGCAGCTCCGTTGGGCGTGTGCCCAATGAGTGAAGTGTTTCATAGCACATTCGTCGAGTGCTGTTTTCGTCGTAATGGTGCCTCCATTAGTAATTCGCCCACGAAAACAGGGTTTAGTAGGACAGGCTTTGTGACATAGCACGAGTGCACTTTTCGCCATAATGGTGGCTGCAGTAGCAGTAGGCCCGCGAAAACAGGGGTTTGATAGCAGATTTTTTTCACGTAAAAACATGCGTAAAAATTTCCCCAGCAGTAGCAGAAGGCAGATGCTGCGGCTGATAGCACTCATACCGTTTGACTTGCACTACTTACAAAAGGAAACCACTCAATTACAGATGGGTGTCGCAAAGTTATCCATAAATGAACAGGACGTCAACTATCTAGGGCTGTCTTTGAACACCGAACCCGACGTTACATGATGTTTGCTTCTTTTGAAGCAGAGCTAGCGCTGAAATGTGTAAGTTTGTACGCCCACGAAATCAAATTATAATAATACATCCTTGAGTTATCTAGCGATACTATTCCGCAAATATTACCCTAAGAGAAAGAAATGAGGTCTGCTCTTTCACACTTGAAGAGAAACACGGTTGCTGAAATGTGCAACATGATGAATTTTCTTTCTGCCGTGAGTGAATAAAGTAGGGGCAGAACACGTGCTATTTGGCGGCTTTAAATCAAGGCCATCTTCCGTCCATGTTCCTTCTGATTCAAGCTGAAAGAATACATTTTTTATTAAACAATACAATCGAGATTATAAGCGTTTATTAAGAAAATGTACAATTAGTAATTTCTGTATTCGCTCGTGGGCTCCTCCCACAATTGGAGAAATTTTGTTGTCAGCATCAGTGCAGGTCCAATCAGTAGGAATTGTGAGAATAGCACTACTTTTGCTGTATTCGTTCTGAAGATATGTCACAAAGTAGAAATGTCCTCGAATTTACTTTGACCTGCGTTACAAAGCGCGGCCTTCTTGGAGCATTTTTAGTGCAACTCAGTTTAATTCCTAGGAAAGTTTGGTGCGGGGCACCACGCAAGCAGGTACATGGTTCAATTTCACTGTCGCGACAAGGGCCATAACTGTTTCATTAAAAAGATATTTGACATGTGTAGCTAAAGTATTTAGTATATACCTAATAAGTAAGTATATTTAGTAAGTGTACTTAGTAAGTATAAGTATATGCATAGTAGTAACTAAGTAATTCAATATATACCAAAACATTTATTCATACTGACTAAACGAGACATCAGCATCTCTTTACGTACATTTCCCATAAAAAATGATAAGCTACGCTTGGCTATTTTGAATGTACACACAGCGAAATGTGTGCCTTCTGCTTAATGAGCCAATTTTGGAATAGGTGGTGCAAGGCATTAACGACAAAAAACATGGTAGCATAGGTACCGTGTACTATGAATACAACTACCGCTCAATACTGACCTTGACTGAATATTCTGGCCTTAACCGCTCACGTTGAGGTGTCAATTCCGGCAATTTTTCCAGTTCCACGGGTGTCAGTGAAGTTCGCAGAAGACGTTCCTTTTCACATGCTCTTCGGTTAAATATTCAAACCAACAGGGTGGACTTTTGCGCAGATGTTTTACAAATTGTATTATTTCAGTGCTGAATTATCCGTCAGATTATGTTATACGATAAATAGCCGTATAAGCAGGGCATGCTGGGATATAATGACACACGACGGCTCTGAGAAGTGGAGAATCGTGATGCGTGGTTATGCGCGGTTATGTGCGAGATGTTTCTGTCGCAAAAAATTGAGTTCCCTGTGAAAGGGTGAGTTACGATTGAAATACTGTGATGCTGTCATGGATGCGGAAGCTTCAATCTGCACTAGCCGGAAACACAGTTTGAGCCAGTGTCGATCGCATTGATCCAATGAGGTTAGAGCTAGAATTGTCCCCAAATTTCGGCGCCTACTACTGGCGCACCTGGCCTGAAGCATAAGTCATGAGGGCAAAAAATGAGGCCATGTAGATTGTTGAGTTTCAACCATACAGATTTCACACCAAGCATTCGGAATCTCTTATAGTATACACCCAAAACATGAGAACCGATGGGACGGCCCACTCTTAACATCGGTGCTTCGCCGTTCCGTAAGGCTGTGAGTCGCACTCATCGTCGCGTCCCTTAATAAATGAGACCACGTACATCGGTGTATTTATATGTATTGTTAAGGTGACTTGTTATAATTGTTATTTGTGTTTCATCCGAAAGAGGCAGCAAGCTGTGGCCTCTTTAATACAGCATCATGCAATAACCGCCTCTTTCAGCTGCCAATGGCTTCAGTATTTTATTTATTGATTTATTTATTTGAGTACCCTAAGGGCCCATTAAAGCATTACATAGGGGGGGACGAAAAAGTTCAAACATGAGTGAAATGTGTACAATGCAAATATATGAAGGCATTAGGAACCATAAAAAAAATGATCTAAACATCTAGCACACGCAAAGAAAAAAAGAGAAAGAAAGAAAATGGAAGCGAAGTTTATACAATGTTTAGTAGCGTGAAACACGCATAAGAACCTAAAATGCGATGCAAACAATCAGTACCCATCAGAACACGAGTTTAAGGATACAATCGAATGATGATTTAGCTGAACAGCCTACACAAATACATATCAAATGAAACGGAATGAATGTTATACAATGCGAAGCACATGAAAACACTGCTTAAGCAAATATTCAAGCAAATGTGGGTTCGGACAGGTTGATACACTCTAAAAAAGGTTAGCATTGCTGCATGAAATGATGATGATTCCGTAAGGGAGACAATGTTTGCAGGTAGCGAGTTCCATTCGGCAAGAGATAAAACTAGAGGCAAATTTTGATGAGCGTTCGCCCTGGCAAATATAGGTTTTCCTTTATGAACATGGTCTGTGCGGGTCGAGATGTGGGGAGCGGGAAGAATATGGGCTCGAGCGAATGCAATGCTGCTGTGGTAAAGGCTATGGATGGCGTATTTGCATCGGCGCGCGTTCTGGCGTCGAAACTATGCGTTGGCTAACTGAGCGATCAGGTGCTGTAAGTCCTAATCTCTGTGTGCTCTATTGAACAAGTGAGCTACCCGCATTAAAAGCATGCGAAGTATGTAAATAGGCAGCAGTATTTGTGTCCCCTGCTCAGCTTTTTCGAAGGTGTACCATGGCATGGCTTGAACATGTTACAGCAATAAAATACCCGTCCAGAAATACTTCTTTTAAAATGTAAATAATCAAGGTTACCAATACCTGCCCCACAAAAATAATTAAGAAAATATTTTCTACCCTATTTTTTCCTACTTCGCTGCACAAATAGAGTAAATACAATGAGCTGGGCTTGCTTTTTCGATGTGGCTTCTGCGACGCTTTACAGGTTGTTTTATTTAAATAGAAATTGCTTTCGAATTTCTTTCGATAACCTTTCCTCACGTTTTTCTTCAACACATCTGCAGCGACACTGAACCCTCACTCAATGTGCGCGACGGAGCGAAGGGCAGGGTTGTAAAGCACGAACACCTGGCTTACAAGATTGTGGTTACTCAATGCGCGCGACGCTCAGATATCGGCCAAGGTCTATTCAAATAGGTCGCGAAGCTTCGGGCGAAAAGCGGTTCAGCACAGACTGTCACCGACATCACCATGGGGGGTTATGGGAGCAGCGTTTGAAGCGCGACTATGTTTGGAGGGAACAAACATTGGAAAAGAAAAACGCGTCTTTTAATTCAAATGAGACCCACAGTTAGATTCATTCAACAAAAATAAGATTCCTAGTCAATTTTATATATTCGTGACGAGTTAAGAAAATACAAGTTTAATTTTATTGTTTTTAATAAATGCATTTCTTTTCAGCGCCCATCGCTACAGGGGGCGTTGACGCCACTATCACTCGCAATGCAATGCACGTCTTGAAATGCGCAGAAAGGCTCACTCGTATCACCTGTTGAAATACGCCCCCCTCACAGTTTGTGCATTCTTGCTTGTCGAAGTTTGTCTGAATTTGGTGACGCGGGTAGCTTCATTGCTTCTGAATCTGCTCAGGCAAAAGTAGTGAGTTACGACCGCCAGATAATTGTGTAGTTGTTTTCGTGCGACTGCGCTGGCTGACGGGCTTGGCATCCAACAATAGGATCAGCACTCTACGCCTAAAGCTTTCGTCGGCATCCAATGAAAGTATGTTCTATGCAGGGATGCGATTTCGACAACCGTACGGCTGGCCTTTTAATGCATCGCTTTCCACGCTGAAAGCTTGAAACGCCCAAGTCGAATGGCGGGACATTTGAATATATAGCTCCAAAGGAAGAACAAAACAATTTTCGCGCCTTCGAAAACAAAACGACGTCACTTCTGCTTTTACCGGACATGGCGTTACATTATTTTTTTCTTCCGCCGGAAGTGTTCCCACCACATACAGATGGCGCTAAGCCCCATGGACCGCCGATGGACCGCCATGTTTTGAACGTATGGGCTGCTATGGAAGCTTCGCTACCAGGTATATTTACCTTGTATCGGCCATGTGTGAAACACGGTGTGCACTGTTCCTGCGGATGAAACAAAACTCTTCCAATAATGCCAGTAAGAAAGTGCGAAATTGGTCATGGCTAATTTCCTGCGATATCAAAGTCCAAAGTGGTAATCGCTATGCAGAAGCAGCAGTTGAATCTGTCGGCCAGCATGATGGACCTCCTTCCGGTGCCCTTTGCTCGTTTTGGCGTTTACCTTTAAACGCCTAGTTGTAGCTGACGCCTGAAAATGTTCAATTTAAGCGAGAAGGTGGGCAAATCTATGATCCATGGTAGAGTGTATAAGCGCGACTGGACGAGGACGTAGAAAGAAACAGATACACAGTTGAAAGTGAAGCGCTGTGTCTGTGTATCTGATTCTTTCTACGTCCTCGTCCAGTCCTTATACACTCTAGCATGGATTCTAACCAACTAGCCCGCCAATGTGTTTTAACCAAGTGTTTTAACCAAGTTCATTTCTATGATGTAATTGTCTATTGCGATCGCAATTATATGGACAATCCAGGCGCAATTATGCCGTCGCCGTGTGGTTCCGTATGAGTAGGGAGTTTTAGTTTGGCATTTGCAACTGAACGTAAAAGCATTGCATACGTAAAGAAATACCGTCGTCCTCACTGCGCTTGCTCGGAACGTTATTGGGTTTCTGCCGTTTACGCGCGCTACGATAAAATACGTTATTAGGCGAGTTTAACGCCCGTAATGTTTACAGACGTTAAGAAATATCGCCGTCGAACATGGCGGCACTCAGGTCTCCCCCTTGAGCGTGAGTTCTCGTGATGGCTACACTTTCACTCGTGTTGATCGCCAGCAACTATTGTAATGACCTTTCGCTTTCTCTAAACACTCCTGAAAGTTATGAGCGAATAGCACGTCCATTTTCTGAGATCGTTCGGAGATTATGGCGCCTGTACTCCTAACGAGACGCGTCCGCGTAGCAACAGCAGGGTGGTTGCTAATGGGCCGTCTTGGCTTGGATACGTTTGGCACGAGGCACCAGACGGCGCCCTGATATATAACGTTTTCTTTACGTTTGTGTTTCCGTAAGGTAAACTAAAATACTTGAAAGTACAGGCAGTGTAACATTCCGCAAAGGTGTTTACGTGTAACGTACTTAAGGCGACAAAAGCTTTTCGAAAACTGTCTAATGAAAGCGTCCGAAGGTGAGTTGGCGAACGTGGTTCGATCTCGCGTGCGCCAGCGAAGAACGCGATTCGGATGCGCGCCCTCTCCTGTGGCGCGCGAGGTTGGGAGGTGAGGCTAGAAGGAAGGGCGTTCTTCTCCGGCGGCTGCCAGGGCGTCTCGATGTCCACCTCGCGCGCCACTTCGTACAGAGTGGAGACATTGCGGCTTCTGCTAGGCGTTCGCCACGCGAATCGAGCGCGCTGTAGTAGACGCCTTTGGCGCACGCCGTAGGAAAGTTGCCGGCGCTCGTGTCTAGGAAGCGATGAGATGAGGCCCGCGCGCCCGCGTGGGCCTCATCTTCAAAGCAATCTGCGATGTTTGCAGAGTGCGCGTAGTGCCGGTATCTTCGTATGCGCTGTGGTTTCGATGCTTCGTTCGCATTGAAGTGACACCGCACGGAGGTCAACTGGCTCGCGGCTACTGCCGCGATTCCTCCCTCTAGCATTTTCAGGGACACTTTCCGCTGTCATTTAGCGTGGCGTGTTCAAGCTTAACTGTGCGCGGGTGACACCGTGCTGGTTAGTTTAGTTAAAACACGTTGACGGACTAGTTGGTTTGAATCCATAACAGAATGGTTACGCGTGACTGAATAAGGATGTAGAAAGAAGCTGACGCGCGGAGGCAGCCCTGTCCCTGTGTGTCAGTTTCTTTCTACATCCTCCTTGAGTCGCGCTTACATATTCTACCATTGCTAATTTAGTTAGGAAGCGAAGGCTTACAATTTTATACGGCCGATAAAACTATTATCCTTACTTCGTACACCTATTTACTAATTTACTATTTACTAATTTACTATCGCAATCGGTGCTTCGCCTGTCGGGTGGAACTGCGAATTTTTTTTTAAGCTGCGGGATATCAGAAACGGAAGTACTGGTCTTGTGATAAAATCGAAAAAAATAGGCGTATATGTGTGACGTGTGTATCAGAGAAAAAAACAACGCGTTTAAAAGCTAAAGGCGTCGTTCTATATCTGAGTAATTACAGCATGATCTAAGCTGTAGGAAATTACCACCTATGAAGGCCGTTTGAAAGCACTTCCAGAATATGAGTGAGAAATTTACCGAAACTGCAAAGCACACTTCGGACGACATTACGCAATCACTACACCACCGTGCATAACCTTTGTCTTTGGGGTAGAGCGCACTAAGCCTTTCTACGCACGCTAACGAACTCGGGGACATTGCTTTGCATGTTTCGTTATAAAAGTTGTTTTGTTTTTCGCTTTGCTGCGCAGCATCGGGACGATGTTTTTAGCGAATGGGGGAGGGGGGTGTCTACCCGTACTTGATAATCTTTTCTGGGGAACGCGTTTCAGCGGCTAGCAAACGCAACATGCTCCCGCTCAACGCAAAACTCGCCTTTCTGTGTCGGAAGCTTCTCGAATGTTATCGCTAGTTGCATCTGTGGTCTACGTTTCGCCGAAGCTTCTGTAATCAGATTGCATGTGCGGCGCAACTAGTGTTGAACATTCTACAATGCATGCTGGCAGCAATGTTTATGTTGGAATCTACGCCGTGGCATGCATAAATAACCGACGAATCTGACCGGCAGAACAAATTTCCATGATCACCGCCTGTACTCGCCCCTGTCTATGTGCTCGAGTGGTGCTTGCTTTACATGGCAGGTATTCAGCCTGCAGAAACTAGACTTGCTTTCGCGTCCTTGGACTATTTTTGTTCGTCACAATGAGTAGAACACGACAATTTATATTCTATTTTACCTGCCTGTAAAACCTCCACGATTTCACTATTAGGCAAATCATAGCGGGGGACTCCCTAATAATTTGCACCGTCTGGGGTACATTCACGTGCATCAAATACACGGTACAAGGGCGCTTTTGTATTGAAGACCCATCGAAAGGCGTTCACCATAATCGGCACTCGAACCCGTGCCCTCCGTCTTAGTAGCACAAGGCCATATCCGCTACGTCATCACGGAAGTTCTGAACATAAAACCATTGCCCTGTATGTAAACTAATTTTTAAGAAAGTTTACTTATTAACGGAAGTCAGATGTTTGTTTTATATATACAAACAATGTGGGGAGGTATGCTTCCCGTTGTAAGAATATGTGAATATTCTCAGAGGGGGGGGGGGGGTCGCAGATCATACTGTCCGTCTATGACTATGAAATTTGTCGAATTAACATCCACCGTGATAGGCACGAACGCTTGAGCTGTTACTCAAGCGACTTATTTTTTTTATATACATGCATGTCGTTCATAACGGCGTTAACTGCAACGTCATTTTTTATTAATACAAGAAAGTACCTGCTGCACATAATCGATCGTTAAGGATCGAAATTATTGAGCAGAACATTTACCGCTGATGACGCTTTAAGTATCTCAGATATAATCTTTTATAATCTGAGTTATCTTTTATGTAAACTATAAGGGTCTCTAAAAATATTATTTCATGAGAAAGCAACATCTCTAAATCTAGCAACCAATGCTTGCTGAACACCGAGTATTCCATTGGAGTAAAATTTAATATAGGATATATACGCCGCACGAAAACAATAGAAGGGGTGTAAGACATAAGCGAATTACTCTAAGCACGTTGCTATCTTCAGGTTTCGACTTGCACGTTTCGGTCTCGCACATTCATTACTTCATCCATATGCTTAGCCTTGCTTGTTACAGAAACACGTGACCCTTAGACAGCACAGTCGAAATCGGACCGCGGTACTAGTTACAATCACTTCATGTTAAAGCGGTGCTTCTATGTTGCGTTAAAAATTCCCCATACTGCAAGTTTCAGGGATGCTGATATATCATCGTGCCACTGTGGTATTTCGACTCACTTTATCACTCTTCAAATGCAAGCGTGTTGCCCATTGTTTCTTCGATATTGGCATATGATTAACACGGCAACCACTCACACGGTAGTTGCCAGCTATTGTCTTTGTGCACCATAAGAAGGAGAGTCACACAAAATGCAAGCGAATTGATTACCATAGCGTTGTCGGTAATTTCAATGGAAAATAGAACAAGGTTGTAGAACCCACTTCTAGCTATAACTGACAAAGCCGTCCGCATCGAATTGTTTCCAGAGGGCGATGGCAGCACTGCTATGTTTCTTCAATTCAACGAAACTGGAAAACTGATTTACCCGAAATAAGTGTTTATCGCAGCGGACATGAACCTGCATCGCGTTATTGGTTATTCTCACAAATTCGAGGGGGTGCTGCATTCGAGCAAAGTTGGCGGCTGGATCAAGGATTCCGTCGATGTTTAGGGTCTATCACTCCAATTCTCGCTTGCAATATTAGATCGTGGTGTTTTCTTTTTTTTTTTCGAGCCGAACTTCTTGCATTGGCGAAGCGTTCTATGGCTGTTGGCGTAAACGAAAGAGAGGGGATGCCGTCGGAACACGTCGGCCTGAGCTTGCAAACGTCTGCCGTACAAGCAAAGACAGCATACCGTCTCGGAGCGTTTCGTTGCTGTTTTCAGTGAAGACGACCTTAGTTAGGCTGAATGTTCCTTTACTACAAGATAGGAGAAGTTGAAGCATGTTTCAATTTTATTCTCACCAACTACGCCAGGTAACAAATGCAGCAATTTGGCATTGTGCGTTATACATGAGCAGCCAACTGCTGCGACTCACCACGTTGACGCGAATAATTTTGAGTTGCGGAAATGTATACGAGTACTGGATGATTATTGAGCTTAAGAAAGTGTTTAAATTATTGATGACGATATTTTTAAAAAATGCAGTTGTATATCTGTGCAGGCCACTCCCACTGAAAATTTAGTAATATGGGTGCCTTTTTTTATTCCACAGCTTACAGTTCGCATTGCCAGTAATTTTCAGCACTTGTGGCTACGTACGTGCCACACTTGCATTATGGTCACCGTGTATACATCGTATGGCATAACCAGATATACGGAGTTTCTCGAGACTGACGCTTAGATGAAAGCTAGTCTAATTGCGACTTCTGATACGATTTACTCCCAAGGTAGTGGTGTTTACTGTCATTTGAAAAGTTTCTTTAGCAGCATCTACATGATGAACTCTCATGTGTGCTTTCCTATTCGCCGTCTTTCCACGCTACTGTACTGGCTGTCGAGGAAACAAAGACTGTCTGTGCTAGAGACACATCCACCCGTTCAGGTGGCGGAGCTGTGCTCAGTACTACGGGATTCCCGGTATTCTCAGCTAGTGTCACAGATAGGAAGATACATACTGCAGGTATGTGTGTTGACACAGAAATGTACAGATAAATTTTCTGTACATGTAAATGTACAGAAATATATGTATGCTCAAAACCTCCAAGTAGGCATTTGAAACAGAAAATTCTTCAATGATACCCCCATTTAGTCCAGCTTGAGACGAAAACAGCACACCACGTCCTCTGCGTTTGGAGCGGTTTAACACAAATTTTTGTGGCCTATTTTAGTAAAGGAAACAAATTTTTTTGCGTAATAATAACCGCAATACCATCAAACAATACGCCAATGTTAGCAATAAACAATTCAAACTCATCCTGCTTGGATTCTAACCATGGCTCATTAAATGAAGAAACGATGATCGGGAATTTCTTGCCACGTAGTTTACAGAAGACCGCTTTACGGCCGATCCACACGACGGACTAAGTCCGCGGGCCGATCGGTCACGTGATGCGACGTCACGGCCCGGCGCGGTCCGGTCCGGCGCAGAGCACATCCACACGGCGGACCGCGATAGCAGACGTCGGAGCAGATCAACCAGCTACACTCTCGGCCGCAGTGCTCTCGACCCAACAAATTCGCGAAACCATGCCAACCCCTCGCGCTCATGCTGCGCATGTATCGCGAATAGAAGTCGTCGAAATGGAGGCGGAGCAGAAACGCCGTTTGGCAGCTATGGCGTTGGCTCTTTGCGTGGACGAAGAAGATTACTACCCTGCCCCGAAAAGGTCGTGTTGGGTGAAGGATTGGATGCGCAGGAAGGAGCTCGGCCGGCAGAACCAACTATTCAAAGAGCTGGTAGTGTCCGACCCTTCTGAGTACAGACGGCTCCTGCGCGTCAGCCGCGAGCAGTTCGCGGAACTTCTCACGCGCGTGGGGCCTAGGATAGCACGGAAGACGACTGTCATGCGCCAGCCGATACAGCCGGCGACGAAGCTGCAAGCAACGCTGCATTACCTCGCATCTGGTAAGCATTTTTCGTCTTGGTTTGGGCTGTTGCAGCCTTACATCACTTGTCATTGCCATGGCTGGGCCTCGTGTACTTTCTTACAGCCAATTGCACTGAAATGTAGCACCGGGTGCAACATGCGGCTTCAAGACCAGCAGCCGAACGTAGATGCTCTATGTGTTGCCACAGTGTAGCGCGCAGCTAGCTATTTTCTTTATAGGAGAGCTGAGCCTTGGCGTTCTGTACATTCTCAGCGACATGCAGTGAAGTGGGGTTTGTAGGAGCTAAAACGCCACTATTTCGCTGACATCGGCAGTAAGAAAAAAGCAAAACGATGGCCCAGTTGCCGTGCCTGCATAAACTGCCCACGTATAGTCTAGTTTGGCTGCATGCGCCAGTATGTTCTAGCGGCAATCTAAATAGGTCCTTCCACCTCGCCTTTCTTTATTTACAGGTGAGAGCCACCATTCCCTAAGTCGCCAGTTCAGAGTCGGGCACTCCACCGCCAACGATTTCATTCCCAAAACATGTTCGGCTATCTATCATAAGCTAAGAAAAGATTATATGAAGTCACCAAAAACAGTTGAAGATTGGCGGTACGTTATCAGGGGGTTTGACGAAAATTGGCAATTTCCAAACTATGTGGGGGCAATAGATGGGAAGCATGTCTGCATAACCAAACCAGCCAACTCTGGGTCCCTTTACTTAAACTATAAAAAGTGGTTTAGCATAATTCTTCTGGCTGTTGTGGATGCAAATTATAAATTTACCTACATTGACGTTGGTGTGCCCGGTGCTCGAGGTGACGCAAAAGTATGGCAGACCACGCCCCTGCAGGAGGCATTGGAAGGCAACAGAGCAAACTTGCCAGACCACGTGGAAGTTGGACCAGGTCTATTCCTACCCCCCGTGTTTGTGGCCGACGACGCATTTCCAATCGGGAAGAACCTGATGAAGCCGTATGGAGGTAGCAGCCTGTCGGGTGATCAGCGGATCTTTAATTACAGGCATGCATCTTAAGCTTGATTCTTTGTATTTTAGAGGGCGTTATAAGGCCTTTGAATATGCTTACCTAAGAAAATGCAATACTTTTTCACTTTGTATACATTTCGCAGGTTGTCCAGAGCAAGACGGGTTGTGGAGAACGCGTTCGGTATACTGGCCAATCGCTTTCGCTTTCTTCTCACTACAATCAATGCAGAGCCTGAAAGAGTTGTCCCAATGGTGAAGGCAGCATGTGTGCTACATAACTACCTTGGCAACGACATGAGCACATTTCCTGACTCGGGGCCCGAAGATAGTAGGGAGCAAATATTTTTTGGCCTACGAGCAACACGTGGACATGTAAACGCATTTGGTGCCAGGGTCCGTGAGGACATGCGGGACTACTTCAACGGCCAAGGTGGTGTGCCGTGGCAGAGGGCATCTGCATATGTTGATGAGTAGGAATAAAATGGACATTTGCACACACATTTATTTACATTGTCAGAAATTTTTCAACTGTGTCCAGAATTTCTTTCTGGCGCTGCACCTGCTTCACAGCGTCCAGCTGTCTCATATGAGCCGCAATCGTTTTGGCAAAGAAAAACGAGGCGTCGTTTGGCTCGGACGCTTGCTGCATGGCTGAGGCAATAGTGTGCAAAACTGCCTGCCTCTGGACCCAGTCCTCGCTTGACGGCCTCGAGGAGCGTAACTGCCTCGGCCGTTTTGTGCTGGGTGTGGGCGGTGACTCGACTCTTCTCGACGTGGTTAAAGAGTTGGTGCTCGAGCTTTCCTCCGGCATCACGGACAGCTCCCCTTCATCCCCACCACTCTGTTCTGCAGGTGCCAGGAGATCTCGGTTGTGGTGAGGCTTAAATGAACAATTTCACAGTCGGCATGAAATAAGTTGCCGCCTTGTTTCAGTTTGAATCCTGGCATTCACAGAAGATACGTCGAAGCAACTGAAAATTGCTGCATGCGTCCTGGGCTATAGCACTTACTTGTCAGGTCTATGTACCGAAGTCGCATAATTATGGAAAAGTTAGGAGAATTGCTGTAATTCTAAATGCAAAAAAAAAAGACAGTCAGCTTGTGACAAATGTCGCTGCCCTATTTACAACTCAGTGAAGCAAAAGCCATGGTCTAAACACCGCAGCATATTGCAATGTTTGTGCCTCAGCCTGCAATATACGCACAGTAAATAAGACATTTTTTCCAAGTTGCAATTGCATTCTCCACATTTTGTGCAGTGAAAAAGGCGAAGAATCCTCCTTTGTACAAGTGAACATCTGCCTGAGGGTTTGCAGCAAAATGTGTTCGCTGCAAACTTTCTTCTCTTCTGTGTGTCTCGTCAAAATATTGCGCAATCCAACCTCTGATATGCTATACCAACACGCTGGTCGTCAACCTTGGGTTTGCTCGAGGGCCGAGGGCCGCACGAGGGCCTGCAGAAACCATGTTTTTATTGCATGGGGGACTCTGTGGGAACATTCTGATCTTTCCTGGAATTTCGCTTTCTACATGCGCAGAGACAACAATGCACAGAAATACAGTATCTCTATAGCTGAACTTGCCGAGCTGCCATAGTCCCCGCTGCAAAATCGGAGGTTTGGCTCCGGAACAGCATCCAGGAACCGCATCGCGGCGAAGAAAATCCACTTGCCAGTATACACCTCGCTTGCAGGCTGGCCGCCCGTTGTCGTGCGGACTTTCTTTTTTTCCTTTCTGTAGGTTCGCCTATTATTGGCGAAGATGCCCTTCAGCACACCTGCAAAAATGCGTCACCGATCAGTAAAGACTCACTCGCGTGCCCTGTCGCGATCGGGCGCACCGAGCAAGCGCGGTGATGAAGGTGTGTGGCGCTTCGACGTGACGTGGCATAAACATCTAATTCGCCCCACTTGTGGAATGAAGCCCGAACACACAAGGCAAGAAAAAAAGAAAAGGAAAGGAGCTCGGGATTGAGTAAATGTTGACCTCAGAACTGTTTAATCGGGAAGGAAAATGCAGTTGCCATGTTCTTCTATTCGTTCGCGATCAAATATTTTAGAAGCGAGAGTTGCTGGAGTGTACTTTGTGGCCACTGGAATCGCCAAGCCCGTCTCGGAACCGCTGTACAGATATGCGGATTTCGTTTCTTGATCAGTCGTCTGGGAGCGCTGAAATAGTGGTGCTATCACGCGGTTGTATTTCGCCGGCTTTCTTTAAAGGCAATTACAAGAAGCTCCATCAATGGTACCTAGTTGCAAACACTTCAGTCGACCGTTTTTAAATGTGAACTACAACTTCCGTATTGACACTTTCATGGCAAAGGCAATATTTAAGATGTTTGGCAATTGCTTTATACTAACTGATTTAGCAAACCAAAAAATATACCGCAGACCAGGATACGCGATACTCGACACCACTGAGTTGGTTGGAGCCTCTTAGCACACTTCGCTTTTAAAACATTGGCTACTTTTAGCTGGGACACCCTGTATAAAAAATAATTGGGTATCAAAGGGGCTGTGCGTGGGCAAACAAAATTAAAAACAGACAAGGTGAGGAGGGAACTCTGTAAAACCACCAGGCATTCACGAACGCCGCACGTATGCAATCCTTTAGGTAGTGCTCCCACCAATTCACGTGTAAGTTGCTGTCTGTTGCCGAACGCAATGTCAGTGGCTCGAGAAAATCGGCGTGCAGCCACACTCAACGTAGTGTTATGACATATAGGAAGAAGCAAGGCCTTTCAATGACAAATGACACTCTCGCGAACTCACATTATGAATAAGTAAAGACTGCCTTGTCGCAGAAAGAACTTACCCACTTCATACGGTCCGTTTTCCGGGTAGTTCTCGTTCATCTCTCCAGCTACCTTATTCCACAGGTAACGTTTTTTCGCGTTGTCATTGTAATCCTTCCGGCTCGAGTCCCACAAAGCCGGGAACTGCTCAACGAGGGACACAAAATAAAAAACCTCGTCATCACTCCAAGAGCACATGCTGTTGAAAAATATACCTCCTGCACGCACGTGTAGGCGGAACGGCGGACATGAAACGACTGGCTTTTACTGAGCCGCAAACTAGATTTGATTTGGCTGAAGACACTCTGTTGCTGGACAACATTCGTTGGCTACGCCAAAATCGCTGCGGTCATGCGGTCCGCCGCCAAAACGCAAGCGGGAAAAGCCTCGGCGATTTGTTGGACCGCGAGGGCCGCGGTCTTGCGCGGGCTAACGACGGTACGCACGAACTAGTGACGTCGTATCACGTGATGCGCGGACTGCGGTCCGAAAAGAGCAATTTGGTCCTTCGTGTGGATCGGCCTTTACGGACATGACGGTAGTAATTGATAAGCAAAAAGAAAAGAGGTACAGTACTACACCTAAGACGCGTCAAGTTACCGGTTCTTCTTTTCGAAGTCGTTTAAGGAATTGAGACGCAGAACGGGCGAGTTTTCCTCTCGGCGGGCGAAAATTTTTCCGTCCTTTGTGCAGACGTATAGCCAGCCTCCCTCTGTTATCATAGCCACAGCAACCCCAAGAAGCTGCTTAGTCTGGTGCGTCAGGTGCTCATTTACAAACACAAGCTTTGTAGAGTTGTGGCCAACCGATGAAACCGTTAGACGTATCTTCCTAGCTTTGACCAAAAAACAATTTCGCTTCCCTCGATGGACAAAACGCACTTTTGTGTTTGCCACATTTTGTTTAACTGTGGAGACGCGATGACACACATCGAAATCGTATTTTGATTCCGGTTCACCAACGATTTCGCCCAGTTTCAAGACATCTTCCACATCAGGTTCGGCGGGGATGCCCTTGATACCTGCATTATTTGAATGAGAATACTGCTCCGGTTCATCAACTAGCTGTGTCGACTTCGTGTTTTCTTATCTTAGCGTTTGGTGGCTTAATTTAAGCTCCTTCATTTCCTTAATTAATTCTTTTACGTGTTTGTTCTCCTCAGTCACCTTGTCACAAGAATCGCTGGAGTACTGGATACTCTTTTTCAATGACCAAAACTGTGGCACACTCGGATAACTCGATACTCTGATAATTTATAAAATTATCCATTTAATGTTGCACGGCCGTGCAATCATTACGTTTGTCATTCTTGTCATCCGCTGTCATCTTTGCCGGTCTTGCGCGCGCTGCGGCCGCCCATTTCAAGAATGCTGTAGGTCAACAACAGCAGTGGAGGCTAAAATGAAAAAAAAAAAAAAAATGAAAGCGACAGAAGAAAACTCTGCTTGGCAGCAGTTTAAAAAATTTCTATAATACTAGTAGCACAAAAAATATTGCTGCCGAAGTTGAAAAAAATGGAGCAAATTACATAGAAAAAGAGATACTGAGTATTCTTCCATGGCAAAATAGAAAGTGTCTGATGAAAGACATGATCTGCCGATATTTTAGATAAGTAATTTCATCGACGTTTCCATTGGCCAAGTAAGTTCTGAAAATTAAAAGAAAATTATGAAAGAAACCCGGCCATATATGGAGGCTTTCTGACATAGCATAAGTGCAGGTTTTGTTAGAATGCTGGCTCCATGGACAACGCATGCAGACGATTTGTGTAAGGAATGCTATAATCGTATTATCAACAGTAGCGGAAAGCAGGTGCCGAGGCCTGCACCACTTATACCCTTTGACTTGCACTACTTACGAAAGCAAACCATTGCCCATAAATGAACAGGACGCCAACTTTCTGCGCTGTGGCTGTCTGTTAACACCGAACCCGTCGTGGCATGTAGTTTGTCTCTTGTGACGCAAAGCTCCCGCAAATTTATGTAAGTTTGTGCATCCGCTGAAATCGAATTAAATTATACATTCTTGAATTATCTATTCAAAATATTTCGCAAATTATACCTTAAAAGAAAGTAATTTATTGTTCGTACGCCCGCTGAAATCGAATAATTATAACACTGACACGTCTACTTGTTTATCTTTTTTGGGGGACCGCTTGTCACTGCCTAACAGGTGTTATCACACACCGCAGGACGCGCCTGCATGTATCGGAAATTTCTGGAAGGTTATCGATGGTTCCTTCCGCAGTCTGTCACCGAACCTTGTGTAATTTGATTGCATGTATGCGAGACGCAAATAGTGTAGAACTTTGTGGAAGAAATGCGGGTCCCAGCGAATACTCCGGAATATTCGACTGATGTAAGAAAGCGGAAGCGCTTGACCCGCTGATCAGATTATGACGACCGCTGACTTTGTTCGCCGTTCTTTAAGTGTAGCCTGTTTTTGTGGGCACAACCTTGCCCAATAAAAGTTAGTTTTGTCTTTAACAGTATTGCTACCGCGTAGTTTATAGGCCACTACCGCATGACAATACATTCTTCCGTTATCTAGTGATGATATTTCGCAAATAATATCTTTAGTGAAAGTAATGATCTGTATTCATTCACGCTCGCAAAGGATTACAGTTGCTAATATCTTCAAACCGATCAATTTATTGTTTCTGCCTTAAGTGAATGAAGTAGGGATATAAAACTGGTGTTATTTCGCGCCATTAAATTCAGGCCATCTTCCCTCCATATTCCACATAGTTCAAGGAGAATGAACGTTTTTTTTCTGGAACAATACAAAGAAGACAATAAGATATTTTATTGAAAAAACGTACAATTAGTTATTTCTTATCAGCTTGAGAAATAACAAAGATGTAGTAATTAGTTCTTATCTATTTGCTCATGGGCTCGTCCCTCAATTGCAGAAATCCATGTGGCAAGCGTCAGTGCAGGTCCTATTAGTATAACTTGTGAGACTAGCACTACTTTTGGTGTATTCTCCTGAAAATGTTTCAAAAACTACAAAAATGTTCCACTTGACTTTGACCTGCGTTGCATAACGAAGACTTCTTGGGGCATTTTTAGGTACAACTCAGGATAATTCCTAGGAACGTTTGGTACGGGACACCACGTAAGTAAGGCTAATTTCGCTGTCACGACAAGAACCCTAAATGCTTCATGATGGTATTTGACATGCATATTTAATAAATAATTCAGCAATTACCAGATACTTATTCTTATTCAATACAAGAGGTGCCAGAGTCTCCTTACATACATTTGATAGACAAATGATGGGCTGCACTAATAGCTGTTTTCATTTACCCAAAGCGATGTGCGTGTCTTCGGAATATTGAGCCCATTTCGGAACACCTGATGCAAAGAATTAACGATGAAAAAGAAAGAAAAGTTATCAGGATACCATAATATGTGCTCCCGATACCACCACCGTTCAATAATGAACTTCATTGAATATTATGGCCTAAATCGTTTGGCTTTGCATGTCAACTTCGGCGATTGTTCGAGTTAGACGGTTGTAAATGAAAATTCATTGGAGACGTGCCTTTTCACATGCACGTCCGCCAACTTTCAAAACAGCACTGCTGAAAATTGCGTAGAATGTTTCAAATTAATTTCTTCATTTGCCTGTTCAGCTATTGCCATGATTGGGTTATGAGGTAAATAGCGGCACAAGCAGAACATGCTGGGAATTAATGGCAGACGACAGCTTCGAGAAGTGGACAACCGTGATGCAGAGTTATTTATGCGCAATATTATGGGGATTAGAGAAGTCCCGTTGCCTGTGAAAGGACGAGACATGGTTAGAAATCGGTGATGGACTGTTGGATGCACAAGCTTCCGTCTTCACGAGCCGCAAACATTGTTTTAGCAAGTGTCGTGCACACTGATCCGGTGAGGTTAGGTCTAGTATAGTCCCGGTGTTTGTCCGCACGCTACTGGCAGACCTGACCTGAAATAAACCATTAGGATGAAAAAAGATGGGTTTTATATTGTTGTGTTTTGACCATATGGATTTTAAATTAACCATTCTTAATTTCGTAGAGCCCACACCTAAAGAGTGAGCAACAGCAGCACAGCGCACTATGAACTTCGCTACATTGTAGTTCTGGAAGGCTCTTAATCGCACTCGCCGGTGCTTCCCTTATTAAATGGGTCTACGTACATGGGGGTATTTATACGTATTGGTAAGACGAATCGTTATTTCACTTCCGTGATGCACTGTCTTCCTCTCATCGGAAACGAGAACAAGGTGTGGCCCCTTTATACAAGCAGCTTGCATCAACGGCCTCGTTCAGCTGCCAACAGCTTCAGTAAGGGCATCGGCACGCATTCTTGCGGGGAATCTAGGCATTCTCTAAATGAGTGATCAGGCGCTATATGTCCTATTCTATGTCTGTTCTATAGAGCAAGTGACCTGTGTCCTTAATAGTGTGCGCAGAAGATAATTAGGCAGTAATATGTATGTCTTCTGCTCGCAGTTTCGAAGGTGTGCGGTCGCCAGACTTGTAGACGTTACTTAAATGCTGTACAAATAAAGTAAACGCTTATTATGCCTTCAATAATTGGTATTGATTACTACTACCAATAACTGCCTCAGAAAATTACCTGATGTAATCTTAAAAAAATAGCGATTATTTAAAGGTTATTTTCCACCCTCATTATTCCTCCCTCATTGCTCAATTGAATATAGTAAATAGGCCTGCTTCAGTGCGGCTTCTCGAACACTTGACAGTTAGTTTATTTTAAATAGAAATTGCTTTCAAACTTCTTTCCATAATGTGCCCGCTCTTTTTTTTTCGTGAAGACACCTGCGACGATGCTGAAATCTCATTGCATCCGCGTGATGGATCGAAGGGCTGCGTTTTAAAGCATGAATTGCCTACAAGATTGTGGTTACTCAACGTGCGCGATGTTCAGATATGAGTGATGTATGAAACACAGTGTATCATTGTTTCTTGGGCTAACGCAAGGCGTTCCCTACAATGCTAGTGAGAAAGTGCACAATCGCACATGGGTAATTTCCGGGGACCAACATCCGAAGTAGCCATCTCTATGTAGAAGCGTCGTTTGAATTTGGCTTCCAACATCTCATGAACCTTCTTCCGGTGCTCGTTACTGGTTCAGTCTTTTCGAATTGAACGACTAGTTGTAACAGGCGCCAGCGAACGTTCGCGTTACGCTAAAAGGTGGGCAAATCTGGAATTTACTTTAAAACTGCACAATATTCAGAACCAAAATACTGGTTGTGGGATGAGTTCGCAAAAGTACCTGCATATGTGTCATGTATGTATCAGACAGCTAGACACATACGAGTTCAAAGGGTAAAGGCGTCCCTCTATACCAGAGTAATCATAGAATACACTAAGCGGTAAGGAATTACGACCTATGAAAGCTGCTTGTGAGCGTTTCCAGGAGACAAAGTGAGAAATTCACTGTGTTAGAAAAGCTGAGGTCAGACTTACTAGAGAGCCCAGCCCATCTGCATCTCGACCTCGCTCAGTAGACTCTGGCGTATCTGCAAGGGAGAGAGAGATAAAATCGAAGGTAAGGAAAGCTGCCAGGCGCCGATTTTTGGAATGCTGATGATTTCATCCCTATGGACACCGGAGTTCCCGACTTATGTAAGTGCTCAAAGCTCCGTCGCCTTTTAGGCTTGGTTTGTCAGAAAAGTTAACTTGGTAGATGCAGTTTATGGCTGATAAAAAAGTAAAGGAAGTATAGTACAGGTTACCTTGTAAAGAAAATACCTGTTAAATTGCAAATTTACAAGAACGTAGTTCTTTACAAGAAAGTCATTACATGTAATTCGTTCTATAAAAGTCCAATTCAAAGTACCTATTTTGGGGATCCGACCACAAAAACGGTTAGAAACATGCATATGCCATATGCAAAACTGGGGGTAAGTCGCCAGATAAGCCTTCGAATAGCAAAATCTCAACTCTCTGCTGTTGTATTAGTCGAAATGTAACTGAGTTTCCACGTCTCTCAAGCTTGTAATTGATGATGTGCAGAAAGGTAAACATTGCATTGCTTTACGAGACGTAGTTTTGGGATAAAAAAAAGAAAGAATGGGAGATACCGTATTCAGTTATGGTACATTTATTTAGCGTATCACACAAATTCTACGCAGTGCGTTGTAAGTGTAACATTGTCTCCACCTCTTTTTTATCTTTGTAAGAATGGGGCATTTATTAACAACACATAACTGCATCGCGCAGTGCAATTACAATGCCACTGTGAGCATTTTACGAAGTCACCGAGAAACAAATTGAGGTGTGCAGTCTTCTATAGCTTGCAAAGCGCACTGAAGATTTATTGCGATAGCAATTGTATGGGGGATTTTTGCCTCGGCACTCCAGGCGGATTTTCGCTGTTGGCGTCGACGGCGCAGTGAGGTTCAGTATGAGTGAAAGTGTCTGAGGATGATGCGGCGAACGTGGTTGAATCTGGAGCACGTGAGCGAAGAACCCCGCCTGGATGCCTGCCCCCTCTTTTGGTGTGCGAGGCAGGGGGTTGAGGACAGGGAGGAGGGGAGTTTTTCGTGGGCACATACTGCTGTGCCTCGATGTCCTCCTTGCCCACCGCTTCTTATAGAGTGGATATAACTGCGGCGTCTACTACGGCGTTGAACACGCGATTCCCGGATGCTGTAGTAGACGTCTTTGGCGGACGCCTTATGCCCCAACCACTGGCACGCGTCGGAAAGCTTCGGCACGCGCCGAAGCCTCAAAAGCGTGCACGAGCGATCGTCCGAGTTCTTTGGAAAAGGCACGAGCGATCGTCCGAGTTCTTTGGACGCACGACGCGCGTGACAGTGTTCTTGAAAGAGAGTGTAGTAATAGTGGGCCGACATCGACACGACCGACCGACCGATGACCGTGGGTTGTGACAGTGCGACGTGGAATCGAAGTGACTTCGAACGACGCCGACTAATCCAACTTGCCCACTGGGTTCGGCCGGGCTCAGTGCGATCGTCTGCTAAAACAGCTAACCGAATCACGATTGCCGCAACGTCTGTGCTTCTTGTATGAGTATTTTCTTGTGCTCAAAACGAATGGAAACATGTTTACCAGCCCCGAAGTCTGCATAATCAGCACTCGCCTATCGCCGATGTTGTTTACGTTATGCGTAGGCCTAGCGCGTCCATCGAGTACGTAACTGGCGAGTGAACGAACTCAGCTGAGAAACTCTGTCGAAGGAAATGAATTTTTGGGTCCGTTTGGTGCTGCAGTGATTTAAAATATGGCACTCCTGACTTCGTGTGATGTGTGATGTGGTGAATGAACCGTGCGGAAGTTGGATTGGTCAACCGCGGCGTGTTTCGTGTGGTGTCGGATGACTCAAGTTTAACGGGCAAGCTCTGCGCTGTTTCCAGTGGTAAAGATAACTTCCGAAAGCGAAAGGCACTAGTAGCTTAACTATGGGAAATACATAATCAGCCGTGCCGCCTGTTTCCGCTGGCACTGCGCTCTTCTATTCGGCATGTGAATCCAGTTCAGTACAAGTTCGCTGTACTCATTCACTCACTTAAAAGTGCATCCGTCTTTTGGGCTAGTTGGGGAGAAATCGCTCGTGTAGCAATCAAGAACACTGACGCACTGAAGCATACGTGACAACGCAGTCATATTTGAGTCAGTGTGTCCTTATTCGTGAGCACTTAACAAAAATTATCTGTTTGCAACGTGTGCCCCGTGTGCAGTGCATAGCAGGACCTGCATCATGCAAGACCTATGTATTTGTATACTGGCAGCTTTGGGTGCGGTGCGCGTTTCCTTGACAGCCAATGATTTTTTCACCAAGGTTTGCATTTTCTGTGTTTAAGACGCTTAGAAAGCTTCAACATTGTGGCAACCATGATGAAACACTGTTATCATTCCTTTTTTAAGCAAGATATTGCATAAATAAAAGTGCTTGCCGGACAGTGTCACGCAGCGGTAAATGTGTTGCGTAAATTGAGTTAAAAGTTTACTTACGAGCTTTACGTAATTACGTGAATAATGTCCAGCTTTTCTCACACTTGATATCAATGTTTATTGACAGGTTTATGTAGAAAGCTTTGAATATTCTAAACATGGAAATAAATGCCCTTCTACTTAGAGCTTGGAGCACATGTTCCTCTACGAATGCTACACACTGTCACATAAATCCTTTCCGAAAGGCATTAAAAAGCAAAAATATAGCCGCTCTCTCGTAGTAGCAAGAAATAAATTAGTTGAGGCAAAGCGTAAAAAGGCAGAAGTGAACAAATACACACCGCGTCAATTCTGTTGTCCTACTTGCCTTTCTGCGCTTTGCCTGAAGTTATGCACTGGAAACTAGCCCTCCTGGGTTTTTTCTTGAAGAAATCAATTGCTGCACTACGCTCTATTGCATAATGAGCATCTGTGGGTTTTCTAAGTCACGTGTGTGCATTGCGCATGTCGACTGCTACCCTTCTGCGGGACAGCTTTTGCTCTGTCACTGCAATCACCCTGTTGGCGAGACTTTCACTCTTGCTTACGCAATAAAAACAGACATCATTTATTTCATAAATTAAGGTTGTCTCAGCCCCTAGCGTGTTAAAATCGCCTCGTGATGCTCAGTATAATCTATTTTCAACTGGCACAGCTACAACAAATAAAGATAGCACACTGAGGCCTGCACGATGTATAAGAAGTTCTGAAGCTATCGACGTCTTAACTTTCCACTATTCGTTCTCAATATTCATTCGTCTTCGCAACGGCGGAAAGTTTTGTACCACAAATATATTCGTGAAGCAATGGAAGCACCAGTAAATTGCAACTGTACCCCTTGTAATTCATACCATGGCGAAAACAGGAGCGTGAATACGCTCACGGCGAGAGCAAAGGGAAAAGTGACTCGACTGCTGACTCGGCTTGTTTCTGCTCGCTGTGCTGTGGCCTTACTTGCTGTGGCTCCTTACTCGCAACTGTAGCAAAGATTTCGAACTTGGTTCTTTTTAATACATATTTGATTAGACCTTGTAAAACACAAGTCTATGAGGTGCGGAGTGGCCAGCAGCGTATTTTGTTTAACGACAGCGCCACTGGCCGTGCTGGGCGTGAAACACAATATGCGTCTGCGGAGCAATCCCACAAAACTGTCCGCAATGTGTGGGGTCTGACTTTAGATATTACTATGCGCGGTGTATGAGCGTTCGCTACCGGAGAGCTGCGCCAAGTGCGAAGCAGTTGCAGTTCTGCATTGCCAGGGGTCAGCGAAGAGAGCACTGCAATTTGTGGGCAACAGAACAAAGGAAGCGCCACTGGTCAGGAGATAAGAACTACCTGCTTCGTTTAAACTGAGCCAGACAATGCCACAGCAGTCAGCCGAATCGCAGCCTCTTGTAATAAAAAAAATTATGGGGTTTTACTTGCCGATACAACTTTTTGATTATGAGGCACGATTACGAGGACTCAAGAAGTTTAGACCACCTGGGCTTCCTTAACCTTAACTGAAATCCTAGTACAAGGGTGGTTTCGCATTTCGCACCCATCTCAATGCGGCCGCTATGACCTCGATTCGATGCCGCGACCTCGTGCTCAGGAGCCCAACACTATAGATCTGGTAATCATACGCTAGTTGGGGCTAACCTAGTTTGTATAACTCCTGCGTTTCCACGAGCGCTTACACGATCAACAATTTCTTTCCAGCAAGATGTGCACTTCATTTTGAGAGGAACATGAAAGAAAAGTAGTGATATCATCCGATAAGTGTACTTTTATTCGCAGTAAGTGAGGTTTTGTTAAATGATTTGGCGGACAGATAGCATGGGTAATCGGGGCGCATCTGCTGGCGTTCAAAAATTTGCACATTAGCGTCAAGCGTGTGGCGGACTCAAACGTCTCGTTTTTTTCCAGATATGCGGTATCATTTTATGCGGAATACCGAAGGGACAAAAGTTTGCTAGTTTCCTTTCTTTTTTTGGCATTGAGTGCGCATGCGCCGTGATTCAACAACGCGCAGTCGACAATACACGCCAGTTTTAGGACATCGAACCATCAGGCATGGCTGAAGAAAACCGCAACGAATACGTGCCTCTTGACTTAAGCATGAAGGGCAAAGCAACACAAAGTACAAGCCGTAATGGTACCCAGGGCGCTTCATCTACTTTGGGCGCCTACAGAACGTGAGTTTTACCACTTGTCAATTTTTTTATTGAATACTGTTACCCTTAGGCACGACCCACATAATAGGCTTTAATATCTGTATATTTATTCCCATCTAAAACGGGTCTTTTTGACAGGAAGCTTGAGCTTTGAAATCGGAGGCTTTCTTAAATCAAGACGCGTGGACGCAATATCGGTGCGAAAATATTGCCATGTTCAGCGCAAAATCAGCGGTTTAATGCTCAGGGTAAGATTTTTCAGAACATGAAGCGAATGTATACTTACAGAAGTAAATATTTTTGGTTTCTGTATAATTCTTGCACTGCGCACACGCCATGGTGTACAATGCCAGATGGGACCACCGAATTTCGATTGAACCGCACTGTAAAAAGACTCTTGTTTACTGCCATTTAGGTGCTCGTTACAGGAGCCCCAATGGTCAAAACTTATGAACAATCCGCCTAAATTTGGTATGCGTTTTATGAGGTCATGGTTCTTGCACGAAAACCTCGGAATTAGTTCTAACCGCAGTAAACAATTGGGGTGCCGAAGCATAGGTGTTTTCTAGACAACTCGTCAAAGTGCGCAATAATAGTTTTATTTGCCAATTAAGAAAAAAATTGGGACTAAGTTAGTACGGCCCGCCTAAAGCATTACTTTAGAGGAAAGTAAGCCCCGTGCAAGGAAAGCTGCAACTTGGTTCAAAACGATTGTTTTTCCGTTTGCATGTGTTCCTCAAGCGCAATAAATACGCATTAGTGGAAAACACTTTTCTCGCTTGGAGTTGTGTGGCTAAAGAAGGTATTTCTTTCTGCTTTTATTGTTCTTTGACAACATCAATTTAGATTACTTAGTTCTAAATTGTTTTTTTTACAGTAGCAAGCTGGGTTGAGGTAATACCACAGCGATAAAGATCTGGCAATGCATGGTATTCTACGGTACCCTGTACCATTTGTGAACGAAAGCAGTTGCACGTCGCATTTCAGCTATTTTCTTGCTAAGCATTGCATCACCTTTAGGATATATGCTCCAGAGAGTGACATAGAAGCAAACTTGGCATCGCCTGAAAACAAATATTTAAGAACTGCATTCTAGTTCATTATTTCATTTGAACTCGTCATTTTGTTTGTAAGTATTCAAATTAATACTTTACTAAGAGGCAGAAATCTGCCCGTGTTTCTCAGAGCGAGTCAATTCAGCCTTCAATTTCTAGTATTACCTGAAATTCGGAATATTCTTCGTAGCTGCCGTATCCATGAGTCAAGATTTTAATTGGCGTGAAAACGCCACAGTCACCACGGCGTTGCCGAATCGCATCGGGGAGGCACAAATACTAATTGTTCGATTATCAGCACAGGCTTGCATCATAATTGCAGAAAATATCTGCACGGTGTCATTGTTATATATGCTTTATTGATGCAAAAGCATGTTCCATGCTTTAAAACATTTTATTCCGAAATTACTGATAGAATTCTGTAACTGTAGCTAATGGAGCAAGAATTTTATATAGCAAACTACACAGGACACGTTGTAAGTCCTTTAACAGTTAGGCGGAAAGTATTCGTGCAAGACAAGGCGCCGTTTCGTCTATGGTGGATGAGTGCATCGCACCATGCATTGCACCCAGGGTGCCATTCGTCCTATGCCATCCAGCATACTCGGTATTTAATGAGGACTAACCATTGCGAGTAGCGCGTTTACAAAACACAGCTTTGCTTACATAATTTCACCTTTGTTTGTGAGATCTAGTAACTGTCTGACCAATACTTTATTGTTTGCAGGATTTGTGGCGACGCTTTGCGTTACCAGGGGTACACGCAGCACCTGCCAATGACCGACGAGACTTGCAACGTGGATGGTACGTAGGCTATTATTACTTGCCTTTTCCACAAACATGGCAGATAGCCCCTGCGGTTTCCGTGGTAGCGGTACTTTTATTGCGTATAAAGATGCACTTCACCAGCACGGCCAAGGCGGTTTCCGCATGAGCCAGCTTATAACGTCCTTACTAAGCAATTTTTGCGTATCTGAATGTATGCAAATTAATACAAAATCAATGATGACGAATGTTTTTGAATCAATTTCTTCTTGTATCGGTGGTCTGGTAAAGCATGCTCCTAGATGATAAGGCCAGAAGCCAAGACTGTACTTTCCATGCCGTCATTAATTCACTCGTAAATGGAATCATTGCTCGGCCATTGGTGGACAGTTTTATTTGCACAGCAGAGTCTCAGTGGGTCTGAGCTGCTAACATCGTGATGTTTTCCTTAAACCGAGCTGGTTGACAAAGCAAGCGCTTTGATCGGAAATGTAATTACTGCGGCGCCTCAGATGTCTATATCATGATGTTTTAGCGGTGCTGTTACGATTCAGGCAATGTGTGAGAATTGCTGACCAATAGCATGTTACGAGCAGCAGACGTATCCCGCTGCTGCCGAACGTAGAAGTTACAGAGCACTATTGGGGCATTCCAAAAGATAGTGTATTGGAGCTGTTTGTTCTTTCTTACCAAGCACGCCAAGCCACAGCCGTAGCATAAAGAACCTTCAAAAATTAATGAATATGTAACGCAACGAGCACACAAAATTGTTTGGTTGTTTGCCCTCTGTTGCTGTAAATCTTTACCAAATAACGCAAATATACGCTTCTGAAACATCAACATTATTCATATTGACAGAGTAATAATTACAGCACGCAACGATTACCAGAGAGTCTGCCACTGCTTCAAACTTGTAACGCTTTGTTAATAAGAAAGTGACGCCATACTGAGACATGGGACTTCCGAACTCAATTTTCTTTTCCTTAAGGGGATTTGGTTTCCTTGGGTACGTCAAGCATTATTCGTTCTGCCAGTATCTGCTCAACCTCTCTCGCGGGCCTGATGAACGTCGTGACATTAACGGTGCGATTTATGAAGTTGATAATGGCAGAGAATAAAAAGATGAGTTCGTTAAGTTACATCTATGCTATCACACTGCAGTTCATTCGAAGTCAAAGATGAAACTGAAATCTTTAGTTCCTGTGGTTTGGAATCCGCGTTGAGTGTTTTTTTTGCAAACGAAGGCATAGTCCACTAACGCATGTGGTTGTAGTAATGCTGTAAACATTATTCGCCAAGTCACCCCACCTCCCCTCACGTTGTAAATATAGTCGCATCCAAAAATACGGCGTCTCCCTGCAGTTTTAATGGAAAGTTCAGTAACGTTGATGGTCATCCTGAGGAGGGTTCGGCTGTAATTTCTGCCTTTTAGGTCTCTCGCGGTTTCCCTTTAGTTTCATGCAATTTCTGAGCCGTTATATGGAAGATGTTCACCTAGCCACAATACCTGCAGCGGTATCCCTACAATACACTCATTTAACGTGCTTTGAGGCTTTCGATTGCATAGTTTAGTGACAATGCCCCGTGAGTTAAGACTTCCGCATTTCTTTCGAACCTAATGTACTGGCTGCAGTACGACTCTTACATATTGGAATTGAGCAATCTTTTTTTAAGATGTCGTATAGTCTATTGATGGCCTACACAGGAACATAGGTGAGTACAGCCATTTCAGTGCTCGTAATAAGCTGGTAAAACTGCAGTGCTTACAGCCGGTGCTTATGGACTTCACCTACAAGAGTCACCAAATGGGGTTCGGATAAGTGCTTTCTGAAAGGCGAGTACGTCGTTCGATGACGCACATATGTGTCATAGAAGGTCAATAAATTTAGGGCATACGACAAACAAAAATTCTAAATCCCTCTGTATAAATGCGTACTCTCACCTTTTCATTGTCATCCTCTGCGTCGGGCTGTGTGCTTCTCGTAATTTATGTACACTAAGCAAGAACGCCGTGAGGCATCTAATTTGCTCATTACGGCATAACTCGGCAAATACATTGGGTCAAAAGGTTGACGCACAAGACACCAGCATGTTTTTAACTTGGAGCGCCTGTCGTGTACAAGTCCTGCCCGCGGCTTGAGACAAAACGTGATAGTCATCACAAGAATCGAACACTGCACAATCTTGATGGTGCTCCCCTTCTTCGTGGCCACGAAGTTATTGTACGCATTCAAGACATGCTTGCTAAAAGAAAAAGCACGGTGTGCGGAAACACAGCAATAAAGTTTCCCTACCACTAAAAGCGTGTTACCTTGCACAATAAGCATGAAATATCCATTTCCCATGAATTGCCCCTGCACTACGGCGAATGAACACCTTTACTATATCTTTATGCCATACAGGTGTCACTGACAACGGCAGCTCAAGTTGGCAGCACCTGGGGTCCATCAGGAGCACCCATAAGGCAGTGCCCAGCACAATTCGCACTGGCATGGAGGAAGCATCAGCCAATTTTCAAAGCGGCGCCACGTAAGTTCACATTCAGAAAAGTTCCATTAAACAGCAACTCAGGCGAAAGATCTTTATCCGGCAGAACAATGATGCGTCTACTCGGCAATTTCGCCTTGTGAGAGCTAGCTCTGATGGCTGAAACAGGTACTGCATCAGCAGTTTAGAGCTTTGCGCCAGCGCAGCTTTTGCCAAACTTCATCTTTGCAACAGCGCGACCGGAAACCAGTGTCCCGTTTGCACCTACACCTTATGCCGTAACCACGAAGCTACCCTACCTCCGCGATTTTCCATCCTGTTAACACGACACAATGTGCGGTACACCTGCAGGTTCGTAGCCTGCTTACTCACTCCCCCTTATGGAACATGTAAAGATTGGGAAAGAGACACGCTCATCGGAGCCGAGGTTCATGAAACCTAATAGGGTTTCCTGCTTTCCTGTAAAATTCCTACCCGCCGTGGTTGCTCAGTGGCTATGGTGTTAGGCTGCTGAGCACGAGGTCGCGGGATCGAATCCCGGCCACGGCGGCTGCATTTCGATGGGGGCGAAATGCGAAAACACCCGTGTGCTTAGATTTAGGTGCACGTTAAAGAACCCCAGGTGGTCAAAATTTCCGGAGTCCTCCACTACGGCGTGCCTCATAATCAGAAAGTGGTTTTGGCACGTAAAACCCCAAATATTATTATTATGTAAAATTCCTATAAGAATTACTCTGGCCCTGATGCACCGGCGCGAGGCATAAATGTTGCGATGATTTTAATGACCAATGTCAACTGCAGTTCTGGCAATATGGTCTCGGCGCAAACAAATAACTTAACCTCAGGATCCACTACCTAAGTACGTTGCAAAAGAGAAATGAACGTGCTTGACAACACAGTGTACGAGCATTGAAGCATGTGGCATTTAAAGAAATGTGATAATATCGTAATTGAAGCAGTTGCATATTAGATTATTCATATATTTAGGAAACCTTGAGAAACTCCAGTAACAAAATTACAACTTTAAACTGAGCAGTGAAAACACTGCCACAATTAAATAGACTGCACCAAATAACACATTTAAAGCGCTCAGAATACATGTATTACACAGCACTCTGAAATATACTATTTCATGGGTAGATCATTCGCCAGTATTCGGGCACATTGTATAGATTTCAAGGAAATTGCAAATGAATATAAAGGAAGTCGTCCGCTTAGGATACTCGAATAGATGCAGCTAATCAAACTGAGAGATCTTTTTTTCATGTAGGTAACTTTGTAAATTCTAAGCTTCTATTCTTTTTTAAATTTAGTGATTTCATAATTTTTTCCACTTGCAAGCCTGAATAAAAGTTATGATGGATTATTTGCCGGATGTAAGTGGATCTATCAAACAAAATTTGATTGAGTTATAGTTTTAATTTGTTCATTACATAATCCGGTCTAGATGCCGGCCATGATGGCATTATTTGAAACGACGTACCAGGTAATACCACATGACTCGAACCAAACGATGACATTGCATGAGTCATGTACACAACCACTATAATAATAAATAAAGGTATACAAGTAAAAAGCACATTACCGCAAGAATAGCGACCAATGTTCATCTAGTGCTTAGCGTAGACATTTCAAACGAGCAACCGACTGTACAGGAGACATACACTATACGCGCTGTCGCTGCTCTACTGCCCATTGTATTTTTCTTCACTAAATGGTTAAAAATTGGAGGACGCTTAAGCTTCGCCTTTAAGAGTAGAACGCGATAGCGTTATCACATCCTTTTCACACCGCCCACTCAAACGCGCTACGCCAGCCAAACGTCACGATCGGCAGAGATAGCCGGGCCCTGATGCGCCATGAAGGCGGATGTGGTCATGGGTCGAGTGGCACGCCACGTGTCGGGGCAGAGCCGCACATTGCGAGAAGAGGGTCTTCTGTGTTTGCCGCAAGATGGCTCTGCGTGTGAGCAGAGCGCAGAACAAATTTAGCGGAAACGTACTTCACTACTCGTGAAACTGCGACTTCTGCAAGTCACATGGTCATAATTACCGATATACACTGCAGTATACCGTTCTACGGCACGTTTCTAAGGGAACACCGCATTCACTAGAGGCGATTTTGTCCCGTTTTGAAGGAACGAACTCGTGGCTGAGTGGTAGCTTCTCCGTCTGACACTCCGGGGACCCTGGTTCGATTGCCAGCAGCCCATCTTGCAAGATGTCTTTATTAATGAAGTACCTTCTGGGATTTATCGCTCACGGCAAACTCCGCTGATGCCGACGACACCGGCTTTTCTGCGACACGAGCTCCTTAACGCGACAGCGTTAAGAAGATGTCATACCAGCAATGCCTTAACTCAAAGCTTGCAGCGTTCCTTAGTTTGCTGAGAAAAACAAATGAAAATACTAACATTTTGGGTAGCATATTTCATTCATTGTACACGTAAATACTGAAGTGTTTGTCGTATCTGTGCTTGCTACGTATGGGGGGAAATGATGGTGTGTGTGCCGTTCTCGCGATGCCTTCGGCAGAAAGAGAGTGCAGTTCAAATGCGAGTCAAATACTAAATGATTTCATACAAACACTGGAGGAAAACATGAACCCGGAAGTTTTTCATTGTATTCGATATAAAGGACGAGTTAATACGTATGATGTCGGCCATGGAGTCATTCCACCTACACTGATCAGAAATAAAGCGACTAGTTCGCTTATTGGCCATTTCCATTTCGTAAAGCAAGAGCCTCAAGTGGCTAATTGGTAAGACTTATACCCGCAAAAAAATCGGCTCTGGTTCAGTGAGACAGATGTCATCATGTTTAAATCGGCTATGTTTCTTATCTAAGCATCGCTACCATGTATTTCTTCTACGTTCGAGTTGCAAGAAATACCAAAAGCACGCTTTACCTATTACAGTATGTATAGCCTATGTGATACATGTAACAGTTCTTATTTTGAAGTTTAGCTACACAGACCATCAACGGCTGCAGTGTTCAATTTACGCCAAACTAGATCCCCAATCGAGCGCAAGGATTAAATGCAGCAAGTTAGCGCTAAGGTTCAGAAAGTTGCCTTATCATTAAGGCAAGATTTTTTTGTCAACCTCTCAATTGGCAAGACGTGTTTTTGCCCTCCAGTAAGAAGAGTCGGCAGTTTTGAGCTCCTTTGTCTGTGTCCTTGCAGGAATGCTTCTGGAACAGGAAGAAGTGAACAGGGAGAGTTGTGCGGTGTCTGTGGCAATGTTTACAGCAGACCGGACGCCTTACACGGGCATGCCAAGGAACACACGGATGACACAGCCCAGATTTGCAAAGCCTGTGATCAATCGTCTGTGACGATGTCTAAGTCTGTCGAACATTGCCGCAACCTCACTGGCAAAACGCACAAATGCGAAACCTGGGGCAAACAGCTCTACCATGCCCACTACCTAGCTCAACATCAGTGCACGGAGACAGGCGAGAGACCCTACAAATGCAATATGTGTGATAAATGGTTCCGGAAGTCTATTTACCTAGCTGTACATTACCGCACGCACACAGGCGAGAGACCCTACAAATGCAAAATATGTGATAAATCGTTTCGGCAGTCTAATCACCTAGCTGCACATTACCGCACGCACACAGACGAGAGACCATACAAATGCAAAATCTGTGATAAATCGTTCCGGCAATCTCATCATCTAAAAATCCACAAGCGCGCGCACACCGGTTAGAAACCCTACATTTGTAAAACATGCGGTAAATCATTCAGACAGGCGGTGCATCTCCGTTTACATGAGCCCGCTCACGCAGAAGAGAAACGTTGTGTGTGCCAAAAATGTGCGTAATCTTTCACAAACAAATATAATCTCAAGAGACATGTAGACCCGCAATGTGGAAACAGCACTTTCGTTTGCGAAATCTGCGATTGATCTTCTCACAATTCAAATCTCCGTCGTGACCGCCGTACAAGGCACGTGGATGAAACACCGTATGAGTGTACGCAGTGCGGATGTCGTTTTGCAAAGAAACCCGCGATAGGCATGTGTGCCTAAAGGAACGCAAGATGTGAACGATGCCATCTGGTTTTTCGAAAAACGTGACAAGATCTCGTCGCCAGGAGTACTTGGGGTGCTTCAATGTCAAGAAATACTGCAGGTCCTGGCCAGCGCCCACTGTTCTATGAACTATGTTGTTGGAGAACGTTGCTTTATCCAAGTTATTTCAAGACAAACCCTAATGGGATGTCGGATTGTGTTTTGTGTAATTAAAGGGTTGAGGGAAATGTCCACAAAAGAACCTTGACCCCCATTTGGTTAGTGAAACTTCTTGTACAGGTCGCATGACAGTGTGCCACCAAACAAGCTTTATAGACTATATTCGCACCCGCCGTGGTTGCTCAGTGGCTATGGTGTTGGGCTGCTGAGCACGAGGTCGCGGGATCGAATCCCGGCCCCGGCGGCCGCATTTCGATGGGGGCGAAATGCGAGAACACCCGTGTGCTTAGATTTAGGTGCATGTTAAAGAACCCCATGTGGTCAAAATTTCCGGAGTCCTCCACTACGGCGTGCCTCATAATCAGAAAGTGGTTTTGGCACGTAGAACCCCAAATATTATTATTATTATTATTATTAGACCATATTCGTAGCTATTTACCAGCGTAAACAGAATGGAATATCACTCCTTAAGAAGCATTTGAGAAAGGAGGTACTGTATTCTTGTCAACTAGAAAGCAATTTCTGCCATTATTCGAGGTCCAAAGGCCAAGTTGCCTTCGAGAGAAAGCACTTGCAGATGCCTTTACGACAATGCATAACTACATCGTACGCGCACGAGAACTATTTGCTTGAAAGTTTGTTCAATGCATTGACTGTTTTTGGCACGTGTATCCATGTCGGGGATGTTTGCTCTATACCATAAAATAAGCCTATGACGGTAGTGAGACAGCACTACATTCACATCATTTGGAACAATGCTATGCGACAAAGTCTCCCACCAGGAAAATTTTTAGTTTTGTTTTATCGTGGAGGAACTTCTGAAGTTCAATCGATAGTTTTTTATCAACTCGGAACTCGTATGTTTCAACTCGGACTGCTCTCTAGCTGCAGCTCTAAAATCTTTTAGCCCGATGTAACAAAAGTATCTGTGCAAAAATGAGAGTAAAGGTTTCACATGAGAAGTTTTCATATATGTATGCACACTTATATTTTTTTTTCCTGTAAACGCATTTCACCGGCTAAGAAATATTTCGTTACCCCTCAATGCATGACGCACCTGCCGGTATCAGAGCCTTCTCGATCTTTCTCACCAATTATACATTTTTTCTATGTTGTTGTCGAACCTTTCGTAATCAAATTGAATGCGCCACACGAATACAAATGTGCATTCTTGAACGCTTGCAAGCACCACGATTACGCTACAATCTCCAACGAGTCATGCTTGAATATCCGACAAACTTTAGCCGTCAATCACTTACTCGACGAATGACGTCTACGCTTTCAACTATCTTTCAGCCCGAGTGTAACTCGTTTTGTGCCTTCCCGTTCCCCGGTTAAAGAGTTAGTTGCGTGACTATGCGGTCCTACTAGTGTATTGTTCGCCGTCACTACAACGTGGCATCTCGTAGAGGTGCATGTTGTGCCGGATACACCCAGCAAGCCATTAAAACAACGTAAACATTGTCATCGTCTAGCGAGCTTGCCGCAACGTACGACTACCGCCCGAGTACACTCGTCTGGCCGAGAATACCAGGAAGATCATGGCCCCATCAGCAGTCCCAATGACAATCCTTATGTTGCCAGCAAAGATCACGCTACAAGCCAATGAAGCCACTGTTCGTCTACGGATCATCGTGTATGATCCCGAAACTGACTGGAAACCGAAGCATAAATCGGGACATATAAAAAAATGAAAGCGAGACTAGCTGCGTCATGAATATGTCTCATTAAAGTACACCGCCAGGACGTAGTTTGAAAAACGAGACTCCGGCATAACAGCGTAGGAGCTATTTTGCAGAGGTTTCTTACAAACATTCACGGGCGTCGTGCGCACGGAGCCGGTCAAAACCATGGTATAAACATGTGTGCACTACCGAATGAACACATCGCGATCTTCACGGACGATATCAGCAGACTGTTAGGCATGCCGACCCAATCATGTAGGGTAAGCAAGCGTGTTTTCTCATGCGTGGTTGGAGGGAAGAGATTTCCACCCGACTGATTCGAAAACCCGCCAAGACCGCCGCAAAATTTCCAACAGAAGCCACATCGACAAGACGCTGGAAATGCGCACGCGGCAACATGGTCGCCTTATGCTTTCGCTGAAGTGAAAAAACAGCCACTAGGCACCGACAAGCTTCCAAAGCCCATCGGAGCCGTTGTACGCGAATAAATGCGTAGGATGCTCTGTTCGACGCTGCCTCAAGTAGTCTTAATTGCGGACATAGTCTGAGGCCATATTAAGATGTCATTATGAGTCGCTGGCTCTTTTTTTATTTATTTTTTGAGACATACAGCTGTCTCAGGTGCTGCAGCAAAAGGCCGTATTCTTTCCTGACAAAGGCTGCAGCACCCTGAGCATGTTGACACTCTGCAGCGAACAGCACAACAAATGTTACAATTTTCAAAATATGATAACATATTAAAACAATAAAGGATTCGAATCCTAATAAGAACATGTTTGAGCTTCGTCTTCGCAGGTCAAGCAGGCAATGATGACCTACGTCGCTGTCATCCACCGTCGACGTCCCCCTCCGAGCCCGCACCAGAGTGCTGGAATTTGATTCTGTCGTCTAGTTGCCGCCACCAACCCAGCCGCCCATCAGAAATGCAGGTCATCGTTAATGTAGGTCACGTCTACTGTCGATAACCATACCGTGAGATGGGACTGCCATGTTTTGCGCGCTACATCTCCACGTCCATAGCGAGGTTCTCAACTACTCGACTACTCTATTCTCAACTACTCTATTCTCAACTACTCGATTGCGATTCGGGGAAGAGCCCGGCGACTTTCCCGATCGCCCTGTCCGCGGCAAGAACTCTCACTGCATTGCACCAACTCCCACGGTACACTGGCGCAATACGTGGCTAGTATTTTCATGAACCCATATTCTGTAGACTGCACGACGCAGCAATCTGCACGACGTAGCAACGACACGCTGCAATTTCGACTAACCTCCGAAGGAACAACACGCCGGCTACAGAGGATGTGAGGTAACTGCGAGGCAATGCGGTCTAGACTTCATTAGCCGCAGCGAAATTAATAACGCAGCAATAATAAGTAGAAACCTCGAGTTGTACCACGATGGTAACACAGTCGCCGCTTTAGTGGACACAGTAGCCTACTACTCCGTCATGAGTGAATTGTTCACCGTGCCGTCGGTGAAAGTTGTGATTACATGGTAAGGCCTCCGAATCGAGGCAGCTAGAGGTCGGCTGATAACGCCGATATGCAATGCTACCGCACGTCACCGCAGAAGAAAATCTCGACATCGCTACCTTACTGCAGCGTGCGAAGAAGCACTACAACCTTCATGCCTACGCGCCACGTACTAGCCAAGGACGGACAGCTGAAGCTACAACCTTCGACGCAGATATGAGAAGGAGCAGCCCAGCGATCGTGTTTAAGTTTGGACCCTAATACACCGACGTGGACTGAGTGGAAAGTTATGAAGCGCTCGCATGTTCCAGAACATTCTCGTTCATCCTCACTGATTGTATTTGTCACCTATGTTGTAGTGGGGCCTTTTGTAGTTATATTGCATACGTGAGGCAAACAGTGTTGCACATTCTAGAAGGCACGGGAGCACATGCGATTACGCTAGAGTCTTTGACTAATAATTTATAAATAGCCGACGCGCTTGAGGCGCAAATCAGCTTTACAACGATCGGCACGTATGCTCGGCGCTTGCATATTGCATGAGTGTGACTTCTTTTGTGGACACATGTTTGTCCAATAAGGAGTTGATTCCCTGACTCTCGCTTATTGTTACTGGGCGTCTGACCCTCCCTATAACGTGACAAAATCGAGAAATAACGATTATCATAGCGTAAATTCATTCGGTATTTTTAGAGCTTTTAGGCTACGGCGCTTTGCCAGAGATACCAGATTGGCTCGTTTTGGCCTATTCTCATTGGCATGCCCGACCCCCGCCTTTTGTCTATATTTTTTTAGCGCGTACCCGGCGCCTGCCGACCACTTCGAGGTCGGTCGACTCACGCTCGGCCTGCCGCTGCTTGCGGTGCTGCCCAGCCCTTCTAGCTTGGCGCTCGGCCTCTCGATCGACAGGCGAACAGATACATCCATAGCGCTCACAGAGCCCGGAGCAACAGCCAGGGGATACAAACCCAGCGCGTTACTTTTTACCTCACCATGCAGGCGCGTGCTCCTCCTCTCTACCTCCAAGCGCCCTCTTCTACGTGCAGTCGGTTCCATCTTGCAGCTCGGCAGCCTCTGACTTGACCTCGCTGATTTCACAAAGTGGATTGTGCGCTTGCGCGTAAAAACCCCTCATCCAGGTGGAAGGCATCTGCATTAGGTCGCAGTGCTCCCATTGCAGGTGTACTACCGGCGTCAAATTAAACGCTTATGGCTGTGCGCGTGTCCGCTTATAATTCCAAGCGACAAAGCAAACGTCAAAGAAAACCGAAGCGTCAAAATTGCAGTATAGGGCGAGTGTCATCACGCAGTGCGGTGCAACTGGGTGTGCGCAGCTGTCAAAGGTGGTGACTGGCCGACGGCACGCACTATACCTACAGGGATGCTTCAAACGCTCTGTCCACTGTGCGGTTCTCATTGACGCCCATAGTAAAATATTTTAGCGCATTATTGCAACGGAGAAAAGGGGACACGGAACGAAAGGCAAAGACATGCGTAAATGTGCCTCGCGTAATCGCGAGGCACATTTCACAGCGTGGGACGAATTTTGCCGTCGGCTACTTGATACCTTCGCAAGCACTCATCGCCGAGGTAATGTACAACGCCTTCTCGAGATGCGCATTCAGAAGCCCAACGAAAGTGTTTCGATGTTTGCCGAGGACATGTCTCGTTTGCTTCGCCGCGCTGATCCCAACATACCTGATTCGAAGAAGCTGAGCCATCTCTTGCGAGGCGTCAAAGAACAGTAATTCGCTGGTCTCGTGCGTAACCCGCCTACAACAGTGTAAGTATTCATTAAAGATGCCACAGCAATCGAGTGGGCGCTGCAGCAGCGTTGCCGGCAATACGAACGCCTGACTGACGATGGGCCTGTAGGAGCCGCAGTACTTAGTGACATACGAGATCACGCTGCATAAACATATAAGAGAGATTATGCGTGTGGAGATTGCGAAATAAGCGGTGATACCGAAGTATTTTAGTGTTATTTCGGTCGCTGAAGTTGTCCGCCAAGAAATCCGGAAAGCATTTGCATCTCCTGAACCACTCCCTGAACTGTGTACTGAGAGGCGCTTCGAGCCGTGCGCATACAGTACAGCCACGCAGACGCTGTCCGTCGCCCGCTTTCTACCGTCCCATTACAGCAGTACCACCAGCAGCCACCTAGTGCTGCCTGCATACAGAGGGAGCATTTCAGGCGGCCCCAGCTAGGCAGAACCGACGTATGGCGAACTGCTGATCGCCGACCATTGTGTTTTTACTGTGGCGAAGCAGGGAATGTTTATCGTTTTCGCCCTCATCGCCAGAGTGGCATCCAGGAAATGTCATCTGCCACTCCGCGACGGTTTCCAGATAGACATCCGCGCTTCAACTACAGTGTCACTCGGAAACAAGGTAGCTCAGCTAATCTCCGGTCGCGCTCGCTGTCTCCGTCATGTTATTGTTCGCCGAACTGTGGCAGTTTCGCCGACGTGGTAAGAGGCCGCTCCCCAAGCCCACGGCGGGCAAACTCAAATCAGCGACCTCCGGGGAGAAGGTTGCAATTCGCCGAACCACCGAAGATCCCCCATTATTACTCAGAAACGAGCAAAGCAAGCCGGAGAACCGGAACACCGACGAATTTGTGTATGCCAACCTACTCTTAAACATTGATGGACACGACGTGACAGCTTTAGTTTATACTGGCGCAGACTTTTTCATAATGGGTGAGCAGTTGATAGACCGGCCAAAAAAATGAAAATGCAGTGGACGGGCCCTTACATTCGAAATGCCCGGGGCCAGTTATTGACACCTACAGAAAAATGTACTGCACGACTCCAGGTAGGAAATACAGCTTTTGTTGCCAATTCTATTATTTTAACAGAGTGTTGCAAATTACTCATCCTTGGAATGGACTTCTTGCAGGAGTACGGCACCGTGGTTAAAACACGGTACGCCGACATAACCTTGTCCACTCCTACCGGCACGAGCCACAACGAAGAGCGCCAACGTACATCGTTACGTGTCGTCGACGACGACGTCTACATACTATCATACAGTCTTGTCTCCGTCACTTGAGGAGAACGGTTTAACAAGGATGGTGTAGCCGAACAATAAACTGTACTTCTGTTCCATCAGGGTGTTGCCATCGCTCGGGACATCGTCAGCCTAATCGGTGGTCGAACAGAGGTACTTGTGACAAATTTCGCCAATGAACGCCGGCACGTCAGTAAAGAAACCGCTGTGGCATACTTTGACGAAATTGACCACGTTCAACACTGCTTTGCTGTTAAAGAGGAATCGACCACCGATGCAATGCCACATGCACCCGTCATCGACGTTGACCCAGGTTTAGCGCCGCAATAGAAAGGGTCTCAGGGAATTGCTTGACGATTTTAAGGACTGCTTCGCTACAACGTCCCGAGTGCGTGAAACGCCACTGATGAAACACCGCATCATTACAGAAGAAACAGGAATACTGATCCGACAGCGTCTGTATCGCGTGGCTGAGAAAGAGCGTGAAGCAATAAAGCAGCAAGTCGAGAAAATGCTAGAAGATGATCTCATCCAGCCATCAAAAAGCCCTTGGGCATCGCCCGTGGTACTCGTTAGGAAAAAGGATGGTAGCCGGCGGTTTTGTATCGATTATCGCAAGTTCAATGGGGTTACGAAAAAAAGATGTGTATCCCTTAGCGCATATCGACGATTCCCTCGACAGGCTACGGCATGCAAGTTACTTCTCATTGATGGAATTAAAAAGTGGATACTGGCAAATAGAGGTCGATGAGCGGGTTTATGAAAAGACAACTTTTGTAGCGCATGATGGGCTCTATGAATTCAGTTTTCTCTTTAGGTTTGTGCTTCGCCCCAGCCACGTTCCAGAGGCTAATAGATACTGTTCTGTCAAACCTTAAGTGGAAGACTTGATTAGTCTACATAGGCGGGGTAATTGTTTATTTCGCCAAATTTGATGAACATCTCAGACGGTTATGGTCTGCTCTTCAAGTCATATGGTTCACTGGGCTTACCTTAAAACCTGAAAAGTGCCACTTTGGCTATGAAGAACTACAGCTTTTGGGCCACGTTGTAAGTCACACAGATGTCACACCTGATCTTGAGAAAATCGCAACTCTCGCAAAGTTTTCAAGGCCTGCAGACGAGAACGCAGTCAGATGCTTCCTGGGCCTATGCGCATGTTGCCGGCGATTTACTGCGGGCTTTGCACGTATCGCCTCACCGCACACCTGCCTAAACAAAGATGTGACGTTTGTGTAGGGCGAGAAGCAGCAGGTGGCTTTCAACGAGTTGCAGCCCCGCCACCAAACTCCGCCAGTTCTTGCCCACTTTGGCGTGGATGCGCCGACAATGATCCAAACCGATGCGAGCAACGTGGGTCTAGGCGTGGTCCCTGTTCAGCGGCAAGTCGGGGCTGAGGGTGTTATGGCTTACGCGAGTAGAATACTGTCACGTGCCGAGTCGAACTTCACCACCACAGAGAAGGAATGCTGAGAATGTGAGAAGGAATGAGAAGGAAAAATTGCACCCCTACATATACGACCGGCCATTTCGAATCATACGTGACCACCATTCTCAGTTGGTTGACCAACATGAAAGATCCATCTGCACGTTTGGCGCGCTGGAGCCTACGGCTTCAAGCGTACGACATGGCAGTGGCCTATAAATCGGCACGGCAGCACTTAGACGCTGACTGCCCTTCCAGATCGCTGATGCATTCATCAGGTTGAGATGCTGATAAATCCGCAGGGTTTTTAGGAGATATTGATGCGACCACCATCTTTGAACAACAGCAAGAGGACCAGGAAGTCGCATCGCTAATTTATTTCTTAGAAGTCCGCACCACAAACAAGCCCGGAATGTTCTCAAAGCACCTGCTATCATTCCGCATACGCAATAGTTTTCTTTTCAGGAGGAACCACTTACCCACCCGAACTTCAAGGTGCACTGCAGTCTGCAGACAAGGACTCGCAACTATGGGCCGTCCAGCAGGCCCGGCGTGCGCTCGAAAAGCACAAGCCTCATGACCCACTACAAACGGGCTCAACTGGGGTAGTGCAGAGTAGGGTATAACCCCGGGTCGACGCTTGGCCAGCGTCACGACGCGTTAAACCGTCGTTGGCCGGCTCTTTATTAAAATTATCCCTATCCTCTCTTTCTCTTCAACAGGGAAGAGATATCTAATAGTCCTCCCTAAAATTCTCCACAATGAACTATTGGAGGCCTGTCACGATGAAGCTACCTGAGAACGTTAGCAAGGTTCAAAGAGAAGTATTAGTGGCCACGGCTCGCTGCACAGGTGAAGGGCTACCTTCGAAAGTGTCTTCACTGTCAGCGACGAAAAGTTCTACCTACGAAACCTGCCGGACACCTACACCCCGTTCCGGTGCCCGAAACGCCATTTGCACAAATTGGGATTGATCTTTCCGGCCCATTCCCAATGTCTTCTGCCGGAAATAAGTGGATCATAGTGGCGACAGATTACCTGACGCGATATGGTGAAATCAAGGCACTTCCGAGCAGCACAACAGCCGAGGCCACCCAGTTATTCATCGAAAACGTCGTCGTGAGGCACGATGCCCCAGCGGTCATCGTAACCGACAAGAGAACCGCGTTCACGGCTGAACTTTCGCGAACTGTACTCACCCTCAGTTGCACCGCGCACACAAGGGCGACAGCCTATCAGCCCCACACCAATGGACTTGCGGAGCGCCTCAACAAGACTCTCGCAGACATGCTGTGCATGTGTGTAGCTGTTTAAACAAGAACTGGGACCAAATATTACCCTATGTAACATTTGCTTACAATACAGCTCGGAGAAGAACAAGAATGACGCACTCAGTCTCCTCCGCGGTCGAGAAGTGGCGTCAGTGCTGGATGCTATGTATTCTCATGATTCCAGTGATTCCGAGACTGATGCCGGAGATCTCACAGAGCGCGCTGAAGAACCAAGAGAGCTCGCGCGGGTTCGCATAACTAGCCAGCAAGACCGGTATGCCCAACGTTACAATCAAGACAATCGATGGCTGGTCTTCCAGCCCGGCCAATGAGTGTGGGTTTGGCTAATGTACGCCGACGAGGCCTCGCGGAGAAACTTCTGCGCCTATACTTCGGACCATACAAACTTCTACGACGCCTGAGTGATGTCAACTATAAAGTGGTTCCTGACAACTCATCCTGTTCGAGTCGCCGTCAGGACCTGCCTGAGACTGTGCACGTGGTGCGCATGAAACCTTATTTTTCTGAATGACATAGACACTATCTGGTTCGCTGCACACCGGATGCTACCCGCCGAGCATCGGGACGATGCTCCTTCTGGAGGGGGGCAAATGACGCGACATCATCTGTGCCCCAACCACGCTGACAACGAAGACGACGACCTCGAGTGTGCAAGCGAGGTGCTAGAGAAGAAGAAGCCTGAACTAAGTGCTTGTCCTAATTATTTCGAATAAACACTGCTCTCCGCTCTTGTCTTAAGTGAGCCGTGACAATATATACGAGGTGATGCACTGGATCGTCACCGAGAGGAATGCATAACTGACCAGTTGCAGATTGCCCCGAGAAATAATGGGAATACCTAATAGCCCAAAGCACGGAAAGACGAATCGGAGAATTGCTGCGAGTTGGAGTTGGGGAGTTGCCGCGATGTAGGGCCGTCGTTATGTGTTAGAGGAATTTTTATCGGTTTTAAATTAAAAGAATGTAACAGACAACATAATTCTGCCCAAACGCATAACTTCATGACACCTGTGAGGACGAGCAGTATAGGTTGGAGTCTCTAACCCAACTTGCCAACAAAAGTAAACGCTGTTTCTAAATTTCTAAATAATTGGTGCCCACTTCATCATGTCATACTACCTGCGATCGCGGAAGTGCATGTTTCTGTGCTAATCACAGCGCTCAAAAATATTTAGAGCAACAACCATTCTTGTAGAATAGGCCTAACCGTCTGGGTAATTGAAAGCACCATAGAAAGATAGTTTAACGAAGAAAATCGTAAAGCAAGTCGAGTCGTAAACTACAGGGAAGCTTGTGCCCCCCGGCCTCCTGGACATGTGCTTTCCGGTTGTGCGCAATAAAACAAAAGGCTATTCGCTGACCGCCTCTTTGTGCCGATAAACTGATACTGTGGTGATTCCGCACGTGTGCAAAATACATATAAGTGAAAAAGAATGAGCCAGAAGATGTGCAGTTTCATTCGTTGGTGAATCATGTAAAGCGAGATCAACTTGGAGCGTTGCCTAAGGACATCTTGAAAAGCTGGAATTAAGAAGAGCGGCGCCAACAGCCATGCAGTCGTCGCATCTCGATGTTATTGGTCAACCTCAATAAGTACCTCAATAATTTAGCATGATGTTTAATGTCCTTTCCACTGTGTAAATGACGGTGTCGTTTCCACGCGGTCGGCCCCACTGCTTTACGCGTCGGCATGTGTTTGGTGTGCCTGCCGCGACACCAATTACTCTAGCACATGGGAATTGGACCCTTCGGTGCCTCATGCCCGGCTTAAGGCTGTTTCACCTGGTGCGATTTTCAGTCAGCGACACAGGAATTCCATCGCTCAGCGACCGCCACGACCTCGTGGGCTCTCCGCGACTTAATTCCAACAAGTTGGTACCGCTGTCGCTGAGTCGCAGCGATCGGCGCAATTTGGGAGGCGCAGTGTGTTCCGAAACAAAGCTCCATCCAAATAGGCGCTTTCCTGTTTTACCGCGCGTTGGTAGCTCGGTGGAGAATTGTCGCGCGCCGGTTTTAGTTATGTTTTAAAAAGGCGTATCCACCACCGTCTGCGGCTTAGGAGCTTCGTAAACATTTTTTTTTCTTCGGCTTACACAATTCGTTCAAAAGGAGAAGCCGCACGCTATCCACGTCGGAAGAAGGACGCCGTTTGCATGTACCCACCTGATCGCCAGAGTCGTCAACCTTCTCATCGCTGAAAATTGTGCCAGCTGGTTATACATGTACACTCAATAGTAGCTTGTTCTTCTGCAAAAGCAAATACTCTTCCAAGAAAGAAGTTGTGAATAACCACGAAACTAGAGTGTACTAAACGGAACCACCCCACCGACGCCGCACAAGCTGCACGCTCATACTTGCGGTGTTGTGCAGCGTCTCACTCACCGCATCTGCAATGTTACCTAAAGTCTCAATGCTTTTAAACGTTAAAAAAACTTGTGGACTTTTTCTGTAATCGAATATTAATAGGAAAATTCGAATATTTGACTAGTTTCCTTGTTGTTCTTGTTGAACGATGCAGGCATGGATACTTCGTGAGCAGGGGGCGTCCTCGGGCATCGCTGCGATGGCAATAGCGCTGCCGCAGACGGCAGACGCATGTGAGAGCTGTCAGCGAAAATTACTCTTCGACGTGCGCGGCAGGACAATTTTTTTCTCCCCAATCGCACTATGTGAAACAGCCCTAAGTCGTGTGCAGGAGAACGTCGCTGAGGACATGGAGCCCATGCAAAGTGCCAAGACTTTTTAGGGCCCGTGGGTGGAGCCATCACGCGCTTTTGTGTTTGGCCTCACATATGCCCTGGACTGACCCATCTGCGAAAATTGAGCGTTCGCCTTTCTCAGTACTCGCCTCCAATTGCTGTTTCTTTTTTAGTCTTTCCTTTCTCTCATTTCATCTCCTCTCTTCCCAATTGTTCGGTGTTTCTCATACGGCTCAATTCACCATTATGTAGGCGCCGAGTCTTGGGTATAATTAATCGAGATACAGTACCAATGTACAGCCCGCGTATGCCTTGTAACATGATAAGTCCTGCGGCGTCCCCTAGTTCGACTCCGGGCTGGGAGGATGTCATTGCTATTTAAAGAAAATACAAGGCTATGAGAACCCCATCTTTTCCTTGAGTACCTGATCCTCGCTCTCCAAAAATAGAGACATGGCGATGAAGGCTTACCAACTCCTTCACTTGACCGAAAGACTTTCCACGGTTTCCATGTACGCTACGAGAAACTGAAAACCAAGCTAGAACACTATCTCCTTTTGTTGATCGCAATTTTTTGACTGACGCCATAAGAGTGGGCGACAACGTGATAAAAATGGTCAGCGGAGACCTCCTGCTCGACTTGCATGACAAACAGCAGTACTGAAAGCCAACCAGACTTGTTCAATTGGGAGATGTCACCGTCATACTCCACCTATCCATGAATAGCGTGCTAGAAGCAATATCTGAGGCTAATCTTATTGATCGACAGAAATTGTGCTCCTCAAGGGCTGAAAAGAACAGAAGGTGACCAATGCACAGTGAGTCAACATCTGGGGTAACAAGAAAATGAGAAATGTCCACGAAGCTTTTCATGCTGACCTTCGCATCTAGCTTTCGGCCGCGGACCACAGAAGGGCAATGTACTGCATTACGAACACGCGACCCTGTTTCCCATGTCAAATCTATGACCATCCGACACAGAGGTGCCCTGGCTAGCTCACCGGTGTAAAACGTGCTGTCCAAGGCCATCCCTCAGACCACTGCACTGGCACAACCTGTGAAAGACGTGAACCGCGATGGTGGGTGCGCTGCGTATTCACGATCATGTGCAAACTGGAAAAAAGAAGGAAAAACAGTCATCCCCCTGGAAGTCAAAAAGAATATCTCATTAACAAAGCCCGTATCAGGAAGGTGTTCAGTATTGCTCACTTGACCACGGCAAAAAAGAAAAAAAAAATATCGGTAACAGTAAAGGAAAGTGCACACAAACTTCAAATTTTCCCTGGAACATGGAACCGATTTAAGGGTTTCTTGAATAACATGTATAACATTGCTTAATTATTTGTATTTCATTTGTTCTTCCATTTTTAGCTTCGTGTAGTTTTAGATGTTCAAATTACTCTGGTTTATCTTAGTTGCGGCTGTTTCATTTCATTTCATTTTTTTTAATCGGGTGATTGTTCACGCTTCTTATTGTGGTTGTATCCACTGTTTTTCCAATTTTGGTGTGTAATATGTCCCTCCTCTCTGCAATGTGCAAACGCCGAGGATAAAATAAATAAAGAAATGAAACAAATTTCTTTTACTAGTACTACTATGCCGTTACCGATAACGTATTCAAATCAATAGAACTAATTCGCAACTTCAACGGACTTACCAACACTATTATCTAAATATAAGCCTAAGGTGCTCGTAGTCCAGGAGAGGCATTTAAACTCAGAGCAATCAAACTTTCTCCGGTGATATTTGATCTTCTGAAAACGCCGTGAAGACGGTGTTACTTTATTCGGTGGTGTGACAGTCACTGTATAGGCAAGTCTGTCACTTCACATCTACAACGTAAAATGCCTCTCGAGGCCATGTCTATGCGAGTAATTCTCTTTGATAGATTCGTTACAATTTCTCCTCTTCACACTAATTCCATTTTATTAAAAATTGGATTTTGTGGTTGGTGGGTTCAGTTTCCCCCGATTCCCCCAATTTATAGGGGGAATCGCGGTGCGGTGCGACAGGCCAGCTCATGTAACGCGTACTTGTAACTTCCGGTCCGTGCTTATTAGATAAGGAAGAGGCCATCTATTTCAATGTATCAAACAATTCATATTCTTCCATTGATTTAGCGTTTGTCAAGCCACGCTTCTCCACAACTTGGAGTGGAATGGTATTACATTCCTTTAGAAACGACCCCTTCCCTGTAGGATTCACCCTGATGCAGCAACTCGTCTCTTTTCCGTAGGTCGCTTTGTTAGAACTAGTTTTAGACGATTAGTCGCATTTTCATGCGACAGCATCAAATGGCCGATTGGCCAAAATAGACGGCGTCTGTAGCTGCGAAATGACACCTATATTCCCATTTGCTGCGGCGTCACGTCACGTGTATGCCTCGACAGAGAAGTAAGGGTGAAGGGAACACCTGATACCGCGCTGTCGCACCAGGTATTGCGTGAGGGGCGAAGGCTTCGCCGCGATGCCACGTCATTCTCGTTCTCGGGTGCCTGCTTTCTCAGAGGTGAGGCTCTCGCCTGCGTCCTAACTTTGCCTCGGTAATCGTCAGAAAGAAAGAGGAAACAGGAAAGAAATTCGAAAGAAAAATGTCCGAGGCAGTGAGTTTCGAAAGTACGACACCAAGCTCAGAAGACGACTGTCTTACCCACTGGTATAATCCAGCGCCTCCCACATTACAGGCCCGTGCACTCTGCATTATGATATCAGGCTAATTGGACCTAAACTTTCATTGCGACGCCCGGCGTGACTAATGCGGGGGTGTCAAAATTACTGCTGCTTACCCGATGGCGTCCAGATTAGTTTCTATGGCAGTGGGACGAGGTAACATGACGTCACGAAACAAAGTACTTCGGTCTTGGGCTATCTCGGAGGCGTTACCCAGCGTGTTAACGCACTCGCATTCCAGCGAGGAGTTCATAACACAAAGGATCCCTAAGCACAGCGTTCAATGGGATAATAATGCTTTCGTATTCACAACTCACAAGAACTAAGATATCCTCAAATGTCTAAAGAATCGCCATATTTAACACGATATTATACAGGCGAACTTAGTATAGACGATACAGTAGCATAGTTTAGTGCTTTCATTATTGACTAAGCAAAAGCTTGCAGGGCGCTAAAGCTTCGCCTTTAAGAGTGGAACGCGATATCACTCAAAGATCCCTGACTGGTTCTCACGCTTCCCGGCATCTGCAGCATATACAACCACAACATTTACCTGGAAACGCTATGCCGGAAGGCGAGTTTTCTCGTAGGGGTGCAGCCTCTTGCGTCGGCTAATCCAGGAGGCTGTGCACAGCCGCGCCGAAGAAATAACCAATTATCAGGTTTCTGTTATTGATTTGCACTTCTACTATTTCAGTCCAACAAGATTTATCCTAAAAGACATGTTCTGTCGGTGTTTTCTTTCACGACGTTTGTTTGTCAGCTGTCATTCTTAAAATTCCGAGGTAACACCTTGTTATGAATGTAAGACAAGGTATGAGATACTTTAGGGATAGAATTGTTTTGCAATTTAATCGGTATATAAAGCATGTCATAATCAAGGCGTGGAATATACACATACATTAATGTAAGAGCGGAAAGTTTCGCTTGAGGGGACGCCTGTCCCGGACGCCGACAGCGCATTTTCTCCGACACAGGACCCTTAACGCTATCGCATTAAAAGGTTCTTTCCGCATACGAATGGCAATAGGCGCAGAAGACTGGTTGAATGAGGATTGCACAAAGACTCCAAAGAAACAAATCAAAGCCCGGGGCACACTTCGTCGATACCCTCTCACGGAAATTTCATGAAATAAAAGAGGTAAGTCGCAGACTACGCCAACAAAATTGCAGGCTCGTGAGCAAGCTGCGGAAACATTCACAAGTGAAACTTTATTCCAAATAATTTTTAGTTGAGTCAAGCAGGTCATCGTAATGGCAACTTTGGTTACGGTACATCTTTTCGACAATCAATAATTTTTTCACCTCGATTTCTATTACTGGCTGTGTTTAACTAGCTTAGCAAGAAGCCAAGAAGCACCAATTTTGTCGCAAACAAGTAGAAATATTGTAATCAATTTTTCTCATGTAAGATATTGCATAAACCGAAGTATTTAATAGACACTATGACGCAACCGCAACAGTGTTGCATAAGTTGAGTAAGCAATTTAATTACGAGCTTTAAACACTTACGTGAACAATGTCCAGCTATGCTTGCATTTGATGCAATTTCCAGCTATGCTTGCATTTGAAGCAATGCCCAGTTATGCTTGCATTGGATGCAATGCCCAGTTATGCTTGCATTTGATGTTAATGCTTATTGAGAGTTCACTGAGAAAGCTTTGAACATACGAATCAAGGAATTAAATGCCGTTCCGTTCTGGATTTCGAGCACATATTCCTCTACAACAGCGACACACTGTCACGTATTTCGTTTGCGATAGGCATTAAGATACAAGACTGTAACTGGTATGAGGTAGTAGCAATAAATAAATTACTTGAGACAAAGCGCATAAAAGAGAGTAGGACAACAGAAGGGAACTAAGGCAGAACACTTCACTTCTCTTGTCCAACGTGAATTTTTGCGCTTTGCCTGAAGTTATGCAGTACCAGCTAGCCAATCGGTCTGTTTTCTTAACGAAATAAATTACTGGACCACACTTGGATCAGCTAATAACCATCTTTGAGCTTTCTATGTGACGTGAGTGCATTGCATATGTAGACTGCATGTGCCTTTGCGCTGCATACAGTGCGTTCGCCACACTTTTCCCTCTGGCTTACGTAATGTATACTGAGATAATTTACTTCAATGAGTTAGCGTTGTCTGAGGCATTAGCGTGCTAAAATAGCCTGTTGATGCTCAGTATAACTTATTTTCTACTGGCTAACCTACAGCAAGTAGAAATAGCACCTTGAAACCTGCACGATGTAGAACAAGCTGAAAAACTATGGACGTCAAAACTTTCTGCTGTTTGTTCTCAGTATTCAGTCGCATTTGCACCGGCGAAACCCTTTGTACCACAACCGTTTTCACGAAGCAGCGGAAGCACGAGTAAATGGCACCTGTCCCCCTTGTAATTCAAACGATGGCGAAAACATGAGCGTGAATCCATCCACGGCGAGAGCAAAGGGAAAACTGACTCGACAGTTGACTTTGCTTGTTTCAACTCGCGGCCCCTTATTTGTTGTGGCTCCACACTCGCAACTGTTATAAAAAGCTCACACTTGATTTTTTTGTTACCCATATTTGGCTAAAGTTTGTGCAAGACAAATATTTGAAGGCTGGAATGGGAAGTAGCGTATTTTCTTGAAGGACAGCGCCACTTGTAGTGCTTGGCATGAAACGTAATTTGCGGCTGTAGAGCAATCACACAAAACTGTCGCCGCTGTGCGGGGTCTGACTGGGCTACGATATTGCACGGTGCATGAGCGTTCGCTACCGAATAATCACTTCAAGTGCGAAGCAGTTATAGTTTTGCATTGCTAGGGGTATAGCACTGCAATTTGTGGGCAAGAGAACCAAGCGAGCGCCACTTGTCATCTGATAAGAACTACCCGCTTCAGTTCAACTTAGCCAGAGAGTGCAAGAGCAGTCAGCAGAATTGCAGCATCTGGTAATCATACGCTAGTTAGGGCTAACTTAGTTTGTATATCTCCTGCGTTACCACGAGTGCTTACACGAGCAAAACTTTATTCCCAACAAGATGTGCATTTCACTTTAAAAGGAATGGGAAAGAAAAGTAGTGATATCATCCGTTAAATGTACTTTTTTTCGTAGTAAGCGAGGTTTAGTTTACTTACATGATTTGGCGGAGAGATGGCACGGGTAATCGGGGCACCTCTGCTGGCGTTCAAAACTATGTACATTAGCCTCAAGACAGTGGCAGACTCAAATGTCTCGTTTTTCCAGGTATGCGGTATCATTTTAATCGAAACCTCGACGTGGCAAAATTTTTATTAGTTTCCGTTCTTTTTTTTTTCTTTTGCACTGAGGGCGCATGCGCGGTGATTTAACAACGCACACTCGACAATACACGTCAATTACAGGACATCGAAACATAAGGCATGGCTGAAGAAAGCAGCAACGAATACACGCCTGCTGCGTTAAGTTTAATGGACGAAGGAAACCCAAGTACAAGCCGTCACAGTACCGAGGACGCTTCATCTACTTTGGGAGCCTACACAACGTGAGCTTTACCGCTTGTAAATATATCGTTGAACATTGTTAGCCTTAGACACGACCAATATAGTACGCTTAATATCTGTATATTTGTTCCTAACTAAAACGAGTTTATTGACAGCCAGCTTGAGCTTTTTAATCGGAGGTTTGCTAGATCAAGACGCATTAATGCAAGGGCGGTGCGAAAATATCGCCATGTTCAGCGCAAAGTCGGCTGTTTAGCACCCAGGATAAGATTTTTCAGAACATTAAGCGAACATGCTTACAGAAGAATGTATCTTTCGTTTATTGATGAATATTGTACTGCACAGTCACTACGGCAAGCAATATAGCCAGAAATCCCGGGTTCAATCCCAGGTCGGAGCACCGAATTTCGATGAAAGCACACTGAAAATAGGCTGCTGTTCACTTGCATTTACGTGCTCGTTGCAGAAGCTATGGTGGCGAAAATGTATGCTCAATTGACTACTGTGGCATGCGTTGTATGAAGTCGTGGCTCTTGCACGAAAAAGCTCGGAATTAGTCTTAACCTCATTGAACACTTGCTTTGCCGAACGGTGTTTTCGAGGCAACTTGTCAAAGTGTACCCGAATACTGTCATTTTCCAATTAAAACAAAAAGGTGTGACCAAGGAGGTACTTGCAACACAATGCCTTTTTTTTAAAGTAAACCCTGTGCATGAAAAGCCACAACTTGGTTTAAAACGATTGCTTTTCTTTTTGCATGTGTTCCTAACGGCAACAAATGCACATTAAAAGAAAACACACTTTTACCGCTTGGAGTTGCGTGGCCAGTGTAGTTGCCTGTTTCTGTTTTCATATTTTCGGACAACTTAAATTTTGCTTACTGGTTTCTTATACAGTCTTTTTTCCAAAGAGGGAACCGGGGCGACTTGATACTGCAGCGAAAATAGGCGGAGAGGCATGGTGTTCTACAGTACTCTACAATTTGTGAGGAAATGCAGTAGCATGTCGCATTTTAGAAATTTTCTTGCTAAGCATTGTATGTCAGAATATTTTTCATCCCATTTTCACGATAAACTTCATCCTTCAAATAATAGTGTGATAGACTCCCACGAGCGATACAGAAGCAAACTTTACATCGCTTGAAAACAAATATTTATGAACTCCATTTTAGTTCATCATTATTTCTTTCGAACTCGTCACTTTATTCGTAAGTGTTCAAATTAGTCCTAATATAAGAGACAAAAATCTGTTTGTATTCCTGAGAGCAAGTCATTTGAGCCCATAATAGCAAGTATTTTTCAAAACACGACGTATTCATCATAGCTCCAGGATACATGAGTCGTGAAAGTAATTAGCGTGAAAACGCGACATTCACCATGATTACACCGAATCACACCAGAGGGGTACGAAGGAGAATTTATCATAAGCGCTGCTTGGCATCCTAATTGCGGAAACCATCCGTGTAGTGTCATTTTTAGGCTTCAACGCGTTCGATTATTGAAAAAAAATTTCCATAGAGCAACTGTTTTAGTACGAAATTATACTTAAGATTCTGTCACTGTGGCAAGTGGGGAACGCACTTTGTATAGGAAACTGCATGGAATGCATCCTAGCAGTTGTAAGCACTTAAACTGACACTGCTCGTGCAAGTGAAGGTGTCGTTTCGACTATGGTGGATGAGTGCTCTGCACCATACGTTGTTGCGAGTGCACCATTCGTTCTATGCCAGTCAGCATAGCGTGCCTTTGGTTAGAGCAAAACATTGCAAGTAGCGCATTTACAGAACAGTAGCTTGCGGTTTCCAAAAATCGCTTTAAGAAAACAATATTTCACCCTTTTTTGTCGCAGTCGTAAGTATGTGACCCTAATTGCAGGATATTTGAGGACGCATGGCGTTGCCAGGGGAACACGGAGCCAAGGGAAATACCGACCAGATTTACAACCTAGGTGGTGCGTAGGCGATCGTCATTTGCCACGGGTGCCACTTGCGAAGAAAGTTCGCAATAAACATGGCAGATAGTCCCTAGCGTTTTACATGGCAGCGGTGTATTCCTTGCCTATAAGGATGCGTTTTCCCAGCGCTGCGATGACGGTTTCCGCATGAGCTAGCTTATGAGTGTCCTTATAAAGAAACTTGTGCTTAACTGAATGTATGCCAATTCATAAAAACCTAAGCAGTTCCTTTTTGAACAAATTGTAATACCGGTCGACTGCAAAGCACGCTCCTAGGTGGCCATTCAGAAGCGGAGACAGTACTGTATTCAATGCCGCGATCAATTCACTCGTAATTGTAATCGGCGCATGACGACTGCTCTACAATTTTATTTGCCAAGTAAGAATCTGGGCATTTTCATCGTGCTACTACCACGATAATTTTTCCCTTGAACCCGTCAAACTTTGCAGACAAAAAAATGTTTTGATACGAATGCAGTGTATGATGGGCTATTGAGTTGGCGTTTCCGATGTCTACACTGGAGGGTCACAATGGTGCTGTTACATTTTCGGCACAGTGTGAGAATTGCTCACCTAATGCAGGTTACGAGCAGGCAAAGTATCCCAATGTGGCCGAATGCACAAGTAATAGTACACAACTCGGCGCAACCTAAAACCGTTTATATTGAAGCTCTTGGTTCTTTCATACCAAGCAAGCCAAGCCACAGCCGCAGCACATACAACCTAAAAAATTAATGAAAATATCACCCAACGGGACAAAAAATTCTTGGGTAGTTTGCGCTGTGTCGCCATAAACCTTTACCAACTAACCCAACTATGCCGCTTCTGAAACATTCACATTATTCGTATTGACATTGTCAGAATCACAGTACGCAACGATTTCCAATTAGTCTCACTACTTAAATATTGTAACGTTTTGTTAAGAAGAAAATCTACACCGTGCTGAAACAGCGGCCTTCTAAACTGAATGTTCGTTTTTGTAAGGTGATTAGCATTTTTTGGATACATCAAGCATTATTCGCTCTTCCAGTATCTGTGCAATCTTCTTCGCAAGCTTGCCTGACGTACGTTGTGACTTTAACGGCACGAGTGATAGAATTGAGAATATCACACACTAAAAATTAGTTCAATAAGAACGCCTATGCTATCACACTATAGTTCATTCGAAGTCAAAGATGATGAAAGGTAAATATTTAGTCCTGGTGGTTGGGAATCCGCGTTTAATGTCTTGTGGGACGTACGAGGGCGTATACACTAAAGATTGAGGATGTAATAGTGCCATAAACATTTTAACCTACTGCTCCCCCCGCTTGATATTGTAAATGAAGGTACATTCCATAATACGTTCTGTCTCTGCAACTGTAATGCTAAATGTGTAGCGTCGATGGTCATCCTCAGGATGGCTCTGCTGTATTTTTGCCGGTTTAATCTCTCACGTTTTCCTTTTTTTGATTTTACGCAACTTCTGCGCCGTTATATGGAAGATGTGTCCCTAGCTACAATCCCTTCATCGTTAACTATACCGTCCACATTTTTAACGTACAAAGGATTTCCGTTGCATAGTTTAGTTGTATTGCCTCATGAATCAGCACTTCTGCATAACCTTCGAAGCTGATCTTGCGTCTGCAACACGACTCTTACATATGCCCATTCAGCAATATTATGTTTTAGTTTCTGTTATATTCTATAAATGGCCTACACAAGGAATATAACGGAGTACAGCCGTTTTCGCTTTAGTAGTGATCTGCTAAACATGCACAGCTTACAGATTGTGCTTCCTTAGGAACTTCACCAACGGGAATTTGCAAATGGATTTCGGATAATGAGTTCCTAAAATGCGAGCATATTGTCGTCTTACGCATGCATCTGTCATAGAAAAGCAATAATTTAAGGGCATGCATTAAACAAAAATTTCAACTCCCTCTGTAGAAATGCATCCTATCACTATTTCTTTGTCCTCATCGACATCGGGCTATATCTATTGCTCGTAATAGATGAACAATCAGGAAGAACTTCGTTAAATATCTAATGTGCTTATTATTATGTAATAAAGCAAATATATTGAGTCAAAATTTCCTGGCGCAATAACAGGCCTGTCGTTTTTAAGTTCGACCACTGTGGTGTTTTGCCCGCGGTATGAGATAAAACGTGATAATCTTCGGAAGAATCCAACAAAAGTGCGAAACCTTGATCGTATATACTAGCGAGGACAGTCACAGAGAAGGTGTTGAAGGGTCTCCTCGCTACCACAGTCATCACACGAGGCATCCTTGCCCATCCGGCACGGAATGAGAGAGAGAGAGAGAATGCAAAGGACTTAGTGAAGGCCACCCCTACCATATTTGACAAAGCAGGGTAGCTTCGCGACGGCAGAAGCCAGCTGGAATGCAAAGGCGTAGAGAGGAGTCTAGGTTGTACAGCTAATGGTTTTGAAAACTCCTTGCGTTCTGCAAGGAGAACGTGATATCACGGTTGAGAATTCGAATGTTCCTAGCAGCATCTGTCCTCGATAATGGTATCGGCTCCTCTTCGTCGCCTAGAAGAGCAGTGTTGTCGGCACCTTCGTTCCCTATGACACCACAGTGATTTAGAAGCCACTGAAGTATCGCGTGGTGTCCTTTGTCACTTCAGGTATGGATTCGTTCTCCAATCTCGAATACCCGATGTTCGTGTTGTTATGTTTCGCCTACGACTCGCGGTATAGCCGGCGCGGATGCAACGGACGCCGGGGCTTCGTTCAAAGCGGCGGACATTTTGGCCCGTTCAGCGCTGCCGCAACGCCTCCTGCCAAGCGCGTCCAGGCATGTTTCAATGCCACGTGTCTTCGTGTGTGCGTGTGTGTGTGTGTGCATGTTGGTGCCCACGCTTGTTAAAGCGCGACAGCCGGGGAGAGGAGCCCCCGAACTGTGAAGCGAGGAGGTCTGACCAGCACCGCCCCGGCGGATGCGTCACTTCTAGTCTCAACGTGTCCGAGCGGCGCCGTCACGTGCGCGCTATCCCGAGCTGTTCCTTCTTGCCCTCGACTCCGAGAGTATAAAAGCAGCTGCCACCGGACGCCAAGAGAAAGGCTCCGATTTCTTCCGTCGAGTAACGTGCTCTCCCGTCTCTCCACTTCGGTCGACCTGACCGGCCGCTCTTTTGCGATGCTATAATAAACAAGTTGTTCTGTTAGCAGTTGACTCATCCTTTGCCAGGACCTTCGGATGCTTCCAGCTGTGCCCCAGGCCGCCAGGCCAATGCTACCCTTGGGGCTTGCGACCCAGATGCAACAACTGGCTGCTAGCGGTTAGATCGCGACAACGGAGACCAGCAGCGAAGATTTGCGGTTGACTGTATGCTGAGCAGCACAACGACCATCCGGGAGCAGTGCAACGAGCCCTGTGTGATGACTGGTTGCCTGCAGCGGAACGACTGCGCTGAATTCTTGGCTGCGAGGTTTGGTGAGTGCGGGACTTTCTTCTGAGTTTTGCCAGGCTTTTGTTAGTGTCAGAAACAGAGCTGGTAATTGTAGTTGTCGTTGCTGCAGGGGTTAGCTTGCGGCAAGACAATAGTAGCCAGTAGAGAGAGCAGCATTCAGAGCAGCCATGGATTGGAAGTCGTTGCCCATACCGAAATTGCTGGAGCTTGCAAGAGAGTTGGGTCTGGATGTCTCAGACAAACTCAGAAAACGAGAACTGCTAAGGGCTATTCTTGAGTTAGAAGCTGAGGATGACGAGCTGTCAGAATGCCTTGAGACCATTGAGGAGAGGGCAAAAAGACAGGAGCGCTAAAGTAAAGAGCAAAAAGAGAAAGACGAGCGCGAACGTAAGGAGGAGCGTGACCACGCTTTGGAAATGAAGCATCTCGAGGTAGAGATGGAACGCGCTCGTAATGAAAGTCAGACACACGGTGTAGGAGAACGAGTATCGTTCAAAATGACTGACCTGATGCGGCAGTTTAAACTTGGAGAGGACATTGGTTTGTTCCTGGTTATCTTTGAGCAAACGTGCGAGAAGCAAGGGTTCTCTCGGGTAACGTGGCCACAGCACTTGCTCACTTTGTTACCCGGCGAGGCGGCCGACGTAGTCGCTCGCTTGAAGAGAGAGGAGGCAGAGGATGTCGACAAAGTGAAATCGAGTCTGCTAAAAAAGTACAGGCTGTCAGCGGAGGCGTTCCGTCGGAAGTTTCGGGAAAATGAGAAAGGCAGAAGTGAGTCATATACAGAGTTTGCCCACAGGCTTATGTCAAAGATGCAGGAGTGGCTCAAAGAAGAGAAAGCGTTCGGTGACCACAAGAAAGTTCTGCAGTGTTTCGGGCTGGAACAATTTTATAGTCGGTTACCTGAGAGCGTGCGGTACTGGGTCTTGGATAGGCCAGACGTTAGTACGGTGGCTAAAGCCGCCAGCTAGGCGAAGAGTTTGTGACGCGTCGGGCTCGCGGAGCTAAGGACGGTCAAGAGGGTGAATTTGGCTCCAAGCTTGAGAGGCCGAAGTTCACGCCCATGAGAGCAAGGGGGGACACACGTAGTGCGGATGCGGGTGAAAGCAGTCCGACCGAACGTAAGGAGACGGCGGCAGCCGAAGCCGAATACAGAAAGCGGTTCGAGGCGAGGCAAGCGCGCGTGTGTTATACGTCCCAGAAGCCGGGTCACTTTTCGGCGCAGTGTGCAAAAACAAAAACAAAAGTCGTGTTTTTGTCATTATGGAGCACTGACGAGAACATTAAGCTTCTCGAGCCTTACATGCGAGACCTCCTCGTGAACGGGAAAGAGTGCCGAGTGCTTCGCGATTCCGCAGCTACAATGGATATTGTTCATCCCTCTTACGTAAAACCCGATATGTTCACGGGCGAGTGCGCATGGATCAAGCAAGCCGTGGAAGCTCATAGCGTGTGTCTGCCAGTAGCAAAAGTGCCTATGAAGGACCTTTCGGAGCACTTGAGACGGAGGCCGCAGTGTCATCTACGCTGCCCCCCCCCCCAGTACCCGTACCTATTTTCGAACAGGTCCGATCACCTCCTGCGCGAGAAGGAGTTTTTGTTTGTTGAGGCTAGCGTTCATGCCTTAACCAGATCGAGACTTCGGGAGCTCGCTGCAAACGCTGTAGTTGCGGGGCCCACGTTGTCGAACAATGAGAAAGGTCGGAGGCGCAGCAAGCTGATATTCAGAGCACGTTCGAACTGAATAAAATTGAGCCTGTAGCGTTGAAGGCACCAGATACTGGAGAGGAAATGCCCGACACCGGGAAGTTAGAAGATCTATCTGCAGATTTGCTCATCGCGCCTACGTCAGATGGACATAATAGGTTGCTAAAAGTCAGCCGGTCGGCTTTGATAGCCGAGCAAAAAAAGGATGGCAGCCTAGAAAACATGCGCTGTAATGTCAAGGAAGGTATCGCCAAGAAAAATGCACGTTTTGTGGAAAGAGGTGGGGTCCTGTACCGGAAGTATCTAGACCGCAGGGGAGTGGAGTTCGATCAGCTGATCGTGCCTCAGTGCTACCGTCAGGATCTGTTGCGCTTGTCGCATGGGGGTTCGTGGTCCGGACACATAGGAGTTACGAAGTCTAAGGACCGTCTCTTGCAAGAGTACTATTGGCCAGGGTGTTTTCATGACGCAGAACACTTTGTGAGGACATGTGACACCTGTCAGCGGGTGGGCAAAACAGGGGACAAATCGAGGGCGCCGTTGAAGTTGGTACCTATCATTATGGAGCCTTTTAGATGGCTCGTTATTGATATAGTGGGACATCTGCCGGTAACAACAACGGAGTACAGACACATTTTTACTGCGATCTGCCCAGCGACAAAGTTCCCTGAAGCAGTGCTGCTTAAAGAACTCAGCTCAGTTGAGATAGTCAATGCACTACTGTCCATATTTGCGCGAGTTGGTTTTCCTGCGGAAATCCAGTCAGATCAGGGCACAGTGTTTGCTAGAACTTTGACGATAGCCTTTCTCGAAAGGTACGGGGTAAAGCTGTTACACAGCTCAGTGTACCACCCACAGTCGAATTCCGTTGAGAAGCTCCACTCCGTTATGAAGCGCGTGTTGAGAGCATTGTGTTTTGAACTACAAACTTGCTGGGAGCTGTGTCTGCCTGGGGTGATGTTTGCATTAGGGACCGCGCCGCATGCGGCTACAGGGGTTTCGCCAGCTGAGCTGGTGTACAGTCACTCGCTGCGGTCTCCGCTCCGCATGCTTCGAGACTCGTGGCAAGGCAGGGGTGACGACCCAGTCGTGGTAGAGTACGTGCTTAGGCTCCTCGAACGCTTGAGAAGGGCACTGGAGTTGTCAGGTGAAGCAATGGCAAAGGCCCAGCAGAGGGCCAAGGTTTATGATGATCGGAGAGCCAGGGCCCGTCGTTTTGAGGTGGGCGATGAGGTAATGATATTGCGCACATCGCTAAAAAACAAACTCGACGTGCAGTGGGAGGGCCCAGCACGAATTGTTCAAAAACTGTCGGACGTTAACTACATGGTGAGCCTGCCAGGAAAGCGGAAAGCACAGCAAGTTTACCACTGTAATCTGCTCAAACCCTATAGACAACGGGAAGCAGTGCTGTGTATGATGGTAAACGTTCCCGAAGAGCTTCCGGTCGAGCTTCCGGGACTTGGCTCAGTGACGAACAGGGAAGACACCGATCAAGTCATTAGTGACCTAATCAGTAAAGCACCGCTGTCGCCTGAGCAGAAAACCGAACTACACCAGCTCTTAAAAGAGTTTCAAGGTCAGTTCTCGGAGAGGCCTGGTAGGACTTCTGTCCTTACTCATGAAATAGAACTTACCTCCCCAGAGCCAGTACGATCCAAGGCGTACCGGGTGTCACCCTTCCAGCGCGATATTATGGAGGCTGAGGTAAAGAAAATGCTACAGCTCGTTGTTATTGAGGCATGTGAGAGTAATTATACCTCCCCTTTTATTTTAGTTGAGGTACCGGGCAACGAACCTCGTCCTTGCGTCGACTACCGCAGGCTTAATTCCATCACTAAGGATCAAATTTATCCGATCCCTAACATCGAGGAGCGCCTTCAGAAAGTTAGTAGCACTCAGTTTATTTCCACCCTAGATCTTGTCAGGCGTTATTGGCAGGTTCCACTTACAGAAGAGGCTAGTAGGTATGCGGCGTTCATTTCACGAATGGGAACATTCCGTCCTAAAGTTTTGAGTTTTGGTTTGAAGAACGCGCCATACTGCTTTTCAAGCCTCATGGACAAAGTGTTGCAGGGACAGGAAGAATTCGCTTTACCGTATTTAGACGACGTAGCGATATTCTCCGCATCCTGGTCTGAGCATATGGCACACTTGCGGGCAGTGCTAACCCCCCTGCGCGATGCGGGCTTGATAGTCAAGGCTCCCAAGTGCCAGTTAGCACAGGCCGAGGTTGTCTACCTCGGTCACGTGATTGGACAGGGTCGTCGCCGCCCCTCTGAAATAAAGGTGGCCGCTGTGCGAGACTTCCCGCAACCACGCACGAAGACCGATATTCGGTCGTTCTTAGGTGTCGCCGGCTATTGTCGGAGGTACATCCCAAGGTACTCTGATATCGCGGCTCCCCTGACTGATGCTCTAAGGAAAAGAGAGCCCCAAACAGTCGTCTGGGACGAGACAAGGGAAAGAGCTTTTAGCGCCCTAAAGAGCGCCTTAACAAGCGAGCCTGTGCTACGATCGCCAGACTACACAAAAGGGTTCGTTGTTCAGTGCGATGCTAGTGAGCGAGGCCTGTGCGTTGTACTGTGCCAACGGGAAAATAGAGAAGTGGAACACCCCGTCCTGTATGCTAGTCGTAAGCTTACCAGTCGTGAGCAGGCGTACAGCGCCACCGAGAAAGAGTGTGCGTGTCTCGTGTGCGCCGTTCAGAAGTTGTCATGCTACCTAGCCGGCTCGAGGTTTATCATTGAGACGGATCACCGCCCTCTCCAATGGCTGCAGACCATCTCTCCCAAAAATGGCCGCCTCCTGCGCTGGAGCCTCGCTTTGCAACAATATTCCTTTAAGGTGCGTTACGAAAAGGGGAGTCTCAATGGTAACGCCGATGGCTTAGTCGAGGCCACTAATGTAGGAATCAGCCTCAAAGGTGTTTGGTACTAATGTTTTCTTCCTGAGGCAGGATTTTTAACATAATGCTTTTGTTTAGTGTTTCAAAGTCATGACGTGCTTTCTAGTGCAATTTTCCAATTTGTGGACGCGTTCTTAGTGCTGCTAGACTACTGTAAGGAACTAGGCAGTAGTATAAAAGGGGAAAGAGCCTGGCCTGGCTTAGTGAGGGTTGTTTCGTGCTTGCTGACTGAGCGGTTGAGTTTCGGCGCAGTTCTTACGCTTGCAGGGAGCGAGAAACAAAAATGGCAACTCTCCCGAGGTCACTTTGCAGTGTCCTGTGTGAACCTGAACGTGGGAACGAGGCCTTCTCTGTGCGCTGCGCTCAAGAAACGCCGAGGGACGACCAACTTCGGTTATGAGCATCATCGAGTGACATCCCTCCGGACAGCGGATGCTGTCCCCTGACCATCGGGATCTCCTTCTCCCGGCGGGGTGGTCTATTACGTTTAGCCTACGACGCGCGGTATAGCCGGCGCGGATGCAACGGACGCCGGGGCTTCGTTCAAAGCGGCGGACATTTTGGCCCGTTCAGCGCTGCCGCAACGCCTCCTGCCATGCGCGTCCAGGCATGTTTCAATGCCACGTGTCTTCGTGTGTGCGTGTGTGTGTGCATGTTGGTGCCCACGCTAGTCAAAGCGCGGCAGCCGGGGAGAGGAGCTCCCCAACTGTGAAGCGAGGAGGTCTGATCGGCGCCGGCCCGGCGGATGCGTCACTTCTAGTCTCAACGTGTCCGAGCGGCGCCGTCACGTGGGCCCCATCCCGAGCTGTTCCATCTTGCCCTCGACTTCGAGAGTATAAAAGCAGCTGCCCCCGGACGCCAAGAGAGAGCCTCCGATTTCTTCCGTCGAGTAACATGCTCTCCCGTCTTCCGCTTCGGTCGACCTGACCGGCCGCTCTTTTGCGATGCTATATTAAACAAGTTGTTCTGTTAGCAGTCGACTCATTCTTTGCCAGGACCTTCGGATGCTTCCAGCTGTGCCCCAGGCCGCCAGGCCAACGCTACCCTTGGGGCCTGCGACCCAGATGCAACAGTCTGGTCCCCGCTGCAGGGCTGCTAGCAAAGAGTGCCGTGCTGCCTTCGAGTCACTCAGTGTTGACGATCTTCGAGCTTGTTCTTATTTTAGAATGCCGAAATCACAAACCATCCCAGTGGAGGCTGACGAGGGCAGTGTTGCGCTTTTTAAGGGCAACAGAATTGGACAAGTGGCTGTAGCTTGACCAGATGTTTTTATTGCCCCAAGTGCTACTGTGCTTTGTTGGGACAGTATATGGTGACAGCATTTGACTGATTGTATGTGTATGCCCCTTTCTTTATGAATGTCTACTTTTGCTATCACTTTAACTCCACCTCCTCTCTCTCGTCAGCGCAAGGTAGCAAACCGGATCTACCCGTGTGGTTAACCTCCATGACTTTCCCTTTCGTCTGTCTCTCTCCCTTGTCAAGAAAATATGCTCATCGGAGTCAAGGGTGATAAAACGAAACAAGGTTATGTCCAAGTTTACCACGGCAATGCAGCATGGGTACGCCGGCAGTAAGAAGAATGGTCAACGTTAAACTGCAGTCGACCACTATGGCGTGCCTTATAACCACACTATGGTTTTGGTGCATAAAAACCTAGACCTAAATTTTATATTTCAAATATTTAATACGTTCCAAAGGCCACAAGAAAGGAAATGTATTAGGTAGCACTACGCTTGAGCTGCTTGAGTGTCTCGTTGAGGAATTTCGCACTTTGCACGACACATAACTCTGACACCTGATACGTTGGCGGAGTGCGCATGCACATCTAATACCGGTAAGTCGTCAAGTTGCAGTGCACGTGTAACGAAGTAGCAGCAACCTGACCAGCACAGACGATCCCACTTGGATCCCAATTAGCCCTCCCTTTCTGTCTGGTGAGAAAGCAAGATATAAGTAAGAAACGTGACGTCAACTTACATGTCTCGATTTCGCTACTGCTCAAACGTTACAGAATTATATACAGATGTAACCCAAGGAATTCGCATTTTCGATTTGTCAGATATTTAAGAAAGCATTGAGAAACTCAAGTAACGAAATTACAATTTTATAATTCAGCAATGAAAACGATTCAGTCAAGTTCACCAAATAACACATGTAAGGTGCACAAAATTTATGTATCACACAACACTTTGAAATTTTCTATGCAATGGGTAGATCATTGGACAGTTCTCGAACACATTGTATCGATTTCACGCAAACTGCAAATTGATATAACGCGGGATGTCCACTTGGGATTGTCAAAGAAATGAAGCTAACAATGAAGCTAACGGAACTGCGATATATCTTTTCGGGTAGGTAACTTTGCAAGTTCCTTGCTTTTACTGCTTTTAAACATAGCAATTTCATAATTTTTACCACCTGCAAACGGAACTACAAGGTATGATCGATACGTTTGCCGAAATTTAACAGTTTCAGTCTCGAAAAATTGGATTGTTTGATAGTTAAAATTCCTTTATTAAATAATTCGATCTCAATGCCGGCCAAGCTGGCATGATTAGAAAAGACGTACAATGTAACACCGCACGAGTTGAACCAAATCGTAACATTGCATGAGTGATGTAAACAACAGTAACAATAATATATACAAGTACATAAGAGTACATTACCGTAACAAAGAACGAATGAACTAGCGCCAATGAAAGGAAGAACGAAATTACCTTTAGGTATTGCACTACGTTGTCGCACGTGACGTTGGGGAAGTCGACCTCCAGTGCCATACGTTTGCTTCACACTGCAGCTCGTTATGCTTCAGCCGTCCGATCGTATAGCGTTGCGCATTAGCAGGGGTGCATCAGGCTTTCGTCTTCAGCTATTAAAAGAGTGTAACATGCTGCCGATCGTTTTTACTCTTCGTGACATACAATGAGTCTTAAAAAATCGCCGATCATGAGGACAACTCATAATGCAAAATGTTAGAGCAGCTTTGTACGTGTTTTCCTTTCGCGATATATGCAGACAAATATTTTCAGAGACACATAGCAGACTTTAACCGTGACGGCTTTTGTGACTGATGAAATGATGCAGTGTAAACGCTGGTGTACTTGGCTTTCATCAAATAGTACACAATTGGCTTCGCGCAGGCAATCTGATTGCAAAACAAACGGAAACCAAGACAACCGAAGCAAGTAAACCAATCAAGCCGCAGCGAGAGCCGACGCGAACTGATGTTAATGCGAAACGAGCCCTCTGGCTGAGACCAGATTTTAGTACGAAAGGTGCGGTCGTGCGGGTCCGCATGAAACCTGTTTTCCGCGCGCACGCCACCGCAGGGGCCCGTCTCATTGGCCTCCTACTTTCCGCTCTTCATGGCTCGCGTCTTTAATCTGCCTCTCCGCGTTCGCTCTTTCAACTTTCGCTGTTGTACTCACTCGATTGGTTACGTCGTCGACGCTCGCTGCAGCAACGGGTCATTAGACAGTCGACAGACGCAAAATAGCCTTCGCCGTTGCCGAATGCCTCTCAACGGAGGGCACGTTTCTGGACTTTTGCCTGAATACTCCTTGTGAATGCGTTGAAGACGCATCACATGAATTTTCACCACTTAGACCGGCTACGTAATTTTAACTAACCATCAATGTCAGACATTTATACTCACCTGCACCAGTTACAAGTATTCTATATGTGATGTATACCATAAAGCGAAGTTTTTGTGTAGCTTGTAACTCGAACGAAGATAGTTCTCATTTTCAAGTTTTGCATCGTAGACCACCAAAAGCACCAGTGTACAATTTTACCAATATAGAGCCCAAATCAAGCTCAAAAAATAAATGTAGCAAGTTAGCGGGCAGATTGAGCAAATCGCCTTACCATTAACGCGTGGTTTATTATATCAGCCTCTAAACTAGCTAATTTTTTTTTTCGTCATGTAACAAGAGTCGGCCATTTTGAGCCCCTTTGTCCGTATACTTGCAGGAATGCTTCTGGAATCGGAGAAGGGGAACAGCAGGAGTCGTATGCTGTCTCTGGCAAGGTTGCCAGCAGACATGGTGCCTTACCCGGCAACGCCAAAGGACACACGAGCGATACAGCCTCCCTTTACATGAATGTGATCAATGATCTGTGAAGAAGTCGAACCGGAAATGCGAAACTTGTGGCAAACTGATAACATTAGCTCGAAATCTAGTTTCACATTACAGCACGCATACAGGTGAGAGACCAAACAAGTGCAAAATATGGGAGAAATCGTTCGCGCATACTCTCCATAATCATCAACACATTCCCATAGGCGTGAGACCACACACCTGCCAAATATGTAATGAACAATTCCAAAGCAAAAGGGAACTTACCATGCATGCCAGGTCGCATAGTAGCGACAAGCGTTTCGTTTACGAAATCTGTAATTTCTCGTTAACGCGCAACGAAAGCCTCAGAAGTCACCCCCTAAGAATTCACGAGGGTAAAATGCCGTACAAACACGATCAGTGTGGATTTGGTTTCGCAAAGAAGCAGGGCCTCGACGCACATCTATGCCAGGATATTACGTGAGAGTTATGTGGAGATTCATTTAGAGCTGCATTTGACCTGACTGCACACCTCGAGACACATACGGGTACGCAGTCGTAACAGTGTGAATCTTGCGCAAGTGAGGTAAGTTGCCCGCGGCTTCTGGATACCAACGTAAGGCTGAAGCGGTGCAGGACAACAAAGCTGACATTCTCCCATGGGGTGAGAAACTAACTAAATACATCGTGGGCAGATTCCATATTCTTTCGACGTTTAAACTGGTTAAGTAAAATTCACGGTGTAAACGATGCCATCTGGTATTTTATAAATTACGAGACAAAACATCATCGTCGGAAGTATTTGGGGTGCCTCAAGGTCCAAATAATGCTGCAGGTATTGCCCAGCGGTCCTTGTTTGCATAACTGCACGCGTTTGTCGCGAACGTAGCTTGAGCAAACTTATTTTAGGACAAACCCTAATCGGCTGAAAGTTTTTCTTTTGTGTAACTAGAGGGTTCAAATGCCCGCGCGAGAATCTTGACAACTCATTTGGTCAGATAAATTCTTCTCGCAAGTGTTTCGACAGTGGGCTATAGTTAAGCTCTAACGGACCCTTCACTTCGGGATTTTGGAGTGTGGATAGAAGGGAACAACTCTCATTAGGAAGCCTTTAAAAAAGGCACTGTTTTCCTGTCAACAAAAAAGTAGTGCCTGCCATTATTTAGGTCCTTAGGCCGTTTTGCCTTCGAGACACAGCTCTACAAAAGTATGTAGACATATTGAAAGCATGTGAAAATTTATTTCCTTTAACTTTTGTTTAATACATTGACTGTTTTAGTTTCCTTTCTGGCTCTCGTAGTCAACCCGAATATCTTTGTTCTATACCATAAACTAAGCCGATAATAGTAGGAAGATTTTATTACGTTTAAATCATTTGGAGCTTACGATTATGAGGTTTTCCCACTAGGAATATTTTATGTATTGCTGCATTGAGGTGGAACCTCTGTCAGTTTTAAGGTGCAGTTTATTATTTACTTATTATTCATTCGTCTCTTTTGACTTGCACTCCACTCTAGTTACAGCTGTGGAATTTTTTAGCCTGATGTGACAAACGTATCCCTGCGAGCAATGACAGGACGATTGAGATTGAGTTTTTTAGTTTTAATATTGACCCGCGTACTTCCTTATCTTTGTCCAGTGAACGCGTTTCACCGAATATGAAACCTTAAGTAAGAGCTCAGGGCATGAGGCAGCAGCATGTATCAGAATATTCTGCATTTTTATCGTTGATTCTATCTTTTTCCTACGTTGTAGTCCAGCCTTCCGTAATCAAATTGCACGCACAACGCGAATAGAGTTGTGCATTCTGGAAGGCACGGGAGCGCCAACGATTACGCCGCAATCTTCTACGAAAAAAAGTGAGAATAGCGGAGACTCGTTAAACGCAAGTGACTTGTTCAACGAACGACTCATGTGTCCGGCACTATCTTTTTGTCCGAATGAAACTTGTTTTGTTGGTTCCGGTTCACCCAATAAAGTATTTAATGACTCATGGTTCATGTTACTGTGTTGTTCAGCGTCACTGCAACGTGACACCTAGTAGAGGTGCTTCTTGGAGACCGAATAAACCCCGCCACACGTGAAAATAATGTTGACTTCGTCATGAACCAGAGAGCAAGCCACAGGCTACGACTGCTGCCAGTGCACGAACGTCTTCTCCAGACGAATAAGAAGATCATTGCCCAGACAGCAGCCACAATGACAGTCTCTGTTTAACCTGCAGCGACATATGCTGCAGATGAATTACAGGAGATATGCTCTATTAACACTTATCGCCAATTCTTCCCAATACACGTCTCTGAATAACTCCTGTAAACACGATGTGAATAGCATGGGAGAGATCGTGTCTTCCTGCCTGACGCCGATTTTTATTGGGATTTTGATGCTTTCTTTATGAATGACTACGGTGGCTGTGGAGCTGCTGTAGATATCTTTCAGTATTTTTACATACGGCTCGTACGCACCCTGATTCCGTAATGCCTGCATAACTGCTGAGGTATCGAATGAATCAAACGATCTCTCGTAATCAACGAAAGCTACATTAAGGGTTAGTTATATTCCGCAGATTTCTTTATCGCCTGATTGATAGTGTGAATATGGTCTATTGTTGAGTAGCCTTTACAAAATCCTGCCTGGTCCTTTGGTTGAAAGAAGTCTAAGGTGTTCCTGATTCCCTTTGCGTTTACCTTAGTAAATACTTTGTAGGCAACGGTCAGTAAGCTGATTGGTCTAGAACATTTCAAGTCTTTGGCGTGCCCTTTTTTAGGCATTAAGATTGAGTTGGCGTTCTTCCAAGATTCCGGTACTCTCGAGGTCATAAGGCATTGCGTATACGGGGCAGCCAGTTTTTCTAAAATAATCTGCCCACGATCCTTCAACCAATATGCTGTAACCTGATCCTCCACTCCCTCCCCCTTGCAGGGGCGTCTGCGGAAGCAGTTGTTTGGTGTGTTGCGACACCACGTACCAGAGCACACGAAGGTTGGACCCTCCCGCGCCTAGCCGTGCGCGGCTTAGCCGTGTCCGGGGAAAGGGGGATCCTCGGGGTTGAGCCAATGCCGGGTGTTCGGACCATTAAGGCCTCCAGGCGGAGGCAACACACATCTTTGGCCTCTGCTTCACGTAGACGGCACCCCCGTACAGACCCACCCGGGGAAATCGGCAGTCACCTTTTCCTGTCCACCTCTTCAACCTTTTTCTTTCCTATCTTCTTTCTTTCCTGTCCTTTAATCTCTTCCGTCACTTCCTAATTTCCCTAGGCGGCTAGGGTTAACCTTGTGTATGTGCCCTCCCTTGGGTATATTATATTAGGTTATATTGGCAATGTAAGGTTGGCGCCTGCAGCCTTACCCGTTAAGTGCTGCAGCGTCCTCTTGTTGGGCTCCGTGTTGGGTGGCCGTCATTGGCGCCGAAAAGAAAAGAAAGTACGATGGGAACACCCGCATTTCCCCGCATACTTGATCGTCACCCTCAAAAGAGGGGACGCACCGATGACCTAACCACATGCTTCAACAGAACAAGAGAGACCTGTCCGAAATACGATGTTGTGCACAGCAAGAACTCCGAAAAACGGGCCAGATTCATTTCCCCTTTAATAGTTGGAAAATCTTTAACCGAAGCCACAGGGTAAGGTTAGAAAGTAACGAAAATAGCTAGCGGGGACCTTCTTCTGAGATCCCTCAGAAACATCAGTACGAGAAGCTTGGCAGTCTTGTGACATTTAGTAACATGCCAATTTCTGTTACACAACACCGAACAATGAATAGCTCATGGGGAGTCGTGTCAGAGGCAGACCTCCAAAATTTGAAAGAAGCTAAACTCCTGGAAAGGTAGAAAGAACAAAAGGTCACTAATGTAAAACGCATTATACTGCGGCGAGACAACAAGGAAATCCCCACTAAGCATCTTGTCCTAATATTTGCATCCGGCGTACTGCCATAAAGCATCGAAATACGGATACATCAGGTTAAATTTGCGACCATATATGCCCAACCCTAGACGCTGTTTCAAACGTCAGAGGTTCGGCCCTGGCTCGCAGAGCTGTCGTGGTCAAACAACTTGTGGAAAGTGTGGAGTCTAGGGCCACCCATGCGACAATTGCAGTGGCACACCCCACAGCGTGAACTCCAGTGGTGACCATCTAGCCTACTTACGCTCCTGTCCGAACCGGTAAAAAAGAAATAATCACCCTCAAAGTCAAACAAAACGTTTCGCTTAAGGAAGGCCGTAAGAGGTGCTCACCTTTCCACAGCACACCTTATGCTGATGCGGCGTGTCGGGGGGCAGCGTCGCAGCGGCCATTGCCAAGTGCCAAGCCCGCGTGCAGCGAGCAGGTACCTTTGGCTCCTGCCCCCAGGGTGGAAATAGGTAAGCCTACTCCATCCAACCAGCAAACAGGCCAGGCTACCCTTGGGTTGCCGGCCCCACAAGAGTTATCTGCGGCAACCTGCGCTACACGCAGCGATCCTGCAGGACCGATATCGGCGCCGAGGGTGGGCGCAGCCAAGGCTGCCCCAGCGGCCACGGACCCTTGCAGCGTTGGCAACAGCCAGCGCAGCCAAATCCCAGAGGGAGCCCCATCGACCTCCGGGCTGGTGGGCGAAGGGGTTTTGCCTTCCGAGGTGAGACTCTCCCGAAAAACTTCTCGCTCACAAGAGCGCGTGTCCGGTGCCTGAGAAGAGGCAATGGACACACCTATCCTCACGGCGCACCAAGCGCCTAAGGAGCGGCGAGGCTCCCTCCAACGCTTCAGAAAAGGCAAAAGCCCGGTTACAGGGCCTCAAAAGAGCTCTGTAATATAATGCATCACTTCTGTTTCTCTATACACAGCACCAACTTACTTTAGATATGGATACACAAATCATTCACTGGAACGTCTGAGGTCTCCTCAGAAACCTTGATGATGTACAAGCACTTATCCACGAACACAATCCAAAAGTGCTGTGTTTACAGGCAACACGCTTAAAATCAAAACACACAAACGTTCTTCGACAGTATGTTACATTTCGCAAAGATTTCGATGACGCTATCGCATCATCGGGCGGTTTTGCCATTGTAATTCAAAAAAGCATAGCGTGTCAACGTTTACAGCTACGAACGGCGCTTGAAGCAGTGGCTGTTCGAGTTGTTCTGCTTAACAAACTTATCACTATTTGCTCGCTTTACTTACCCGCCCATTACAAATTAAACAAACATGAATTTCAGTCCCTTAATGATTAATTGCCAGAACCTTATGTTGTTCTTGGCGATTTCAATGCACACAGTAGCATGTGAGGAGACTCTCGTATCGATGCGCGAGGTCTTCTCATTAAACAGTTCATTTTCTCGTCCGGTATGTGTCTGCTGAATAAGAAGGAACCCACATATTACTCTCTAGCAAACAGAACGTTTTCTTCAATTGATCTCAGCATAGGTTCTCCTTCTATTCTGCCTGAACTCGAATGGGAAGTTACCAACAACCCTTACGGGAGCAACCACTTCCCCATACTGCTAAGATCGCCTAAAGAAAACGAATATCCACCAGAGGCTCCTATGTGGAAGATGGAGACAGCTGATTGGGAAAGATTCCGAACTCTTAATAGTGTCTCATGGGCAGACATGTATTCGTTAGGAATTGATGCTGCAGTGGAATATTTACAGCCTTAATAATAGATGCCGCATATAAATGCATGTCAGAAGCAAATGGCTTGGCATGGAAACGGCGTGTCCCATGGTAAAACGACGAATGTAGGATCGTTCGTAAAAAACAGAAGAAAGCGTGCGGGTTGCTACGCGCCTCTCCACTGCGGAGAATCTTGTTAACTTTAAGAAAGTAAATTCCCAAGGCAGGAGAACGCGCCGACAGGCCAGAAGAGAGAGTTGGCAGAAGTATTTATCGGGCATCAACTCGTATACAGAAGAGGCCAAAGCCTGGAACAGGTTTAATATGATAAGAGGGCGACAATCATATTCACTCTCTTTCATAAACACACAAGGCGATACCCTACAAGATCAGGCAGACGCACTTGGGGAGCACTTTCAGAGCGTGTCGAGCTCAACCGATTATTCTCAATCCTTTCTCCAACATAAACAAATAGAAGAACGTAAGCCAATAATACGAAAATCCAGACAGAATGAGCCCCATAACCGGCCTTTCAGTATCGCCGACTTGAGAGCTGCCTTGAACACACGCAAAAGCACTGCACCGGGACCTGACAGAGTCATGTATGACATGATCAGAAACTTACATACTGACACACAAGTTACACTACTCACACTTTTTGACACTATTTGGGCTGCGGGATACCTCCAATCAACATGGAAAGAAGTGATTGTGGTACCTGTTCTGAAGCCAGGAAAAGACCCTTCCTTGGCAGCAAGTTATCGTCCATTAGCTCTTACAAATTGTCTGTGTAAGCATTTTGAAAAAAATGATTAATCACAGACTCATACATTTCCTTGAACTCAACAATATACTCGATCCCTATCAGTGTGGCTTCAGACAAGGACGGTCTGCAACCAATCATCTTGTGTGCATTGAAGGATATATCCGTGATGCCTTTGTACACAAACAGTATTTCCTCTCGATATTCCTCGATCTGGAGAGGGCATATGATACAACATGGCGTTACGGGATCTTGCGAGACTTGTCGGGAATGGGTAAAGGTCGGCAATGCACTGTCATGTCATTTTACGCAGGAAACTGGTGTACCCCAGGGAGGCGTGCTCAGCTGCACTCTCGTTATCGTTAAGATGAACACACTGCGTGCTTCACTACCACCGGTAATTTTTTATTCCGTATACGTAGCGACATACGAATAGGCTTCAAATCCTGCAACCTCACAGTATGCGAAAAACAGGTACAGCAGGGCTTAAACAAGGTGTCCAAATGGGCAGACCAAAATGAATTTAAAGTCAGCCCCTAGAAAAGTTATTGTGTTGTCTTCCCAAGAAAGAGAGGCCTGGTCCCAGATCCTTTCGCAGAACTGGGCGGCCAACAAATTCCTGCAAACAAAGAGCACAGATTTCTTGGTGTTATACTTGACTCCAGGCTTACTTTTATTCCTCACGCAAAATATCTTAAAGAAAAATGTCTTAGACCAATGAACTTACTTAAAATCCTTTCCCACACTACGTGGGGTAGCGACAGAGAGTGTTTATTGAATATTTACAGGAGCCTAGTTCGATCACGGTCAGATTAGGGTGCCCTAGTGAATCACTCTGTCGCACCGAGCCCGCTTAAGATGTCAGACCCCGTTCATCATCTGGGTATCCGTCTGGCCACTGGCGCATATAAAGCAAGCCCTGTCGAAAGTCTATACGTCGAGTCAGATGAGTGGTCACTCCATTTTCAGAGAACATACATCAGCTTAACGTATTTCCTCAAAGTTTGCTCTAATAAGGAACATCCGTGTTTCACAACCATTAACGACTTGGCGTGTGAAACACTTTTTCGGAATAGACCCTCTATGAGACTTCCTTTCTCACTGCGTGCAAGAGAACTTAGTACGGAAATGGATGTCCCAGTTCTCGAATATCGCTTATTCTTCCCGCTAAGCTATTACCGCTCTGGGAGTGGCAGGTGATAGACTGTGACATGTCCTTTGTAGAGGTCACAAAGCACGCACCTGACCTCGAAATCGCTATGCGTTTCCGGGAACTTCAATCGAAGTACTCCTGCAACGAATTCTACACATTCGCATCAAAATCACATTCTGGCGTATAATTTGCTGCAGTTGGTCCCTCATTTTCCGGACCTGACGTGCTGAATCCTTTAACAAGTATCTTCACTGCAGAATCCTATGCAGTACTGTCAGCAGTAAAGCACATAAATATATTAAAACTCGACAGAGCAATAGTATTTACATACTCGTTAAGTCTTGTAAAAGCGTTAATTTCTTTACAAAAGCATACAAATCCTGTTTTCATTGAACTTTACTCGCTCTTATGCAATATTTGTCTATCACATAGACACGTAGAAATATGCTGGGTGCCTGGCCATAGGGGCATCGAGGGTAATGTGCTAGCTGACAAAATGGCCATCACACTCAAATCACTAACCACTTTTCCTACGGCTGCTGTCCCTGTCACAGATCTGAGGCCTTTCTTATGAAGGAAACTGCGACAGCACTGGCAGCGCATCTGGAACGCAGAAACAAATAATAAATTGCCCGTTTTAAAGCCACAGTTAGGTTTTTGGCCCTCCCCAACAAAATCTCGGCGAACAGATCTCTTATTCTGTCACCTCAGAATAGGGCACGCATTTGGTACCCACAATTTTCTGCTTACTGGAAATGAACCGCCAACCTGTGGTTGATGTGGTGAGAGGCTGACCATCCTCCACGTCCTTTTCGAGTGTCGGAAAGCCGAATCTGAAAGAAAGATTTTCTACTTGCCTACCGTTATTACATATTACTACTACTAATATTACTACACCCGCCTATGTTTCTTGGTAAGGAACCGCTTTTTAACACTAAGGCAGTCCTCAAATTCTTAAATGATGTCGTGCTGGACGTTATAAGCCCATTAACTTCGTAGAGCATCCTCGCTCTTGAGGATGCCGCTGCGATAATTGTTTTGCGTAGCACATGCCTCCAGGCCCCTGTGTTTCAAGGGCTCTACGGAGGCAGTAGTGCTCTAGCATATCTTATAACCTGATATATTTTTACCTGTCGTATCATTCTTTTTAAATGCCTCTTAATGTTCATAGTACACGTCATACCTCATTGCCATATTCTTATTATACAGATTTTACACACTTTAGAGCGACCATTTTTAAAGCCCCTTTACAACCACATCACACCATCTTCATAGAACTTGTGATTACACTGCGAACTCATTACCACGGACATGGCACTCTTTGGCCATATTTGGCCCTTGCGCCATAAAACATCAAACATCAATCAGTCTGATCTTCCCTAGCTGCCTTCCCCCTTCGCATAGCACCGAAGGCTTTCTTTACTTCTTGCACCGTTACTTGTGCTATGTGAAATTCATCTAGACTATTCCCTCTTTCATTATCTTCGTGGGTGCCACTGGTACTGTAGAAATATCGGTAGAACTCCTCAGCCACTTGAAATATCTCATTGATATTAGTAATGATATTGCCGGATTTTTCACTTAATGCATACATCTGATTTGTGCCTATTCCTTCCTTTTCTTCACTGCTTTTAGGCTTCCTCCTTTTCTGAAAGGATGTTGAATTCTATCAGCATTATACTTCCTTATGTCAGCTATCTAACGCTCATTGATTCACTTGGAATGTTTTGCCAGTTCTAATCTAGCTGTAGGGTTAGAGGCTTTTATACATTGGCATTCTCAATCAGACCTTTCATCTCCTGCAATAGTTAACCGGTATCCTTTCTAACGAAGTTACCACTGACTTCTATTGCACACTGCTTAATGATGCCCATAAGATTGTCGTTCATTGCTTCAACACTAAGGTCGTCTTCATGAGTTAAAGCCGAATACCTGTTCTGTAGTTGATCCGGAATTTCTCTATTTTCCCTCTTACCGGTTACTCATTGATCGGCTTCAAATGTACCAGTTACTTCCGTTCCCTCTTCAAGTCTTCGTTAATTCGAGACCTTACCATCCTATGGCCACTGCAGCGCACCTTGCCGAGCACGTCCACATCTTGTATGTTGATATAAATCACCCTCATTAAAAGACACCGCCTGGATTAGGTTGCAGAAACTTGAGCCAAACCCAACAATGTGGGAGCCATTTCGCAGCGGCTTCCTGCAAAGATTCACTAGTGTCATTAAGTTGGGCTGAAAACTCGTGTGCGGCTACCGACTCAGAGCATCACTATCTTGACGGCGGAAATGAGCTATCTGTTCAGCCACGTCGACCCCGTGATGCCTCGGAAGAAAGAAGCCAAGATCATCGGGAAATTTTTAACGGAAGCCGCGGGCATCGATAAGGCGGGGAAAATGCGCAATCGGCAACATATGTACGTGAGGCTTTTGCCGTGGTGAAAAATGAAAGCACTAGTCCCCGGCGATTCGCGAAAGACCACCGGAATCGTTGCACGCGGAGAACTCTTCTCTTCGACGCAGCCTGAAGTAAACATAATTGTTGACGTGATGTGAGGGGAAACCCAGTAGTCACTTTGCGTTCATAAATTGCCACAGCTCAAGCCATGAGTAATGGCCTTCGTCACTGTCTTCGGCCGCCAGCGTCGTCCTTTGCGCCGCCACCCGACTACTGCCCGCTCTGCTGCCACCACGGAGAAGTAAAACAAGTCTATTGCCGATGGCCGTACCGTGAGATGGGACTGCGAAATTTTGGCATAGACAAAGATGTAGGCGAAAAAGGGACAATCCCGTAAGGCCCTGCGGCCGAGCTACTACACTGCCGCCAGTGTCCCAAGCGGCTGGTCAGACCGCCAATTTTGTCTTCAGAGATTTACTACACGTGACTTATCTCTGTTTTCGTTTAGGTTTTGATAGCAATGCTTTCGATGCTGTTTTACCTTTGCCGGTGAAAATGTTCAAGTGCATCGTATATAAAGCAGCGCAAAAGCTTTAATAGTTCATTTCTATGCTTGCCCGACACATAGGCGTAAAAACCCCGCAGATCGCAACCTATTTTACTAGCCAAGCCGCCAAACTTCTCACAGAACCTGAGGAAGGCTGGATTGGCTCATGCAGAATGGAAAACTAATGCAAGCGGAGTTCCCATTATTGCAATCACTTCGTAATTTTTTAGGCGCTTTTCTCAGTTGCATGCATGGGAAAGCAGTTGGTGCATTCAAAAAAGTTTATTGTTTACATAGAAAACTCAACAGAAGAATTGCTGCTTTACATGCTTCATAAACACACTGTTGCAAATGGGTCGCAAGCCCCAAGGGTAGCGTTGGCCTGGCGGCCTGGGGCACAACTGGAAGCATCCGAAGGTCCTGGCAAAGCATGAGTCGACTGCTAACAGAACAACTTGTTTATTCTAGCATCGCAAAAGAGCGGCCGGTCAGGTCGAGTGAAGTGGAGAGACGGGAGGGCACGTTACTTGACGGAAGAAATCGGAGCCTCTCTCGGCGTCCGGGGGCAACTGCTTTTACGCTCTCTGAGTTGAGGGCAAGAAGGAACGGCTTGCGAGAGGCGCCCGTGACGGCGGGGCACGGACACGTTGAGAGACACGTTGAGACAAGAAATGACGCATCCGCCGGGCCGGCGCCAGTCAGACCTCCTCGCTTCATAGTTGGGGAGCTGCTCTCCCAGACTGCTGCGCTTTGGCAAGCGTGGGCACCAACATACACACACACACACACACGCACACACGAAGACACGTGGCATTGAAACATGCCTGGACGCGCTTGGCGGGGAGGCGTTGCGGCAGCGCTGAACGGGCCAAAATGTCCGCCGCTTTGAACGAAGCCCCGGCGTCCGTTGCAAACGCGCCGGCTATACCGTGCGTCGTAGGCGAAACGTAACAGACCGGCCAGCCGGTAGAAGGAGATCCCGATGGTCAGGGGACTGCATCCGCTGTCCGGAGGGATGTCGCTCGATGATGCTCATAACCGAAGTCGGTCGTCCTTCGGCGTTTTTTGAGCGCAGCGCACAGAGAAGGCCTCGTTCTCACGTTCAGGTTCACAGAGGACACTGCAAAGTGACTTCGGCAGAGTTGCCATTTTTGTTCTCGTTCCCAGCAAGCGTTAGAACTACGCCGAAACTCAACCGCTCAGTCAGCAAGCATGACACAATCCTCACTAAGCCCTGCCAGGCTCTTTCCGCTTTTATACTACTGCCTAGTTCCTTACAGTAGTCTAGCAGCACTCAGAACGCGTCCACAAATTGGAAAATTGCACTAGAAAGCACGCAATCACTTTGAAACAGTAAACAAAAGCAATGTGTTAAAAATGCTACCTCAGAAAGAAAAACATCAGCAACAAATAACTTTGAAGCTGATTCCTACGCTAGGGGCCTCGACTTAAGCCATCGGCATTACCTTTGAGACTCCCCTTTATGTAACGCACCTCAAAGGAATATTGTTGCAAAGCGAGGCTCCAGCGCAGGAGGCGGCCATTTGTGGAAGAGGTGGTCTGCAGCCATTGGAGAGGGCAGTGATGCGTCTCGAAGCATGCGAAGCGGAGACCGCAGCGAGCGACCGTACACCAGCTCAGCTGGCGAAAACCCCGTAGCCGAATGCGACACGGTCCTTAATGCAAACATCACCCCAGGCAGACACAGCTCCCTGTCAGTTTGTTGTTCAAACCACAATGCTCTCAACACGCGCTTCATGACGAAGTGGAGCTTCTCAACGGAATTCGACTGTGGGTGGTACACTGAGCTGTGCAACAGCTTTACCCCACACCTTTCGAGAAAGGCTGTCGTCAAAGTGCTAGTAAACACTGAACCCTGATCTGACTGGATTTCCGCAGGAAAACCAAATCGCGCAAATATGGGCAGTAGTAATAATAATAATATTTGGGGTTTTACGTGCCAAAACCACTTTCTGATTATGAGGCACGCCGTAGTGGAGGACTCCGGAAATTTTGACCACCTGGAGTTCTTTAACGTGCACCTAAATCTAAGCACACGGGTGTTTTCACATTTCCCCCCATCGAAATGCGGCCGCCGTGGCCGGGATTCAATCCCGCGACCTCGTGCTCAGCAGCCCAACACCATAGCCACTGAGCAACCACGGCGGGTGTGGACAGTAGTCATTGACTATCTCAACTGAGCTGAGTTCCTTAAGCGGCACTGCTTCAGGGAACTTTGTCACTGGGCAAATCACAGTCAAAATGTGTCTGTACCCCGTGGCTGTTACCGGCAGAGGTCCCACTGTATCAATAACGAGCCGTTTAAAAGGCTCCGTAATGATAGGTACCAACTTCAATGGCGCCCTCGATTTGTTCCCTGGTTTGCCCACCTGCTAACAGGTGTCGCATGTCCTCACAAAGTGGTCTGCGTCACGAAAACACCCTTGCCAATAGTACTCTTGCAAGAGACGCTCCTTAGTCTTCTTAACTCCTAGGTGACCGGACCACGAACCTCCATGCGACAAGCGCAAAAGACCCTGACGGTAGCATTGAGGCATGATCAGCTGATCGAACTCCACTCCCCTGCGATCTAGACACTTCTGGTACAGGACCCCACCTCCTTCCACAAAACGAGCATTTTTCTTGGCGATACCTTTCTTGACGTTGCAGCGCATGTTTTCTAGGCTGCCATCCTTTTTTGCTCGGCTATCAAAGCCGACCGGCTGACTTTTAGCAACCTATTAAGTCCATCTGACGTAGGCGCGATGAGCAAATCTGCAGATAGCTCTTCTAACTTTCCCGTGTCGGGCATTTTCTCTCTAGTATCTGGTGCCTTCAACGCCACAGGCTCAATTTTATTCAGTTCGGACGTGCTCTGAATATCAGCTTGCTGCGCCTCCGACCCTTTCTCATTGTTCGACAACGTCGGCCCCGCAACTACCGCCTTTGCAGCGAGCTCCCGAACTCTCGATCTGGTTAAGGCCTGAACGCTAGCCTCGCAAAACAAAAGCCCCTTCTCGCGCAGGAGGTGATCGGATCTGGTAGAAAATAGATACGGGCACTGGGGGGGGGGCGCATAGATGACACTGCGGCCTCCGTCTCAAGTGCTCCGAAAGGTCCTTCAATAAGCACTTTTGCTACGGGCAGACGCACGCTATGAGCTTCCACGGCTTTCTTGATCCATGTGCACTCGCCCGTGAACATATTGGGTTCTACGTAAGAGGGGTGAACTACATCTATTGTAGCTGCGGAATCACGAAGGACTCGGCACTCTTTCCCGTTCACGAGGAGTTCTCGCATGTAAGGCTGGAGATGCTTCATGTTCTCGTCAGTGCTGCATAATGACAAAAACACGACTTTTGTTTTTGTTTTTGGACACTGCGCCGAAAGTGACCCGGCTTCTGGCACGTATAACACACGCGCGCTTGCTTCGTCTCGAACCGCTTTCTGCATTCGGCTTCGGCTGCCGCCGTCTCCTTAGGTTCGGTCGGACTGCTTTCACTCGCATCCGCACTACGTGTGTCCCCCCTGGCTCTCATGGGCGTGAACTTCGGCCCCTCAAACTTGAAGCCAAATTCACCCTTTTGACCGTCCTTAGCACCGCGAGCCCGACGCGTCACAAACTCTTCGGCTAGCTCAGCGGCTTTAGCCACCGTACTAACGTCTGGCCTATCCAAGACCCAGTACCGCGCGTTCTCAGGTAACCGACTATAAAACTGTTCCAGCCCGAAAGACTGCAGAACTTTCTCGTGATCACCAAACGCTTTCTCTTCTTTGAGCCACTCCTGCATGTTTGACATGAGCCTGTAGGCAAACTCTGTATATGACTCATTTCTGCCTTTCTCATTTTCCCGAAACTTCAGACGGAACGCCTCCGCTGACAGCCTGTACTTTTTTAGCAGACTCGATTTCACTTGGTCGAAATCCTCTGCCTCCTCTCTCTTCAAGCGAGCGACTACGTCGGCCCCCTCGCCGGGTAACAAAGTGAGCAAGCGCTGTGGCCACGTTTCCCGAGAGAACCCCTGCTTCTCGCACGTTCGCTCAAAGTTAACCACGAACAAACCAATGTCCTCTCCAAGCTTAAACGGCCGCATCAGGTCATTCATCTTGAACAATACTCGTTCTCCTGCACCGTGTGTCGGACTTCCAATACGAGCGCGTTCCATCTCTACCTCGAGACGCTTCATTTCCAAAGCGTGTTGACGGTCGCGCTCTTTTTCTTGTTGCTCTCGCTCTTTCTGTTCTTTACGTTCGCGCTGATCTTTCTCTTTTTGCTCTTTAAGTTCGCGCTCCTGTTTCTCTTTTTGCTCTTTAAGTTCGCGCTCCTGTTTCTCTTCTTGCTCTTTAAGTTCGCGCTCATCTTTCTCTTTTTGCTCTTTAAGTTCGCGCTCCCGTCTTTTTGCCCTCTCCTCAATGGTCTCAAGGCATTCCGACAGCTCGTCATCCTCAGCTTCTAACTCAAGAATAGCCCATAGCAGTTCTGCTTTTCTGAGTTTGTCTGAGACATCCAGACCCAAATCTCTTGCAAGCTCCAGCAATTTCGGTTTGCGCAACGACTTCAAATCCATGGCTGCTCTGAATGCTGCTTTCTCTACTGCCTACTATTGTCTTGCCGCAAACTAACCCGGCAGCAACGACAACCACAATTAGCCTGGCAAAACCCAGAAGAAGAAAGTCCCGCACTCACCAAACCTTGCAGCCAAGAATTCAGCGCAATCGTTCCGCTGCAGGCAACCAGTCATCATACAGGGCTCGTTGCACTGCTCCCGGATGGTCGTTGTGCTGTTCAGTATACAGTCAACCGCATATCTTCGCTGCTGGCCTCCGTCGTCGCGATCTGACCGTTGTTGCAAATGGGTCGCAAGCCCCAAGGGTAGCGTTGGCCTGGCGGCCTTGGGCACAATTGGAAGCATCCGAAGGTCCCGGCAAAGCATGAGTCGACTGGTAACAGAACAACTTGTTTATTCTAGCATCGCAAAAGAGCGGCCGGTCAGGTTGACCGAAGTGGAGAGATGGGAGGGCACGTTACTCGACGGAAGAAATCGGAGCCTCCCTCGGCGTCCGGCGGCAGCTGCTTTTATACTCTCGGAGTTGAGGGCAAGAAGGAACGGCTTGCGAGAGGCGCCCGTGACGGCGGGGCACGGACACGTTGAGAGACACGTTGAGACAAGAAGTGACGCATCCACCGGGCCGGCGCCGGTCAGACCTCATCGCTTCATAGTTGGGGAGCTCATCTCCCCGGCTGCCGCGCTTTGACAAGCGTGGGCACCAACATGCACACACACACACACACACACACACACGCACAGACGAAGACACGTGACATTGAAACATGCCGCTTGATCAGACCACAGCTGACGAATCCCCATTCCCAATTTATTACCCAAATTTATTATTTTCGTACAACTTATCTTCTAGAAGCCGTGTCTTTGAAATCTATTATGTGACCCCGATGAACATTACAGTTTCATTTATACAATATTGCTGTACTATAACAACTAAACTCTCCCCCCTCGTTCCCCTCGTTCCCCTAGTTTTTCTTTTCTCCTTTCTGGCCTTTCTTGAACAACTTGTCTTCCGCTTACTAGGCGCACCGGCCTATTATCTTCCTTCTTCCCCATTAAAGGTGAGGGAGAGACAGCTACACGTACATAAAAACCCTACAAAGTATTTTCTGCGTTGACGAAGACAACTCCTCTTGTTCAAACGTTTGCTTGAGCGACATTCCTAAAGAAATGGCTGCCTAGTCGTTTTACTGACTAAAGAAGAAGTCATTTATTGATTCATAAGCTACTTGCATCGCTTATGTTCACAATTACAAAAGTTACGTCTAACGACTTGTAACACGAATAATCGCGTAACCAGAAAGGATGGAGCGTGGCGCTGATCGCGCGGCATGGCGCTGCTTTATATATGTCACCGTTCTCCATCACACAGGCGTTAAACAACGGGTTACGCTTCCCGTTTCCACGGACATATACATGCTAATGTACAATTAGTTTGCAAGTAGTATGAGAACTCCAGGCAAACTTGTAGTAGCTGTGGGCGTCAGCATCGCCTTGAGGTTTCGTATGTAGTGCAAGGATACTAAGATCCGAATGCACCCCAAGCGTCGTATTCTGAGGGTGTGAGAGAAGGCTTGCGAGAGTGTGTGGAGAAGCATGGTGGCTTGATGCCGGCCTAACGCTGTAGGTCGCGTGATAAAGCACGTGCCATGCGACCGGAGGGGGTGGAGTTGATTGTGCAGTATTATGAGCAAGCAAGCGCCACGGGCTGCAGAAGAGTACTCGTCAGTTTCGTTGGTTCCACCGGGGCTGCATATGTCTATCCGCTCCCTGTCTTGAATGTCATCTGAGGCCGCTGCAAAGTTTGGGCGAGCTGGGATGGCTGTTGGCACGAGAGCCTATTTGTCGCGTTTGCCCGGCACTTGCGGGCTGCATGAGTCTGCATGAGTTGCGTGAAAGGAATGTATGAACTTTTGCTTCTTAAGATCTGCCGTGACCTAGATACTACGGAGGAGCACGCGTTTTATCCGTATTTTTTTAATAAATGGCGAAGCAGCAGATATTTGTGGTAACGGCGCCAATCTCACTGGAGCGGACATAACATAGGATTTGGACCTTCGGGGTGCAGCTCAGGTTCTTTTGCTGCGTAGACAGAGCCCCACTGCCAATGTCAGGGTGGTCGTCACCTGCGCTTTTGAAAACGTAATTACGCCGCCATCGACCTGAAAAGGTGCCAACAGAGGCAAAATTAGAATGTTGGAATATCTCTTAGAACAAATTTCACTGACGATTACCGCACTCCCTAATGCGAAATTTGAACGCAGCTCTATATGTGTTTTCATTTCGCCATATATTGGCTCGCCCGGACAGCCTGTCGGGTGCGGCACGTTGCAAACGGAGCGACGCATTAACAAGTAAAAATCAAGCACAATAATAGCGGCGAGAAGAGTCAGCGATCATCGAAAATCTTATCTGTAGGTCAATTGTGTTGGCTTTTATACATGGCTCTTTGAAAGCTTCAGTGTTATCGCTGGTACCTGCGTGGCGTCCAGAAAGTTCTACGCAACTCGCGTCGCACATGTAGTGTGAATACAAGTGGTATGGCGCGATGTCGTAGTCTCGTCGGTACTCTGCTTTCCTTCTCACTCTTTCATCATACTTTCCTCCTCCGCTTTCCGTCCTATGCCTTCACTTTAGGCTCCTCCTCCACTTTCATCCTCTCTCCCTCTTCTTTCATCTCTCACTGCGCTCCACGTTCGCTTTCATCGTTCGCTGTGTTCGTTCACTTGTTTATGAGGGACAACGCCGACTGTCGGCGTAGTAACGAGCACGGAAGAGCCGCGCTCTAAAAGGAAAGCCTGTTCAACACCTTTGCTTAACCGGGGGCAATGCTATTACGATGCGGCACGAGACACGTACGGAGAAGTTCATTATCCGATGTCGCCTAGCGCGCAGAACCATTTTCCATTGCAGCGCACCGCGCATTGCAAGCATCGTCATCTTAATAGGCTTTCCATGATTCTGTGATCATCACCATTCTATGGCGACGCATGCTGTACTTGGCTCCAGCTCAAATATAGGGGCAAACCGGGCAAAGCATATCCTACTGCGTATAATACCTAAGCAAACGTATATTTCGAGAAGCAACACTCCGTGCATTTCTCTCTCACACCTCACGCATGGGCACAAGAATGACGTAACTGTGGGATGCAGGTTCTCGTGCTGGTGACTGCACGTGTTCTGTCTTCCCGCGCCAATCATCCTGAATGTCACGTTATTTGACGTTTCGGAGACGTCTTCAAGCAACAGGCAGCAGGAGCGTTCGCTCCCCTTAATTTGCGCTTTTCCTAGCACCAGCGCTGTGGCAGCTAGGGTTACGCTCATCGAGTGAAGTTTCTTCATGTCTATGTGTGCGCACGTAACACAACGCTTGTTTGATGAATCATTAAGCGAGTAGTTACTGCGATATACACAGCCGATAAAAACCGCCAATCTTATTTCGTATAGTTGTATAATACTTTCCTGTGGCTATCAATGATTCGCCTTTTGGTTGAAATTGTGATTTTTCTTGCTGTGTCTGACAATGTTTAAATGAAGCAACACGGCATTTAGATTTTATGACGATATCTTTGAACTTTGCAACATAAACATGTGCCGTAAATTTCGCAACCACGATAGAATCGATGTACACGATTAGTTTCTGACTAATTAATCACCCCTTTGCCGAATGATGCGCGCATGCGCAGTTATTCGTCTACGGTGTTGCAACTCGAGCAAACTTTGTGGGCTCAAAAAAATATTTAAAAAAAAACGATTTCACTGCATGTTTGTTTGTTTTTCTTGTAGGATGCACACCAGAGGCAGAAGTAACCGTTTACGCTTTGTGATTTTTTTATCTTAAAGCAAGTGTAGGCTCTAATGCTGCGCGTTCTCGCAGCTGCGCAGTAAAGCCATGACTCGGTTGATTCGTGGAAAAAGATAGCAAACAAAATGCAAAATGTTGAAAAACATTCTTGTCACTCTATTTTATTTAATATATATTCGGAGCTTCAACTCGTACATATGTACATAATTTACACATCCACTGCATTGCCACATTGACCTCCATGCAAAATCTAAAGCCCTCACAGAATTATGAGCATGCTTTAGTTGCGATCCTTGTTCTCATGAACACTAAGTGCAACTTAAAAATTACTACCAACCCTTTATTCGCAGGGTCGCCTTAAGGATGAAAGGAGTGAACTTCTCAGTGCTTACTACTCTAGTTGCGTAGAGAAAGTTGTTACTGGCAAAGTGAACGTCGAGGAAGCCACTCAGAATATGTTTAAAGTGTTTTACTCAGAATAAGATCTAAATACAGAGAGTGACGTCATAAGGCTGATTGGTTTGCTTTGCATTCAGCTCGGACTCAACGTGCCTCTGCACGTGTATGCCGGAGTGGATGAAGAAGAAGGTTATGCATATGTGGACCTCGCGCCTGCCAAACCAATATCAACACCTTCGTTCTTCTTTACAAGACACCTTATACCAATCGTAGAACGCTTCGTCAGGGTCGTGCAGACAAAAATAGAAGTGAACTTGACTGCCACAAGCTTGCGTAAGTTTGACTACATCGCGACGAACGACAAGCTCCGCGAGCTCTGCGCACTCCCGCAACAACGATTCGCAGCACTGGCCTACCTGGCGCTTTTGAGGAAATTAACCTGGAGGCAAAAAAAGAGTCCAGCGGAGTACGCTACCATGTGCCAGAGGAACACTCTCCACTACCGATTCCTGTGGGCCAGTGCTGCAGTGGACAAGCTTCGACAACCGCAGCACGAGGCCCTCATCGCGAGCCTCTACAAGATGGTCATCGCTTCCGCGTTCACAGAGATGGAGAATATCTTCGAGGAAGTATATACCCGAAACCTGACTAGACTCGACTTCAACGGTAACATCTCCAGTTTCCAGCTCGTGCTGCCAGGTGACATGACAAGTGCGTATCCGGAGCAGCTACCTCGTCTCACCAGGAACTACTGGAACAATGCCTCCCTGATGAGGCAACTGCAGTGAAACGCCTAACTGGTGCGCAAGGTACGCGGGTTCTCCGTACTGAATGTTTCCGCTGGGACGCGTACGCGGGACCCGGTTATAATCCACGGAAGCAACGTCGTGTTTTTGCCCACTTTCTACTCGTTGCTCAGCAGCGAGTGCCAAGACGAGAAAAGCGGAGGATACTTGATGCGTTGACCACGGGCGGGACCATAGCTGAGCACTCTTTCGAGTGGCTGGACTACTTGGTCTGTCGCAAGAATGACCGAGGTAACTGACTGGTAAAGAACTGGTTGCTGTGCCATCGTCGATACGTCGACTCAGCGCATTCACAAGTGCGCATGATCAGTTACCCGTGGCTTTCGGTGCCCGTAGTGCAGCAGGTGGTCCAACTCGATTGGTGGGACGACGTCGTCATGCACTGGAGTACCTGGACAGTGCGGTCCAGTGTAGACAGTGTCGCATTCTACGACCTCTTTTACTCGCGCAACATGTGCCGCCGCATGGCTTCCACCGATGTGTTGAACACGACCTCCATGATGATGCACGCGCTTCCCGGTTTCAGCGCCTCAATTCAGTGTCCGGGGTTGCCCACTGCCACGCGACTTATGTCTCGTAACCGTCCCTGTGACCCGGAACTAGAGCTTTCTAAGCAATTCGTACGCAGAAATTTCTGAACTCAATCCATGGGCCCGCCAGGTATGCTGGTCCCAATGCGGTGCTCATCTATTTGTTCAATGCTTCCGGGCACGAAATAGCTGAAAATGGCTCGATCTTATAGAATAATTCCACGCCTGTTACTAATATGTTCAATTTTATAGCTTATCTTTCATTGTGCTAGTGAAGCCATTTATTCACGATGCCTCCCTGCGTAGTATTGTCTATTCAATCGATTCTCATTCTCATTTCGACGAGTCAATTATACAAAAATAAAGAAACTACAGTTCACCAAAAATATTCGTGAGATAATATATTTTATTCTACTATCTATGAGTGCGCAACGTTAAAAGTAGTCATCTATAGCGTGAATAATATCATCGACATCATTACGCAAGATGACAGGGATTGTGACAAAACACCCGCAATCCTGCTTAACTTCGAATCCAAATAAGATGGTGTTTATGGGAGCTATAGGCAGGCAAAAGCTTGATTTGCAGGTATCGTTGTAGTATAAAGCTTATTTCTAAAAATAAGGCTGCTGGTTTCAACACTTCTGGTGCCTCAGAAACAAAAATAATAAAGGCTTATTATTTTTTACGGCGTTGAAACGGGTGCTGTACCGTTACACCAGAATCACATTTCTTGAAAGACAGTCTTTTCAGCGAATTACCACTACATTTCCGTATAATGTATGTTTCTTGCCTCTTATCATGGTATTATTCTGCAGAATGTAAACCATAAATATTGGAACTCATATGTGATACTGGGACCACTATAGCCACCGTGATGTTCTGAATATACAGGGTTTCCCAACCATCATGCAGCAAGATTTAGATATACGCAAATGCCACGCGGCTGCACAAAACGAAGGTGGTATTGTTTACCGTCACCTGCAGAAGCTCGGATTATTTTCTCGCATTGCGCCATATCGCAATAATAATCCTAATTGATCCATTTCTCATTTCTGTTTTTCGATGAATAGCGTCAAGGAGAAAATTATAGAGCGACATGAAACACTTCCTATGCAGTTTTCCGTTGCTCAACGCGTGCTACACATGAAAGTGTTTTCGCGGGCATGAGAGGAGCCCACTAATGCACACACAGTTTCTCGACGGCGAGTCGCATGGCAAATTATGCGTGCGTTCGCGCGCTAGTTTCACGCTCAGAAAAAAAATGTGTAGAAAGTATTGAACAACACAATACTGTATCCGGAGTTTTTCATTTTGCTCTCCAATTTTTTTCACTGACACTTTTCACCTGGTTATATTATTTGAAAAGTAGATGTATTAAATAATTGGGATTATTTATATAGTTGGGCGGAATGCAAGAAGTAATCTCAGTATCTCCGAGCGACGGCAAAAAACATTACCTCATTCTGTCCCTCTGCTTGACATCTGCATATCTTCAAATGTTTGTGCATGATAGTTGGGACAACCTGTATGTATACAGAGATATATAATAAGCAAAGGAAATTGTTCGATGGCTTCAGGATTCGAACAGAAGAATCCTCGGCACACAAGCCTGCTGCCCTAGCTATTACACAATGGGCGCATGCCCCAATCGGTGTAATAGAATATCGTTAAAAACTTCGCACGTGCAAGCCGGCGCATTGAGGTGCTATAGGCGCATTATACTGCAATATCAATTATGTGAACACTGTATGCCATCTTTCGCAGTCCTCGATGATTACACATAAAATACACATTTCTTTTAGCATTAGAATGGCTGTGAACCACTTCTTATCGAAGTCGAGAAATGAATTTTAAGTAAAATAGACTCATAAATACTCTGCCGCAAAACGTACTTAAATGCGTTCAGCACAACGGGAGTTATTAGGAATCAAACATCCCTTAACGGCGCTTCCGCTCACTCGATAACGCATTGCGAAGGCTACGGCGTAGCTGGCCGCGCCCACAACGCTCCGCCTACTGAAGGTCATCGTGGCGCACAGTTCAAATTTGATTTTGGATGTTCGCCTTGCCACCACTACTCATTTTGGCGCCTACCGTGTGCGAAACGCAGTTGTCTTCAGCGAGCCTCAGTGCGCTTAGCAGGCGGTCCCGTCGCGGCACCCTCTGGCGGTCGTGGTATCTACGTGGTAGACCAAAGCTACATGCAATTGTATTGCGTAAGGGCAGCATTTGCTTTCCGCACGACAAGGCCCGAGTTTGTGCTCGCGTTCATATTGGTGGCGATGACTTACGGAGTCGCCGTCTGTCGGAAGCGCCTCCCTTCTGTAGCATAAGGGACTACGTGACGCGCTCCTCATTGGTTTCGCTTATGGCGCTCAATAATGACACCACGCGGCAGCGCTCCTGAACGTTTATGTAGGTACTCTCAAAACGAGGAAAGTTTTTGACTGTCGATATATTAGTCTTGTGCAAACTGAACGAACAGACTCGTTTACAGACGCTATCTCTTTACCGAATACGTACAGTGAACGCCACTTCGCGCGGTCACCGCAATGGAGTCTCCCGAACCGGCTTCTTGCTTTAAAGGTAGGCAAACGCTGAGAGTAAACTGTGTGAAATCTGTTCTTATAGTGGGCTGTCTCTATAACCAAATGGGGCATAACAGAATGAAGCCTCAATGCAGCGATGGAACGGGGTCTCAGTGACCGAATGCGCGTCTAAATGCATGTCCGCACACAATGTTTTGCTTCTGCTGTAGCGCGTTTTCGCACCGTGCCGTGAGCTTTAGGCAGCAGCATATGAACATTTGACAGTACACTAGCAACCATTGTTGCGTGGGCGCTATCGGAACTGTTCAAAAATGATTTCGTTATAGAGACTTCGACGCCGACGGCGACTATGATTTGTCGTCACGACGATTCAAACTTTTTTGTCGTTTAAATTCTTGAACATTTCTATATAATTTCTCAAGTAGCGTCGCACTGTATGTTTATCAGCCTTCTCAGCGTGCGATTTCTCTCTGGTTCTTCTTTAAAAAATTACCGACGATTACGTTACTTCCTAATGCGAAATTTGAGCGCAGCAAATAAGCTGTTTCACCTTTTCGATAGATTGAGGCAAAGAAATGAGGAATGTCACCTTTCCGCACAGATTGCATGCATGAAGAACACAGTCTGAATTGACACAAGTCCGAGTTGGGAAACGCACACCGGAGATTCTCACGGCACGTATCCGGAAGCGGTTTCACGTCATTTTGGAACCAGAGCCGATCACACACTGAACACAAACTTCCAAACGGATTGTCTGTAAACTGTCGCCGGAAAGCATTTGTTGCACCCTGACTGTTTGCGAGCCTTTGTTTGCGTTTGGCCTCGGCCTCGGCCGCGCGAACGGTAGAGTCTTCTCTGCGACGGCGATGAGCTTCTGCTTCAGCCTCGCTTACTGCTGGTTGCTCTCGACGGCGGCGATGAGCCTCCGCTTCGGCGGTGCGAACGGCAGGGTCTTCTCGGCGGCGGCGATGAGCTTCTGCTTCAGCCTCGCTTACTGCTGGTTGCTCTCGACGGCGACGATCAGCCTCCGCTTCGGCGGCGCGAACGGCAGGGTCTTCTCGGCGGCGGCGCTTAGCCTCTGCTTCGGCGACGCGTACTCCTGGATCATCTCGACGGCGGCGACGGTAAGCTTCTGCTTCGGCGGCACGCACCTCTGGATTCTGACGGCGACGGCGCTGGGCCTCTGCTCTGGCAGCTCGTTTAGCAGCAGCAGCAGCAGCAGCAGCAGCAGACGGAGGACTTCCATCGGTCGTCTCGCTCATGGCTCAGAAAGAACTGGCAGATAATTTCGCAGTGGCGAACGGCAGCGGCAATTTCGGCTCAGGCGGTGCACATATACAGATCCGCCGCCACCGATCTGGCTCTCTGATTGCCACCGCACAGGGCGAACGGCAGCGGCAATTTCGGCTCGGGCGGTGCACATATACAGATCCGCCGCCACCGATCTGGCTCTCTGATTGCCACCGCACAGGGGTTGCATTGGAGGAGGAGCGAAGAAAGGAATTAAGTTCGAGCCGGCGCTTTGACAACCGGAGACTCGCAGGAAGAGGGGGGAGGGGGGCGGCGTGTACACCCAGCGGCAAACGATGGGGGCAGAAGCGCGCGCAGCAAGCGGACAACACGATAAAGGGAGGAGGGAAGAGATAGCAGCGACTGACTGATGCCGCTGACGCCGATAGTGAGTCAACCCCAGCTGCGGAGTTGGTTTCAGGGACAACGCCGCCGATGCCGACACAAACAATATGATACCCTCGCTTCCGCAGCGCTAAGAACCAGGTCTAGCTGTGGGAAGGTGGTCACGTATTTGTCGACCTGCCGGGGCCTACGTGAAATAACCGGCGCGTCGGCAACTGAAGAGCACCCTATCCGCCACACAAGAACAGGGGGGGGGGGGACCCTTTCCTCCTCTTTCTGCATGGCGGCGACGGTGTTCTATGCAGTCACGTTATCTTGACTCTCTAGCGGCGTCAGCGGCATCCAGCGGTATCAGTCGGTCGCTGCTAGCGCTGGGAGGATGAAAGGGGGGCGGAGCTGGTTACGAGGCCGACGACAACGCCGACGACGACGCGAAACCCAGGAACGGACGCCAAAGAGCTGCGCTCTAAAAAAGCTTTACTGGGTGCGAGCTTGCGATTTCACAGTGGTGGTGCTCCGAGGAGGCACATGACGTCACAACGCGTGTCTCAGAGCGCATATTTCTTTCTCTCTCGCTCCCTAGTCATTACTGCGCATGCGCCATTAGTAGCGCCGAGGCCGAGGTGTTCAGCCGCTTCGCAGCGCCGTGCCTGTCCGCCGCCTCCGCCATTTGATGTGACTTCCCAGCGCGTTACTCGTCGTTGCGCTCGCCTCCGCTGGTTTCGCCAGCTGCGTCGCATGCCTGATAACATGTAGGAGGATTGAAAAGGAGAGCTCGCGTGCGCCGCAGCCACAGTTCAGTTGAGGCGGCAGTATGGACGGCGACAATTCTGATAAGCACGAGGAGGCTTGGGATCGACATGGGAACAAGATGAAAAGAGAACGAATCGCCCAGGAAACAGACGAACAGCGCGCCGAACGACTGGCTAAACGCCGCAATATAACTAGACAACCAGACTAACCTAGACTTCCAATCAAGCTTAACCAAGGCTAACCATGCTATGCCTTACTTTTTGCTACGTATATCCTGGCATAGCCGAGCTAAGCCACTGCGAATTTTCGTAATCCAGTGCATTAATTCATAACACAAACATGACCATATGCCATGCCTTTTTTTTAATGTCTGTCTTACCGCTCCATTTCCGTTCCAGTGAACTTGCCAGTATCTAGCATCAACAAGTTCATGGACCAAACCGTCATGACATTAGCCGGGTAGCCAGGCGCGGGCGAGAGCCTCAGTGCGCGTTTTGCACGTTTTGTGCTTACAAGCACAAATCTGCCTCGCTGCTGTGCTTGCTGCATACCCGAGTTGTAGCCGATGGCTGTCTGCGGATTCTCAGTTTCGCCAGCCAAGCTTCCCGCAGCTCCTTTCCCTGCGGCTACGTGTGAATAAGGCTGACGCCGGGCTCCGTTACGTACGTCTGGCACTGCGGTACCGAGCAGTAGCCTACTATGCTGCACGGCTCCAAAGGCAGCAACTACCTATTATAGTACTTTCAAATGTTGTCAAGCAGCCACCGAAGGCGGTAAAGCCTCACCACTCAATCAGAACCGCGGCACAGGTGGGACCTTAAGCGTTCGTTTACAACTCGATTCGAAGCTTCCGAAGCAGCCGACGCGGCCGCTGTGTCCACGTTATCCCTCATGCCACGTCACGCCGATAGTGGCGCAAGCTTTTCCAGTGGTGGAGTTCGCCCGGAGTACTCCAGGCTGGCTATGGTACATCTGGCGGACTGGCTTTATCCTGCACCAGCTTGACCTGCGCATAGTAGGCACATCTAGGACAGGCCAGGAGCGAGCGCGCGCTGACAAGCGTGCGTATGGTCGCACCTTAAGTTTCGCGTGGTTCAAGGCTAATGTAGTGTTCAAAACTAATTGAAGTTAGCAAGATTCGATGGCTATGACACCGGTAAGCAGTGGGGGCCAACGTTTAATTTCTACGCGAGCGGCCGCAGCCGTGCTTGAGCAGCTAATAATCGGCCTCTTCTGTAAGTACTAACTACTATATAAATTAAAGATTTTATTTGATTTAAATTCACCTAGTTCAGCTTGTTTATTACACTGGGCCAGCAGGAAGAAGCGCACTGATAAAAACACCATTCTTGATTGATGTCAGCTATTGGCCAATAGCAACTGAGTATGGGAATCTGCTATATGAAGAAATAAAGCGTACAGAAATCAATGCGGAGCAGGCTTCTGTTGAAAATAGAGCGTTTGAGAAATATATAAATTCGCACTTCATTTGCGAGCTCCACGCCTCTCGCACGACTGCAAAATTTTTCCGAAATGTTCACAGCGGCCTATACTATCCGCGAACTGCGCTTTTTCATTCAGTTTGAAGGGTGGTTTAGCACTAATATTTAAGACCTGAATTTCCTGAAGACCATTACTCGCACTAACTATACGCTTTCCCTTTGAGTCAGAGTTTGAACGGCAGGTGGTACACCATACAGTCGCACAGACTGGTGCTTAAAAGTGGCTGTGCTCTAAGACCTCAGGCAGGACGGCGTTCCTTCCTGGAACGAACTGTAGTACAGCCATGCAGACGCTCTAGTTTGGGCCGTCGTTTTTCCGCACGTACACACTAAAAAAAGTTGACACCCTTTGGGGTGTATATTTGCCACACAACAATAATCGTCGTCTGCCATGCTTCCGTTTACTTTCTTGAAAACGCCCCACTCGCTACTTTCTTGTCGGCAACGATATGTTATGCTGATGACGCGCATCTCGTTGGCTACTGGAAAGCACCGGGCTCGCAGCGTTAAAGAAAGGAAATGCGGACAAGAGAGATGTTTATTGTTTTGTGGCAAGATACGACTCAAAGGATGTAAACTTTTCTTAGAGTGTAGTAGCAATGCACTCTAAAAACAGTTGCACCCTTTGGGGTGTATATTTGCCACACAACAATAATCGTATGTGTGTGTTAAATTGAGGCAAGAACATGTCTTTTATAATTGTCATCTGCCTTGCCCGTATTTCCTTTCGTTAACGCTGCGAGCCCGGTACTTCCAAGTCACAAACGGCATGCGCGTTATCAGCGAGACAGAGCATTCTCGACAGCAAAGTAACGAGCGCAGCGTTTATAAGAAAGGAAATGCTGGAAAGACACATGACTACTATTGTTGTGTGGCAAATACACACCCCACAGAGTGTAAACATTTCTTACAGTGTATTAGCACCAGTCGGTGGGGTATTTCTGCAGAGAAGCACCGTGTCTCTCACATCGCGCAAACATGCCATCCCGTGTTAAGAGTCAAAACGCCAGCCGAGAAGCTGCTGTGAAACGCTAATCAATCTGTAGCACGGAGTGCCGTCATATGTGCCAAGAACTCCCTGCATGTCGTTCGCACGCAGGAACAACATGCTGCTGCATGTGCGGTGCTTGCTGGAGCTCAACGCTGGAAGCTCCAGGACGTGACTCTGCGGAAACACGAAGCCAACGCTGCCGAAAAAACACTGTCTTTCAAAAGCGCAAAAAAGGGCATCATGCCTGCCGTGCGCATGCCGCTGTACAGGATGACGAGGCTGACGAAAGGCTACAACGCCGACAAGACCCTCTATATCTAGCCGATGTGGCTCTCGCTTATCGAGCTCTTTCTGCTAATGTGCGTCTACGCACTTCACCTCATACGTGTTTACTTTCCGAGCAGATGTTAACTGCAACGTATACACGCAGACAAACGCAGACATGTATATCTACAGCAGGAAGATTTCTTTTGGTATAATTAGGAACACGCTTGTACTTAATACCGAGTTAACTATCACGGAGTTCTAAGATCGTTTTAAATGCAACATCACTACAACAGTCATAAAAAGAACACCATGAATATAGTCGCTTGACTACTTCAGAGTCAGGGGGCAAAGAAGCTTTCCAAATACGACAGGTTGTTGTATTACCAACCTTTACGAAACGCAATGTTAATATTTGTTTGCATATCTGCATGTATTAGAAGTTTCTCGAATGTTCTGGATAGCTCTATCCACTGGCTGTTGTCACGCGGGCATCAGCTATTACTCTGGAACATTCGACGAGTCGCGTAGAAAAGCCTTGGCGCTTAAACCGCAGATATTATTTTCGATGATCGCCGACTTGGCTCGCCGCTGTCCTTTTGCTTGTGTGTTACTTGTTTTGCAACGTGTCGTCCCGTTTGTAAGGTGCCACGCGAGACAGATTGTCCGCGCCAGCGAACAACTCGTGAAAGCACGTCTAGAGCAGCGCTCAAATTTCCCAGTAGGGAGCATCGTATTCATCGGTAATTTTTCTTTCTTCCTCAGAGGTAGAAAAGAATCGCCACACTCTATAGTAACGCTCGCGTTCGCTTAACACTCTATATCGAACACATTTGCACGTCAAGGAAAATTATAACGACTTGGGGCGCGATCAGAGATACTTTGTTCGATATGCGTTCTGTTCAGTTGCTTCAGGACACAAAGTTGCAGTATGGAAAATTTGTGACAGCGGGGCGGAGAGAGTAGCCACTCAGGAAGCGGTGACCTCCCTGGAAGTTTACTTCCGTGGTTTGTCGTCTGCTTGCAGACAGTATACTACAAAACGAAATGTTTCTCGTGTTCCAAATGGATGAATTCTTTATCTAAAAAATGTATTTTTCTTCTCAAGCCCAAACACGTTTTCAAATATTAATACGTGTGACTACTGCAATTTATCACTATTAGTTTCTTTGCGTAGTCCCTACGTGGTTTCGCGCACAGTAGAGAAGAAAAAAGAAAAAAAATGACGGGAAGACTGGCGTACTTTTCAAGAGGCAGCGACAACATTCCAGTGGCTCGCTGGCACCGATGATGTGGTCGATTTCTCTGTACAACCAAAGAATTATTTGTTCCCAGAAACAAAAACCACGCCGGAATTCACTTTGTGCCGTTTCTTCAAACGCGTTTCGCACCGCCACTCGCTCTCCTCGTTCCTCAAGAAACGCCAGCGCAACACACTAAGTTCCCAACGGAAGCGCCATTTTCTCGAATTAAACGATGGATTGGATCCAAACGTGGCCTGCCACAGCCGCCGGTTGGATCCAATCCAATCCACCAGACGCGCCATGCGAAGCCGTATGATCGCTCCAAACTTCCCAGCTCCCGTCAGGTTCGGCGCCTAGCAGACGAAATGCTCGGTGGGAGGATGATTGACAGGAGCCTGTCGTCATTTTGACGTCACCAAAAACGTGGCCGCGCCCGGTGGCTGGCGACATCGGCGCGGAGTAGGCCAATCGCGTGCGCTGGTATCCGAACAAACGCAACGAACAACCATCTCCGATCGCACCCTTGTTCACCTTTATTTGCGGTCCTACAGAGTATATTCGTACTTAACAAACTAATGAAATTGTATTTCAGTTCATCTTCATTAGCATAGTAATGAGTCATTTCGTAATTGGCTTGCTAAAGAGTCTGTCAATCAAAACACGCTGAAGGTTATAAAAAGTGCTACTGTAGGCCACGCGGTAAGTTTCCCCCTTTCATATTAGAAGTTTTCGTTGTAGACTATACATATCTTGTTTTTATAAAATGCCGGTGGATTTAACAAACGTCGCCTTTTTGCAAAGGAGTTTCAGAATTGAAAAAGTTGTTAATTGGTTTTTTATTAGGATCGTCGATTTCTTAGCAACTGTGGTGTTAAGCTGTGAGCATGAGGTCGCGCTATCGAATCCCGGTCATGGCAGCTGCATTTCGATGGGACGAATTGCGAAAACACAGGTGTACTTAGATTTTGGTGGACGTTAAAGAACACCATGTAATAAATATTTGTGGAGTCCCCCCCTGCGAGATTCCTCATAATCAGATCTTGGTTATGGCACGTAAAACCCCATAATTTCAGATGGAGTAAATCACGTTTTATTGCACCCTCATTTTCTATTTAATATGCTAAAAAATATTGCACCCAATCAGCCAATATTTAAACAGACCACTCCCTTCTGTTACGCCACACGGAAACGCTTCGTGACGGGGTATATGACGACGTTTTCGCGTCAGATGTTTCGTTGAGAAAACTTGTATGAGTTAAAATTATTAATTAAATAGTGGGCTTCTACGTGCCCAAGCCTCAATCTGATTATGAGGCAGACCGTAGTGGGGGACTCCGTAAATTTTCACCACATGGGGTTATTTAACGTCCCCATAAATCTAAGTAAGCGAGTGTTTTCTCATTTAGCCCCATTTGAAAGTCGGCCGCCATTGGCCAGGATTCGACCCTGCGACCTCGTGCTTAGCAGCCCTACACCATAGCCATTAAGCAACCACAGCCGGTTGCCGTGTCAGCATCTGTCACGACTCGCATCAACGTTCAGTTTCTGACTTCGTCGCGCGTTTCGTAACATGGCATCTCCGTCTGGTTTGATGTTAAGGGTTCCTTTCATGCGCTGCCGGCGCGCTAGGTTTCGGTGACTGAGAGTTGAAATTCTGTGATAGCTATATCGAATTTGGTTCAATTTGCAAGTTTAAAAAACGCATTTGCACTTAAGTGTGACTCCCTCTTGTGTTTATCATATGAAGAACTGCCCCAAAGGTGAAATGTCAAGGTAAATATTTTTGTTAATTAGCCTTTGGTCACATTATTAGCGGCAAATATGCGCACTTCGGCTAGGAACTCCGATGAAAGAAACGCTGAGGGCGCTGCACTTATATTGATAAAAAATAGTGCATAGAACAAAAAATGAGAGAGAAGATTCTGTATCCGCACCTGAGGTAGGTGTTCGCGTTGAAGCCGAGCTCAGACCTGCGCTCTTTTGGGGCCCTGCTTCGGGCGGTTTAGGATGATGTGCACCGTGGACTCGCGCAGCTGCAAGTTGTCGAACAGCGGCTGCGACTTCTCGTACTTCCCGAGCGCCGAGTCAGCGAAGTCAGAGTTTACGTTCTGCTCGCTGTGGAGAAAGAAATTTCTCCAATTAAATTGAGAATGCTGTGATATAATTGTTATCACTAGTCTGACACTCTGCAGATATGAAAACGTAGAGGTAGGGGTGTAGGGTCTACGAAGTGAGGTCTACTTCAAAGTGAGGTCTACGATTCAGTACACCGAATGTATCGGATGACCACCGAGTCACACGCCACGATGACCCAATGGTCAGAGCCTTGTTGCAGATCGCGAGGTCGTGGTTAAGATTAGCCGCTGCGGTGGGCATCTTCGGAAGAGAAATAGAGAAAGTGCTCGCGCGCCTAGTTTTCAGTGCAATGTTGAATAGCCCAGGGTTGTCAGAATTAGTTGGGAGCTCTCGGCAGTAAGGCACCTATCATAGCCACGTTGTCCCTTCCGGCTGTTAGATCCACTTAGTAAGTCAGTGAATCAATGAAGCAATGAATCAATCAAGCAATCAAAATTATTTAGTCATGATCTAGTACGACATAGGTCGCGAACTAATTACGCTCAACAAGCGCGAATTTGACCTTCTAAGTCACTTTCGTACATTTAAAAAATCTTTCTAACAAAATTTTCTGAGTTGTTTGTTTAGTTCGTGACTCACTTAATGCATAATACTTCGAACGCCTTGCTCACGTCTCGGGAAATGGTTTAGTCTAGGGCGTTCCATACGAAACAGTGAATAATTCAATCAAATCAAATCATTCAACACACAAAAAGATCGACCAGATCAAATCAGCGAATAACTCAATCAGCCTGGCATGTCGTTTCCTTCCTATCATGTGCGTTAGGAGATATTGGTGCCCCGTATAGTCGATATCCATGAAAGGGTTGTAAAAGCTGAATAAGTTATTATCTTTACATCTCAAATATGTTCCACATCAAAAAATTATGTCGCTTGCCGCGACAGTGAAATTGAACCAACCCCTAGCGCCACTTATGTGTCGTATCGCACGAAACTTCCCTAGGAATTATCCTGAGTGGCCCTTAACCATGCGACAAAAAGCCTGTGACAAATAATACATGAGAAAGTGGAACATCTTTGTAGTTCCTGACAGATTTAGAGGACCAATACAACGGAAGTGCTGCTCGTCTCCAACTACCTACTCAGGCCACGGCCATTGACGCTGACTACACAAACTTCTTCAAATGAGGGACGAGTCAACGTGCGAATATATAGGAACTAATTACTTCATATTTGACATTTCTCTATTTAATCAGAAAAAAAAACTAATAGTACATTTCGCCAAGAACAGATAGCATCTCTGTGGCATTGTTTCGGAAAATTTTAGTTCTTTCTGCTTGAACCAAGTGGAATATTGACAGGCGATGGTCCAGATATAGATGCGTCAGGTAACAACAGGGTTATGTCCTCACTTGACTCAATTACGCCAGAAACAGTATATTGATCTCTTTGTAGATTTGAGCTACTGTGTTTCTGTGCCCCCCCCCCCCGCTTGTCACACAATAGACCTCGTTATTTCCATTAGAATACTATTTGCGAAATATTGTCATTAGATAACTCAAATAGCATTTGTTGCTGTAAATTTCAGCGGACGTACATGCATTCACGTGTTCGCGCAAGCTTTTCTTTTATTCACTAAGTGTCGGAAAAAATAATGTGCCTTGCGCTGCGGAGTTTTTGCTTCAAAAGAAACAAACTAGAAATCAGGCCGAGTTCAGTGTTAAGAGATAGCCATCGCACAATTATTTAACGTCCTATTCTTTTATGGATAGATTCGCTTTTGTAAGCGAAAGGCCGCACCGTTGATAAAGTTGTGTTTACGCGGGCAGGCGAAAGAAACATTGTACAGAGGAGCGATGGGGTGTCAATGGAGGCAAGTGCACAGAAAACTCCATTCTTGCTATGTTTCAAAACCTTCGAAGCTGGATTAGGATTTTTACATCACTGTCTCTTAATTTCCCAACAGGTTCTAGGTATATGCAAACAGCGCTCCGATGGGTACTTATGTAAAACATCGTCTGCTCATGTCTTGATTCCGTCATGCTTCATTTTGCCACTGAAAAGTGCCACTTTTCTTGTTTATGCCTGCAAAATATATTTTCTTATCCACTACATAGTCTGAGAGAACAATAACACAGGACGTATAATTGGATTTTACCGCTAAACGCATTAGAGAAAAAGCTGGGTTAAAGAAGCAGCAACCGCAAAGGTGGCGGCATTTCATATGACTATGTTTTGTAAGGCTTTAAAAGATTTGAACTATTAATCAAAAACAATCATATACAGGTAGTACTTACTTGCTAAAAACGTTTAAAAATGTCCGGCGATTTTTCGGAGAGATCGGATGGTCATTCATGAATTTCTCAGTAGTATTTACCATTGATTGAGTGAGTTAGTCATTGAATAAAGATAACCTGTGGCCTAACATTCGGGTAAATGATCACGTGAAACGAAGGACGCCTGCAGCTTTTGCGAAGGACAGCAAAGCCTTAATTCTTCTGGTGGCGCCTCCTTGCGGTACGAGTAACTCCGCGTACAACGCTTCTCTTAGAGGTGTGGTGTGCTAGTCTCTGAGGCTGGCTGTGGCAGGACCGGACGAGTTCAGATGTTTCAGATCGATGTTGATCGCAGGGCAGTTTGGGGCATCTACTGACTAAGAACAATTGGTGTAATGGATGCTTAAGCTCTTGCCTTCAGGAGGGTAGCCTGGGCTGCTCTAGGAAGGCGACGGCAAAGAAGAGGAAGGATGCTAGAAATGGACTGCCGCACTTTACTCTCGTGCTGAAGTTGGGTAATCTGGTTGTCTGGCACGCGTATGGATGTAGGGGAGCTATAGGTGTGGTCCAGCAATGGTGTGCTCACTTCAAAGCTGTCGTGGCAGTCCTCGCTAATTTCCTCGCCTGCAGCCTCATAGGCATACCAGTTTCGCTCTCCCCTAGTGCTGCAACAAGGTTTTCAGTGCGCGAGAATGCGCACACACCTATCATCCCGCAGGTGTTGGCAGGCTGGCTTTATGCGGTGCGCTGTGGCAGTCGTGCAGGATCTGGAGTTCATCTGCCAGAGGGCCTCTTGAGTGTCTGTGCCGGTGTGAACAGTGTCTTCTCGGTGTCCATCATGGAGTATGATGGCTTTGTCGATGGATTGTAGTTCAAGCTCGCTTGCTGTCAAGTGGGCATAGACGCTGTGGGTCATGGGAAGTGCTTGCCATTTTTTTGTGTAATAAGGCATAGCGTTATACATTTTGCCGGAAGCTTTATCGTATTGTAAAGCATCGTTAGTTTATAATATTCTTACTTGGTGATTTTCTTTTTTGCCCATGTAATGCTCTTTGTTGTAGATGTGCCATGCCTTCGACTTTGGTTTTCGTCGGGATTGGTCTGGGTTTCGTAACACTTATTGCATCCCTGGGCGGAAGGAGGGGGTCTACCTCTCGCAGGTGAAGCCTCATGCCATTCAATCTTGGTAGCAGACGCTCACCATTCCACTGCATAGCTAGCGTCGATTCAGTTACAGTGCGTTACATGATTTGTTCCTAGACGGCTGGATTATATATCGCCGTTTTACTGAGGGAGGCTCATTATTGCCTTGATTGCGCGTCTCAGCTGAATTACGTACCGCCGTCTGCGCATGTGTGCCTACGCGGAGTAGCAGCATGGCGGCACCTTTGCATTTGCCGATTTCATTGCATGGGCGCACTAGAGTTATAATTGAATTCATTATTGGAAATAATTTTATGAAGCCTGCGCTGGAGTCTGTTATTGAATTCATTGTTCTAAATAAATATATGAAGCCTGCTCAACTTATCTGGAGTTGAGTAACGACTTCGGTGGTACAAATTAAAGGTTTTCTCTCTGCCTCTGTCTCCTGTGGATTTGAATATATTCACTCTATCCCTAAACGTTTCAAACTTGCTGGTGTCATACCCGCCTTGGTAGCTTAGTTGCTAAGGCGTTGCACTTCTGAGATCAAAATCACCCATTTAATAGCAGCCACTGCAACCAAATTTCAGAAATAGCACAGTGCCAAAAAAGAGAAAGAAACACAGGAGTATCTATTTGAATTCACGCTGAACAACCCTAAATTGTTAACGTTACCCCATAATTTCCCATTATAGCGTGCCTAACAATGAAGTCGGCATGTCTGCACGTAATCTTTAAAATTCAATTTCAACCTTGAGGCCATAGCAAAGTTTCCAGTTCATGTTCATGTTCAAACTAATTGACATTTTTTTCTGTAATTGACCATATCTATAGTGACGTTACTACATTCGGTGATGCAGTAATTATGAAACTCTCATATGAATCATTTAATATTATACCTATCAGTTAAAGAGTGAAGCCTGATATAAGAGGAATGCATAAGTCATGAATTATAACAGAAAAGCTAGGCGGAACGGCATAGTACAAGAGCTAAAGGAAAAAAATGAAATGAAATCACTATATAAATTTATCATAATATACAACGTCAGAGTAAGCTAGAAAACATATGTGACTGAAAAATAGGGCAGCTTTTGTAAAATTGTTTAGAATAATCAATTCAATAACAGCGAACAACAAAACCACAGCACAAAGCAGTGCCACAATAAACGAAAGCAACATTGGTGCTTCCAGGATCAGTAGAAACAAATACAATACACTTTACATGATTTACACGAGGAGAGTATTGAAAGAGGAAAAAATAAGCTAAGCAAAAAGCGCTCTAAAGAACACAAGAATGTCAGAATTAATCATTATAGCGCCATTGATCATATAACTTGACCAGTAGACGTTTCTAGTGGAGGCGTAGACACACATGACCCATGATCATCATTTATTTCAGTATGGTACCGAATTCTAAAATTTGTTCCGGGACAGCAGTTCATTTCCCGCATTTTCTTCTAACGCGGGGAAAAAGCAAATGATTATTTGCAGAAAAGCTGGTAATGTTAGTATTTTAGAGAAACTAAGAGAACGTAAGTTGCATTCATTGCAAATAGTGCGTGATGAAGTTATGGAACTCGTTTTACGGTATTTTTAACCCACTTTCACAGTACCTTGAGAAATTTCTATGACACTCCACGTTGACATGTCGCGAAAATGGGCTTGATGTTATTTTGGTTGCAATGTCAAAATGTAAACTCGTAGCTCTTTGTAGACTTGCACAGAAAATTCGTCCCACGTATTATCTCTCTTTTCATTCTTTATGCACTGTTTGTACAATGAAACAATTTTTTTGACAAATGAGGATGACCCTTAGAAATAAATTGCTTCAAAATAAAAGCTTATGTGTTAATTGTGCAAACAACGGTAAAATTGTAGAACTTAACTACAGCCTCTATAGCAAATTAGTTATTACAGCACCGCAAGAGTGTTTTGAATGCCTTTCGCAAACGTTGGCTGGATTATTTAGTACGATCTCCTGGAAGAAGTATTATAGCCACCGAAACAAATTCCCGGCCATCTCTGCTCGCCTACTATACGCACCCGCCACAGATTACCTCCAAGATATAGAGACAGTCCAGAGTATGCGCTCAAGCTCGCGGAGCATTAAACTTAAAAAATGATGAGCCCACTGGAACAAAAAAAAAGTAGTAGAATCCTTGGACTCTACAGCGGTGAACCAGGTGTTACATAATACATTTAATTCAAACTAACACAATGACGCTCAGTTAGACAGGAGAAGTCTGAGAGTGCCAGTATATGTGTCCGTCGTGGTATTTCAAACGTTACAAGTTGACCTACCATCTCAGATATACATAATTTTGGCTACCACTTATATAAGACAGTCACATCTCATTTATTCGTTGAAAAGATTGCTTTCTGTAATTTGTCAGAATTTATAGTTTTTGCTTATATACAAAGCGTCATTCAAAGCTTATTCAAATTCTTTATTACTTCAAAATTTTTATATTTTGTACGACCTCACACCTCCCGTCAATGAAACTCTCTAACTACTAGCTCCTTGTTGAGTTCCCCGTAGTAGGTGAACGTATTACTGAAGCACACAGCAGGCAAACATAATGAAATGGCGTCGGGAGAAAGGCACTGTGTGAATACATAAGTTTATATGAATGCAATAGCATTTTTTTGCCAGACAGTGCGAACTGTGATGACCGAAATAGGGCTATGCGCGAAAAGTCTTTGTGCTCCCTCTCCCTTCCTTGATATGAATAACTCCAACAACGCCCTCCATTTGGAACTCCAAACGAAAACTCTCGTCCACATACTGCGTACTTCTTACATGCGGTCCTAGCAAGACAAGCACGTTTTTGTTTTCCGAAATGTCCTTTTGAGGAACAGGACACCTATTACTATCAGTCAAAAAATAAGCAGACGCCACGCATTGTGTAAGCAAAGCTTGCTCCTTTATTTGCGTTCATTGACGATATTCGGCGTTGATGGCAATGGCCGTCATGACCTGATATTAAATGTTAACACACAGCGAGATGTGATTGCTAGAGCTAGGCGTCGTTGTGAGCTATTATTTGTAGTTTTCGAGAAGTTAACACTCTCATTCCCTCACATGGACGCATCGCATTGCGATTGAAGTGTTGATTTGGTGAACGGCTGATTGCATGTTGTCGTCTTGGCGCTGCGGTGATTTGCCGCTACACGGCTTGCGTAAGTTGTCTACAAACTTTTACGTGTTTATTTTTCACAGATACAGGTAACGTGCCGTATTATACCTATAATTCAAATTATTACTGTCTTTCTATTAGTAGTGTTCCTCTTATTGAAGAAACCCTAAACGAAGCAGGATTTCTGACCTCGCCCTTCCCTGTTCCGGCGATCCCCCCATGTATGCAAGCGGCCACGAGCGAAGAGCGGGTTATTACTCATCCATTTCTTATGGGCGTTGGGTTTACGCATTCTCTTGTCTCCACTCATTATTATCCTACCTCCCCTCGAGTACAAAAGTACAAAAGTAAGCGCTGCTGCTTCTGCAATGCTTTTGCGAGGGGCTAACGCTCGATTACAGTGGTCCAGAGGGAATTGTGCCGATGGCCAGCAAGTTTCATTGAGCATTGCGTTAAGTAGCAAAGAGCTCCAGAGAGCATTGTAGCGACGACCAGTAACTTCTGGTTAAAAGGGTTCCCACAAGCCTCCCCCCGCGTCCTTACTATATACATTACACACGTTCACGAACACTCATCCGACGCGGCTAGCAAGACAGCGTCAGCTGTGCAGCAGCAGCTACAGTGGGAAATTCGAGGGTAGAGTAAGGGAAATCTATTTTAAAATCGGGCAGAACGGCGCTGTGGATACTCTAATGTGTCATGCACAGCTCTAATGTTTCCACAGAGTTGAATTTCACTCTACAAAGTATTTGCCGTACACAGCATGCGCGCCTGTTACGCTCGTCTCGCAAGAGAAGAGGTGCGAGTCTAGCGCTGGTCTGCGTATGTCACACATCGCGAACGCACTTGGCCGCCGGGAAATTGCGCTTACACTTTCAAGATACCCCGATACTTGCCCATGAACAAAGATCGGGCCTGCAAATGCCCCACACGTTTCGGGAACCTCATTCTATCTACAATGATTGGCTCAATGTGCCATTCATGCACGCATTCCTTACTTATATCCAAATTGGCAGGGGAAATACTTGAATAAATAGCGCTACTAGTCGGTATTCTAAATGCTTTATGTATTGCTAACATTTACACTGGTTTTCCTCGCTTTCTTACATTCTTCTCCATTTATATCTGCGCACTTTCTTTTCTTACAACTAACTTAATAGTTGCTTTATGTAGAATCAGCTTCGTAAATTGACGCGGACGCGAAATCACGAGAGTTTTGCACTACTCTTTCTGTAGATGCCGTTTCAGCAAAGAATTCTGGTACGGGAGAAGGCTCAAGCTGGCCAACGAAGTTACCTTGTTTATAATTGGGATAGACGTAGAAGAGATTGGGGTTATTGCCTCGATGATAGAATGCCGGTAAAGGTCAGGGCTTCCCGAGGTGGGGTATCATTTGCACATTTCGGCAGTAATATTGAATGGATCGTCGCGCCCCTTTCTACCAGTTCTGTTATGCTTGAGAGAAAGCTGGACGAGCGCAAACCCCAAACATCTCTCCTCCAATTTGTCATATCCAGCAGCAATTAGCGCAGTAGTTGCGCATGTATGATCACAATGGACGCAAAAATCAAACGTTAAAGGGAAGCTTTCCCGAGCCACGCGATGAAAATGAGCAGAAACTCCGGTCTCGGGAATTGGGATGCGGTGCATAACATTCTTCGGAGCCATTATTTATGAAGCCTGTACCAGAGCGAAAAGTATTGACAGACCCTGCTTACACGGCAGTCCTGATAGAATAACTTCTGTATTTTAGGAGATAAGTAACATATGTCCTATATGAATATATATTTCAGCCGTCTGGAAACACATCATTTAACGCACCGCAACTAAATTGAGGCTGGCTATGTGGTGGAATGGTGAGCGACTGCTACCAAGATTGCATGGCATGAGCCTTCATCTGCAAGAGGTAGACCACCTCCTTCCGCCCTGGGATGTAATGGGCGTTACGAAACCCAGACCAATCCCCACGAAACCCAAAGTCGAAGGCAGTGCACATGGGCAAGAAAGAGGATTACACGCGCAAAAAAATCACCAAGTAAGAATAATAAAAACTAGCACTGCATTACAATACGATAAAGCTTTCAGCAAAATCTATAACGCTACGCCTTCTTGCACAGAAAAATGGCAAGCACATGCCGTGACCCACAGCGGCAATGCCCACTTCACAGCAAGCGAGATTCAACTACAAACCATCGAAGAAGTCATCACACGCCGTGATGGGCACCGAGAAGACGCTCTTCACACCTACACAGACACTCAAGTGGCCCTTTAGCAGATGAACTCCAGACCCCGCACGACTGCCACAGCGCACCGCATAAAACCAGCCTGCCGACACCTGCGGGAAGATAGACGTGGGCGCCTTCTCGTGCACTGGAAACCTTGCCGCAGCATGAGGAGAGAGGCAAACTGGTATGCCTATGAGGCTGCATTCGAGGAAATTAGCGAGGACCACCTCGACAGCCTTGAAGTGAGCCCACCATGGCTGGACCACACCTATAGCTCCGCTACATCTATACGTGTGCCAGACAAACAGATTACCCAACTGTAGCACGAGAGTAAAGTGCGGCAGTCCATTTCTAGCGTCCTTCCTCTCATTTGCGGTCGCCTTTCTAGAGCAGCCCAGGCTACCCTCCTGAAGGCAAGAGCTAAAGCATCCACTACACCAATTTTTCTTTGCCAGTAGAGGCCCTAAACTACCCTGCGATCAACATAGATCTGAAACATCTGTACTCGTCCTGTCCTGTCCTGCCACAGCCAGTCTCAGAGACTAGCACACCGCATCTCTAAGGGAAGAGTTGTACGCGGAGTTACTCGCACTGCAAGGAGACGACACCAGAAGAAGTAAGGCTTTGCTGTCCTGCGCAAAGTAGGCAGGCGTCCTTCCGTTCACCTGATCTCTTACGCACATCTTAAGCCACGGGTTATCCTTTCTAAAAAGGTTTCAATCACCAACTCAGTCAATCAATGTTAAAGACAACGGAGAAATTTATGAATGACCATCCGATCTCTCCAAAAAATCGCCGGACATATTTAAACGTTTTCCGCAAGTACGTACTACCTGCATATCATTGTTTTTGAATACTATTTCGAATCATTAAAGCCTTACAAAACATAGGCGTAGGAAACGCCGCGACCATTGCAGTTGCTGCTTTTTTAACCCAGCCTTTTCTCTAATGCGTTTAGTGGTAAAATCCATTAAAATGTCCGGTGTTATTGTTCTCTCAAGCTACGTAGTGGTTGAGGAAATATATTTTGCAGGCATAAACAAGAAGATCAGCACTTCTCAGTGGAAAAATGGAGTATGACGGAATAAAGACGTGAGTAGGGGATTTTTTCCGCAAGTACCATCCAATCGCCGTTTGCATATGTCTACGACCTTTCTGGATATTAAGAGAAAGTGATGTAGCTATCCCAATCCAGCTTCGCAGGCTTTGAAACATAGCAAGAGGGGAGTTTTCATTGAAATGTTGGCTCCATGGACAGTGCTGCTCTTACTGGTCGGGGACGGAACATACAAAAGCGAATCTATCCATAAATGAAGAGGACGTCAAATATGTGTGCTATGGCTATGGTGGCTAGAAGGGAGAGGTGACGCCAACGGCGGATGGAAACCGCTCCTCCATTTCAAGCCAGGCGTAGGTGGCGCTGTTGGCCGTAATGCGATGCATCGTACGCGCCGCTGGCTTTGAGCATACGCAAGGACGCAGGCCTGCCGTGCACGCAACGCGTAGGCCTTTCAGTGATGTTGTTGCAAGCAATGGTTTAGCTCATTAAACACTAGTCGAACGTGACTACGGCTGGCAGAATGCAATTTTAAGCCGTGGTGGTGCAGTGGTTAGGGCGCCCGATTGTTGTGCTCAAGGATGAGGGATGGCATCCCGGCCGCGGCGGCCGCTTTTCGATAGAGGCGAAAAACAAGGCGCCCGTTTGCTGTGCAATGTTAGTACACGTCAAAGAACCCCAGGTGATTGAAATTTCCAGAGTCATTCATGCCTCCACTACGGCATCTCTCATAGCCTGAGTCACTTTGGCACGTGAAACCCCTCAAACAAAACCATTGAAATCGAGTGGTTGCCTCTGCAATACATCTGCTGTGTAACACATCGGCGTATCTAAAATGTTATTCGCTAATCCTTGCAGTTTCAAGAATTGAAGGGTCCGAATGAGTCCCATGTGGTCAAGATAGTGCATGACGACAGTAGGAGACACAGACCAAAATAATTAGGATGGAAATATGTTTCGGGTCCATGCGATTGCATTTTTTAAATAACCTTGTTTATTGCCACAGAGCATAAAGGAATATGTAAAAAGGAAATAAACGGGGTATTAAATGAGAGAAAAAAAGGTTGGCTGTTCTTTGGCCGGTGTCTTCCACTCCTTAAGTTTCAGTAATATGAAGCGTCAGCTTCCTCCTAAAGAATGTGAACGGAGTTCAGAACAGGTAATACAAAGCATAGCAAAAATTTATTGCACATCGTAGTAATAGGGAAGCACTGCACATCATACATTCAGCGTAATTCAAAATACAAGATATCACATTTACACAAGCTTCTGTGTAATTTGAAAGAAAAACTTTAAACATTGAACACCCACTAAGAAATGGGGAGGCAAGGATCTTGAAGAAATATGCAACTTAGAGCACCCGCCTAAGTTTCAGCATTTCCATTTTTTCCTGTTTAGCGTTTCGCTTGCAATTCTGCGCCTTGACATAGAAGTGGAGCCTAGTATGAACATAAATCTTGATAATTTTGTTTGTGAGGGACACACTGTGATTACGGCAGCCAACAAGGGTCAGCTTTCTCAACTGCAGGAACGAAACCAAATCCATGATGCTGTCAGTGTTGATTTGCCTTACACTAAAGCAGCGGGTGTGAAAGTGTTCTCAAGAGAGGTCACGAGAGCATTGAGCTTGGCTGATGGGTAGAGCAAGCCTCCTCGGTCATCAGCAGCAGTGAGGCATGCTGCAGCTGGAGCTGCTTCGTCCTCCCTTGTAGAAGCTGCTGGCTGCACTCTGCACATTTTGTGTTTGTAATGCTCTTTCTTGCTACGTAGCCAGCCATGTAATGAATAAGTCTGGAATCGCTGGCTTGAACCACCATGGCAGCATGCTGGATGCCGTGGCCGCATTCACTTAGGACTTCATGTGCTTTGGCAAGGTTGCCTACATCCAGAAGCTCATCCAGTCTCCTTTGAGTGGTCTTGTAGTTTCTGTTTTCAGCTCCCAGCAGGCTCCTTAGTAGTCCTGAAGGTACATTGCTTCCCATTGGTGACTTAGCCAAATTCTGGAAGCTTAAAGCATTCACAGATATCAGAAACTGGGAGGGAGTTGGGTGGTCATTGCACCCAGACATTTGCCGGATGACTCCAAACAGTCTCTCCAAAGGGTCCTGACACAAACGGGAAGTCATCATGTAGCGGAAGTTCAACTTCGTTGTCACATAGCGGAGCAGGTGCAAAGTACTTGATCAGGTTACACGAAATCCCTCTGCTGTACTGCGACTAAGGAAGCCTTCAGGGCCAGCAGCTGCTTCCCATGCGTCCAAGTAAGCCAAAAAACTTTCAATGCACTTCTCGTGCGTCCCTCCAGGCCTGAGTGCATCTAAGCTGCACCTTGATGTCATGGCCTCAATCAGCCTTCTCATTTTTTCTACAAAGCTGACTGTTGCAGCCGTGCTCCCATGCTGTTCTTCAATCTGTTCATTATACAAGAAAAGACCTCTCAGTGTTTCATCACTGAAAAGCCTGAATGCGTAATTAACCCTCATTTTCTCGAAACCATTCGGCCGCACGACTGATTTATTAATATGAGGCATGGCTCTGAGGGTTGTGTCGTGCTGTTCATCAAGGTTTCGGGCACAATCAATAGGATCAACACTGGCACGGCCTTCTGGTAGTTTCAAACCTGTTCGAACAAAAACATTCCTCACACGCTTCACGAGGTGCGGAAAGTCAGATATGAAGAACAGGAAGCGTTCTGGGCCAATGGGGTGCTGCCTTCTACAGACCGTGTTTCCTTTTCGGCCATGTATGCCAAACGAGTGCTACATACACCTGTTCCACGCAGCTCCATCAGTAGTGATGAAATCTACGTGCAAGCCGGCATTTTCGCACATGACCACAGCTTCGAGGATTATTTTGCCTAAAGTGTCCGACTTCACATTGCTGTGGGATGCAAACACGCCAATAATCTGGTGCCACATTCCAGTAAAAGGCAAAAACAAAACGACAAGGCCATGATCGCATGTCATGGAGCGCTCACTTTCAGGTGTGAACTTTCCAAGATCCACAAAACCTTCGATAGTGCCATTGGGTACTATGCTCGAGCTTCCGGATAGCTTGATCTCGTCAATTAGGAGTCCGCCATGGCGCTGGAATGAGTCCATTGATTTTGTTTTTTTCTGCCACGGCACCTAACACCTTCTCGCTAAGGCCGAACCCACTCCTGTAATTCTTTAGATATCTGCGTAAGGATGTTCAAGAAGGCAAGGTCATTATTTTGATTCTGCGTATGTGCTCATAGAGTCTGGGGCTCTTCATGTACGTTATCAAGCACTCCAGCGCCCACTCACTTTCGTACTTCATTCCTTTCGTACATTTTCTCTTCGACGCTGCAAAGCATGCCTTGACCTGCTGCTGCTGCTTCATGGGTAAGGCCTTGACTGCTTCCTCAAAGACCGCAGAATCAAGCTGCGTATTCTTTTGCTTCAACTGCTGAATGCGTAATTTGGCTCGAAGGACACTTAGCCTGCGCTTTTTCGCTTGTGTTGTTCGCAGCTTCAACCTATACGAAAGCCACTGGACCCCGGTTTTTACGTTTCTTCTTCTGTAGGATGCCTGATTAAGCAGCTGTTTCCTGAGGTGCTTACAGTGTGTACCGGCTTTTTCTGGCGTCTGAGCAACTCCGCGGCAGGATGAGCTGAAAGTTCTGCTACCACAGGTCTTGTCTTTGCGCTTGGCGTTTGCTTCAAATTCGCCAGTTTTACCAAATCCTCTGCATGGGATCAAGGAGTCCACGTTGCGAAGCAGCTCTTCTGCCATTTCCATGTCACTAATATGAACAGTGTTGACTTTTGTGGCTTGCACAAAAACCGTCGCCTGAACTGTCTTCTCATTTGATGTCATCAGCACATACTTTTCAAAATATATGTTCTCACCTTCTAGAGCGCACACGCTAAACACCGTGACGTTGCCGGCTTTAGCAATCAGGTGTCTAGCCCAGTAAGCTCTGGGAAGATTACACTTGCGAACATCAGGAATCTCTGGCACTTGGTTAAAATCGCTTTCTGCACTACGCGAGTCCGTTGGTTCTGCACAAACAGACACGCTTGATTCCTGGCGCCGGATCTTCGAAGGCAAACCGCAGGTTGAAGTTCTTGATGTCCTTTTCTTTGGCACTTTCTTCGAGATATATGCGGGAACATTGGGGTATACGGTTGGAACTGCGTCGGGTTTCAGCACCGGCCGCTCTCGCAGAATCTGCCACAGTTTCACCGTTTATCACGTGCGTGAAACAACGCTCAATAAACTGCTCGTCAAAATGACGCTCACATAGCGCCGACTTCGCGTCCAATGATTTGTCGGCACGGGGGACGACTCGTCGCCAAGCTTCGAAGCGTGCGGGGTCCTTTGGCACAGAAAAGAGAGAAACACGCTGACCCTGCTGCCTCGACGACACATAGCCGGACGTGCAGCCAGGGGCGAAGCAGTGACGCTGCCTCGCCTTTCTTGCGTTGGCATTCATCTCTTCGGCGAAGTCCGGCACTCACATTAACATGCCAGCAGCGAAACACATGTTGCCATAAACGAGAAAACACTCTCGCAGCCGCGAAGAAACAGGAACGCTGTCGCGCCGGCCAGACACCGCGGGAAGCTGCGCACGCTCGCAACCGCGTGACTGCATCGCCAAGCTGACCGCAACGCCACCGTGGTCTTTGCGGCAGTGCATGAACGAGAGGATCGCGTTTTCTCGGCCGATATGCGGGCGTTGGCGTCACCTCTCCCTTCTAGCCACCATAACCCTGGTTCGATTCCCACCCAGCCCATCTTGCAAGAGTTGAGCCAAAGCCACCTAGAAAATCAGTCTCTGTAGCACGCCGCAACCTTCGCTTCTCATTCCAACGAGCAGCTCTGTTTCAAGGAGGCATCTCACCTCGTGAGTGTCTAGCAGAGGCAAGCGCAGCTGCTTATACACCGCAGCGACGCCGCGAGCGACAGCGCGAGTTGGAGCCCCGTTTCTCCTCTCTCGTGATGTCACGGTGTCTCGTGTTATTGAAGGCAACACCGCCGCGCCTGAGGAGCTGGGTTGAGCTCTCGTAATATGCTTCGCATAAAAAGCGTCTACCTTGTCGTCCTCGGGGATACGGTTGACCTGAAGAAACGACGACAAGCGTTCCTCGTACGACGGCCAGTCCCTTGCGGACTCGTCAAAGGGCTCGATGTGTCCCAGTGCACCCACGATTTCCGCCACTGCACCCGCCGCTACCGGACCTTCCCTTGCCATGTCAGCTTGCCGCAGAATTGGTCAGAACCCCATCCGCGTCGCCAATGTAGTGTTTTCGCGCGGGGAAACCACAGCCGAAGGAAGAAGGCGTAAGCAAAACCAAACGTGCTTTATTCCAAGACGGCTCGTAGTGGAGTGCAGCCCGGTGGCCACATGACTGGGCTCACATAGCAAGCTGTCGCGATAGTCGCACGGCTGCTATCGCTCTAACGGCGATGATAACACAACACTCATGACCTCGAGCGTACCGGAATCCTGGAAGAAGGCCAACATAATCCTAATCCATAAGAAAGGGTACGCCAAAGACTTGAAAAATTATAGACCGATCAGCTTACTGTCCGTTGCCTACAAAGTATTTACTAAGGTTATCGCAAATAGGACCAGGCACACCTGAGACTCCTGTCAACCAAACGACTAGGCAGGATTTCGTAAAGGCAACTCAACGATAGACGATATTCACACAATCAGGTGATAGAGAAATGTGCGAAATATAACCTGCCCATAATATAGCTTTCATTGATTACGAGAAATCATTTGATTCAGTCGAAACCTCAGCAGTCATGAAGGCATTACGGAATGAGGTTGTAGACCAGCAATGTGTGAAAATACTGAAAGATTTGTACAGCGGCTCCACAGTCACCCTAGTCCTCCATAAAGAAAGCAACAAGATCCGAATGAAGAAAACCATCAGGCAGGGAGATACAATCTCTACTATGCTATTCACAACGTGTTCACAGGAGGTATTCAGAAACCTGGATTGGGAAGAATTGAGGATAAGCGTTAATGGAGAATGCCTTAGTAACTTGCGATTCGCTGATGATGATTGCCTTGCTTAGTAACTCAGAGGACCAATTGCAATGCATGCTCACTAACCTGGAGAGGCAAAGCAGAAGCATGGGCCTTAAAAATTAACCTGCAGAAAACTAAAGTAATGTTTAGCAGTCTTGGAAGAGAACACCAGTTTACAATAGGTAGCGACGCTCTGGAAGTGGTAAGGGAATACATCTACTTAGGGTAGGTAGTGACCGCGGATCCAGATAATGAGACTGAAATAATCAGAAGAATGAGAAGGGGCTGGGTGCGTTTGGCAGGCATTCTCAGATCATGAACAGCAGGTTGCCATTATGCCTCAAGAGAAAAGTGTATAACTGCGATGTGTTACTGGTACTCACGTACGGGGCAGAAACCTGGAGGCTTACGAAAAGAGTTCCACTTAAATTGAGGACGACGCAACGAGCTATGGAAAGAAGAAAGATGGGGGTAACGTGAGGGAACAAATGCGAGTGTATGACATCTTAGTTGAAATTAAGAAAAGAAAATGGTTATACTCGGAGAATGCCAGCAAATTGGAAAGTAGAAAAAGTCGAGAAGCAGACATACACAAAGATACAGTAAGGTGTCTGGACTAACAACGAACTTCATTCATGAAAATGATGTCCCCCAAATCCGTACTGAACATGCGCAAGGCACAACAAAACAAAAACGCAGTCAGCACCTTATCTACACATGTCTACACTTATCAAGAAATAAGAGCTCTTTCTTGGTAAGGAACAGAGATGGCGTGCTTTCACACTTCTTGGGGCCAAGTTTATAGATGCGATAGGCTTCAATCAGCTCCCATTCCTGCTTCCCGTTTTCATGGATGAAGTTCAGTTGTTAGTCTAGCCACCTTACTGCCTCTCTGTCTATGTCTGCTTCTCGACTTTCTACTTTCAAGTTTGCTGGCAATCTCCTAGTATAACCATGAACATACTAGCCAACAAGCCACTCTCATGGAAAAGAAATGGGCATGGGCAGGACATGTAATGAGGAGGGAAGACAACCGATGATCATTAAGGTTTACGGACTGAATTCCAAGTGAAGGGAAGCGTAGCAAGGGGCGGCATAAAGTTAGGTGGGCGGATGAGATTAAGGAGTTTGCTGGGACAACATGGTCACAATTTGCACATGACCAGTGCAGTTGGAGAAGTATGGGAGAAGTATTTACCCTGCAGTTGGCGTAACCAGGCTGCTGCAGCTGCTGAAGATGACGACGACATGACGACGACGACGTATGTATGTATGTATGTATGTATGTATGTATGTATGTATGTATGTATGTATGTATGTATGTATGTATGTATGTATGTATGTATGTATGTATGTATGTATGTATGTATGTATGTATGTATGTATGTATGTATGTATGTACTGACACGCGTACTTCTTTATCTTTCTTCAGTGACCGCTTTTTATTACTTAACAAATGTTAACCGCTATCGTACAGCGCAAGACTCGCCTGCATGATTTGGAGATTACTCGAACGTTAGCTTTGATTCTATCTGTTTTGTGTGTTTTCGCCAAACCTTGGATAATCCGACGGCGTCCGCGACACGAATTTTGTAGAAGTTTCTGGAAAGAACGCGGGCACCAGCGATTACCCTGAAACCTTCGACGAGTCTTGAATAAAAGCAGATGCGCTTGACCCGCAGATCAGATTTCGACGATCGCCTAATGTCTTCACGGCAATTGCTGTGCTTCGAGTGTCACTGCCTTTTGTAGGCACAAGTTCACCCAAATCAAAAGGTAGATGCGTCATTCACGGTTTTCCTGCTGTATTCTTTGCCGTGACGTCGGGTGGAGGTGCTTGTGCGTTCATCTACTGAGCGCTCCCGCAAAGCTGCGATCCAAGCCAGAACGACCAAGACAACACCAATGTCCCCAAGAACCAGCGAGCTAGCCGCAAGATACAAGGATGCCACCGGGATACGGACCTCTTCCCGAAAAGGCGACAGGAATCTAGGCCAAGTCACCTACCACAACGGCGGCCCAAGCGTCCCCTATAGTGCTGCAATAGCATATGGAGACAACGACCTTCCCCAAATCATCATTGGAAGACCCGGAAGGCTTGCTGGAAAACTACGAAAGTGTCGCTGCGTTCAACAACTGGAACTACGACTACAGGCTATGCCAAATCAACATTCGAGAGTCAACCCTAACGACATCGCGCCTATTTGGCTGTACCTTCTTGAACACGTTCACGAGCATCGTGAGGAAAGAAAGGGCCGAAGCTCAGCTCGAAGCCCGAATGCAACTACTCGGCGAGACCATCGCTTTTCACGGAGGAGATAACTCGCCTGTTCAGACACACCGACCCCGACATGCCAGAAGAGCAAAAAGTTCGGCAATTGGTGAGCGGTATCAAGCCAGAGCTTTTCTCGGGTTGATACGCAACCTGCCCAAGAGCATTGGTGAATTTGCTTCTGAAGCCAGAACCACTGAGAAGACATTCTATATGCGGACAAGGCAATACAAGCGCTCAGCGCTGACCGCAAAGTGCACCGATGTGCGCGCATTCGATCGCGATGACATGCGAGACCCTTAGAGCGGTCTTTCAGGAGGAACTACACAAGTTTTTCTAAGGTCGCAGCCTCAAGTGTCCTTATTTGCTGACATCGTCAAAGAATAAGTGCAGCGATGACTTGGAGTTCCTTAAGGTGCAGGCGCAATCACCGTAGCCCCAGCCGGAACCGATGACATACGTCGCCGTCGCCCGCCGCCAGGCTCCCCCTCGGCGGCCCCTCTAGCACCGCAACTCTGCAACTCCAACGCCCACCGCCACCACCAGCACGCTTGCCCGTCACCCGTGGAAGCTTCCCTAGGAAGACAGGCGTATGGCCCGCTCCTCACCACCGCCCGCTCTGCTACCTTTCTGTAAAAGCCGGCATATATAATGCCGACACCCATACCATCAGATTACGAGGATTCAGCATGAACGCGCCGTGCTCGCAACGAGGGCAACGACCACGGGACATCGCCAACTACCTGGCAGCTACTGAGCGGAGACCGCGACGATCTCTCCGTTCGCCGTAAGCTTGCCGCTAGCTTTCACCGCAGCACCAACCACCGTACACTCGCCCAAGTCACGGCCGGTCAGTTAGCCCATAGCGGAAACCTAAATGCAGGAACCCATGAAGGTGCATTTGCTCTTCGTCTAAATGCCGAAAATCCTCCGCCGCCAACGACGACGCTTAAAGACCTAACTCGACGATGAAACAACGACACACCGCTGACCAGACGAAGCCTCGAAGCCAAGACTGGGCCGCCTGCAGTAGACGTGAATACGAGCCGTGACAGCAGGACAATGCGACAAAGCTGTCAACCGACGCTACGACCTAACTGCAATGCAAGACGGAGAAGCACTGATCTCGACGTGCTTCTCGACGGCCACGAAGTCACTGTTCTTGTAGACACAGGAGGCGACTACTCCGTCATTAGTGGATCACTCGTCCCCAAGTTGAAGAAAGTGAAGACTCCTCTGGAACGCCCTCTAATCCGGACATCTGGAAGACACCTAATAACGCCAACCAGAATCTGCATGGCAAGAATTGCCGTTCATAACAGGACCTATCCTGCAGCCTTCGTTGTTCTCCAACAATTCTAGTGAACATAATTCTCGGCATGGACTTTCTGTACCAACACGGTGTAGGTGTAATTATCGTCGACCTGAACGCCAAGTCGACAATGCTATCCGAAAACCAAGCGGCACCGCTGGAGTTCTCTGGTTCACCATGCCTTTAGTGTGCTCGGCGATCAAGTCAGCATTCCACCTCACTCCATTATCATCATTTCCCCCGGAGCCGAAGCACGCGCAGACATAGCGTTGTAGAGAGCGACGAACATCTACTGCTAGACCGTGAAATTTGCGTAGCAATAGGAATTGCTCGACTGAAGCAAGGACAGCGATTCTCGCAAACTTCAGCCAGCAGTACAAACAAACCAATGAGGGCACGAGTACCCCATGCCTCGAGGAAGCTGTGGAAACCAGCAATGCGTTTGTCCTCACGGATTCTGCCGCTTCTACCTCGACGACCATAGTTCCTGGAAAAGTCTTCGACCTAAATCCAATTCTCCGATGAGTAAGCAACAATAGCTCGAAAGTCTTTTCCGACGACACAAAGCCTACTTTTCTACGTCGTCTAGGATTCGGCAAACACCATTTGCGCAGCATCCCGTAGTAACCGAAGAATTTGCTCGACCACTGTGCCAGAGGCCTTACCAAGTGTTCACCCGAGAACGAGAGGCTATAAGGCGGCAAGTAGACGAAGTGCTGCTCCACGACATGATCGAGCCATCGTAAAACCCGTGGGCGCCTCAGGTGGTCTTAGTGAAGAAAGATGGAACTCTGTGCTTCTGGGTCGATTATCTCCCACCGCTCGAACAAAATAGGGAAGGACGTATACCCCCCTTCAGCGGATAGATGACGGATTACATCTGACTCTGCAATACTAAATACTTTTCCTCGATGCATCTCAAAGCTGGCTATTGGCCAACTGAAGTGGACGAAAGCAATCGAGAGAAGACCGCGTTTATCAGGCCACACTGCCTTTTCGATTTCAAAGTGTTGCCACGCGGACTTTGCGCCGGCGACGTTTCAGCGTGTTATGGACACAGTCTTGGCAGGACTGAAGTGGCAAGCTTCTCTCGTCTACTCGGATGACATTGTCTATCCTTTGCCACAAATTTTGAAGATCACCTGAGGCGCCTTCAAACAGCACTAGAGGCGATCAAATCATATGACTCGTATTTAAGCCAGAAGAGTGCCGTTTCGCTTACGAAGAGCTTCTGTTCTTTCGCCATGTCTTCAGCACGTCTGGAGTCTGTCCCGACTGGCAGGAGGCAGCTGCTATCACTAAGTTCCCACGGCCCGTCGACAAAAAGGCAGTGTGTAGGTTCCATGGCTTGTGTGCGATTGCAGGCACTCTGTAAGAGGCATTTCAAGCATCGCGGAACCATCAACTCACCCAACGAAGGCCGACGTAGACTTTAAATGGGAAACACAGCAAGATGATGCATGCGAGGAGCCGAAACAATGGCTACAGTCACCGCCGGTACTTTTACACTTCGAAGAAGAAGCCGAGACGGAAATCCACACCGACACAAGTAGCCTGGGCCTCGGTGCCGTGCTAGCTCAAAAGAAGGACGGAGTTGAAAGAGTCATAGCTTGCGCTAGCCAGCCACTGTCAATAGCTGAAGCGAATTATTCTACGACATAGAGTGCCTAGGAATCATCGGGGCTACGGCGAAATTTCAGCCTTGAATATACGGCAGGCACTTTAAAGTAGTAAGCGACCGGCCATGCCTTACGTTGGCTGGCGAACTTAAAGAATCCTTCAGCTGGCCTAGCCTGATGGAGTCTCTGACTCCAGGAATTCGACATCAACATGTCTAAGTCTGGACGGAATAATTCTTATGCCGACTGCCTGTCTCACGCCGCTATTGACCCGCCCCTCAAGAGGAACTGGACGATGACGCCTTCTTAGGAACAATAACTACAAACGACTTCGCCGAACCGCAACAAATAGACCCGGAGTTACGAAGCCTTGTAGAGTACTCAGAAGGAAAAACCAACCTTGTCCCTATGGTATTTCGGCATGGACTGTCTTCGTTTACACTACGACATCCTCGTAAAAGATAACTTTTACGCGGTCCGCGCGAACTATATTCTCGTTGTGCCTGCAGCACTCTGATCAGAAGTCCTGCACGCTCTGCACGACGATCAGACAGCCGAGGACCTCGGGTTTTCCCGCATGCTAGCTTACAATGGTACCATGAGCCGCGCGTGACTGGCGACGTCGCCCCTTACCTAAAGACATGCCATGACTGCCAGCGAGGCAAGACACTCCCGACATGGCCATCGGAATTACTATAGCATATCGAACCTCCTTGCCACCACTTCCGTAAATTGGTATGGATTTGTTGGGACCATTTCCAACGGCAACAACTGGAAATAAATGGGTTGTCCTGGAAACCGACTACCTCGCCGGCTTCGCTGAAACAAAAGCTCTGCCGAAAGGTAGTGCAGCCGAAGTGGCTCCTCTCGTAGGCACGCGGCCGCCAGAGCATTCAATGAGTCATGAATAAAAGCCGACGCGCTTGACCCGCAGATCAGATTTCGACAATGGACCATTTCGGAAAGTTGCGCGCGCCCCCTACGCGACCGCCGCAAAGCAGGCTGGGAATTGTGAGCTACCTTGGCGGGCAGGATCCGGCGAAGGAGCGGTACGATATGGACGTTGCGCAACAGCAGGTAAAAAAAAACGTTTTTTGGAGTGCTAGTAATACTTTTGTTTCATGTTTGCGCCGCGCAAGTGATCTATACATTGCCGTACAACTTTGTTGTGGTTATGCAGCCGACGCTGCGAGCGGGAAACGAGTATTTTCGCACGTGAAGCGCGCACATGTGCCAGTGTCTCGCGCTCGGAGCTCGCGTTGCATAGCAACACCTTTGTCAGCGTTTTATAGCTATGCTACTGAAGGCACGAGTGCGATCCTACGGCTAGCAGGCGTGTTTTGCTGGTGAGCACGCGCTAACAGTGCATTTATTTACTAGCGCCCGTCGCAAACCTTCGAAGTTTGTGCGGCTGTTCCGGCGGCAGGCGTAGTACGTAGCGTACAGTACATTCATGTTTGTTGCAACAGTGCGACACCTTCTTGTGAGAATTTATGCGCTGTATTTCAGCAAAATACCTCGTTATGGAGCACTGCCCATTCAGTCTTTTGGTTACATCGGGCTATTTAATCTACGGACGAGTCTGAAACAAGCATATCGTCGAAAGGAACGGACAGCGCATACGTTCAATAGTGTACATCTTGCAAGAAATAAGTAGCTGAGTTGGCGCTTAGCTTGTGCCAGCGCATTTTCTTGCCTATAGTGTTGTTTGAATAGCACGCAGCAAGTACGAAGTAGAACCAACAAGCTCTTGTATTAGTACTGTTACATTCAGTGTATATATCTGAGCATAGCATTGCGGTACAGATAGCAGTTGCTGTTTGTTTGACAGCTCGTACTATCTCGGTTGCGGTGTACATTACTTGCTACCGTGGAGTGCAGATAGACGCACCCAAAATATGAACGTGCCTCGGTGGCTACAAGTAACGCGAACGCGGTCTAAAAAAACTGCGGCGGATGTTTTGGCTAACCTGAAAAGTATTGAACACGCCAGTACCTTGGGCGGCCTCGGAGTTTTAAGTTAGCTAGTGGCTTACGGAGCCCGTCGTTGTGCAACATTCTTCACGACCGCGCATAGTGAACGAAACGGGTTCAGCGTTGCTTTTCAAGCATGCTTGCCACAAGTGACCAAGACACAATGAATGAATACTCTTTTATTTCAAGATCGCATTGATGATCCCATGATCAGCTGTGTATGCTTCCATGCTCTGTTTATATGTGGAGTGCCGAAGAAAACATTTTGACGCGTGCTTATACCCACGTTGCAGGAACCACTACGAGCCATTGAAAATACTCATCCTCTTCAAGCAAGGTAACCGAAAGGCCCACGGAAAAAGCAGTTAAAAGGCGTGCCGGATGGTTTCTCAGAGCAAGAAATCTTGGCACATCAAAATGCGCATAGTGCTCAGAAGCATACTATAAGCGGATACAGGAAGTTTAAAGCAGATAAGGTTCACAATGTTCTTATTTGCAAGGCTGACAGTTCCACTTTTCTTAAACCAACCGTGGAGGCATCGATCTGTTTGGCAAAATTATATAACACTGCTGCTGTGCTCTCGTCAAATGGAACTGTGGTTGAAGGAACCTGCAACTGCCGGGCTGGAGCTGCAGGTGTTTGTAAACATGTAGCTGCCTTACTATGGTTTGTACTAGACCTGAACCGCTCTGGGGCAGCCTACGTGCGAGACACACAGTCGTGTAAAGACAAACCCAGAGCATGGGGTACTGGGGCTAAGAAGGCCAACATGCACTCACGCAAGGTCTCACAACTACGTTTTGTGAAACATATGTCAATGAAAGCTGGCAGGCATCTGACTCAAGAAACCACAGTTTCTCTGAAAGTGACAGAAGACCATATTAAGAGAATGTATCAGACACAGAAAAATATTCCAAACGCCATGCTATGAAAGACGCTGGAGGACAACCACTTTCTGCCCGTACCAGTGAAAAGAGCACTTCACGAGGATGCTCTTAGCCAGATGCCAACCAGGTTACCGGTGCAAGCCCTGTGGGTTGAGCATGTGCCAGCTGGATACAAGTTCGGCTCCTGTGAGCTTACATTAGAAGACTCATGGGCCCTTGAGCAAGCGACTAGGATGCAGAACGGCTCTACAACATGGAGCTTGGAGAGATCCAAGCGCCTGACTGCTTCGCACTTCGGAGATGTGGTGTCACGGAAGAAGCCAGCTGACGAGAAGTGTTTGAAGAGGCTGTTTGGGCCTAGCCAGATGCAGACCAAATACATGGCTGATGGTTTAAGGAATGAAGCTGCAGCCGTGCAGCGTTACATAAAGAGAGAGGTCCCAGTTAGGATTTACTGTTGTGGGTTGTGCGTCAACCCTGGTGTCCCTGTTCTTGGTGCAACGCCAGACCGTGTTGTAGAGGAGGGAGGAGATTTTGGTCTCCTTGAAGTTAAGACCCTCTCAGCTGCCACGGAACGGGGTGATGAATTAGAACATGCTGTGAATACGGCATCCTACCTGAAGAATGAAGTTCTTAAACCGACCCACAAGTACTTTTACCAGGTCCAGGGGCAAATGGCTTTGACTGGACTCTCCTGGTGTGACTTTGTGGTTGATAATGGCACAAACTGCACTCTTCAGAGGATCACTTTTGACAGCTCGCTTTGGATTTCACAAATGCTGCCACGGCTTCTGGAATGTTTCAAGAACTACCAAGAGCACTGTGCTTGTGTGTGAATTTCAACGACTTAGTTAAGTCACATTGGTCTGCAGGACAAAGATGCTCGGACTCATAACATGCTTTGGCATGTGTTCATCTTACATATATTTGGTTTTTAAATTTTTGTATTGCATTAGTCTCCATGAAGAAATGAAGAAAGTGTTTTTCTGTGTAATATCATTATGGCCACGCGTATCTGTTGCCACCACCTATTTAAATGTGTGTGCAACTAATCGGTGTGTAAAAAGTAAATCAAGCACCACACGTCTTGCTGCCTTGTCATTGAACACATACATAACGCACTCTTAGACACAGGAATCTGGGCAGCTACACACTTCAATATTTCCTATACTTGATGGTGATAGTGACTTCACATTGGTCTCTGTAAGGAAACCGCATTGAAAGTTGCAAGCAAAATCTTTGCGAAGTGACAAGTGTGTTCTCCTTAGTGTAGGTACTGTTGCACTCGGTACGACTTGTAACATACGTGGAGTGATCCAACGAAGGTTTATGCTTTACAGTAATCAATGTGCCGTCATAGAGAGTGCCCAAGGTGGACATTGAGCATACTTCATCTCTGCTCTGAGGGACTAATGCACAAGTTTCGAGCTGCACTGGGCTCGCACTGCTTTGACGACCAAGCTCGAACCTACCGCATCTCGAGTATTGCATACCGATACTGAGTGCGATAGCAGTTATTTCATAAGTTCTTCCTCAAGAATTCCATGCAGGACATTACATGAGAGTTTGTTATATAGGTCTCCAATTTCATTGCCATGAAATACTCGCATACATATACACATTTTTTTACGTATACAGTACACAAATATACAATACATAAACATGTCACAATTTTTTGAAACTAACAACACATGTAAAAATAACAAAGTGAAATTCACTTTACAGATTTCACTCCAAAAAGTTAGGAAAGAAAATCTCTGGTAGAAAAGACAATGGCTGCAAACACCAACTTTCCATCTTGTCTGTGTAGCTCAGCAATGAGACTGGTGATTTGGTTTATAGTCATGACTCAGATATAGTACTGCCACATTCTATGCTCGAATCATTTGCACAACACCGACTCAGAAATAAGGCATTGCAGCGCTATATAGCCTGTACAGTGACTTCAGGCTTACTTCAGAAGAGCAAGAAATGCTGCTCTTGTCTGCTGTACATGAAGTAGTGTACTTTAACGCAAGTTCAATGCCTTGCACTGCAGCAGGGATTCTCAAACTGCGTTTTGTGGAACTCTTGGGTTTCTTGGAACACTTCCTAGAATCGCCAAGCACCTATGTTCATGCATGTCTTCATCCGCCTTAGCCAGTTATTTTGGGACTATTGCTCTAGCCGCTTACTGCTATCTCACTATACAGCCAGTCATAACTGAATTTAAGTATTTGTTCAGCTGCTGTGCAGCTTGCGTACCCCTTTTACATAATCCGGCCAATACCGTTTCAAGTCTCGGTCGCAGCGGTGGAATTTCAATGGAGGCAAAATTCAAGAGGCCCGTGTACTGTGCGATGTCACTGCCCGTTAAAGAACCCCAGGTTAAAGAACCCCTTTCTCGAGCAACTCATACAGGCCACTGTGTCTTGTGAGTTCTTGATCAGAAAGTCTTCCAGGAGCAAGATTAGACACGAAAGAAACAAAGCCGTTCGGAGTGATGCCAATGAGCCCTTTTGCGGTGTTGTGTCCTTTATACGAGCTGAAAGTGTCGCTTTGTGTATTGTAGTCAGACGGGTTCTCGATAAAAATTTCTGTGCAGTCCAGTACAATGCGTGTAGATGGGTACAATTCTTTAAAATTGTCTGGCATGAACAGGTCCACTGTGTTACGGGATGGCCACATTGGCATCTGGATTAGCATTTCAAACAAAAAATTAACCCAAAATGTGTACATGGCACTCACGGTCGACACAGACACTTTCAGGCGATATGCCAAATCCTGTTCCAGTAAACCAACCTTGAGCCTGCAAAGCACTGCAATGAGCTGTTCTTTCATTGTCAGTGCTGGTGGCCTGCCAGCACCCGTTTTCAGTGCCTCGTACATGCCTTCAACATGTTCCACAAACACATCAAATTTTTTGAAGGAGTTAAACCCCGTATAAAACACGAGTCGTTGCTCATCTGAAACAAAATCGTGAACTTTAGAGACAGGATCTTTTAGTTTCAGACTCTCTTTGAGCGCCTCAATTTTCATATCGTGCAACTGAGCCTTCAGATCCTCAACCTCTTTCTGGAGCACAGATTTGTCTTTGCGTAGCAAGCTGTTTTCATGCTCGAGTTTTCCACAGACTTCGAGAAGGTGGTTGACTTTTCTTAGTGTGGCAGCAGATGCTGCGTCTGGAGGCCCCATAAAGTACGAGTGGTCGGCACCTAAAAAAAATGAACTGCTTATTGATTCCCGAACGGTTAGGTTCTACTTTAATGCAGATTTCAGGGTTTTAAATAGTCACTTCAGCCCACAATGTGTGTTCTGAACCTTTGCTCTCGGCTTACATTGATATACAGACAACAAAGAACCAGGATGCCAAAGCCGTACAGCCCAGCTCTCTTTCACTCCACTGATTCACCTGCGCAAGCAGCTTACCAACCAGCAAGCCCAGATTAACGCTATCCATTTATACTCGTAAACCTCATGAGCTGTCTGTGCCCCTACTGAGCATGCAGTTCGACGACATTGCAGCTTGTGCTACCAGTGTATTGTTCCGCCAAATTTGCACTACATTTGGATAGCCTGACTTTTGAGTCATTTTTCCAAGCTGGGGTAAAGGGAATAATATCGAGGTGAAAGAAATGAAATGGGTAAGTTTCACAATGCGTGCGCTGGTGGAAGAGGTACCACGTTTATCAGAAAACTCGCTGAAGTAATAACACATGGACGGTAGAAATCACTGATGACATTTACGTCACAGAACACATGAGGTTCTGCCACTCCTAACATGCAGACTTCCCATGGCTAGTCGCAAAAGCTTGCGAAAAACTGGCTTCGCGGGAAGAAATTTCGTCAGTTTTCACTGGATAAGGAAGTCGCTCGCTATTAATATACCGGTTGCCACAGCACCCGTGGACCCCGGCATCCTGGGCGCGATAGGGGTCCGGTAAATGCTAAAAATAAGTTTTCATAGTGGAATGCAGAAAGCGAGAATTTTGAATTCTCACTAACCTTCAGTTTCCGTGCGAGGCGAAGCCGGTGCACCGAATATCAGCTGGGTGGGCTCCTGGGAAACAACGTCTCCTTTCTGCGTATAATACACTTTCGTGAAAATGCGTACAGACAAAGCCGAAGCCTCAGAAAAAAGATGGCACAGTTAAAGCGTCTCTTACGTTGATCGTATTGGGGCACGTCAACTACGCAGCCGATATCGAACTCGTTCAGAAGGAGCACCGGGCTGGCAGAGGCAGTTTGGGAGCTCGTATTCTTGCGTTTCGCGACTGGAAAAGATTTGGAAGTTATGATAACATGCAATAACCGTGTGAATATATATACTTACTGGTATTAAAGGAAGGAGATGATTGATGACCTTATGGGGGAAAATTGTTGGCAGCCGGTCCAGATAACCACGGCGTCCACTTGCGTTGAAGTGAGCTCCGCATATCCGGGGGTGCTTAGAAGGTTGCCACAAACAGAAGCGACCAGCACTTCCTTGGCGGTTGATTCTTCTCACCCACTCCTTTTTTTTCTTTTTCATTTGCAGGGAACGCGTGAAATGAAACGTTCTTGTCTTTCAGGGTGCTGTTGTCGCAACCAGGCACACAAGTCTGACCGCCGCCTCGGCACTTCGACGACATCACGCGCAGTAGTGGCTGAGGTCACTAAGTTACCCACAGGCACGTAACAGTTAATATAACGCACCTGCAACCACCCACCACCAAAAAGTATGCGAAATCTCTAACCAAACAAAGCACGCGCACACACACACACTGCAGCTATGCGAACGCAGGAGGCAGCCAAGACGGGCGGTTGGTCGGCGCTCGCTCACTTTTCCCACAATGCGTCGCGCGCCCGCTAGGTTTTCTGGCGGCGCTGCGATTTCCGAAATGGTCCATTGCCGACTGTGTTCAGCGCTATCGTTGTAATTGAAATTTTACTTGCTTTTCTAGGCATAGGTTCACCAAACAAAATTTAGTTCCTTCATTCACAGCTTTGCTACTGTGTTCTTCACCATCACTGCTACGGGACAGCATGTATGTATGTATGTATGTATGTATGTATGTATGTATGTATGTATGTATGTATGTATGTATGTATGTATGTATGTATGTATGTATGTATGTATGTATGTATGCATGTATGTGTGTATGTACGTATGTATGTATGTGTATGTATGTATGTATTTATGTATGTATGTATGTATGTATGTATGTATGTATGTATGTATGTATGTATGTATGTATGTATGTATGTATGTATGTATGTATGTATGTATGTATGTATGTATGTATGCATGTATGTGTGTATGTATGTATGTATGTATGTATGTATGTATGTATGTATGTATGTATGTATGTATGTATGTATGTATGTATGTATGTATGTATGTATGTATGTATGTATGTATGTATGTATGTATGTATGCATGCATGCATGTATGTATGTATGTATGTATGTATGTATGTATGTATGTATACGTGCCTTCGTGTGAATGTGTGTCCATGTATTTCTGATGGCAACGATAGGGCAGCCGTGCTACGCCGTCAGTTTTGGTTGTGCGCCCCCGCCTCGCTGAGCCCCTCCGTGAGTTTAAGCCGTGCATGTCAAGTCAGGCGAGTCAGCATAATTGCATGTCTGCGTATGGCAGGAAGAAATCAGGCTCAACACAAAGGAAGGACGATCACGTTAGAGCTTTGACTCACAGCTGAAAATTTATTGCTAACAGTTTCTTACAGCGATTTCGATTGTGGCAATAAGCTTTCAGTCGGCAGCCGGCGCCCGTGCCGTGTCGTCCTTACTTCGTGTTTACCTTTATAGTAGACGACATGCTCACTTCTAATCAATTTCGTTCCTACGTGGTCTTGACACAAGCAAAGCTTCCGCTTATGCGATGATATCTATAAATTGCCTCCATGCGCCTAGACACGGCCGCATGCACTCAGAACAGGAAACAAGCCAACACAACTTACCCTGCGTATGACGACTGTATACCTCGTCGCCCACGGCACGCATCAGCTCATCGTTGTAGTCACTCTTCGGTGCGTACACAATGTCCGTCAATACAGGCGGCACCAAAACAGAACTGGCGTCCACCTCCTTGGAATCCTTGCTGAGCGGTTTAGCCGGAGTACACATTACCGGCAGGTACCAAATTATGAAACCCAATAATAGAATCTCCATCCCCGTGTTAAAGAAGTGGCGACGTATCGTTTGCAGGTACAGCGTGCGCCATAAGAAAGTCTTAACGTTGCCCAACATCGAAGAAGGTTGGCTCCGCCGTTGACTAAGGTACTGACACTTCTGCTGACGACAAATGTGTTGGCCAGGCCTCAGGCTGGGATGTCCTGAAAAGCAGCAGTGAATGACTGTTCCGTTCACAAGCATACGCGCATGTTCACATTTCGCATGTCTATTTACCCCTGATCGTGCTCTTATACGAAGCAGCAAAATTCAAATCAAACATGATAAGCGTCCGCTGCGCTATTCGATCTCGGTGTTTGTAGCAGGCTGCTTTTTTCTAGACCACAGTTTGCGTAGCTCTGCTGCAGAGGCGCATGAAAATTACACGGACGTTTTATTTTGTGAATGCGGGTTACGCGCAAGCGTATGGTTGCTGTTCCTTGCGAGAACAATTACATGGACACTCCAGGCGCGTTTCTGCACTCGTCGTCGCCTCGGTGTTCTGTATGAAGGCCAAGGGGCGATAACATCGCCCCGCTCGCCTCGTGCTGCATGTGCGAATGAAAGCGTGCGACGGGAAGCTTACGATTGCGGCTCGATCTCACGTGCGCAAAAGAAGAAAGCGGGGAGGCAGCGCGCTGTCTTCCGTTGCGCGCGTGGTCCCGGGGTGAGTAAAGCCAGTTAAACTTCGTAAACTGGTGGCACTCTCCTCCTCCGCCTTCACTCTGCCTCGACTCTCCTCTTTCACGCTCCCTCCGCAACCGTGGCGCCGACTACACTGCTGGAGCGTAGCAACGGCGCCAACATGCGCTCCTCGCCACTCCGTAGATGCTTCTCGAGCAAAAATGGCGCTGACGCACGGCCCGAGGGTCTACGTGATGCTATTAGGCCAATAGCGACGAGGCGTCGGCGTCAGCCAGAGCGCGCGAGGAGGAGGCGGCATTCTTCAAAGCGTGGCACTATTTTACGAAGTTTAAGGCGATTTAGGGGTGAGGGGAGGTACGGGTGGTGTGGCGCTGTATTCGGGCAGCAACTGCGTCTTACACGGCCTCGCGCGCATTATCTTGATGGCACCCTGCAGAGTGCAGGTGTGCCAATGGCGCCGACGGCTCGTAGCTGCATGGATGCTCTGTTCTCGCCGCTAAGTTTGCGCTGAAGCGACAGACAGCTCGAAGGTCACTTCGCGCACCTATTCTCTTCACCTCCAAGCGCCTTCCTTGTTAACGTGCTTCGCAGCTTCAAACAGGCGTTCACCGATTTCACTGGCTGGTCAGTTACGGTTGCGCGTAATAAGAGATGGTCATGGACAGGCGTTTGCATCTCTTGAAGCATTACTCATCAAGAACGTCCCTGTCAAGCCCGGTCGTTTAAATAAAGCGAGTCCGAAATAGCGGGCCTGACAGTGTCCAGGCACTGCGGGGTGAGAAAAAAAAGCTGAACATTTTCTCACAGAGCTGGTCATAATTACCTTGGCATGTTTACTTACAAGCAACTCGCTTCACGAGCATTAACAAAATAAAGAATGCTACGTAAATTCTTATAATTGTTTTCCAATGTCTAAGCATCCTTTGGCTCGGCTGCTGCATTCGGTTTGCTAAGATATTTATCTAGCTTATGCCTGTCTACACATCGCTACCAATAATGTATTGTGCTATTATATTGATTGCGTGTGTTAATTTGACCAATTATGCATTTATTTTGCAGATATCGTAACGTAAGTTAAAGATAGAGGCTGGCTAAAATCACGCTGTCTCTTTAATGGCGGACCAGAAGAAGAGTGTGCAGCTAAAGCTCTTCGTCCCCTTTCATGGCATCGACCTTTGGGCGCGCCTGTCTGCGGTGTGGAAGCCAACTGAGCTGAGGCGCCTTCACAACCGGCCTTTTTTGCCACACCACAGCTTTTACAGCGAAAGCTTTACTGGCCGCGAACTTCGATTTCACCGTGGTGGTGCTCCGAGGAGGCACATCATGTCACAACGCGCGCCTCGCCTCGGATATTTCTCTCTTTCTCTCTCTCTATCCCTCCCTCGCTCCCTAGTCACTACTGCGCATGCGCCACTAGTGGCACCGAGCCACAGGTGTTCCAGCGCTGCGCAGCGCCACGCCTTGGCGTCCACCGTTTGGCATGACGTCACACCGCGTTTCTCGTCCTTGCGCTCGCCTCCACTCGCTTCGCCAGCAGCGTCGCATGCCTGATAACATGCCGGAAGACTGAAAACGAGAGCTCGCGTGCGCCACAACCACAGTTGAAGCGGCAGTTTGGACGGCGACAATTCCGATAAGCAGGAGGAGGCCTCGAATCGACATCAGAACGTGATGAAGAGGAAACGAATCGCCCAGGAAACAGACGAACAGCGCGTGGAATGAATGCATAAACGCCGCAACATAGCTAAACAACCAGACTAACCTGGACTTGCAATCAAGATTAACCAAGGCTAACCACGCTATGTTTTAGCTTGCGCTACGTATATCCTGGATTAGCCGAACTAAGCCACTGGCATTTTTTTTTCTTTTTCTTTTATTTTTGTTACAATCTTGATGCGGCGAAGGCGATGTCGCCAGTCTTTCTTTTTTCTAACACTACCGGTCATCTACTATTACACTATTATAACAGTTACATATATTCTTCACTTTTAATCTTCATTACTACCTTAACGCGACGACAAGGGCTTAACCAATTTATTTTCTAACGCTATCCATTCTCTACTGCATACATATTACATACCTGCAATGATTAAATGCAGTAACGTTATTTTCCTCTTTTTACGACCCTGACGCAGCGACGGTGACCTAACCAGCTTTCTTTTATTTACCTTTTGTTTTGTTTTTCTAACCCAACAAATCACCTACTATTACACTAATTTTATGATTACATTTGTTAATTTGACGAGTCATGCATTTATTTGAAGATATAACGCATCGCGGGACGGACACATTTTGCTGGGGTATTAGCCAAACAACGCTTACTCATTACTGTAGGACTGTAGCAAATCAATAACTAGAAGCCTCTTGATGTCCTTCTGACTTGAACCGGGTGTGATGCAAACTAATGCCAAAGCAACGTTCACGCCCGCGAATTTAATGCGGCTCACACAGACATCTGCTTGCCACGCTGCTGTATATGGTTCAAATCGTGGTCAGAAGTAATCTTTTATTCGCGCGCCTTCTCCCTTTAACAATTTAATTATGGGATTTCACGTGTCAAAACCACTTTCTGATTATCAGGCACGCCGTAATGGAGGACTCCGGAAATTGTGATCACCTGGGGTTCTTTAACGTGCACCTAAATCTAAGTACACGGGTGTTTTCGCATTTCTCCTCCATCGAAATGCGGCCGCCGTGGCCGGATTCGATCCTGCAACCTTGTGCTCAGCAGCCCAACACCATAGCCAGTGAGCAACCACGGCGGATGCTTCTTTTCTAACGATTCCAATTGTCTCTTATTGCACTATTATAACGATTAGGTATGCTAATTTCGCCAATTCTGCATTTATTTTGCAGATATACGGCATCATGGGACGGATAGATTTTGTGAGGTACTCTACAAAAATACTTATGTGCGCTGCGGTCCATGGTGCGAATCCCAATTAGGAGTTTTTTTTGTGCTACGAACCATCAACTATTGCACTATTGCAACGAATACGCGTGTTAACCTCATATGCATTTATTTTGCAGACATACGGCAACACTGTACGGACACATTTCTTATGGTACTCGTCAAAGATTGCTTACGCCCCCCCCCCCCATTAATACAAGTCATAAAATATAGTTCAATGCTAAGTCCATTGCTTCTGGCTTCAAACAAGTGGTAAACATGGGCCGCTCTTGGGCTCCCATTTTTCTCGGCTTTTTATAACGCCCGTCGGATACTCGTGCCGAGTAGTTGAGGCACAACTCAAACGATTGACTCAAAGGCCCTACTCAAATAATTATTCAGCAAACACCTGCATACCATGTAACTAAGCAAGCTGGTATCGTTGATGCGTTCTTTAAACGCCATGAAGGTACTTAGTGATGTTTTTCTAGAAAAATGCTCCTACAAATTTTATTGATAAGGAGTACTATCAATCTTGTGAGAGGTCAGATTAGGAATCTAGATAAAACAAAGTACGTCTAAAGCTGGTGTAAACATTTGGTACGTATATTGGTGCAAACAGTGACATTTAGCTGCAGTAAGGCTTACGATTGAAGTAAACCTTACTTAAAGTTTACTTAATGTAAATCATATGGTTTATGCAATTGTTTAGTGGTATATCATCAACCTCTCTTAGGTCAATCCCAGTATAGCGAATTTAGATCAGTAGCCGTAAGCAAGATCCACACTGGGGCACGAACAAGGAAACAGAATGCTCACGGTAATACAAGAAAATAATAAATTGAACACGAATTCAAGCACGTCAGTTATGAAGGGATTCTGCGTACCTAACAAACCTGGCCTAAGAACAAAATCCTTGAATCGAATATGTTGGCAAAGCCCGTCTGAGGATGACTGCAGACAGTAGTGCAATTGGCATTCAAGCAATGTAGCGACACGCCGTATTGCTGAAGTCACGTTCATTGAAAAATCGTTGGGCTCATTCCGAGACTTCCGTTGCTTCAGCTACTATATGCGACATACACTGTCTGGCAGTCGCTTGCCAGAGGCCATGGTCGCCCATTAGCTTGACGCCATGACGATGACCGTACGAGAAGTCCGTAGTGACTACGATGGTATGGCAAAGATGGCATGGCATCAGTGCAGAGACAAAGATGGCATGACGACGTCAACACGACGGCAATGAGCCGACGATGGTATAACGTCAACAGTCTCACAACGATGTCATGAGAACATTAGGATGACTGTGAGTGTACGACTGTGGCGTGAGGACGACGGTACGAAGACAACCGAATGACGCAGCTTGAATGACGGCCGCGACCATTACGATGTGACGATGAAGCAAAGTATGACGACCACGGCAGCGTGACGATGTACGTACGATTACGGATTCACGATAGCGACTCTCTGACGATGACTCAATGACGACCAAGGCATCACAATAGCGGTATAGTGTAAACAGTGTATAGTGTAAACAATAGTGTAAACAGCATGATTGCGACAGAACGAAGGAAAAGGAATGACGCCGGTGGGAGGGGTCAAGGCACCATGACGACGACAGCATGAAGAGAGTGGAACGACGAAGTTAGAATCAGGACGATGCAACCACATCGATGGCACCACGACAACTATCATGTCATGTAGCAGTAGAGAGGGGAAAGAACGATACAGAGACGCAACTGGGAGAGGCAAATTTACCTTTTTATTGGGCGAACTTAAGTGCGCAACAAAAAAGTAACACCCAATCACGACAATAGCGGCAAACAAAGTAGGTGATCATGAGAAATCTGATCAGCGGGTCAAGAGCGTCGGTCAAGGCGCCGAGCACAGTCAGAATAGCATGACCATAAACTTATAGAGGCCGTCCAGCGCAATGAAGGCAGTCTTCTCGCGATCCCTATCATCTTCTATTTGCCAGCAGGCAGTCCTGAGTTCCATCGACGACAAGTATATAGCACTGCAAAGCCGATTCAATGCGCTGTCTATCCGTGGCAGGGAGTATACGTCCCTCGTTGTGATCGTGTTCAGTCGACGATAATCAACGCAGAAGCATTGGGCCCAGTCCTTTTTCTTCACTAAAGCTGCAGAAGATGCCCACGGGTTTCTTGATGGCTGAATGATGTCTACGCGAAGCATTTCGTCGACTTGTTGTCTCATAGCTTAACCTTCTCGCATTGAAACTCGATAAGGGCTCGGGCGGAGTGGTCGAGCGCACTCTTTGATTATAATATTGTTACGGTGGGAAAAGAGGACAGGTGGTCGACGGTGAAGACGACGAAGGGCCAACAGCCTCTCGGGATTTTGTGCTTTATATATATATGCATCGTGTAAATAGTTTATACCCATGGAGTTTTGGTTGACATGCGGGGTAAGCGTCTTCGCTAGGGAGCCTCGCAGCGGACGTCTCACCCAGCGTGGGACCATGCTTCCAGTGGAAGGCACCGCGTCTGCAGCTACAATGCCAACTACGCATACCCAATACCTTGCTCTACCTCAGCCCCGGCAAGTTCACTGGCCTCGAAGGTGTTGACGTTGAAGAATGGTTGAAGTTGTATGAGGGCATCGGCAAGGTGAGCAGGTGGGATCCGACCATAATGCTGGCCAATGTGGGTTTCTACCTCGACGGAACACTGCGGACGTCGTTTTACACACACGAAGAAGAGCTAACCAGCTGGGACTTGTTCAAAGAGAAGCTGTCGGACGTTTTTAGCAATCCGACCGGTCGACAACTAGCCGCCAAGCAACCACTCACCACGCGTGCCGAAACTGCTACCGAGTCGTATGTTTGTTACATTCAGGACGTCCTAGCCCTTTGTCATAAAATTGACACGCCCATGCCAGAGGAGGACAAGGTTGGACACATAATCAAAGGCATCGCGGACGACACATTCAGCCTTCTGTTCTTTAGAAACTTATCGACTGCCGACACTATCGTGAAGGAATACCGCCGTTTCGAGCAGGGGAAGAGTCGCCGTATATACAATAAGTTTACGCAGCTTCGAAATGCTGCAGTGACCTCTTCTGGTACCCATCCCACCGATCAATCTAGCTCGCCACCACCAAGCGAAAACGTGACCTGAATGGTACGCCGCGAACTCGAAATAGCTTTTCCTGCCTCACCTCAACAGACGTCTTGGAACAACACTGCTGAGACTATATCGCTGATCCAGTCCATGGTTCGCAAGGAAATCACTAATATGGGTGTTCCCAGCACCTGCTACTTGAGATGCCCTGACACCCGCCCGACTCCTATGACTCGGTCCTATCGCAGTCCACCTCAGTGTCCCTTATCCCTACACTACCAGAAATCGATCGGACTGGCGTACACCTGACGACAGACCGATCTGTTTCTGCTGCGGCCGAATCAGTCACGTTTCCCATCACTGCCGGAGCCGTTGGCCATCCCCTCCTCGAAACACCTTCGGGAATGCAAGTTCGCCCCGAAGTTCTTGACCTTGTCGTTTCTGTGACGCTTGCGACGCCACTACGTCGACTCGCCGTTATGCCAGTCGCCCTCGCCTCCACGTCGTCAGCCACGTCCGCCCCAGCTTCACCGCTCGCCGTCGCCTACCTACCCAGAATCGTCCCAGCAGGAAAACTACAAAATGCGGCACTTCGAGGTAGGGCTGCAATGTCGCATTCGCTGAAAATCCCCCTTTGACGCTGTTTACGAGAAATAACCTTCTTGACGTCCAAGTTGATGGCACACCCGTCACAGCACTCATAGATACCGGAGCACACATATAGTTTATGACCAGCCGTATGCGCCACCATTTAAAGAAAATTGTTACGCTTGCCGTTACACGTTTCGTACGAATCGCCGATGGTAGCACGGTGACCCTGGTCGGAATGTGTATTGTACGTGTGAGAATTTCCGTCCGCCACGGTGTTGTCCTTTTCACTGTGCTTGACAAATGCCCCCATGACCTCATACCAGGCCTAGACTTCCTCTCCGCCCATTCAGTGCTCATCGATTTTTCCTCAAGTACTGTGCGTCTTGACCTGCCTCTGCTGGACGTTCCTCCGACATTACACGAAATTTACCTAAGACCTACTGATTTTGTTCACATTCCGCTACAGGTCTTGATATACATCGAAATGCCGCCTTCTACGCCAGTTCCCGATGGTGATTACGTCGCCGTTGTCATAACTGCCATCGTTCTCACTCACAAAGTTACCGTTCCGCATGCAATACCGAGGGTCACGGACAATCGTGCGTATCTCCATGTGGTGAATTTCTGGCTCGCTAAGCAAATTCTGCGGAAAGATATTATTACCCTGGCTATATATTACCCTGGCTACAATCACTTCTTTCGAAGTTACTTGCATTGAGACTTTTGATGTCGACGCTTCCTGTGAGCCTTTCAGGTCAGCTAAATGTACTGACAACGACATTAGGAAAATGATTGGCCTGAATGTCACTCCTGAAGAGACTGAACAGCTCTGGAGTCTATTGCTTTCCTACAAGGATATATTCGACCTGAACAAGTGCCCCTTAGGCCAGACGTCACTTGTCAAACATCGCATGCATACAGGCACCCATCCATCGGCGACCCTACCGAGCGTCAGCTTCGGAGTGTCACGTCATCAAAACGGAAGTAGACAAGATGCTAGCGAGAGACATCATTGAGCCATTGTCAAGTCCATGGCCATCGCCTGTCGTGCTGGTCAAAAAGAAGGACGGTTCATGGAGATTCTGCGTCGACTACCGCCGCCTCAACCGCGTAACGAAGAAGGACGTCCAACCACTACCTCGTATCGATGACGCCTTCGATTGCCTATACGGGGCACAGTATTTTTTGTCCATCTAACTGCGGTCCGGATATTGGCAAATCGCTGTCGGTCATCTAGATCGTGAAAAGACCGCCTTTATAACGCCTGATGGTCTTTAACAATTCAAAGTTATGCCTTTTGGGCCATGCAAAGCTCCGGCTACCTTTGAGCGTATGATGGCCTCATTACTCCAAGGATTCATGTGGTCGCCTTGTCTCTGCTACGGAGATGATGTTATTGTGTTCTCGCCCTTATTCAGCGCACACATTGAGCGAGTTTCAGTTGTCCTTGCCGTTTTTCGCAAGGCTGGTCTACAGCTCAACTCCAAGAAAAGTAACTTCGACCATTGTGAGATTACTGCTCTCGGAAATGTCTTCGATGCGACTGGCATCCGACCAGACCCAGAGAAAATTCGCGCCGTGAAAGAGTTCCCTGTTCCACGGTCCGCCAAAGATGTCCGAAATTTCGTGGGCTCTTGCCCTTACCTCCGCCGCTTTGTTCAAGATTTTGTCACGATAGCAAGCCCTCTCAGAAATCTCCTGAAGAAAAGTGTGCGGTTTTCATGGGGATCGTCTCAGGACACCGCCCTTTGTCGCCTTACTACGATTCGCACCACACCACCGATTCTAGGACACTTCACTACTTCAGCCCCTACAGATGTGCGCACCGATGACAGTGGCCACGGAATCGGTGCCGTCTTGGCGCATGTTCAACACGACCATGAACGTGTAATCGCGTACGCTAGTCATTTTTTGTCACCAGCGGAGCGGAACTATTCTATAAAATAGCGCGAATGTTTGGTCGTTGTGTGGGCAGAGGCGAAGTTCCGCCCCTATTTATATGGCAGGCCCTCTCCTATGGATGGATGGATGAATGGATAATATGAGCGTCCCCTTTGGATCGGGGTGGCAGGTTGCGCCACTAAGCTCTTGCTATTATACTGCCTTATGTCCTACCTAGGTTAAACAATCAAAAAGAGAAAGAAATGCTATGAATTACCCCACGCAAATTTTCTGATCCCCTAGTTCGAACTTTGCTTTAGTCCGTCTTCGTTTTTTGTCGTTTCCATACTTTTATTCCACCAATCCTCAAACCGCATCTTAGTAATGCCTATTGCGGACATGTTTACTTTTCCACTCCTCTTGCTGAAGCCAAGTGCTTCAACGAGGCCAGTGGCGCCTAAATCGACCACTGGGTCGACGTCTTTACATTCTAATAAAATATGCTCTATAGTCACCCTAGCTTTACCGAAGCAGGCACATGTTTCTTCTTCTGTCTTATATCTCGCTTTATAAGTGCGTCTTCTAAGCCATCCTGATCTCTCTTCGAAAAGTAATGAGCTTCCCTTTGAGTTATAATAAATTGTTTCTTTTCTGATTTCGTTTTCTCCTGTTAAGTAGTTACTTATGGCAGGTTTCTTTTCCATTGCCGCCACCCATGAGATTATCAGCTTCTCTATTGTAACAGACCCCATGCTCTCTGTTGGCTTTCGTCCTTAATGTATCCCACAGGGAGGCTTGGGTGATGGGCTTTGCGGCTGCAAGAGTATTCCTATTCGGTGGTGTGTAGGTCTGGTCGCCTACACAAGGACGCCGACTGCTTGTCCCGTTACCCTGTACACACACCCGCCAGCGGCGACATGGACGCTTCCGCAAGTGTCCTTTCCGTTCCCAGCTTTTCGACATGGCCAACGAGCAGCGCCATGACGCTACTTTGGGGACCCTCATTGAACGAATGGAATGTGCTCCTACTGATATATCGTTACGGTGGTTCGTCCTGAACGATGGGATATTGTACCGACGCAGTTTTCATCCTCACGGTGCTCCCCTTCTCCTTGTCGTTCCTCAACACCTCCGCTCAACCATGCTTCAGGACTTCACGACGCCCCAACTGCCGGACACCTTCGGTTTCCTTGCAATTACAGCCGCGTGCGCCGCCGCTTCTACTGGCCCGGCCTCGCACGCTCCATACTGCGCTTTGTAGCTGCTTGCAAGCCCTGTCAACATCGCAAAAAGCTAGCAACGCTTCCTGCCGGGTGCTTACAGCCGATCGACATTCCACCTGAGCCATTCTTTCGCGTGGGTTTGGATGTCCTTGGCCTTTCCCAGAGTCCAGCTCCAACAACAGGTGGATCGTTGTCACTACTGATTAAGCCACGCACTATGCCATCACTCGGGCACTTCCCACGAACTGCGGAACCGACGTCGTCGATTTCCTACTCCGGGATATCATATTAGTACATGGCACCCCGCGAAAGCTCCTTATTGACCACGGCCGCACTTTCCTCTCCCAAGTCATCGCCGATATCCTACGCTCATGTTCTACCAAGCACAAGCTGGCTACCTCCTATCATCCCCAGACGAGTGGCCTTACAGAGCGACTTTAGGTTTACGTTTACGTTTCACCCGACCACGAGGACTGGGATGTGGCTCTCCCTTATATCACGTTCCCCTATGATTCATCACGCCACGATACTGCTGGGTATTCCCCCTTTTACTTACTCTTTGGACGTGACCCTGTATTACCAGTGGACACTTCACTCCCCTTGGTACAGGAGTCGACGACCGAGTACGCTCGTTAAAGCAGACGTTTGGGCGAGTTGGTAAGCCATATTTGAAACAGAAGAGCGCGGATTTCACAGGGACAAACAGAGAGAAAAGACATAGACGAGCGCTACCATAGGCAGCGCTCGTCCATGTTATTTCTTCCTGCATGTCCCCGTGAAAACCACGTTGTTCTGTTTCGAGTATGCTCGCGACGCGATCACCCACGCTTACCATGCGCGCGAGCTTGCCCGTACTCGTGTGTCGGCACTGCAAGAATCTCAACCGCACGCTTACAATCGCCGCCATCGTGACCTATATTTTTCACCAGGCTCTCTCGTGTTACTTCGGTCCCCTTGCCGCCGAGTGGTGCTCTCCGAGAAACTCCTTCCCTGCTACAAAGTCCGTTACCGTGTTGTACGTCAAGTGACCAATGTCACTTACGAGATAATCCCCGTGACCTCCGTCATGCCACCCGGTTCCACATCACCTGACGTTATACACGTCTCTCGGCTCGAGCCTAACTATGCCCTTACCGATGGTCCCGCCTGAAGCACCGGGGTGGTGCATTTTCTGTCGGGGTTCGTGTTACGGTGGAAAAAGAGGACAAGGTAGTTGACGGTGAAGACGACAAAGGGCCAACAGCCTCTCGGGATTCTGTGCCGCTGTATATATACGCATCGTGTAAATACATCGTGTAAATAGTTTATACCTGTGACAATATGATGCATTGCAACTAGTGTTTGTGGAATCCTCGATGACGGCGAAAAGCCGTCTTTGTATCGTCGAAGGAGAGTTTTGAGCTATTACCGCTTGTTCATGGGCAGGCCTGGATTTATGCCGAAGTTTGGTTCGGGAACAATGCCCGTCAAGGTAGGTGTGGCGGAATCGGAGAGGGCAAATGCATTGCTGGTGACGGTAATTTGCTCGATGTATGCGATCGTCGTGCCGTCGTTGATGTGCTTGAACTCCTCGCTGAAGTTTGTCACCATCACTTTCGCTTTTCTTCAGTGTAGTCAAGCGGCCCCTCTTGTGATGTAAATTGCACGGTCGAGCAGTAGTCGGTGGTCCCCCTCGCTGGCGCCTTCTACGTCTGCGGGTGTTTCAATGCCGACAGACATGACAATGCTGGAGAGAGGCGGGATGTTGACTTGATTTTCGAACACGCTCAAGGCATGGTGAATGCGAGAGCTTTCCGGCGGTATTCCTTGACTTTCGGGAAGCGTTATCGATTTCGGCTTCATGTCGATGATTGTGCACTGTTGGTTCAGAAAGTCTATGCCGAGAATGGCGTCTCGTGTACACTGTTGGGCGAAAACAAAGGGGGCAGGGTAGGTCCGGTCATGAGCGGTAATTCTTACTGTGCAGATACCAGTCGGTTTTACCAGGTTTCCTCATGTGGTAAATATTTGAGAGATTTCTCATGCAGTCTGAATTTTTTTTCTGCTAGGTGGCGATGGGTCCACTCATGACGGAGTAGTCGGCTCCTGTGTCCACTAAAGCGATGGCTGCGTGGCCGTCGAGAAGCACGTCGAGCTCGGTCGTTCTCTGTCTTGCGTTGCAGTTTCGTCTATGCAATGGGTCACGGCTGGATCCCGTTGGCCTGTGACTGGAACGTCGCGTTGTCAAGTCTTCTTTATGTCGGCACATTCTTTCCTTCCAGGCTACGTCGCGATAGTGATGTCTCGTTGACATGTCGTCGAGATAGTTTTTTCGGCGTCTATGTCGGCGGCGGAGATTTGTCAGTTCGACGAACAGTGACCGCACCTCCATCGGTTGCTGATTTTAGTTTTCCGGTTATGGGCTGACGGACCGACCACGGGCTTGGCCAGTGCACGGTCATTGCTGCGGCGTCAGGTAGTGGCCTGATGATGGCGAACAGGACGGTCGTCGAAGGCTCCACTGAGTGGCGGCGAGGTAGTCTGCGATATCGCGTGGTCGTTCACCTTGCTGTGGGTGGGGTGCATTGACGGTGAACCCTTACAGTCCCACGACGCAGTATGGGCATCGGCGGCAGACGTGGCTAGCTTCACCGCAGTTACAGCAGAGCGGGTGTTGGCCCGTGGCGCGCAAAATGTCCGTCCTTCTCGGGTAGCTGCGCTGAACGACGTGCGGGCGTGATAGCGGCGGAGGCAGTGAGCGACGGAATTGCGACGTTACGGGGCCCTGGCGACAGCGGACGAAGGGGGTGTAGGTCATCGCTTCCGGCTGGTGTTGCAGGGATGCCGGTACTTCTGGTACTTTCAGTGACCACTGAAGCTGATCGTTAATCGTGTCAGCGATCGAGAGCATCTCTGGCTGCGACGTCGCGCGCAGCTTCTGCAGCTCTTCGCATACGACCGCTCTGGTCCTCTCACCGAGGTCGTCGGCGCCTGGCGCGTGAGTGTGGGCGCAGTTCGTTGTCAGGGCATTGCGGTTGTAGTGTGTGGTGCGCATTTCAAGCGTCTTCTGAATCTTTGTGGCCTCCGGAACACATTTTGTGACAGTCTTGGGTGGGTGGAGTAACAATCTGGCGAATAGTTGTTATTTCACAACCCCCATCAAGAACCGAACTTTCTTTTCTTCAGCCGTGTTGGGGTCGGCGTGGAGGAAGATGCTAATCATCCCTTCCGTGAAGATCGCGAGGTTCTCGCCCGGCACTTGCACTCGGGTTTCTAAGGGATCTTTGGCCCTTTCCTTTCGTACGACACCCATGAAGGTATTCAAGAAGTTCTTACGAAATAGGTCCCACGTCCAAGCGGCCTCACCAAACGAAAAATATACATTGCGGAGCTTGTCGTCGCTGCTCCAATTGAACGCCGTGGTCATCTCGTATATGTCTCCAGCCAGGTTTCAACGTCTTCAGCTCGGTGACTCCCAATGTTGTTGCAGCAGGATGGCGATGCAGGGGCTGCTATTAGGGTCGTTGGTTTGGCCTTGATCCATGTCGTCTTCTCGGGAAGAAGCCCACGTTCTATAGCAGTCTTTGCTGCCTATGGCTAGATCGCTGGTCCTTGATGACGTTGGCGTTGTCCTCTCTTTCCGGGCTTGGTTCACGGCTTTGCTGGTGCATGCGGTACATGAATGCTCAAGTGCCTCCATCAGATGTCCCGTAGTAGTAGTGACGGTGAATGATGATGCCGAGTTAAGAGTGGGAGTTAGAAATTTAACTATCTATTGGGCGAACTTATGCCCAGCAAAACAAGTATGACACGGAATCGCAACAATAGCGGCGAGAAAAGTCGGCCATCGTCCAAAATCTGATCAGCGGGTCACGTGCGTCGGCTTTTATGCATCACTTGTCGAAGGTAATACTGTAACCACTGGTGCCCGCGTGGTCTCCAGAAACTACTACACAGTTCGTGTGGCGCATGCAATCGACAATAAAAGGTTAGGCGAGGACATACACAACAGACGGCGTGGACGATAACATTCGCGCAAGGTCCAAATGATACACGCGCGTCTTGCAGTTAGCAATAACGTTTAAAATTTGCTAGCCGGCGAACAGCGGCCACCGGAGGAAGATAAAGAAGCACACGTGTCAATGCCACGATAACGCAATAATGACGATGGCATGGCGTTGTAGTACAATGGCATGATGACGAGTTTATGGTGACCCCATTACGAAGACTGTACAACGACGATGGCGTAACGACGACTGCGTGACGACAGTCGGATGGCAACGGTGGACTGATGACGATGCAATGACCATGGTGGCATCACGACCTAGCGGCCCAAGCTATTACACAACTGGCTCACTGGTTTGGCGTGCAAGACGTGACGGCGACGTCATGACAAGAGACAGATGACGAACTTGAAATGACGAAAATGGAAAAGCCATGACGGCACCACGACCGCATGACAAGTAGCCCAAGGTTGTAGACAACTTAAGCCGAGGATGGATGGATGGATAGATAGATTTAAAGCGCCTGAAAAAGGCCAATAATGCCAATCGCATTAAGAAAGCAAAACCTGTAAATATTCTAGTAATTTCATAGTTTTGTAGTTGATTCTAGTAATTTGAATTTCACAAGCGATAGAACATAAGCGACTGTGTTCGCAAGTACAGGGCTGGCTGATACAGCAGATTTGAATGCAAGGCACTTCTTTGAGCGGGCAAAGGTAACAGCCAAGGTAAGTATGCCGCTTCTGTGCATAAACTAGTGCGGAAAGCACAGCACATTCTTACTCAGAAAACGCCTATGGCCCACGGAAGGAAACCAAACCGCGATTGATTTAGTACACAGGAGAAGATATATTTAGGCAACTTAGGTAACCTTAGCCTTAAGAACAGCGCCAAAACACATGGACAGGAAAAAAGACAACCGGACAGGCGCTGATTTGAAACTAGGAAGTTTATTGAAGAGAACACATATTAAGCACGAAGTGCTTTTAACTTCCGTTGCGGCGACCTTCAAGTGAACATCAGCAGAAAGTCAAAGCGGTTATCTGGGCGCTCAAACGAGATCAGGGCAAGTTGCGAGAACAAAATAAGATCATCCGGGCAACCAGTGAAAACTTCAGAAAATGTGGTCTGCGGCCGCCAACCTTTTGTACAGGACCGGATTACATACGCTCGTTACTGCCCAAAAAGTCACAACAATATTTCTTAAGAGTTCTACCTAGTTTTCGTTCACACTATCATTCAAGCTGTAATTCCTAGTACGCTGAAGGTTTATTTGTAATTTCCAAAAGGCGAAGTTCAGAAGGCAGATACAGGGCTCCATACACTTAATTGTCATCTTTCGACGCTGAGACACGGACGCCTGTTCAACGCCAGCGGTCCGTGAGTTCCGCGGCGCGGATTTTGCGCCGGTTCGAGAGATAGCATCGCATTACGTAACCAAGCCGGCAGCGTCTGGCGCTGCGGATGGTTGTTTGGTCGAGATGATACTTGCAATGACATTCAGCTTAAAACAAGTTCCTGTGCTGTGGTGCGCTGTGGTGGTGTGCGCCTTTACGTATATGGACTTTATTCATTTTAAGACTGTGGCTAGTATCATCTACAACCAACCTGCTTTGCCGGTAGCCATTTAATGCTTACGCCTGCTCTAGATTATGGCAGAGTCCTAATTTCGTTATACATTAGCATGCCACGTGCACTACAAGAACGTTATACAGAACGGTTATATCTAATCATGAGCATGCTCATACAGCCCGGACATCAGCATAATGCGCGCATGAGTATGCTTCATCTCTATCAGTCCCCTTAAGAAAATTCAATACACTCTCTGTTAATTACACTGAAGGGTAACTGAAGCACATATCTTTTGCTTAGCAAATATGGTACGCTTCTACTATTTTCCTTATGAGTTGAGTAGTACAACGGTGAATGATAGCCGCTTCGCTCAAAACTGTGTTCGCAGCTACATGTCCTACAGTGCGGTAAGATAACCCGCCGCAGTTGCTCAGTGGCTGTGGTGTTCGGCTGCTGAGCACAAGGTCGCGGGATGGAATCCCGGCCACGGCGGCCGCATTTCGATCTGGGCGAAAACACCCGTGTACTTAGATTTAGGTGCACGTTAAAGATCCTCAGGTGGTCGAAATTTCCGGAGTCCCCCACTCATAATCAGAGTCCGTGCCTCAAAATCAGAAAGTGGTTTCGGCACGTAAAGCCCCATAATTTATTTTCTTTAAGTGCGGTAAGGTAGGATGTCGCACTGCTCCGATGTGCGAAATCCTATCATTGTTGCTGGCCCTTTCTCGCTCTTTCATGCGTTCTTACGCTGTTATTAAGACGATTGAGTAAACATAAGAAATAATGTATTTTCCAAGGAACAACAAATAAAGGTATAATAATATTTCGAGATGTTTCCGTTATATCAAGAAAACAGAGCCGTAAAATAAGATTATCGCGACAGTACGTAATGCGCACACATGTGCACCATTAGGAAAAGCAATATCACTATTGCCTTGCACGTAATCCGACATGAATGAAGACGGCGTGCTGCTGGTAGGCTTAGCTTCGAAGTGCACGAGTGACAATGTGAAAATTTTGAAATACCAAAAAACAAAATCGAGTCAGTACATGTAGGCGCTAAATGTAATCAGAAGCTAGCAATGTTACGCATAATCTAATAGTTATGCGCTACAGCAACTGGAGGTGGCCAAGTAAAGAAGCTACACAGAGATGCGCCAATACGCCTTGCTCTACTGTAATCTTTCGGCTATGGCTTCTGCTTGTCAATGGGAACGTTACAGAAATCTGTGGAGGCCTCTCTTGTCAACTGAGAACGAACCCCTCAGGCTAAATAAATTCGGAATGCACCAAGTTACCACGCTTTTCCGACTACAGGGTGACGAAGCAGCTTGCTTGCTTGCTTGCCTCTTCCTCACTTGTGGCACTCACCCACTACGGTGGACTGGCCAAGAAGACGACGGTGAAAGGTTAGAGGGAAGGGGGAGCGAGAAAAACCTAAATGAATAAGTAAATTGTGGTGATTTATAAAGTTTGTGATAATTAGGAAATAGATTTACCCGACAGATACAAAAATAAAGATAACTGTAATTACATGTACACAGCAATCCTTTTGGTGGAATTAGAATGACTTGCAATACACAATGAGTGATTGATACAGCTGTCGAATTATTGATTTCGCGAATTAACATGGCGGCCCTCTTTTGTCACACAGATAGTCGCAAATGGTCACGCAGATGTTCCTTTGGCTATAGCCCAATAAAGAAGCCTCGTAGTAGAGGATGTTTTCAGTTTAGTTTGGTTCGGTGCCTACGGATAAGGCTCAACCCACTGCGGGGGTCGGCATACGGAGAACTCCCAGGGATCTTCGTCCTCTTTATAGTTTCTCATATCACCTCACGCGACCATGTTTCAACATGCTCATAACAAATTCTTCGTCCAGAGTAAAGGAGATCGAAATACTTGCTAATAAAATGACACTGCTATGAGTGTCCTTTTTTTGCTCTTTTACACTTCGGTTACTCCTCGCCACGTGCTGAAATAAAAACAGTTCCACAATAGGTGCTCCATAAAAAGACAGCCCTGGGTGCTAAAATAATTCCTTCACCGCTTACGAGCTCTGAAGAACGTGGCAGTGCCAAATCTGTTTTATTACGCATTCACATGTCACTTTCACATGCGCGCAGAAAGTACTCGGACTATAACCACCTCGCAAAAAAGAAAGAAGTTTTGCGGATTAATATTCAAAACCTTATAATTTATTTCCATTTTATCACTTCAGAGAGCCACCAGGGGGCCGAGTGGAGCGGGCGCGCCTCGCAAGGGCTGCTGCTATTGCGGTTATTGCGGTTAACCCTAACCAAACTTCACGATTTTGTGTCATTGAACTCAACAAGGCAATCGGCATCGAAAGTCCCCAGAATTATCGCGGGGAGTGGATTCGTTTACCTTGACACACCAAGCAACGAGAACCTCGACATATTCAAACACCGTTCTCTGAACGCCGCACGCGCGCCAGGAGTGGGCCCGCGTGGCCTCGCGAGCACCGAGAATGGCAGCGGACACGAACGGCAGTGCTCATGACATGGAAGTAGAGAACAATAGCCAAAACTCCACAGCAGTCCAGACCAACATGGAATTTGATGAGAACAGCGGTAACGGCACCTTTACAGTCCCACGTTATCGGTGCGCGGGCGAGCGTCGTTCGCGGTCAGTCACGCTACGTCGGTTGCGCTGTGCCAGAGCGCGCGCGCCGTCGGCTGCTATCTTCGGAGCATGCGCAGAACTTTCGCAAAGTCGCGCACCGTCCGCAAAAGCCATCTGCGGAGTTGTGTTGGCACCTTTTTCTTCGCGCGCAACGCATTGTGGGTCGACGCAGTCGGCGGCGCCGGTGTGCGAATGGAGCAGGAGCCAAATTTGCGCCGGTCCCGTCGGGGCGCGCTGGCAGCCGCCGCTTACGTCGGCGCTGCAGTGCGTCGGGCTATAGAAGGAGTTGTTTTCGTCAACGTAACGTAGCGTGCGCGCGCGTGCGCGTTACGTCGGACTATAAACGGCCCTTTAGACGCTGAGTCAAGCTGGCCCACGGTTCCATGCAATCAAGGCAAGAAAAACAAGAAGGCACCGAACGAGGACCGCATACAAGAGGGAGGAGAGCAAGGAAACCCCCAGAACCAGCAAGGAGGACTGAACGCGAGGAGCAACCCGAGAGTGGAAGCAAGCATGTAAGCCAACGGCAACCACCAACGGCAGCAAGATCAGGGAAGCCGAACCAACGACAAGCCACCGCCACGACGCGTGACGCCGCCGCTGACAGAGAATAATTACAAGCTGGTATACCCACCATGAACCGGCATGAAGCTGTCCAGCTGGCCCGACGAGAAGATCACCGAAGACTTGCGAGTGCAAGTGGTTCCCCTTTCAAAGAATTGACAATTGCCAGCACAGCAGACGAGGACTACGCACTGAAGCTCGGTTCCATCAACGGCATAGAACTTGGGGCGGACACATACGAGATGACGCCGTACATCAAACCGCTCCCTGTAACAGTACGTGGAGTCATGCACGGTATCACTGCGTGTACGATGGAGAAACGGCTTGCGGAACTACTGGCAGCCAGCAACTGTGACATCCTGCATGCGAGGATGCTCGGCAAGTCCACCTCAGCAGTTATCACCTTCGAAGGTCTGCACATCCCTTTCTATGTAAAAGTGGCCCGCTCGTACACACGTTGCCTCCCACACTGTAGATTGGTACAGTATTGTAAGGCATGCGGAGAAATCGGCCCGGTAGGACGTATGCCCTAACCCAGACAAATATATCTGCAACCGGTGCGGGGTGCAGAACGCACAAGGAGACCATGATTGCCAGTCGGAGTGCAAACTGTGCGGACTATCTCACGAGACGGCAAGCAAGGAGTGTGAGAAAAGGCTTAAACCAAGACCCCCATTCCTGTACGTGAGGGAGAGAAGTAAATCAAGAGGCCGACAACCATCTATAACAAGGGAGACAAGTTCAAGCTCCTCGGAATATGGAACAAGTAAGCCGCAGCAAGAACAGGAGAAGATCAGCTGGCGGAAGTGATAGCCAGTTGCAAGTCGACAACCAACCCACTTCCCTCACTGCTGACACAAGAGCGAAATTCGAGATACGAGGAAACCATCTCCTCCCTCAGAAGGCAAAACGCCGACCTGATCAAGCGGAATGAAGTGATCATAAAGCGTCTAGAAGAGCAAGAAGGACGTCAGGAGGAACGGAACAGAAGAGCTCAGGCCAGGGAACAAGCCCTGGAGAGGAGGCTCCAACATCTCATTGACCAATTGCAAAAACAGCAGAAACCGACCACAACCGCAACGCCGCCGAGGGAACATACGCCCCCGATAGAGGCCCTAGAATCGGGAATAGAGCACAAGATGAACAAGGCCCGAACCGAAGACAAGGCCGAACTGGCAAATGAGTTCCGAGTCGAACTGGCTCAGGCCGTTGACACCATAAGCAAATCTCTGACAGCCACCGTCCAAGCAGCCGTACAAACGCTCCGCCAGGAGATCACCCAGATGGGCAACGAGCTCAGCCAACGCATCTCTATCCTAGAAAAGGGCACAGAGCAGGCAAGGAAAAATCCAAAATACTCCATCAGAGAAGCCCAGATGAACGAAACTCTGGGAAGACAAGTTGGTGAATTAGATAGCAAAGAAGAATGAAGCGACCGAAACACTCAAAATTTGGCAGGGGAATTGCGGAGGAATAAATCAGAAACAGGAAAATTTACTTCACTTATGCACCCTACACCAACCTGACGTCGTCGCATTACACGAAACAGAAACAAATAATATTACGATGCGTGGCTACAAAACGCACATTGCCCAAGGAAGGGCCCGGACCCCCGTCCTCATCAGGAAGCATTACACGACGCAGCAGCACTAAACCAACCAGAGAATCGAACACACTATGATTGAGCTGGTTCCTCCCAAGAAAACCCTGCAGAGCCTCTACATCCTGAATGTATAGAGTCCTCCATGCGACACAATAAAGGACTTGGACAAGTTCCTGAGAGAAGTGAAGAAAGTCACCAATGGTCAAAAAGTTCTCGTGGTGGGTGACTTTGACGCTCCACACGTGGCTTTGGGCTACCGATCAACCAACAAGAAGGGTATGGACGTGCACAACGCGTCACAACACCACGAGCTGACGTTGTAGACCGATCCTCTAACACCAACTTGAATCGGCAACAGTGTCTCCAGAGACATCAGCCCAGACCTGACGTTCTCCACTGGCTTAAGGCAAGTTGAGTGGTCGAGACTGGATGAGACTCTGGGCAGAGACCATCATATCATCCAGACCGAAATCATGCACCACACAAACCCCATGAGAATAGGTCAGCCCAAAATTACGGACTGGCCTGCTTTCCAGAAAGATGAACACCCCAGAAGCCTAGAGGACATCGAGGAGTGGACCAAGAACGTGATGGACTTGGCTGCCAATACGCAATGACCATTCAACTCACTGCGGACAATACCGAACTCGACCCACACCTGCTTCACCTCTGGGAGGCCAGGCGAGGACTTTTGAAGAGATGGAAGAAGCAGAAGAGAAACCGCAAACTCAAGATCCGCATTGCCGCAGTCTCGTGGCAGGCGTAGGAGTATGCTGAAAAACTCGGCCGTGAGAACTGGAATCAAGTGTGCGACCAGTTACAGGGAACCCTCAGCAACTAAAAGACCTGGGCCATTCTAAAGACCTTTCTGGCGAAGACGGAATCAGAAACTGTCACGGGGCAACACATACAATTACTTATACACAACTTCCAGATAACTGAAGAAGAAATGCTCGAAGCCATCACCGGGAAATAAATCGGAGACGAGCAACAACAGAAGACGCAGCCAGTCATTTACCAGGAGTACGAGGGGGAACCCAATCCGGATTTAGACCAATCTTTCACCAAGTCGGAGATCGTGGCAGCCCTAAGAAATCTCAAAAGAAACACAAAGCCCAGCAGGGATAAAATTAACAAGACCCTCCGTAACCTGGACGATGGGGCGACAGAGAGTTTACTAAAGTATGTCAATGAAAGCTGGGAGACCGGCAGTACACCGGCTTGCTGGAAGCACGCGGACGTGACGTAACGATGATCCCGAAACCCGGCAAGCCTATCAACCTACAGAACCTGCGTCTGATCTCTCTCACGTCATGCGCGGCAAAACACTTCGACCACATGGTCCACAATCGTCTCGTCCTACCTGGAAGAAGGTGGGCACCTGCCGAACACTATGTGCGGTTTCCGGCCTAACCTCTCCACTCAGGACATTCTACTTAAGCTTAAAGAAGAAGTCATCGACGGCCTCAGCACATGCCACAAGAGTGCCACCCTGGCTCTCGACGTGAAGGGAGCCTTCGACAACGTCTCACACGAAGCGGTGCTAAACAGCCTACAACATACCAACGGTGGACATGCGACTACGTCCGGGACTTCCTGACGGGTAGGCCGGCGACCATAGGCCTGGGGAACCTCAGGACCGAGAAGTTCCAAATATCTCAGAAAGGACCCCTCCAGGGGTCGGGGATCTCCCCGTTGCTGTTCAATATAGCGATGAGGGGATTGCCGAAGCTCTTGGAGAACATCAGGCGTATCCACCACGCAATGTATGCAGACGACCTGACCATGTGGACGTGCACGGGATCGGTGGGCGAACAACAAGACGCCCTGCAGGAAGCCATTGACAGGACCGAACATTATCTACACTGCTGCGGTCTTTCATGCGGGCCGGAAAAGTCGGAGCTCCTGATCCTCAAAAAGAGGACAAAAGGGCGGCCTCCGAAGGAGACACCTGACCCAACGTTGACACTACATGGAGTCAACATACCCAAGGTGGACACACTCTGTATTCTGGGCCTCACTTCCCAGAAGGACGGTGCCGGTCTCGCCGCGATTAAAAAACTGCAAGCGACAGTTACCCTAATCACGCACAAGGTGCGAAGAGTGACAAACAAAAAGCACGGCCCGAAAGAGCAGGACACAATGAGATTAATACAAGCCCTGATAATTACCAGAGTCACTTACGGCACCCCGTAACTGGGTCTTAAGAACAGCGAGAAAGACCAATTGAACACCCTAATACGAAATACCTACAAGCTGGCACTGGGGCTTCCACCGACGACGTCGACGGAGAAGCTACTCAGCCTGGGCATCCACAATACTTGGGAGGAACTACTAGATGCCCACAAGACGATCCAGATAGAGCAACTCAAGCTCACCAGCACGGGTAGAGACACGCTAATAAAACTGGGCTACCCAGTCGCTTATGAGTCGACAAAACAGCGGCTTCCTCTACCCCTGAGGAAGATCACGGTGGCCAGCATCCCGAGAAACATGCACCTTGAATACCACAGAGAAAGGAGGCGAGCGAGAGTGAAAGCTCTACGTAAGGTCTACGAAGTACCAAAACAAGGAGAAGTCCAATACGCCGACGCGGCAAAGTACAAGAACAGAGCGGCCCACGCTATCAGCGTGGTCAACGGCCAAGGACAAGAGGTAGCAGCGGCCTCGGTAAGCACTCCAGACATCGACTGCGCGGAAGAAACGGCAATAGCCCTGGCGGCCACTGCGGGCCAGAGAGAGGAAGATCAAATCACAATCATAACTGACTCACAAACAGCATGTAGAAATTACCAAAAGGGCCGCGTTTCCAAACAAGCCCTGAGCAACCTCGAAAAACGAGGCAATTTTCCAGAGCTGTACATTGTCTGGGCTCCGGGACCCGAGTCCCTGGCGGGTAGTGTAGCGGCTAATGCCGCTGCCCGAGATCACATTCTCCGGGATATCCCACCGGGTTCACGAGCACCGGTAGACCAACAAGATAGCGCCCCGAGAGAGAGAGAGAAAAAAACTTTATTTGATTCCTTCAAGGATTTAGCGTCTCGAGGTCTCGGTCGTCTTGGGCGCCGGCGACTTGGAGCCTCTTCCGGCAAGGGTGGGCCCCTATTCCAGGGTTCCACTGAGCCTAGCTACCTCCCTAGCGTGCTGCACTAAGGCCCTTTGGGCCGTGAGCTCGCAGCTGGTAAGCCGACTCTCCCATTGCTCGGCACTCGGGTTATTGTGTTAGTGGAATGATTTATTGTGTTTACATTCTCATGTACCATGATATAGTGTGGGTGTGGCCCCGCACCATGGGCAGGTGTCTCTGTATTGTGTTGGGTACATTTTGCTTAGGATGTATAAATTTGGGAAGGAGTTTGTCTGCCATCTGCGCCAACTCGTTGCTTCCTCCTGCGTTAGAGCTTTGTGCGGTGGGGGATATTTGGCTCTCGTCCCTCTGTATAAGTTTAAGATTTCTGTGTATCCTCCTTCACAAGCGTGTGGGTGATACTCCGGGGCACGTGACTGCTCTGCTCGGAACGTGGTCTCTCGAGCTAGGCTGTCTGCCCTTTCGTCACCCTCTATGCCTGCGTGGGTCGGAATCCAAATTAACTTGTGCGTAACGTTCCACTCGGCGAAGTTGGCTCCGCCAAGCATTCTGAGGGCGGCTTTGCTAATCTGCCCCTCGTGTAATTTCTGCACGCTTCCTTCGAGTCTGTTAAGATGTTTAGAGGCCTGCCTGTCCTATATGCTTCTACTGCCGCCAGCGCTACGGCAATTTCTTCGGCCTCCGCTGTGTCGGCTGCCTTTGTCGTCACACATGTGACCAGATTCCCGTCGCCGTCCACCACCACTGCCGTGACCATGCGCTTCCCTTCTTGCGGGTACGTGGCAGCATCCATGTATACCGTGTTGTCTAGTAGCGCTAGTGTGTTTTCCACGTATTCGGCTCGCGCCTGCCTTCTGCTCTCGTGGAGGTTAGGGTCCATGTTCTTAGGTACTGGTCTAACGCTTATTGTTTTTCTTAAGCAGTCGGGCACGTCTGCGTATCTATCTACGTGTCCGCTCGTGTCCCGTCCCAGCCTAGTCAGGAGCGCTCTCCCTGCAGGGGTGCTTTTTAGTCTGGCTTTTTGCGTTTCGAGCAGGGCTTCCGCCAGTTTGGTGAAAGTGTTGCTGATGCCCAGTTGCAGCAGTCTTTCGTTTGACGTGTTTTTTGGCAGATGGAGAGCCATCTTGTATGCTTTCCTGAGTATCGTGTCCGCCTGTTCCCTCTCTCCTTTGGTCATCGCGTGGTACGGTAGCGAGTAGATGACTCGGCTGACGACCAGGCTGCCGACGAGTTTCAGTGTGTTTTCCTCTTTCATGCTTTTTGGGAGACCCTGTTGATCATCCGGCCCACCTTCTCCGTCGCTTTGCTCAGCAGGCTGATGGTGTGGCTGCATTTTCTGCTGCCCTGTAGCCACATGCCCAGGATTCTGATCATGTTCTTTTCTGGGATGTTTTGACCATCAAGCGTTACTTCCAGTGTTGCTTGGGTGGGGTGTCTACCTACTCTCAGTAGTTCGGATTTTTCTGTGGAGCATACCACTCCCCTCTCTCTGGGGTACTTTTCGACACAGCGTGCTGCCTCTTGTAGCTTCTCTTGTTTTTCTCCCAGTGAACCTTGCGTGACCCAAACCGTGACGTCGTCCGCGTACATAGTGTGTTGGATGCCCTGGATCTCGCCGAGTCGTTTTGCCAGACCGATCATCGCCACAATAAATAGCACGGGCGATATTACGAAGCGCAGGAATTTTCATGGGCTCCCGAGGAATCTCGAGAGAGAGGGCGAGAACTCTCGCCTGCCCGCCACTCTCCGCGGCCGCGAACGCGCAGTGGTGTGGCCTTAGGAATGCGGTGCGCGTCTTTAAGCGCAGCGCCTTGCGCGCGCTTATTTCCGCAAGTGAGGACGTACCTTAGCGTGTCGGGGGCAGTAAACTCAAGTCGTATATCTACGTCAGCATCCCAAATAAAATTTCAACTGCGCGCCACGGTCACATTTAGAAGGCGAAGCGTTGTGGGCACGCAGCACTCCGCCGTAGCCTTGGTAGCGCAAGGCATTGAAGGAGGAACGGGAGCACAGTAGAGGTCGTGTTTGATTACTAATAACTCCGCTTCTGTGGAGGCTGTGAAGTACTTTCTGCGGCAATATATTTTTGAAGCAACCTATTTTCACTTCAAATGTAGCCTTACTTCAAATGTAGCCTTTCATGTAGCCTTACCTTCCTTCTTAGTAATACTCCCGGAAGGTTCCGAAGGCACTTTCGCACCAATGATAGAGAAATTTCCCACCTACTCCAAGAGGAATAAACCGCGATAGCCAATGCGCATAACATTCTTTCTCAATCAATATTTACTACAGACAATAAAATTATTCCCCTATTCAACCCAGATACGATGTAAGCATTGGCGAAATAGATATTGCGAATGCTGGAACACATAATCTTCACCTTAAACTTGACCCTAAAAATGCAGCAGTCCGGACAACTCACCTCAGGAAATTCCGGAAAGGTATGCGGAGTGATACAGCAGTTGCATTGGCCTAATTTTTCGCAAATCACACGTGGCTCCAGAGGTGCCAAACAAATTATAATTGCAAAAATTATATCGATTCATAAATCAGGCACTATAAATGAAAATTTTATACACTATAGATTACCTAGTACATCCTGTAAGGTTCCAGGACGCATAATATTAAAGCCCACAAGAGTTTTTCTATTGAGCATTGCCTTGTCTGCCTACCAACATCGCTTTAGCAGTGATTTGTCAACAGTAACCTATCTGACAGAACTAGTCCACGATCTTGCGTTTACAGTCAATCACCGCTGTCAGAATATGATATTGCTCAACCTAGCTAAGGCATTTGCTTGTGCATGCCACAGCAAATCAAACGATAAAGTTGAAAATTTTGTTGCAGAAGGGCCCCTTTCTGCCTGGACAGCATAATTTCTAAGCAACTGTTCACAATTTCTAATCTACAAAAAAAAGCTTTCCAACACTGTAGCAGTTACTTCCGGCGATCCCCAAGGTGCAGTTATTGAGCCATTACTCTTCTTGATCCATATTGTTGTCATCACACCTAACACTGATTGAAATATAAGACTGATCGCCCACAAATGCGTTACTTATAGCGAAAATATTAATTATACCTATCTGATACTCTAATTGATAGATTTCAATGAACGTTACTGTCAATTTTAACATTCTGTGTGCTTCGCCCAAACTTGCGTAAACCTAATATCTTCTGCGTGAATTCTTCTTGCACCTACCATGCAATATCACGTCTTGTAGCACAACAAAATACCTTGCGTCAGGATCTTGATATTTCTAGCTCTACTATTTGCTCATTACCTTCCATCTTTCATTAATTCATTTTTGTTGCATTTTGTACCACTGTTCATCGAGATTTTCTGTTTTGTTTTCGCTTCCATAAGTGCACCCATGACAGCCCTTCTAAGTGGCGACAAGGAACTTTCGGCTTGGTCGCCCACCACTGATGACGCCTTCACGAAATTACGCTGCCTGCTAACCTTGCCACCTGTCCTCCTCCACTTCGATCCTGCCGCGCCCACAGAGGTCCACACCGATGCCAGCGGCGTCGGACTTGGCGCCGTACTCGCGCAACGGAAAGCGGGGTTTGATGAATATGTCGCTGCCTACGCGAGCCGAACTCTGACAAAGGCCGAGGCTAATTACTCTGTTACAGAGAAAAAGTGTTTAGCCATTATTTGGGCCCTTGGAAAATTCCGTCCTTATTTGTATGGTCACCCTTTCGATGTCGTCACTGACCATCACGCCCTTTGTTGGCTGTCTACCCTTAAGGACCCATCTGGCCGACTTTTTCGCTGGTCCCTTAAGCTACAGGTGTACGACATCCGTGGTCTCTACCGTTCCGGCCGCAAACACACAGACGCTGACGCCCTTTCTCGCTCACCGGTCTCCGCTGACTGCGTTTGCCTATCCGCCCTTGAGCCCACAATTCCATCTCATGCACTGCGCAACATGCCGTCGGAGCAGCGCAAGGATCCCTGGATCAGTGCTCTCATCAGCATCCTTTCTGATCCAACCACTCCCTCACCATCTCGCGCTCTTCACCGCCAGGCTACCCACTTCTGTATTCGCGACGGCCTTCTTTATCGTCGGAATTACCCCTCTGACGGTCGCAAGTGGCTTCTCGTGATACCCCGCCATCTCCATCACCTTATCTGCGACGCTTTCCATGCAGACCCTCAGTGCGCACATGCCGGCCTCTTCAAGACCTATGCTCGACTACGCGTCCGTTTTTATTGGCGTGGCATGTATAACTACGTCAGAAAGTTTATTCGCTCCTGTGTGCAGTGCCAACGCCGAAAATTACCTCCCGGACAAGTCTACCCGTCACAACCCCTTACCTGCGCTTGTCGGCCCTTTGATCGTGTTGGTATAGACATATACGGACCGCTACCATCCATCCACTGGATTATTGTTGCAGTGGATCACTTGACCCGCTATGCTGAAACAGCTGCTCTGCCGACTGCCACCGCCGGCGACGTTGCATCGTTTCTGTTACGACATTTCGTTCTTCGCCACGGGGTCCCTGGCGAACTTCTGAGCGATAGAGGCCGCACCTTTCTTTCCGATGCTTTGAAGGCACTACTCGACGAATGCCGAATCATTCACCGCACCAGTACAGCGCACCATCTGCAAACTAACGGCATGACCGAGCGCTTCAACCGTACTCTTGGCAATATGCTCTCCATGTACGTCGCCTCAGATCATTCAAGCTGGGACCAAGTTCTCCCTTTCGTAACGTATGCGTACAATACTGCGGCCCAAGCAAGTACTGGCTTTTCCCCTTACTTTCTCCTATACGGACGAGAACCTTCTACTACGCTCGATACAATTCTTTCATATGCACCTGACGCGTCCGAAAGTACTCCGCTATCTGAAGCTGCTCGTCATGCCGAGGAATGCCGCCAGCTTGCCCGCTCTTTTTCCACCGAGGACCAGTGGCAGCAGCAATCCCGTCAACCTGCCGGCCGTTCTGCACAAAATATTTCGCCTGGCTCTCTCGTATGGCTTCGGGTACCCGCTACTAAGCACGGCCTCTCCTCAAAACTTGTCGCAAAGTACCTAGGACCCTACCGCGTTCTCGAGCGAACGTCCTCCGTCAATTACATCGTAGAGCCCCTCACGCCATCGACGGACCTACGCCATCGCGGCTGCGAACTTGTCCACGTCTCTCGCATTAAGCCGTACTACGACCTAATAGTAGTCTCTTCACCTTAAGCTGCCTCGATGGCGCCTTTTTCTGCGGAGGGTGATTGTAACGAAGAAGAGTAGCCTGCCTGCGCCACAGCACCATCGCTACCGGCATGAGCTCGTGGTTGCTGTCTTTCGCCGAACGCTTGTGACGGCTACCCGTTCGCGCCCGTTGCTAATAAATCTCTTAGCAGTTTTATTTATGTTTTTGTGTAATACAAGTGCACCAATACTAAGGCGTAGAGCTGTTCTTGGACACTTTCACAACATAAATGAAATATAATTGAAAACGTAAACAAAATGAATTACTGTGATGTAACAAAGAAATCTAGACCATCTGACTTTACGTAAGAGAGTATTCGCATATAGCTAATTAAAGTTTAACAGCATAAATACCTTGGGGTAACATTATTCTAAGATCTCACGTGGGATAAACACATTACGAATATCACCGCAGGAATGTTAGGCAAGTTATTCTTCTTCAAAGGAAGCCATGCCCTCTCTATCACATCAATCAAGCTACACAACGTTCGCAAATACAGTTCTCCATGCGCAAACACAATCTGTCTGGTTTCCTCGTTGAATGTCCAACAAAACTAAGAGGCAATACAGAGAAATGCTATGAGGTTCATTCAAAATAACTATAAATGCGTTAACTCAGCGGCTAATCTTCTGAGGTGGTGCGGATTGCGAACTCTGTCGGCTAGACGAAAAGACGCTCCCCTGAACTGGTTTGTGCTGCTAAAAAGTAACTATAAGATGGTCGTGTCCAGTATCTTTTATTGTCTGAAGCTTGAAAAACACGTAACAAACATGCATACATTTTAACACAATACAAATGCAATAACGAGCGATTTAGGTATTCCTTTCTCCTGCTAGTAGTATATGAATGGAGCTGAAGTAATTACCCTATCACCAACATAGAATTGGTATTTAAATTTACTGCAGAAGAAAGAAGCAGCAGTCTGTAAATTAAATAATTTGTCATCCCATGAATCATCCTCACAAAGTTTGCATTGTCATGATTTCGACTACCCGTTTTTTTCGTTAGTAGTTATTATGTGGACACATAACTTTTTATTACTGTATGACCTTTAGTCCTAAGATGACTGTTGTAACTACCATTTTTCCTGCTAATTTCATGCCTCGACATTTCTTCTTAAATCATTCCTTCTATCTCTCTCGAAGCGTTATATGTCCCAAGTGCATGCTCATCGCACAAATATATATATTTTCGACGCATTTAGGGCTATATTTCCCTTCATTCATATTACATGTCTAACGGGTTAGGTACGCGTTCTCCAAAGCTAGATTTTTTTAGGTATCATGTTAACTGTTCTGTGGAAACATGCATTTGTATTCCTAAAAACGGCTTCCGTTTGACATTACCATCCCTGGACGAGATTAATTTCTTTAATTGCCCCTTTTTTCACTGAACTGTTCTGCCTAGACTTTGTTTTCAAATTATGTTTTATGCTTAAATCCTGTACACTGACATACATGAATATATGCTGTAGTACCCAACTCCACGCTCTCGAGTGAGAGTAACAGTATTGTAAATAAATAAATAAATAAATAAATAAATAAATAAATAAATAAATGTCATCTTATTGGCATGATTCCATCGACGTCATTCCTTCTTCATCATTTCATTATCGTCACTACGCCGCTATCATACACTCGTCGTCGTGCCGTAATGCACAAGGGTGACCTTGGCAAGTCAGTGCTATTTCAAAAGTGGGCCAGCATGAGATACAGGGTAGGTAGCCTGTAGCCAAAGGCACGGATGTCCATGAATGAACATCGCAGAGTATATATAAACGTGACTTCAGGAACATGATGTGCCGCAACATTGCTTGAATGCTTATCGCGTTGCCGTCGACATTCGTCAGACATGGATTCTGCATTAATTTTTCTTTTTATTTTCTACCATGCCTTTCCCTTTCACCACTCGTTTCTACTTAGCGTTGATTTGTAGATAAACTCAATTCCCGAAGGGATTGGCGGCCAACCTATCAGATACTGCTAGAGGCTCTGCTGCACCCTTAACGTGCAGCATCATTTTCTGTGTTTGTGTCGCCGGAGTGGCCTAGAGGCAACACAACAGGCTGAAAATCTGTGTGTGCATAAATTTGGTTTTCCCTGTCCCCGTGCATCGCAGTGGCAATCGCAGATAAGCTACTGTTTCCAGCTGGGAGGTCTACTGGACGGGCTGAATGCGTACGAGTACTTGTACCTGATTGGTCGGCTGCGAGGCATCCCTGAGTGCGAGTTGAAGCCCATGGTGGACAGCATCATATCGGTCGTTGACCTCGACGAGCGCGCATCGAAGGAGTGCGGCGTGTACAGGTTGGCGCACGCCGATTGAAATTATGTAGCTAGCAATCTTACAACTAGCCGTGTGCGAGTAGCAATTTCGGGAAAAAAATAAGTATCGATTGTCAATTGAATAGCAGCAAAACGAATAGAATCGGATATCAAATACTTTTTGAACTATCTTCTAGTAATCGACAGCTGTTGTCATAATAAATATAAAACGACGCTCACGTCCTTGTAAGTACAACATTACTGCGTTTCTGTCACGAAGTGTTATTTAAAGCGTGCGTGGGACATTAGCAAGAAATCAGGAGTTTATTGGCGTAGAGCATACTTTCGAACAGTGCAAAAGACGTGACTTGGCGCATTTTAGGCCCTTACTGCGTCCGCGATGTTTACCATATTTCTGCGCAAATTTTGTGTTTTATTGCTCACAGTTAGCGCTTTGAAATCGAAAACTATTAGAAAATATTCTTGTTTACAATAGTGTATATGAATTCGAAGATCGCATTGAAAAGGGCTACACCTAATATCTTAAACAAGTTGGGAATATTCGCATACACCTATTTGCGACATTGATGGCTGATATTTACAATTTGCTTCGTCCTATTACTATGAATGTTCGAATAAGAAAATTCCTAAAATAATTACAAATATTTCCTCATTTCTCAACCAAGTGCAAGACAACCGTTTCGTTCTGCGCTATCGCTAAAATGAAAGCTTAAATGAGCGGATTAGAAAACTGGGCAAGCTTGTATCGTTTCATGCCTAATAACAAACAATGCACTGAAAACGACGACAAGGGAGGCGCACAGAGCGCTTGCGTTTGTGTGTACGCCTTCATTCGTCTTCACTTTCAGTGCGCTGTCTGCTATTAGCCATAAAGCCTTGTTTACAATATTCGATGCATGCGATGCCGCCTTCAAATGAGCTTCGGGCCGAGTCGGCAGCTTGTAAATTAGAAACACGAGAAAAAGTTTCGGAACACAAACTGATTCTCACAGGATTCCGCTCTTATTGGAGCAGCATCGCGACACAAGGAGGCAGTTTAAGAGGCATAAAGACGGCGCAGTGATTGGCTTGTTAGTCGGCGCTCGGACCCCGCTTTTAGCCACAAGGTTAGCGTACATCGTGCACCTTGACAATGGCGGTAGCATGGAGGCAGGAAGAGCGATTGACTATGTGCTTAATGAGCAAAGTACAATACCGCCATACTGTAAAGCGCTTTAACGGATGCAAACACAGTGACAATGTCCGAATAATTATTTCGGTCGCTGAAGTTGGCAAAACAAATCCGTAATTTGTTCAATGTCGAGGCATCATAATTGTCTGACTGTAAATTCTTCAGCAAAAGTTTAGAAACTCGCTCTTTAGTTCAGAATAACCAATAAATATTTTATTGAGGCCCAGTTCTGCTAGGGACACGCACACTGCCTCTAAGGTCGGTGAGCATACGCCCTGCGTATGCTCACCGACACAGCTTCGCATATAAACGAGATAAAACCATGCCTCGTAAAGCGGCCGCCATCATCTCCTCCGCCTCTTCACCTTTTGAGTAATGCAGTCCTGTTGGTTCCTCACCAATGAATGGCTGTCTTGCTGTCCACCACATTCCAAATACCAGATATTTGTTCCTCCACAAGTGGAATATGCATCGCCCTTCTGGTCACCTCACCAAGTCTGTCTAATCAACTTACTGGAATCTGTGCAAAACCGCGGTGCACGTTTCATCGCTCGAGATTATAACCAACACTCCAGTGTCACTAACTTAAAGATTTCATTATCGCTATCATCCTTGGAATCACGAAGGAAGATAGCCACTTTCTGTTTATTGCACAAAATAGTCTACAACGCGAACGCAAATACCTTGCTACAATCAAAACCACATCGCCTATCTTAGAGTCTTCATAATCAACATAGTTTTATTCGTCTTTCGGCCGTAGCCAACCCTTTAGCACATCTACGCTTCCACGAGCAATTGGTCATTGGAATGACTTCCATGATGATATCGTCTGTACTCATGATCATGTGGCATTTAGAAATAAAATATTAACCATCTATGACTCTTTTTGCTATCCACATGATCACTTGAAATGATGTTTATAGATATAATAGGGATGTCATGTAGGTCCACTCAATTTTGTATAAAACCCACTCATTGTTCTATTATTACAATGTTACACCATATCTATTACACTTTACCATTGTATAATACCTTGTTCCTGAATTTCTTTTGTTTGCTTTCATGTTCTTGTTAAAATTATTCTCTAGTCCCCCTCACATGATGCTTGTGCATGGAGCCTGTCAGTATGTGTAAATAAAAATTAAATGTAGCAATCTGATTGCGCTCCCTCCGCCCCCACCCCCCCACCCGTCCTAGCGGAGGCAACCGCCGAAAGTTGTCCATCGGTGCCGCTCTGCTGGGCCTGCAGCCTTTTGTGTTTCTGGACGAGCCGTACGCGGGCGTGGACGTCGTGTCACGGAACAAGATCTTCCGAGCCGTAGCAGAGATCAAGAAACGCTCGACGACGACCTTCGTGCTTACGTCACACAAGTGAGTGCTGTCACCATGCAGGAAGAGTTGTCACACAGCGAAGCCAATGGGAAAATTGCTGTATACTAGCGAGGGGGGACCGAGCGCTCGATTAACTAGTCACAGCCGAACGGAGCCAGTGCAGAAGCAAGACGAGGTGCAAGCACCGAGGAAACTAACTTTGTTTTTCAACCTCTTCTGCTCCACTGATTTCTGTGGCCATCATAATGCCTTGCATGGTATATCCGACATTGAGAAAAGGAATCTCTTTCCTTCAATGTGAGTGTCAGCAATTTTAACTAAATAATGTGCCGAGATTTATGTCGGGCATTATCTCTTTCGGCCCTGGTGTCCGATAAGAAGGACACGAACATAAATTGTTCTAAATCATGACGCAAATGGTTACGACAATAGTACATCGATGCATGTCCCAAGCTGAAGCTTCCTCTAAATTCTAGCACATACGTGTCGTATAATACTGTGCTTCTTACAACTCTCACCAACCTGCAGCATGGATGAATGCGAGTTTTCATGCGATCGGCTCACCATCATGGCGAACGGCCAAATGATGTGTCTGGGCACGCTGCAGTGACTGCGCGAGAAGTTCGGCCAGGGCTACCGACTCGAGTTCCTGCTCAAGCACACGGCGGAGTCAGACGCGCCCAGGCTCAAGCAAGCTGTCGCAGAACTCTTCCCTAAAGCTCTACTCAAGGACGACAACAAGGTACCCCAGCTTTAACGCTATTGCCGTTACTTTGGAACTTCATTCGATTGCAGAACGCCTCTATATCCATCTATGTGTTTCCGCTACTTACCTTTTAATGCGGTAATAATCTTAGAGGACTTCACGCACTTCTCGGGTTCTATCTATCCATCTATCTATCTATCTATCTATCTATCTATCTATCTATCTATCTATCTATCTATCTATCTATCTATCTATCTATCTATCTATCTATCTATCTATCTATCTATCTATCTATCTATCTATCTATCTATCTATCTATCTATCTATCTATCTAGCTAACTAACTCACTCATTCACTAAATAACTAACTAACTAACTAACTAACTAACTAACTAACTGACCAACCAACCAAACAACCGTTAGAGCAACTTCGATCACTTAGTATCTGTTAATGTGTACATATTGCCTATCTTCAACGAACCTCGTCTATGCCGACATGGCTCACTCTTGGTGCGCGATTAGGTAGGTACCGAGGTTCAACGTAGTTCTTTGCCGCAATCTAGGAGCGCTGGGTATATGCCAGCAGGTATGTGCCGCTCGTGTTCTGCCCAGTGGTTCAGGTAACGACGAAAACGTTATTATATATATATATATATATATATATATATATATATATATATATATATATATATATATATATATATATATATATATATATATATATATATATATGCAACGTGCAGTGACCACGTAAGAAGTTAGGTTAACACCAAGATATTTTATGTTAAGTGTTATGCAAAATGGTGGGTGATGTGACCTCTTTTGCGACAGGCACTAAATCTACGTTCCTTTAACACATAAATAACATCCCCATTTTACATGATACTCAAAATAAAAATCTTGGTGTTAACCTAAATTTCGTGGTCAACGCACATTCCATACATATGCGCCAAAGCTTCGAGATAATTAGGATGCATGATACGCAAGTTACATAATTCTACTAAAGACATTGATAAACTAGCTTATCTAACGCTTGTTCGACCTCAGCTTCAATAAGCCGAATTCTTCTAGTCTTCCCATCAGAAATACTTAAACGAAAAACTCGAATCTATTCAGAAAAGGGCTGCGCGTTTTATTTCTTGTCGGTATGAGTATACAGGCCGCCATTGGACAGGCTGTCATTGGAATCTGAACCAGGCAACGTTTAACGCTAGAACGTTATCTAGTGAGGTGAGTATAGCAGTGCTATTGGAGGAATTAGAGGGCAGTACACGGGATATAATAGCGCTCAGAGAAGTTAGGAGGACAAAAGAAGCATATACAGTGCTGAAAAGCGGGCACGTCATGTGCTGCCGGGGCTTAGCGGAGAGACGAGAATTAGGAGTCGGACTCCTGATAAATAAGGATATAGCTACTAATATACAGGAATTCTATAGCAATAACGAGAGGGTGGCAGGTGTTCTTGTTAAACCTAATAAGAGGTACGAATTGAAGGTCATACAGGTCTATGCCCCTACATCCACTCATGATAACCAGGAAGTCGAAAGCTTCTATGAACAGGTGGAATCGGCGATGGGTAAAGTAAAAAAAAATGAACACTGTACTGATGGGTGACTTCTATGCCACGGTAGGCAAGAAGCAGGCTGGAGACAAGTCGGTGGGGGAATATGTCATAGGCTCTAGGAATAGCAGAGGAGAGTTATTAGTAGAGTTCGCAGAACAGAATAATATGAGGATAATGAATACCTTCTTCCGCAAGCGGGATAGCCGAAAGGGCACATGGAGGAGCCCGAATGGAGAGACTAGAAATGAAATAGACCTTATACTCTGAGCTAACCCTGGCTGGCATCATACAAGACGTGGACGTGCTCGGCAAGGTGCGCTGCACGGACCATAGGCTGGTAAGAACTCAAATTAGGCTAGATTTGTGGAGCGAACGGGAGCAACTGCTACATAAGATGCCGATCAATGATTTAGCGGTAAGAGGGAAAATAGAGTAACTCCGGATCAAGCTACAGAAAAGGTATTCGGTTTTAACTCAGGAAGAGGACCTTAGTGAACGACAATCTGATGGGCATGATTAAGGAGTGTGCAATAGAAGTCGGTGGTAACTTCGTTAGACAGGATACCAGCAAGCTATAGCAGGAGACGAAAGATCTGATCAAGAAACGCCAATGTATGAAAGCCTCTAACCCCACAGCTAGAATAGAACTGGCAGAACTTTCCAAGTTAATCAACAAGCATAAGATAGCTGGCGTAAGGAAGTATAATATGGATAGAACAGAACATGATCTAAGGAACGGAGGAAGCCTAAAAACAGTGAAGAAGAAATTAGGAATCGGCACGAATCAGATGAATGCGCGAAGAGACAAAGCCAGCAATTTTATTAGAAATATGGATAAAATAGTTCAAGTGACTGAGGAGTTCTATAGAGATTTATACAGTACCAGTGGCCCCCACAACGATAATGGATGAGAGAATAGTCTAAGGGAAATTGAAATCCCACGAGTAACGCCGGAAGAAATAAAGAAAGCCTTGGAAGCGATACAAAGGGGGAAGGCACCTAGGGACGATCAGGTAAAAGCAGATTTGTTGAAGGATGGTGGGCAGACTGTTCTAGAAAAACTGGCCACCCTCTATACGCAATGCCTCATGACTTCTAGCGTACCGGAATCTTGGAAGAACGCCAACACAATCCTAATCCATAAGAAAGGGGATGCCAAAGACTTGAAAAATAATAGATCGATCAGCTTGCTGTCCGTTGCGTACGAAGTCTTTGCTAAGGTAATTGCAAATAGAATCAGCAACACCTGAGACGTATGTCAAACAAAGGACCAGGCAGAATTCCGTAATGACTACTCAACAATAGACGATATACACACTATAACTAACCCTTATACATAGTTTCATTGATAACGAGAAAGCGTTTGATTCAATTGAAACCTCCGCAGTCATGGAGGCATTACGGAATCAGGGTGTAGACGAACTGCGTGTAAAAATACTAAAAGATATCTATAGCCGCTCCACAGCCACCGTAGTCCTCCATAAAGCAAGCAACAAAATCCCAATAAAGAAAGACGTCAGGCAGGGAGATACGATCTCTCCAATGCTATTCACAGCGTGTTTACAGGAGGCATTCAGATACCTGGATTGGGAATAATGGGGGATAAGTGTTACTGGAGGATACCTTAGTAACTTGGGATTCACTGATGATATTGCCTTGCTTAGCAACTCAGGGGACCAATTGCAATGCATGCTCACTGACCTGCAGAGGCAAACCAGAAGGGTGGGTCTAAAAATTAATCTGCAGAAAACTAAAGTAATGTTTAACAGTCTTGAAAGAGAACAGCAGTTTACGATAGGTAGTGAGGCACTCGAAGTAGTAAGGGAACACATCTACTTGGGACAGATGGTGACCTCGGATCTGGATCATGGGACTGATATAATCTCAAGAATAAAAATGGGCTGGGGTGCGTTTGGCAGGCATTCTCAGATCATGAACAGCAGGTTGTCATTATTCCTCAAGAGAAACGTGTATAGCAGCTGTGTCCTAGCAGTACTCAACTACGTGGCAGAAACCTGGAGGCTTACGAAAAGGGTTCTACTTAAATTGAGGACGACGCAACGAGCTATGGAAAGAAGAAGGATCGGTGTAACGTTAAGGGATAAGAAAAGAGCACATTGGTTGAGGGAACAAACGCGAGTTAATGGCGTCTTAGTTCAAATGAAGAAAAAGAAATGGGCATGGGTAGTACATGTAATGAGGCGAGAAGATAACCGATGGTCATTAAGGGTTACGGACTGGAGTCCAAGGGAAGGGAAGCGTAGCAGGAGACGGCAGAAAGTTAGGTAAGTGGATGAGATTAAGAAATTTGCACGGACAAGATGGCCACAATTGGTACATGACCAGGTTAGTTGGAGAAATATGGGAGAGGCCTTTGCCCTGCAGATGGCGTAACCAGGATGATGATGATGGTATGCGTGTAACAAAAAAATAAATTATGGGGTTTTACGTGCGAAAACCACTTTCTGATTATGAGGCACGCCGTAGTGGAGGGCTCCGGAAATTTCGACCACCTGGGGTTCTTTAACGTGCACCTAAATCTAAGCACACGGGTGTTTTCGCATTTCGCCCCCAACGAAATGTGGCCTCCGTGGCCGGGATTCGATCCCGCGACCTTGTGCTCAGCAGCCCAACACCATAGCCACTGAGCAAACACGGCGGTTCAGCGTATAACAAAGGCAAAGCACAGATTAAATTTGACTCCTCACTACAGCCCTTGCAGGATCGTGGTGATATAGCCCAGCTATCATTATTTCATACATACGTCAATAATGCAGCGCCATCAGTTCTGCCTTTTGAAACTCCCCATTACAGGTCACACAGATTGTACAATCAGTTCATTTTGTTGCGCATCTAATCCGCGCTTCGAAGAACCATTCACCTTTGGAACGATTTTCCTAACGCCATCGCTTATGATAATGACTATGAAAATTTCCTTCGTCTTCGTAGAACGCATTTTTCAAACTCTACATTACCTAACATGTTATTTTATCTTACCTTTCCCCTTATTTATGTGCTACTGTCCTTTCATCTTCGCATATTATCCCTGCTGTTATTACGTGCTATGGTCTCGCACTTACAGAGAAGCGGAATGCAAAAGCAGAAAAATAAGTCATTAGCACTAAGGTGTATGTTTTGCATTATTTTCCTCTTGAAAACAAGGTATTTTCTGTTTTCTCTTCTCCAGCTTAAGCTAACGCATGTGAATAGGTGGAATTTTCCTGAGAAGCGCTCTCTTTTCGTGCGTGCTCAGGAGCTTTCTCTACATTTCCCCAGAAAGCTACCCGCAAGTATGGAATCCCGTGCGCGCGGTCGGATGTTATTTTATGTATGTGGTGAGCATACCTACCTTTCAATGATCCGCACTATTTTTAGGTGTCCAACCATTAGCTGAAATTTCCCGTTTGACGTGTTGCCAACTGGAATAACAGCTAAAATATCTGCTACCCTATTAACTAATTGGATGTCATTGAATCATGAATCCGCCTTCATTTTTTTACCATTGTGCTGGGTAACCGTGACATCTCGAATGGGATCACATGGTTGCCTTACGAAATATTAGATCGTGGTTAGGAGGTTATCTTTTTTTCGACGATGGAAATGAAAATGTTTCCGTTGCCTTTTTGTGCTTGGGGCCTAATGTAGTACGTCAATGGGTGTTTTCTTGCCGTCCAGAACCTTCTTGGCTACCACCTGATGGAGAGAATTCCTTGGAGTGAGCTCTTCACCAAGGTGGGGCAGCTGCAGGAAACATTCCTCCTTGAACACGTCCTAGTCGGGGAGAACACCTTCGAAGACATCTTCTTGAACTTCGCCCGAGCACAAGGAGGTACCTACTTTCCCGGTGTGTTCATTTAGGTCAACGTTGGTACGTCAGCGCCCGGCAGCGCCGTCTCTTCCAGCGTTTAGACACAACTACAGCTGCTGCAAAACGCCTCGGCATGAAAGCAATAAAGGCCTTTCTGACGTTAAATGCTTCCAGTTCAATAATTGTTTGCAGTGCTCACGAACACCACTTGTTAAAACCTCGTTAAAACACAGTGAGAAAAGAATGAATGAAGTACCAAAGTGAGTCTAGTCCTAAAAGGATCAAAAGCGTGGCAGTTTAGGCGAATTGTAATGTCATGACATTTTTAGTCTTGTAGCGCAGTCCAGGAAGAGCAAAAAACGAAGGAGGTAGGGGCAATTTCCGGTCCCTTTCATTAGCCGTACCTCCTTCCTTTTTTGCTCTTTCTGAGCTGCGCTACAAGCCTAAAAAAGGCCTCAAGGGATGCTGCGAGGTAATATACTGACACATAATCAGTGTCCCAAGTTGATCACATGGTTGATTTCGACCCCGTTACCGCAGAACAGCAGACCGATGCACTTGCCATTCGACGACGGACTATCCAGCTACCCAGGTATTCGGGGAAAATCATGCGCTCACCGACTCATCCGCCACCGTGGAAACCTTGAAGTGAAACCTGTGTTCGTCTCCGTGGACGGGCGTCTAGGCACCCGCAGCCCCGACCAAACTGATACGGAACGCCAAGCAAAAACAAGACCGTATTTATGCAATCTACGGTGTGGCGTTGCACCGACACAACCAGTGCTCCGATTACCGCGCACCGGGATGTAGCAAAGTGCTCCGGCGTTTCGCGGAGCGACGCCCGCGTTCCAAAGACGACTGCGGCATCCGAGCTCAGTGGTGAGGTTACGGGCCGCTCGGACGGGTTCGAGCAGCCGGTAATTACCTCAAAGGGTTCGCTGACAATAAACGGGGTCTTCTTGGTTTGGGGCTTGAACTTGGATTGTCTGCTGTACTCTTCCTTCAGTGCGTCGCCTCTGACGCGGTGGCAGTAGCGATAACAACGCGATACTTGTATTACGAAAGCATCATACGCCACACTCCGCGAAAATCCGACCTTGTCGTCGGCGGTGTGACCGAAGGATCGTACAAAAAGTGGCCGATGGCAAGCACTCCGTACAGATGGTTAACCAGCGAAGCTGAAACGTGCGGTGCCATTGTCTAGCACTGGGTTTATCGCGACGGTTCATTAGACGAGCCCTTGGTAGGCTGCCGGTTCCTTGGTACACAGTTGCTGATTGCACACGGCTGCATGAGCATATTCTTGTGCCCGGGCTGCATCATCGGCATGGCGTAGGCGAGCTCATTCCCCGTTGTGCTCGCGGCGCTGCATGGCAAGTTGCCTGTTTCTCAGGAGTACGTATGGCTCGAGGCCTACCCTTCCAGCTCCGGAGAGAAACTGGTGCGCGCGCTCTCGGCTGCGACTGAGAGCAACGACCCCGCTACTGATGCAGCCAATCGCGTGCCTCTCTTTCTATTTCCCCCTTTTTAGGCGCATGCCCATGGGGTTGCGCCAGAGAAGTTTTCGTCGTACAGGAGACAGGCGGTCGAATCGGCTAGCCATATACAGCTTCGGGGTAATAATCTAGCTTGTGTTAGTAAATTTCCTTTCCGCGGTGCCAAACCACTCATTGCTGCGAAGAGAAGATGCAGTCAGAAAAGATTCAAGAACAAAAGTCGCGGGGCGACGCCGCCTTGAAATTCTGCCAAGAGAATGCCGTGATGTCGCAGATTTTGACAATGTCCGCTCGGGTCTAGTGAAATATTTATCGGTCAAAATGTACTGCATCGAATTCCACAAATGCCAAACACTGAACTTAGGCAGTTTCAGTAACGTTCACTGAACCACACCGACCGAAATGAGAAACAAGATTTCTTCAAAGTCGGCTGCATAAATCTGACGTATAGTCCTTGGGGTTCTGGCACGAAATTAAATTTAAAACTTTAACCATCAGTTTCTCTTTTACTTATAAGCACATTACCGCAAAATAACAGATATCGGAGTTGTTCAAAATAACTTCATCAATCTCAACTTGCTCCGCCATTGTCGGTACTGCCCCTTTTAGTTGTCGCCATTACGTGAGCCGCTTCCTAGTGCGAATTCAGCAGGCTGCAATATATTCGGTACTACAGATTGGCTACAGGATATATGAGAACTAGTTATCTGTCGTTTTAGGTGTTGTTACATGGCTGAGACATAACATAACATAACAGAAACATTTAATTTAACTCGGCCACAGGCGGCGTGCTGCATCGTGCGGCAAACTTGTACAACCAAAAATCATATATATTACGCACAAACCTAACAGCACACTTTGGCGAGCTTTCGTCAACTCGTGTGACGTTTAAGTTAAAGAAATGCCTGCTTGCAAAGGGTTTCTAAAAGTTACAAGTTAGATAGGCTTCATTTGAGTTACGTAAAAATTTATCAAACGAAGACCTGAAGCTGTTTTCGTCGTACCAAGCAGAAAAACCTAGATATAAGAATGTCAATCACAAGAATTTATGTTAGCGTGATATATATTAAAAGAATTGCAAGTGAATATGCATTACCACCATTTCAATCCTCAACTTTATTCTGCGTGGCCATGGTTACGACACGCCTTTTTTTATGCAAAACGCCTTGCGGTGTCGCAAATGTTTTTGTTAAGGGGCGCGTGTCGCATAAAATTCGGTGTTGGTATCGGTGGGCCTGCATGTGACCGAAAATTTACGTACATATTAATCTATGTGTCTATGCCTCTCCTTGTTACATGACATGCGGTATATACGCTTTATATTGCCACGCCATTCTATCACTAAAGTTGCTCATACCTTGTCTGACATTACTGACAAATTTATTCCAGGGAAATTTGAGAATGAACCATTCTGCAAAATTACCTAAATTATAATGAATAGTGGTGCTCACGCTGGATGATAGAACGAAATGTCTCCAAATGAAAGTTAATGCATGTATCACGTAAACGCTCCATATCGAAATTTCAATACTCTTTGGGCTCTGTGCATTTATGTGAGGTCGACAGTTACCGTTACCTTGGCTTTATCATCCCTATACCAAACTAAATTGATCGAACCATGTTCTACAAATAACATCCGATGCCTCAAGATCCCTTAACTATATTAAAAGATCCCTGTCCTTGTCTCCTCCGTTGGTTCGTTAACTAGCATATGAAATTTTTATCCGTACCAAATTAGAATTTGCGTCTACGATTTGGAATCCGCATCAAAAGTACTTGATTGACACTTTAGAAGCTACTCAAAATCTTGCCTCCTATTTCATCTTATCGAATAATGAGAACACTTTCGGCGTTAATAACTTGAAATTATCTGTTGGCCTACCCCTTTTAGCATCAAGACGTGTAATTTCGCAACTATTCCTATTCCATAAATTGTACTATAACTTTCCTGCCCTTCGTTCCTCGCTTTTATTTCCACCCGTGCGCTCATCACATCGTCCATTCAATTCTTTAGGCATACAACGCCTTCATGGTTCTACAAAAACTGTCAAGAAATCCTTCCTTCCCGTTGCAATAGAACAATGAAACTCGCTCCCGGAATCCATTGTTGTAGAGCGAAACCCTTAGAAATTTAGAGAGCTACTAACCACCCATATTTGCAACAAATTATGCAAGAACCTGTTCTTTTTAGTGTCTTTTCAGTTGTTAGCTTTTTTTTGTACGTGACCATTCCTTCGATGTTTGTATTATTATTTTGCCCCCCCCCCCTTATGTAATGCTCCACTGGGGCCCTTAAGGCAATGACAAATGATGATGATGATGATGAACAGTCCACAAACCAATGCCCTGAAAAAAAAGCCCGGACAGCCCATGGCTTTTATATGAAATCATCTCAGACTAATATATTCAAAATGTGAAACAATAACAGAAACCTGAAAATGGTGTAATTTTTTTGGTGCGAGGCTCTGCACTACCTACGGGATCGGCCCGCAGAAGAGGCGGCGTTTCTACCAGAAAACTTGCCTTCGTGCGTAGCATTCACCGCCACCGTTTCGCGGCAAGAATTACGGTTATATAAGCTACTGTAGCCGGGAAGCGTGAGAACCAGTCAGCTACCAGTGCATGCTATCGGGGCATTAAACTCTTAAATGGGAACCTCAAACGGCCTCCAAATTTTTGCACACAGTATGGTCGCACAAGAGCTCTCATCCATAACACAGTGCACCAGGCGACAATATGAGACTACACTGTCCCCCTCCGACTCGATGGGTGAGCTATACCTGCTCAACGGAGCGAGAAGGGCTGCTCAGCGCGCTGGAATCCTGGACTGAGGGGGACCGCAATGCACAGCTACCCACACTCACGGGCTCTTTTGTATAAAGCTTGTTCTCTCTCTCTCTTCACGTTCGTCGCAAGGGACCTCATTCTCTGCTACTTGCGGTTCGTGTGAGTTTCGCGAGCCAGAAAAACGTCGGCAGCATTACGCGATAAGGGAACTGCTGGAACGCGATAGTGCCGGTGGTGCACAGTTGAGCGAAAATTAAACCTTTCGACTGCCCGCGTCGTTGTGAAGGGTAACGTCAGTGAGTATTTTTGGAAGAATGGAATAGAAGTAGACAAGTAGCATTTTCTTCCTCCTTATAAGAAAATGCAATTATATTTTTTCATGAGTGGTTGAGCCCTAGTTAGAGAAATCAAATGAATTTCTTCATCATCGGGATAGTAGCCGAGTATCCTGGGAGAGCCCCAAATTGTGCCTTGTAGTTATCGTTTTTTATTAGTGATGTTCACAATAATACTGACGCCCTCGAGGTTCTCGAGCATTGATCGATCATTTCAGCTAACTTTACCTATCTGCAACTCTGTAAGGAACCACGTTTCTTTTCAGCGGAAATGTTTACAATATTTATCGACCCTCCTTTGAAGTTATGTGCCAAAAATTTGAGCATGGTAACAGAAATCCCTTCATAACTCGGAGTTGCCAACCTCATACGAGCTACGACAGAAAGAAGTTACGAAGAGTTGACCTCTTCAGTTTTATTCCACTGGTTAAAGCAACTTAAACGCAACTGACACTTTACGCGAAATCGCAACACAAAGCCGCATGCTATGCATTCAAGATTGGTCTCTGATTGGTCTTAATTTCCACTGGGGCCAGTACGGCAGCGTTTGTAGTGTGGCCGAGGGACGAATTCTTCTTGTACTCCATGAATGTGCGAAGCGCCTTCATATTATTTGTTTCAGACAAGTAAGCTTTTACATGAGCATTATAATCCTCCATAGTTTTCATAATTTTCCGCGTCAGAAAATGCAACACAAGATTTGTTTATAATCGAATTTTGAGATGTTTTTATTAAAAGAAGGTGCTTTTCCGAGCAGCTTTCTTGAGGCATATTTTCTTTCACATTGCTCAGCGCACGAACAAGCTACTTCTTGTTTTCAGTAGAAATATCTACAGTGAACGTGGAAGGCTCTGTTGCAACAATCAGACGTATTGAAACCTCCTCGGGACGCGCAGCGTTATCAGTCGAAGTTAATTAGATAAAAGCGGAGTGCACTACTGTCAGACTGTACAGGGAAGCCGAAGCATCCGTCAGGCATTCCAACCTTTAGCCCCGGCTTCCTCCTTTTTGTGAAAGGGAAAGTAAACTTCACTTTACTATTTTTTTGTACGTACCGTTGTGGACAAGCTTTATGGTTTCATCACTGACTCTTTGCAGGAAAGAGAGAATAGAAAATAATATAGACTGTTTCATTGAGGGCGTCCCCATTCTGTAATCACACCATCGTCTATCGCGGTATATTACATCGACATGCTGGTATGTGGTCATGCGCTGGAGGGTGGTCAGCGGGCGTGCTGTTGACAAGTTGCAAGTTTTCGCGTTTTCCTGAGATGTCTGAAGAAGTTTTCGTGATTGGGAGAGTTCTTGCCATGTTGTTGGTAAGCTTTGCGCTTCGATACACCCTAAATATCAAACGGCGACTGGCCCTTGGACGCTGCCACAGCTCCACCTGCGATTGTATTACAAGACTAGTCAAGTTTGAACATTGTCCACACGTAGCATACGAGCAACGTGTTGTCATTGCATGTCTAGCCTTGACCTTCAAATAAGGTGCTGCTCAGGTGATAAGAACCATAGGTGTGCTATGCGGTTGGGCGCACCAGCGTGCAACCCAATGCAGGTAGCTAGCGAAGCAGGGAGATAAGTTTTCGCAGCATTCCTGCTCATCAAATTTTCACGGTACCATTTTTAAGCGTTGTTTACCAGCACCTGAACATCGAGCTTCACGAAATCATTACCTGTAATATTACAGGGAGAGCCGTTAACACGGCGTACTCGACAAAGCGACTTCGGGACAGTGCCGCTAACATGGCCCGGTCAAGCAGACGCGTCTCACGCGCTGAAACGATGTACGCACTCGTTATTCTCGAGCTGTGCCTGCATAGGCAAGGGCACCTCGCTGGCTCAGGAGAGCTGAAAAAGAAGAAACGGCACTCTGCAACAGCAATTTTACTCCCTGGAGTAGGCGCTCGATGCGCCGCATTGCCCAGACAGCTTGCCTGCGAGACTTGGGAGCAGGGGTGAGCACATGTGAGCTAGGGGCGGCTGGCACACGATAGGCATAGGTTTGCATTCAGAACGAAAAAGAATGCACTTTCATTTTTGAAGTGGGCTCGTACTGTCTCAATAATACGTCCTAGCTAGAATTTCACCAGTACGTTGGTTGCCAAGCGTAGTAATCTTAGAAGAAATTTGAACGCAATAGCTTTATTGCGCGCGCACAAAAGAAAGTTGGCTTACTCCAATCGAACTTTTTGACCAACTCGAATGCGTACCTTTCGTACATATCCTAGTTGGATCATGGGTGCAGGCGTCATCCCCATGTGCTCACTCAAAACAAAATCTTCTGTACACGCGATGAACCTGAGAGTGGCGAGCCTTTCCTGATTATGCTGGCTGTCCAAAGCCGACACTCGTTTGCAGTCTTAGCGGCGGAGTCAACGGAGTCGCTGTGACTCAAGAGGAACTTCACTTCCCAAAGTAGCTTTTGCAGCCGAATACAGCACATTCGTAGCCCGTTTACCTTGAGTCAGCTGAGATTGCAGCAATCGCAGGCGGAACACGTTACAATTGCACTGGTAAGCAATGACACCGCTAGGACTCCTAGGTGGCGCTGCGGGAAACGGCGATCCGAAACAAGCTTTGGTTAGGATTTTGTGGCGAATTAACGTGCTTTTCTTGGCTCCGTGGTGGTGACGAAATTATAGGTCTTTGTGCATGCTTTGATCTTGCTTCTGTTTTTGATTTGCTGATCCTTTCCTTTTAAACGGTAATTGGGTGGTTTTCTTTCTCTTCGTTTTTTTCCCTGTCTCTCGTATTTCTGGTGAGTGGGTGTGTTTCGTGTACATTCGGTTTCGCAGGATGGTTAAAGCATCCTTTAGCGCCACGTGCTTCTACACGTGCAGCCGGGTGGGACGTTGATTGTTTGTAGTCTTTAAATGGTAGCTTGGAAGTGGCAAAAATTATAGCTATTAGTGGTTTTACTGTGTGTGTTCTGGTACAAAAGCGACAGCGTGGCCGCGTGGTTGAGCGCATGCGAGAGCGTGTCATAACTTCGGTCTCCGCGGCACTGATTGCTTTTGATACAGGGGTGACATTTGCCTTACACCATTTTGAAGATTTGGATTCTGTGCGTATCGGTTTTTGCGAAAACGCAGGTGCTCTGCATTGATTAAGTACTATAGTATTTGCATCAGTAGTAGGATTATTATAGTAATATAGTATTTGTAAAAAGCCATGCAATATATGGCGGGAAAGCCTGGGAAGCAGGCAGTGCCTGGAGGGTCCCTCAAGGCATATGAGGATACGGAAGAGAATGGAGAGGGTGTCGAAACAACCGGCACACATTGTGATGTCGATACTAGGCTGCAGGAAATGGAGGCTTTCCAGGAAGAGCTTTTAAAACAGGTGGAAGAACTCATAAATGAGGTAAACAGGGAGCGTGGTGCGCGAAAGGTAGTTGAAAAGAGACTTGAAGCAGCCGAGGAAAAGCTGAACAGGGCCGCCTTTGTGAAGGAGAATGTGCGTGACAGTATAAAGCAGACCCTCGACGTGAAAGGAGAGGGAGTGTCAGCAAAGTACGTGGAATACGTGCAACATGATGAAGAGTTAGCTGGAAAGCGCGACACCTACCTTGAGGCCACCACGTGGAAAAAGCAGGAGCCCAGGGGACAATGCCCCTTGTCGAGTCGGAATCAGGCGGGAAAAGACAAATGCAAGCAGGGAGAGCTACGAGAGAGCGAAAGGGCGATTATCGCCGGTGACTCAAACGTGGCTGGGTGCTCAAAAGCAATTGTGGAGAGGGTGAAAGGCGATAAAAGAGTGGCGATAGGGACATTTCCAGGGCGGACACGGGGTTCTGTCACGGCGCAAGCAAAAGAAAAGCTCGCTGAAAATGCCCACGTGCGCAACATTGTCCTAGTAACAGGTTGGCTAAATATCGCCCTAAAGAGGAAAGGGACATGACTAGGCCAGCGCTTGGCGAAGGGGGTGGATGACTTGCGTGAGCCATCCCCTCAGGTGCAGATCGTAGTGTGCACGGTACTGGAGGTGCCTGTGCGTGACAGTCACGTACAAAGAGCCGTAGTGGCTGCTAATGAGGCGATATGGAAAATGAGCCCAGAGAAAGGCTTCGAGGTTGTCGAAGTAAACATGGAAGTGAGAATGCGCGGTGGTTTTAAACGAGACGGGATCCACTTCAATTACAGGCTGGCACGAGACGTGGGCTGGCGACTTGGTGGTCGCGCTGTTGCTTTTTTAGGGGACCCGCGGGCGCTCAGGAGGCCAGAGTAGGTATTAATGAAGAAGGTCCCCAGGGGAACCTCAGAAGAGCACCACCATATACAACAGAAAAATGAGAAAAGCAAGACAGAGAGATTGCCATACAATAGGCTACATAAACATGCAGGGTGGCAGAAGAAAGGAAAAGTGGGCCGAGATTGAGGAGCCGTTAAATGGCGTAGAAAAAGCGGTGTATTCGCTTAGAGAAACGCACATTAGAGATTCACAAGAGCCGCCAGTTATTGAGAATTAGGCTTAGGTAGTGGGCAACAGAGCTAAGTCGGAAAGAAAGGGAGGGGTAGTCGGAACGCCCATCCATCAGGGAGCCAAAAGGAAAATTGTAAAATCACAATGTCAAGAGCATCTTCGGTTATCAGGTACAATGAGTGGGAAAAAGTAGTAGTCTGAATGTAGTCTCCTACACTGAGGATTCTAGGCCGGCGTCCCTGTACTACAAGGAAATGAATTAAACTAGGAATCATAAACATAAAAATGATTTTGTTTGTGAAACTAATGTGACAATCGGCCGGGTCGTTTGTGCAATAATTTCCAAATTTGTGGTTATATATTTTACATGAGTGGTTTAATTCAGGTGAGAACAATTATTTGTTTATTGTCGCACTCCACCTATCTGCATGCAATTCCTTAACCGACTAAAATTATTTCTATTAATAGGGTGTTTTAGGTTTGGCGCAACTTCCGCTAACGGTGATGATGAAGTACATCAGTTTTATGAACTGCAGCGTCATAGAGTACACTGATAAGAAAAAACCATATTCGAGACTAAACAAACTGCAAAAAAAACATAGCATATTTTTTTTCGACGGAGACGCACCAATTTCTCCTTTGTTTCTAGAAAACATCATCGGTTAGAGGGTCTCCGGAGAATTACGATGACGTCCTGGGAATCTTAGAGGCGGAGCTGCTTCAACACCTCACTGCGATAATTTGACTGCTAAATGTTTTGTCGGGTGGTGATGTGTGATCAATTACCAAAGGGACCACGCATCTAAATAAACTAAGTGTGTTCGAACATGAACTGCATCAAATTAGCTAAAAGTTTTCAGTAAACGCATGGAAGTACAGGCTCATAATTAATGTGAAGTGAGGAAGCCTCAAAGAAGGAAATTATGAGTGCGAACTGCAACGGCACCTTTGGTTGGTAAACTCTCGCGGCACTTGCCTAGGAACGTTCGACAGCAACAACTGGGCTGCAGCTAAACGTTTTCCACCAGCAAATACCGCCAGTGGGGCTGGTAGCGCCTGAAAGAATAATAGCTAGAGAAGCGCACGGCGGCTAACGGGCACTGTTTTGTCAGCACTTCACTGAATCAGAGTTGCGACGAATTCAATGATAGGCAGTACCATCAAAACGAGAAAGACAAATAGCTCAGACGCCACTGCCGGTGCGAATCACTGCTGTGCAAAGTAAAACATAACAAATTATTGGCTCGATGTACGTCTGAGTATGCCACTCTATTTGTAGAGCATCCGGCTATAGTCTAAAAGGTGCTGGCTTGTAATAACAGCTCTGTAAATTTTTGTTTGCATTGAAAAGGCCCCGAACTAGGCGAGACGGGAACCTACTTATTGCAATATTCCGCAAAAGGACAACAAGTGTTGCATTAGAACACACGTACCTGTAACTGCAGCACCACTTATATGCGTTCGCGCAACGAAAAAAAAGCGTTGCTAGCCCGATGCGTGAGGCAACGCACAAGGTATATGAGCCATGCAGCTATATCAGTACCCCTCCGCAGATCCGCCGCACGATGTCACTCACTGCCAGGCAGTTTTGTATCTAGAAAGTGCATGTCACAGCACGTAGAACCACAGACGTGTCACGCATACCTCTTTTTTAGAGCGCAGCTCTTAGGCACCCGATCCTGCGCTCAAGTTTGGCGTCCCTCGGCTTCGTATCTCGGCGTAATCGAGAGAACGAGCACAGAGAAGGACGAAAGAGCGAATGAGGAGCCCAGCGGGAGATGAAAGACGTCAAGAGTGAAGCGAGCGCAATGAGGAAAGCGGAGGAGGAGGGTGCAGCGGAAGCATGAAGAGGAAAGCGGAGGAAGCGATCTTGAAACACCAGCAGAAAGCGCTCACGTCCTCGCATCCGGGTAGGCAACACCGCAACACAGAACGTTAAACGGAAAGTCTGAGCGGCTGAAATATTCTCATGGATGCCTATGAGTATTCTCAACCCACCATGAGTAACTACTTAAGATACAGACAAATAACTTTAATTACAAGGTCGTGAGAAGCTTTGCCCTAGGGCACAGCGGCGGGCCGCCCCCATTTGGGGACTGGTAGGCCGAGCCTAACCGCCGCATCGCGGGCTCTTTTGACAGTCCAAGTTTGACGCTAAATTCTGAGCTCTGAACGGCAGAGCTCCATCCTTCTTCCGTGATACGACTGGGTCCCTGTAAGGAGGGACATCGCCAGAGCATGTGTGCAAGATTGCTAACCGCCCCACAGTCCAGGCAAGTAGAACTAAAGGCCTCTGGACTGATCGTATGGAAAAGGGCCAGGTTTGGATGGCACTTAGCCTGAAGCATGCGTAAGGTGGACGCCACAGGTCTAGCCAGTTTTCTATAAGGGGGAGGATAAGTCCTCCTACCCAGTATAGAGTGCGCAGTGATTTCGCTGAAAGTAGAGAGAGGGTCCCGAAACTCGAGAACCCCGGAGTCTGAGCTCGAGCCTGCTCGTGCGCGGTGGGTTAGGCGATGTCATTGAGATTGGGAAAGCAGTCAAGCTGGGGGTCGAGGTGAGCCGGAAACCACATGATGGTGTGCCTTGAGAATATCTTATTCTTGAGAATCTTGTAAGCCTCCTCAGCGATGGATACTCAAGCGAAAGCCCTAACCACCAATCTCGAATCAGTGAAGATTTGCGATTTGCTGTTATCTAGCAGTGTTATAGCAACTGCGACCTGCTCTGCTCTGGTTGGTGTTGAGCACTTTAGGGAAGCTGCATGCACTGTTAGTCCGTTGTGATCAACGAGCGCTATGGCGAAGTTAGTTGATATTGAGCTGCATCGACAAAACATGCCGAATAGGGATCGTCTTTGGTACGCTTGAGGAGGGCGAGCGCTCTTGCCCTGTGTGTGCCTGCATTGTGTTGAGGATGAACATTACGGGGAAACGGTGTGACTGGTATGTTGTTCTTTGATCTTCTGAGACTTCATATTTCCGCTCTTTCATGAAGATAGGGCTCATCCCATGAACCGCCAGGATCTTCTTTCCAGCCGGGGTACAGGATAGAGGAGATAGTTGGGCTGACTCCTGAGCCTCGATTATCTCGTCCAATGTGTTGTGCGCTCCTCGTTATATAAGGAGATCCGTGCTCGCCCGTGACCGAATGCCTAGTACTTTTTGATACTTTTTCTGATGAGCGTGTTTAATCGTTTCTTCTCGGAGTTTTACCAATTGTGCATGGCTGGCACATAAACCATGACTCATGAGGAAGGCGGGGACCAACCTGATGAGGTTGTGTTCCTTTAAGCCTCCACGCCTATTCGAGAGTGTTGGTGAGTCTGATCATGTTCTCCGTCTTGGCTGTGAGCTTGTTGAGCGTCGTATTGTTACTGTAACAGGATTCGATGAACATGCCAAGGACCCGAGTGGTGTCTACTCTAAGGATGGTACAGCCGCTTTTAGTGTGGAGTTTGATTTTTATTTCACACGATGGTTTCCAGCCTCCAGGTTTTGGACCTCTCCTACTAGCCTGTAGAGCAGGAGCTCAGACTTTCTCGCCGAGCATCTAAGCCCCATATTTTCCACGTACATCTCTGTTTGATCTACAGCCTCCTGTCAACCTAATAGAACAGCTCCTTTGCTTCCTGCGACGCACCAGATTGTGATGTCATCAGCGTAGAGCTTATCATTGGCCCTTCTATGTTAGAGAGTCATTGCGATTGTTTCTTCATGGCGATATTAAAAAGCAGTGGTGAGACTACAGGTCCTGGTGGCGTGCCTCTGGGGCCCAACCTGAAATTGTCGGACTTGAAGTCACCGATTTTGAGCATGGCCTTGCGATCCCTGAGGAACGAGCTTATGTATCTGTAGAAGGCTTGTCTCAAATTGAGCTGTGAGATCGAGTTCAGAATGTGAGCATGGGATACATTGGCAAAGGCCTTCTCCAGGTTTAAGCCTAAGATGCCTCTTACATCACTTGTGGTGTTGTCAATGATGTGACACTTGATGAGCTTGATTACGTCTTGCATTGACAGGACCGGACGAAAGTCGATCATGTACGGAAACAATCCTTGTTTCTCGATGTGCTTGGAAATTCGATTGCCTATGACACGTTCCGCCACTTTCCCCACACAGGAAGTAAGCGAAATGGGTCTCATGTTTGAGAGACTCTTGGGTCTGCCAGACTATGGAATGAGGATGATCGAGGCCATTTTTCAGCACTCCAGGACGACCCCTCGTTTCCATATTTCATAGATCTCCTCTGTCAACCATTCTATACAGCAGTAGTCCAGGTTTCTGAGGGCCCGGTGGATGCCATCAGGACCAGGTGCCTACCTGCGATTTAAATACTGGAGAGCTTTCCTTACTTCGCATGCCTTTAAATGGTTATCTAGCTCGGGGCAAGATGACCCTTTCTAGGGGGGGATAGTACTCGTCACTCCAGTTGCCGAGTGGCAGATACTTGCGAGCGAGCCTGTCGAGTACGGTCTTTAAGGTATCTGGTTATGGTGCCTCATGTAGAACCTTCACTGTCAGCTGTCTTTGGTTTGACTCGGTATTGGTATCATCGAGCAGATGCTTGAGTAGGTTCTATTTAGCTCCAACTCTCATCTGGCCATCCACGGAATTGCAGACCTCATCCCACTGTTGTCTCCTCAGGGTTTGGCAACGATATCCTGTAGTTTTGTTGGACTCCGGGATCTTTTTTCGGATCCTTCGGTTGAGTTTCTGTCCTTTCCATCTGTTTAGCAGTGACGTTTTAGCTTCTAGAACATTAGCGAGGCGGCTATGCATCCTGTCTACTTTAGGTTCAATTTGGACTTTGTCACCGCACTCCACTGATATCCTCTTTTAACTATTCAGCCCACTGCTCTAGGCTAAGTGCTGAGTCAGGTGTTTGTACTCGCTCTTCCTTAATATTGCGAAACTAATCCCAATCTGTAATAGTGAACTCTTTGCGGTCCCCGCTTCTCACCTTGACGGAGGTGGCCAGGATATTGTGATCACTGCCAAGGTCCACTTGGAGGTTGCACCAAGAGGCCGATTACACATTCCGTATTAAAAAGAGGCCAGGTGTGGGTCCCTAGAGGAGGAGTTGCCGAGTCTGGTCGGAAAAGCCGGATCTGTTATAAGCGTGAGGCTATTATTGACCGTAGTTTGCAATAGGTCCGCGTCCTTGCGGTTAGCATGTTGGTACCCCCATGCTTGATGCGGAACGTTGAATTCTCCGGCCACCAGGAGTGGAAATGTACTGGCCTTGCTAGTAGCCCTGTTGATAATTGCCGCGAATCTTTGCCTGAGGCCTGTGGGCATACTGTATATGTTAGGTATGAAGATACTTGTCTTAAACTGTCTGCTGCGGATGATTTCGACGAGCGAGTGTTCAACCTTATTAGATTCAAGATTTAGATCGTGGACTATGAACGTACGTACGTTTGTGACTAACGTGCTGAAGCCCGTCTCTTCATCACCATATTGGGTATGCGATTTATAGCCGGGTAGAGTGAGCGTATCCGTGAGCGTTTCTTGTAATAGGATCACATGTGGCGTTTCCGGTTGGGTCCGAATGAACTGTTGGAGGACATTCCTTTTACGATGGAATCTCTGCGGTTGCACTGCCATACATTAATGACCCTGTGATGTGCCGCCCTGGTGGGATGTAGTAGTTAGCTTGTACTATAAAATGATCTGGAGTGATGCCGCTGCCGACATTTCAAGGTCGGTGTTATTCGATTTGTCAAACAACATAATTGTAGCCATGGCAGAAACATGGTGCTCCAGATTATCGCATCTCACCCCTAGTGCTCTGACCGCCCCCGCGAGTTTGTCAATTACAATTGTCCGGTAACAGGTAGGGAAGATCAATTTAACCTCAACCAGTGCCTTCAAAACTTAAGCTCATGGTGTCAAAAGTGGGGTATGGAAATTAATTTTAAAAAAACCACTTACACACACATAACAAAAGGAAAGGAAGTGATCTCGTTCACATATAATATTGCTGATAATATACTGGTAAAAGTATGTAGCTTCAAATATTTGGGTATAACCATAACAGATAAATTGAACTGGCGTCCTCATGTTGAAAATATTTGTCAATCAACATACAGGAAGTTGCGCTACTTGCAAAGGAAATTACCCCAGGCGACGAAAGAAGTCAAGTTGATTGCACACAAGACATATATCCGTCCGAGCCTAGAATACGCTGGTGCTGTGTGGAGCCCCCATCAAAAGGTTTTAAAACATAAACTAGAACGAATTCAAAGAATGTCAGTTCGCTTTATCTGCTCTAAATATCGACGACGTGACTCGGTAACTGAAATGTTAAAGATATGTAACTTGGAACCACTGGAATCAAGAAGGCAGAAGCAGCGATTGAAATTGCTTTTTCAAATACTACACGCAGATGTGAAAATAAACAAGGATGATTATCTGATGCTCTTTCACAAAAGGTTACCACGAACAACACGCAGTACATTTGTGCAACCAATAATAGCTCGAACAGACTTATTCCGCTTTTCTTTCTTTCCTGACGCTATTAAAATGTGGAATGAATTACCGAATGATGTGGCACAAAAAATGCTATGAGTGATTTTGAGGTTGGCCTTGATAAGTATTTCGCTCACACTGTATAGCTGATATTTGTTCCTTGCATGTCGCTGTGTTTTTTTTTCTACAAATGTTCTATGTATACAAACGTTCTCCTACAAATCTCCAATGTTTGTTCTATGTTCTGTGTACAATGCAATTACTGACCCTCCCTGTAACGACCCTCAAGTGAGGGTTAACAGTATAACTAAATAAATAAATAAATAAATAAATTTAAACTTTTTCGAGGGATTCATCGATTTTATCTATCGTTTTTTATATAACGAACACTGGCGCTCTTGTTTGAGGCATAAACTGCCAACGCCCTCTTTTTGGGTAGACCATTGGCCGTCGGTTCCGCTACTGGGATCTCCATGCGCGTTTCTACCGCAGCAGCCTGAGTGGCTTGAACTGCCTCTCGCTTGCTGGCTTTTTTGACTTCCGCAATTTCTGCTGTGAGCTACTACATTTCATGCTTTAACGAAGCGCTTTATTTTTACAATTGTGCTATCCTATTGTGCTCTGGCGATTGACCCCCGTTACCATTTTGGGTGATTCTTTCACCCGGTCAGCCTATGTTTTACCACAATAGCAGGCTCCTGGATCTGACCACCTGGCTCCCTGGAACGAGAGTGGCCTCTTGAGTGGCAGCGGGTCCTGGGGGCCTTGCGGCCCCTGAAAGACGAGCGCTCCGTCGAGGGACCCATGAAGGGGCACGGTTCCGGTAGCCGCTATCCTCGCCGCTGGAGCCTCGGGATCAGCTCCTGGTTGTATGCGAGCTGCTGAAGGCCTGCTTGAAGGGGGTTGGTGACCCAGTTGGTAGGTTGGATTGTTCACCGTTGCGCCGTTCTCTTCTCCGTTGTCTTACTACAAACGGTATTCGCAACCTTTGCTTGCAGATTCTGTCAGCCGTGGGATGAGGGCTTCCGCAGAGGGTGCACTTCGGTTTACATTCGTAATGCTCCGCTTTCCCGGCGCTGCCGACAGCCAGACAACGAACGGCTGGTCTCAACAGGCGCGGGCGTTCGCCGCCTCGCCGCTTTGAAAATGCGCTTGTCCGCTTAGACGCTCCGCTTTCGGTGTGAATGGGCCTTTAGCTCATTGTCTACAGACCGCCACTCGGAAATTGGGAAGCACATGAGGGTGCAATGTCCGGAGATCAATCACTTCGATGGGTGGCATGTTGCAAATGGCACGAAGAAATTCATGTTCACCTGCAATAGATGGCCTGTGTGTAACCTAGTGGGCTTAGTGAACGGACATGCAATCGTATAATAGATTGTTCAGTGGATACGTATGCTAAGGCCAGGAAATTCAAGCAATCATCATACCATCACGATTATGCCACGGCAGTGATGGGGATTGCAACGTTGTCACATATTTGTAGTGTTGTGCTCAGTATGATGCTATCGTCACCCCATTGTCATCATGCAATTTTCGTTGTATTGCCTTCTTCATTCCATAGGCATCATTATTAATCATTCCATCGTCCATGTCTCACGAGTGTCGTCATACACTCGTCATGCGATCTGGTCATGGCTAACCCCGGCGATAAAAAAATTCAGAACGAAGCATACATTCATTAGCATGTCAAATTTTACCAGAAACGCTTGTCAGATAAGAAGGATGAATTGTGCTTTGTAACAAGTCATACTTCTTATTCAGCACTTGACCCATTTCTCTGTGTTGCTTTTTACGCGAAGTTAAAATTTCCTGAAACTGAACTAATTCATAAACAAGTACTACTACATGCCTCTTGTGTGAGCATTGTTTGTTAAGCTCCTGCAGGAAGTTGATTTTGATTTATGAAGGAGTGGTATGGCTTTTATCTTGGTGGGCTATTTACTGCCCTCATAACTCCTCTGTTCATATCCTTAGTATTCAAGCTATATTAGCTTTGGTTAGATTCTTAGACGGAGGATGCGTTTAATGAGTGTGCTTGCAACCTCGCTTCGTACAATGCCTTACAGTGCTGCTTTATCCTTATGAGGCTTATGGTACGCAAAGTGCAGATCCACCTGACATGGAAGAATAGTGAATTGTATTGATGCCTTGTTACAGGCATCAGTAAAAAGCTCGCTGCAGCTTCACGAAGGGCTGTAGGCAGTGCTATTACGTAATGCACACAAACCATCACTAACTACCTGTACTGGTGTGCAAGCACTTGCGGTGGCAATGGGGACATGGTGGTGGTGGCATGGATGAACATGCTGAAGCACATAAAGAACATATATGAAGGACATGGTGGCCTGCACCCCCGCTGTCTTCATGGACAATCCCACCGAATGCAATGGCTCACTGCTGGTAGGCAATAATAACCAAACTACATCCAGATAAAGTGCAGCACTTATAAAAGAACTGTATTTGTAATTCCGTTTCTTGTCAGACTCTCCAGCCTACAAGCAAATTGAAAAAGTACATTGTGGCAACACCACTTTTGCTGAAGAACGTCCGCCAGCTGTCACCATCTGTTCAGACGAAGAGCCTGGAGTCCTTCCACAGTGTGCTAAATGGTTTTGCCCCAAAGTCCACGGCATTCACGTATGAAGGCATGAACGCCCGGTGAGTTTGCGTAGGGTAATGTTCTAGGAATGAGACTACATTGGACTATTGACGCCGAGACAAAAACATTTCTGGTACACTGATTGCTGTGCTTTACTTTAAAGAGAACTCCCAGCGACAGCAATCAAGGAGCTGTGACGGCACAGAGCAGTGGCGCATAATGTCCTCCACGGTCCGGCAAAGTACCTCGGCAGCATGTGCGCTCAAGACAGCTCCCACATTTGGATAGTCAATTTGAAAGTACTTGCTATGCTATGCTTTGCCTATTATTATGGCATGCGGCAATGTTTGTAAAAAATGGGAATGTTATAGTCCTCCGGCACTGTCTACCAAAAGCATCAACATCTCTTGCAAGGGACAGTGAAGTGACTTGAAGAGCTGTTTTTCACATACATTTTCTGAGCCTTAATGGCAGACTGCCCATAAAGACATTTTGCCAGATGAGTGGAATTTTGTTCACGATTGCCACATGCTGCCAAAAGTTATACATCATAGATATGTCTCACTGAAAGGGTGTAATGACAGACATTCAGCTATAGAGAACATGGACAGTCAGGTAGCTTACTTTTGAAAGAGGTGTCGATGTACAACTTTGCTAGACATTGCCGATTTCCTAGTATACCATAGTGTAAAGCAGAATAGAAATAGTTGACGCTCACGTTATTTTTGAAACTAGCAACCTGTGCACAATCAATCAAATGGTATCACACATAAAGAAAGTTAAATTGCAGCGACCATGAGTTATGTGGATGAGAGGCAAGCTGCAAAGGTGTTATTTCTTATGAGGAGCACTGAACCAACACTTGAAGCCAGCGCATTTTTCTATTGAGGTGCCTCACATATTTTTGAGCATCTTGTACTTATTATGTAATATTATGCAATACGGCTCATACTACGAGAGTTGATCCATAAATAAGGTTACCAGTGAGCTTACCGATGTCACCCGAATCTTCGCGACAGCACATGATTGCAATACAAGGCGTTCACATTTTCGAAGCCGCTCCCACAACCACCGTACAAATTGCCAGTACGCTGTGTACCAGTACCTTCTGTAAATAAAAAACACAAAACGTTTATTACACACTTGCATGGAAACATTCAGTGAATTGAAGGCACTTCACTTGGCTCGATGGATTTTTGCTGTGAGTAGCCTCTGTACAAGAGGCTCCAGGGTATGGCCCCCGAGCAATCTTTTATTGATATTAATAAAACAATTTGATGTGGGCTTATACTTGCATCCCATGTTAAATAACTGCTTACCGGGCACTGAAAGTAAACAAGAACATTTAAGTGTTGTAAATCTATTCGTCATCCAGCAGGACTATGGTGGCTTTACTTCAGAAGAATAGAAGGGGGTGCTCTCTCCCTACAGTTTTCTTTTCATAATACTGTCCCATGTTCTATGTAGTACATTTATAATGTATTTCTAAGTACCTAGTTCCTTGCTGATATATTACCTTACACAATGTGCCATAACTTTACTTCAACAATAGGTAGCAGTCGACATCCAGTGTACAAATTTAATGTGATATCACTTTTTCATTGTTTGTATGTTTACTGTAGCAAGACTGTGCTGCTCACAGATCTGTTAGGAGGTTCCTATTGGCGTCAGTGAATCGATCCATGTCAACCATGTGTATTAGTATTCTTCTACCCATCCGCTACATCTTGTTGCAACACATTTTGCCACACTTTCAACCCAAAGATATTTTTATACATAAACCTTGACCACTTTTGCTACATTACTTGATGAATCAGCATGCTGAGCTGTCTATTTTTACTCATAAAATGATGCAACAAAAGTGGTCTAGGTTTGTGCATAAAAAAATATCTTTGGGTTGAATGTGTAGCAAAGTAGGTTGCAACGACACGTAGTGCATGGTTTGAAGAATAGGTAGTTCAACTTCTTAAAAAATACCAATACACATGGTTGACATTAATGGATTCATTGACACCAATAGAAACCTCCTAATAGATCTGTGAGCAGCAGTCTTGTTATAGTAAACATACATTAGTGTGGAAACCTAGTTTTCCATACTTTCATGCCAAAGATATTTTTTATGCATAAACCTTAAACTCTTTTGCTACATTACTTTATGAATGAGCATACTCAACTGTCTATCTTTATTTTTGTTTTGAATATCTATCATTCTTTCTAATTGCCAATTTTAATAAGTAGCAGTCATCCTAGAGTAATAGTCCTTGTAAATACATATAGACTTATCTGCTGTTTGTTGGATTCCTTCTTAATTTCTAACCATCCTGAACTGCTTTTATCACTGCAAGAATAAAAAAAATGTTAAGGCAAACAGCTGTTTCAACATCTATTAGCTTTGCTGTTGGGATATGTCATGCAGTATGTGAACATCAAGATGTTTAGCAGCAGAGTGTTGCAGTGGCAATGCTGGCCCAAAAGAATACAAAAAATGATGCCTAGGATCAAAGCGACTGAGTATTCCTGAGTGAACCTTTGGCAACAATTCGAAGGTGTGTGAAGAGGCCACTAAGGTAATTAATGTTAATAAAACAGTGTGCATGACCATTATAAATGAGAAAACGGCTTTGATGCGCAGCTATTTGGTAACCAATGCTGAAATTAGGTGCACCAATGTAGTAACAAACTGGGTGTAACAAGTGTATGCAATATGAATTGCTCTAAAAGCATAAGAAACCTATCTGGATTCACTTCGAAGGTCAAATTCAGAACAAGAAACTATAATCTCGTCTACCCGATGGTACCTGCGGCCTCCTGGATGAGCATCAGCTTGATCAATATATATGTATGCCAGGGAAGTACCAAGCATATTTTTTCGGGAATGGGGGGGGGGGGGTAGCTTTTCACTGCAAAATCAGGGGCGGGTCTACCTTTACTACTACACGTTTAACTTTCCCATCACTTGCTATAAAGACACCTCGCAAAACCTGCAGAATGGAAATGAAACAAGGTGTTTCTGACAAGTACGCCTGTGGTATACACTTCTGCTATAATTGGCAAACAAGGAACCACATCACATTGACTAATGCAGAAAAGAGGCACAGAAAGAACACAGCCAAGAACAAGTAAAATGAAGATTTCTAGTTGTTTTTCTAACGAGCTCTGGGTGAATTATAGTGAAAGATAGGTTCGCAGAACAACCACAGTTCTTTGGGGTGCCTCGTTTACTGCTCTACCAAGTGAAGTACTAAGGCCCCTAGGGTTTCATACAATAATTACTAGAGGGAACTCTGGCGGTAGTGTCTAAGGGAGCTGCAATGGGAGTGGTTGAGGCGGCATGGGAATTATAGGAAGGGCATAAAGTTGCCTAAACTTCGCTCTTCCGGCTTCATGCAGCTTTGCAAGCTCGCCGTTTTCAACAATGTACTGCAAAGTAAATATTTAGATAAACATTAATAAAACTGTCCAACCACAGGAATCGAACACAGGATCTCTAGACACAGACGCCCGATACTGAAACCATTATGACGCAGTCGCATGCATCGGCACGTCAAAACGCCCTTAGGAATTTATTGCGGACTCGCCAGCACCTTGAGACGCTAGGCGCGTTTCCATTTGGCCACCTCGACAATCTGAACCCTGGCAATTAGTAGCGATTGTTTGAGTTCGTAGCATCTTCTGCACTTGAAAAAGTATACATTGCTTTCAAATTTATTACAATGAATGCATACAAAGCGTAATAAACAAATCCACAAGCACAAAGATAAGACAAATCCATGTACTTTCCATCATTCCCATGGTGGCTCAACAATTCAAGTGCCAGAGTTCCCTTTAGTACATTGTTGGAAACTCTATGCCAAAAGGGTCTCGTATAGTTGCTTGGGAAGTTGCCTAATGATGCGTGGCCGCTAGTCCTGTACAACTGTGTAGAGCGCCGAACGCTGTGGTCCTAGACGTACTGCGCACACCGTCGAAGGTTAGAAAAGTGCCCACATAGGCACAGCAATTGAAATAAGTGCCTACGTCGGGCGGCTCGAATGATAACTGTAGAAGCTCAATTCAAAACACATAGAATCATTCTCCATTTCCGGCGGCGTTATCTCTACTTCCTCTTAACCGAAAGATTTTCATCCGTAAATATTTTCATAAACAACGACTTAATTTTTTTCAGTTTTTGCAACTCTTGTTTCCCGATGCCACTTTTGCACGAAAAATACTCTAGATTTGGGGGGGGAAAACGAGAGGAGGTAACAAGTGACATTCATATTGCTTATGGGTTCAACAGTTATTGCATGTTTTTATTAAAATTTTGCCATTTTATGGATGACTTGGAAACGTAGATCGTTGAAAATATATGAGTGAGGCCTTTCTAGCGGGAGCACTTTTAGATTTCGAAACAAACATCCCAAAGGCGAAAACATACAGCCATTCTTTGCCTGGGACACTATCAATCCATTCCACACCCTCAGTTCAGTTTCCTTTCCCTTGACCCGATCAGCGATCGCTTCTATGCCTCGGCTATAATAATACTGTAACAGCAACCCAGTGTTGACTGCCGAAGAGCTGTCAAGTCTCAAGATTGACTTGCCGGCCCTTTAGGAGTGGTGGCGTGACCGGGAGGAGGAGAGGGAGAGTATGCCGCTTGACTTGAGGGGTACCCCTACAGGCCCCTCCTTGGGTACGTGCCTGATGTATGCTCTCCTACCCTACGCACAGCTAGAGCGTTGACGTGCACACAATTTTCATTTCTGATGCAACCATTTGTCAACTGGAAGTCTTGACCTTGCTGTCTTTGCAAACTAATTCTGTTGACACATTGAAAGAAATATTTCTCGATGTTCTCTGTGTGTCCCTTGCAAAACAATGCGAATAGGCGAACAACATTTAAAAGAAGCTGACGTGTTTGCTTGTTTATTAGGCTATGTGTTTAGCGATGCACGTTTATTTCATTTGTCCAAAGAAAGCTGTGCAAACGAAGAACTTACTTGTCCCATTCATCGTTCATGGTGTGCCACCATGAACGAAGTTCTAGGTACGCCACACGGGGCACGACATTGTTCAAAGAACAATAAAGTCCGGATACTCCGTAATGCATCTCTGTCGTTGGGCGACAGATACGTGTGCACAAATCTCGCGAGAGCGCCAACACTGCTGCTTAAGAAAGTTTACCAGCACCTGGGAGTGTCCACCTGTATTGTGCAATCTGAAAGTAACAGTAATGCACGCACGATAAAATAACGATAAGGTCATTCAGTATATAAAGCCGGTACAGATTACACACACAATTCGCAATGCTGCGCCCCGCACTGTTGACAGCTCGACTCATAGGTTCATCCAACACGAAGCTACAGGCACCGTGCTTGGTTAGGGCTTGGCTCTGAACTGCTTTCGATTGTTAAACACGAAAATGATATGCCGCCAATTAGCTGCCCGCAAAGGAGCAAACGAGCAGGTTTCGATTAGATTCAACTTCGCATTGCGAATGCCAGGTAAATGTTTCGAAGCGACCAATGCAGCACGTAATAACAAGCATCTGTGAGTACCAGTCCAAGCTTGAGTCACGATGCCATGTCCAGACATTGACCATCTTCGTTTCCCGAAGTAGGTCGGATAGCTGGAGTCCTCGTTGCTTTCGCGCTCCGGAGACCAGCTGTCGAGGCCGCCGAGGTAGTATTATGCAACGACGTCGGCAGTGCGAGCCCCCAGCAGCAGATCGCTCTCATCGCTTAAATCTTGCCTAAATCACTGAAGTCGAGCCAAGCATCGCGAGCCAATGCGTCGATGTCAGGATCCAGTGCGATGAGCGTCGAAGTTGGCGTCATAGAATGAAGAACCAGCTTATCGTGGCGCGCTTTTCCTTCCGCTAGGCACCGTACTTCTGCTTTCGCACTGTTGTCGGCTCTGTCTTGGCTCTGTTTCGGCCGTGCGTTTGGGTTTTGCGCAGACAAGCCATAGCGCCGTCTGCGGACGCCGTTTTACTCACCGACGGCGCAACCTCTCTAGGGGACCATGACGACACCACTCCTCGATCGGAGGGCGGGCGATTTGAACTGGGCTTGTGGTACGCGGGTGCTTCAGAACGCATTCTATCTTAAATTAGGTCTCTTTTTGGCACGAAACACTCGTTTTGGGGTTTGTGGAATGGTATTTCAAAAGTCCTCGTTGACTTATCATTAATCTTTAGCTTCCCTTGAAATACTCATACAGGCGATCCCGGATATATTGAACTCGAAGGGGATCACGTAATAGTTCTATATATCGATGATTCGAAATATAAAATATGCATCTCAAAAGCTTCGCTAACAACTCCACACATCTCAAGGCACTTTCCCGATGTCGTGAACAACGGGAACTTACCAATCTGTGCACCCAAGACACGTAAAAAAACAAAAACACAGCGCAATGACGAGAGCACGTTATTTCAAAAAAAATACCTGACCTTTGCTTGCTTGTTCTTTTGTACCATTAATTTCATTAAGGTGCCCTCAAGCTTGTTCAAATGAGGAAGGCCAGCTCCTTCCAATGTGGCACAACAGCCGGCGAATGACGCTGAAAGCTGATGCAAGTTCAGCTGCAGTGCATGGTGGTTCATCCTCTTTGTCGGAACCTTCGCCGCTGCCTGAGCCTGCGTCCTCGTTACCCATGATGTCACCCACAATCTCCGCATCAGCGTGATCCGCTACAGCTTTCTCGCCGTCGTCAGCACTGACGAAATCGCGTGCTGTAACGCCACCTGTGATGGCACCTGGGAATGCCGAGAGCTTGCGAAATTCTCTGTCCATGCATCCAGCGTCATCGTCTTTCAGACTGGGATACATAGCGCAAAAAATGACACAGGGACAAGCAGAACACAGGACGAGCGCTGCTTGTCCCTGTGCAATTTTTTTGCGCTATGTATCCGAGTCTGAATGTATCCCACCAACACGCCCAAACTTCTTCCCTGCTAAAGTCATCGTCTTCACTGTCAAGACATCCGTCGTCTGCAGCTACCACAAAACCTGCTTTGCGGAAACCGTTCACAATTGTGCTTTTCCTCACGTCGTTCCAAGCACCAGCCAGCATATGAATGGCTCCGAGGAGGTCCACCTTCAGTTCCATACTTAATCGAAGGTTGATTAGGAGCCTCTGCAGCAGTCGTCGTCTGTACCCAACATTAAACGCTTTCACAATGCCTTGGTCGAGAGGCCGAAGTGTTGCCTTTGTGTTTGGCGGCAGAATTGGTTGCCGGCGGCTGACGGCCCCATGATCCATGAGCACTGGGCCATGAACAGGTATGTTATTGGCAGGTGCCTCCAAAAACCAGGGGTACAATGCCTTCTCGACCTTGTCAAAGGTTGGGACGCGCACACGACACACTCCATGGCGACTGGACTGCACCGCCTTCAGCTTAACATCGGCTTTGTTCTTGAGGATTGTAGTCGGGGTGTTGCGAGGAATTCCGAACGCCGCGGTGGCCGACGACTTTTTCTCGCCAGCCTCCACCCGTCGAATGATGTCCGCCTTTGTTGAAAAATACAAATTCTTGTGTTTTTTCGCGGCCATGGCTCGGGAACACGTGCTAAAAGCGCAAAGAAAAACGCACCGCACCGCACGAGTCTCAAGCCTTCGCGTTGGCCTCGTGTATAAAAGGAACAAAGCGAATCGTAAGACGCACCGCTCCGCGTCTTCGCACTACCACAAGCCCAAGCTGCACTGAGCTCGTTCGTCTCGCTGCACCAGCGGTGTCAGCCAAACAAAACACGGGAAACGGGCGCTTGCGGTCGGCGTGGTTTCTCCCTCCCGCTTCGCTTTCACACCCCATCGCACTCCAAGTGCTCCTAGTCACATGTCTTTCACCCACACGCCCCTTTCTCAGAGTGCGGGCCTGCGCGCGTAAGTATCGTCAAAGACTCGTCTTTGTTTCATGCAAAAAAAAAAAAAACGCGTAACGTATATTAGTAAATTACGTAACTGTTGCACTGCAATGAATAATGGTAGAGATACATAGCCCGATATGACATCATATGGAACTTGCGGTGGTTCTCTTCGAATATTAAAGTGACTGACAACCAATTTTCCTAATACCCACTTTTTCTTCACTGAATTTAGAAGTATCGAAATTTCCCCGCCAGGCCTCGCCACTTACTGGTTCTTCTTTCTTTTCCACTTTAAAGTTATATTTCCTACTTAAATCCCGAACAGCGTGTAGCATTCTATCACTATAAATCATGGTCATTAATTTTCCAATAATGTCTCACAACACATTCTGGCCAGTCGTTAGTCCCCTTAACCGAGAAATTAGGCCTACGCAATACTACTAATCTTCATTTTTTGTTTAGGTCAGGGGCTCTCAATACTGCCGAGCACTTCATCACTCAAGTTTGTGCACCTTGCAATATCCAGGGATGCGTCCTCTAAACATGGTGAGTAAGAATATAGCGAGAAAACAATTATTTTAGTCCAATGAACTGTTGAAATGCTCTGCGTACATATGAAGGCTTCACGCCTAATTTCGTGAGACAGACCATGAGATTACAGTACTCGAGCTCGGCAGTAGACGCTGCATTTCGATAAGGGTAAACTTAACGTTTGAACAGTGTTTACCTGCAGACCAAGAACATTCAATCCACACTGCACAATATGTTCTCTTAGGCCAGTTGTGGTTAAGGATGCTACACCTCTATCACAGGTTTAATAGCCTAGGCCACATTACTGCAAGATATACCGCTGAAATTATTTCTCTATTAAATACTCCAGCTACGATATTCGGTGCATTTCTATTTGGGTTTTAGGCTTCACAGGAGTCCGTTTTGTGGACAGTAATTAGGTTGAAGCAGTTCTGCCACTAGTAAATATCATTGATAACGAATGCTCCGCATGTTGTCTGCGTCATGTATTTTTAGGATTTCCTGTATTCAGAACCATATGGTGAAAGCTAATTTCATTGTTATTTTTAAGCACACAGTATAATCAGTTGAGAAAAATTACCATTTCCTTAATCAGCAATACCATATTAACCTTACGTTCTGGCAAAGGTGCATAATTAAAATGGGCCCGAGGAAGGTGACATGTGTTCGGTCAGTAATGGCAGTGAAATAAAATTATAGCCGTAAGCCATAACCCCTCTATGTATAGTGCACTGTTCCCTTGTTTTGCGTGTTGCACTTTTTTGTTTTCTTTGATAACATAAGAAGGTAGTGGATGTATTTAGGGCATCTTCCACCAATATGTTACGGGGATGTTGGAAGTATAGAAAGAGGGTACTTACAATGTATACAAGATGCGTCAGAGTAGTTAAGATGGCTGACCACTAACAACACGCAGCCGCCAGCGTCTTGCGATCTTCTTCTTCTTCTTTAATCGTTCCGTAAAAATACATTTCTCAATATGTCTGCTTGTTCTTAATTTTATTTACCGTGTTGGATACCTCCAAAAATGTTACTGCCACCTTTGGTACACATTAGGTTCCACACTTGTCTTTTGTCTTACTCGCTAAGTTTTCGTGTTTTTTATTGCATATACCTATTTCTTAACCTGTGAATATCCAAGGTGCTATAGGTTTACGGTTTTCTATGTTGTTGTTTCCCTCCTACCTCATTTCAGTGCTTACTGCCATGGCATCGTGTTTCTGCTAATTCGCATGCTCGCCTACTACTCATGTAAAACCCCTCCAGCAAGGGTATTTGAGGTACTGTAAATAAATAACGAAAAATAAATGCGACAGATCGTAAGGCATATGCGCGTTTTCATGAAGCAGTTGTGGGCGTTGCCCTGTCGTCATTTTGACTTTGTCATTGCACTGGACTGCAGCGCTGGCGTAGAGGTGGAGCATCCACCTCGCATGGAAAAGGACCGTAGTTCGAATCCCGGTGCGCGCAATTTCCCACCGGATTAAAAAATCCGCCTGTTGATAAAATTGCAGAAACAGGCCTGTAGTGCGGCCTAATCCCGTTGACTAGAACAGGTAATGCACTCCCTCACCAAAGCTTGACTGGCCACCCTGGTGAAGTACTAGACCGCACCCTTCTATATGAATACAACAATCAAACCCCAGCCCTCAGTCCCCAGCAGCTGTGAAGCAACTGGCCACAGCGGCGGTCAGACCTGTTACACAGCAGTGGGTGCTACGAATCTCTGGTCCCGGAAAGACTGCCATTGGAGTCTGAACCTGGCAACGTTTAACGCTAGAACGTTATCTACTGAGGCGAGGCTAGCAGTGCTGTTCGAGAAATTAGCGGGCAGTAAATGGGATATAATAGGACTCAGTGACGCTAGGAGGACAAAAGAAGGATATACAGTGCTAAAAAGCGGGCACATCCTGTGCTACCGGGGATAAGCGGAGATACGAGAAGTAGGAGTCGGATTCCCGATTAATAAGAATATAGCTGGTAACATACAGGAATTCTATAGCATTAACGAGAGGGTGGCAGGTCTTGTTGTCAAACCTAATGAAAGGTAATAATTGAAGGTCATACAGGTCTACGCCCCCAGATCCAGTCATGATGACCAGGAAGTTGAAAGCTAGTATGAAGACGTGGAATCGGCGATGGGTAAGGTCAAAACAAGATACACTGTTCTGATGGGCGACTTCAATGCCAAGGTAGGCAAGAAGCAGGATGGAAAAAAGCCAGTGCAGGAATATGGCGTGCGTTATAGGAATAGCAGGGGAGAGTTATTAGTAGAGTTTACAGGACTGAATAACTTGCGGATAATGAGTACATTTTTTGCATGCTGGATAACCGAAATCGGACGTGGATGGGCCTGAATGGCGAGACTAGAAATGAAATAAACTTCATACTCTGCGCTAACCCTGGCTTTCTACAACATGTGGACGTGCTTGGCAAGGTGCACTGCAGTGACCATAGAACGGTAAGATCTCGAATTAGCCTAGACTTGTGGAGGGAACGGAATAAACTGGTACACAAGAAGCCGGTGAATTATTTAACGGTAAAAGGAAAAATAGAACAGGTATTCGGTTTTAACTCAGGAAGATGACCTTAGTGTTTAGGCAATGAACGACAATCTTATGTTCCTCATTAAGAAGCGGGCAATGGAAATCGGTGGTAACTTCATTAGACAGGACACCGGTAAGCTATTGCAGGAGATGAAACATCTGCTTCAGGAACACAAATGTACTAAATCCTCAAACAATACAGCTAGAATAGAACTGGCAGTACTTTCGAAGTTAATCAACAAGCCTAATATAGCTGACATAAGGAAGTATAATATTGATTGAATTTAGCATGCTCTCAGGAACGGAGGTAGCCTAAAAGCAGTCAAGAAAGTCGTAATAGGTAAGAATCAGATGTTTGTTTTAAAAGACAAAGCCAGCAATATCATTACTAATATGGATAAGATAGTTGAAGTGGCTGAGGAGTTCTGCAGAGATGTATGCGGTACCAGTCGCACAGAGAAAGACAATGGACAAGGGAATAGTATAGAGGAATTTGACATCCAGGAAGTAACGCCGGAAGAAGCAAAGAAAGCCTGGCAGCTATGCAAAGGGGGCAAGGCACGTTGGGAGGATCAGATTACAGCAGAATTGTTGAAGGATCGTGGGCAGATTGTTCTAGAGGAACGTTCGATCCTGTATACGCAATGCCTCATAACCTCAAGCCTACCGGGATTGGGAAGAATGCCAAAATAATCTTAATCCGCAACAAAGGGGAGACCAAAGACTTCAAAAGCCATAAACCGATCAACCTACTGTCTGTTGTCTACAAAGTATTTACTAAGGTAATCGCAAATAGAGTCAGGAACATCTTAGACTTCTGTCAACCAAACGACCAGCCACAATTTCCTAAAGGCTACTCAGCAATTTACCATATTCACGCTATCATCGAGGGGATAGAGAATCGTGCGGAATATAACCAATCCTTATATATCGCTTTCATTGATTACGAGAAAGCGTTTCATTCAGTCAAAGACTCAGCAGCCATGGGTGCATTACGGAATCAGGGTGTACACAAGCCGTATGTAAGGATACCGAAAGATATCTATAGCGGCTCCACAGCCACTCTACTCCTCCATAAAGAAATGAACAAAATCCCAATAAAGAAAGGCGTCAGGCAGGGAGATACCAGTTCTCTAATGCCATTCACAGCGTATTGAGAGCAGGTATTCAGAGACCTGAATTGGGAAGAATTGGGGATAAGAGTTAATGGAGAATACCTCAGTAACTTGCGATTCGCTGATGATATTGCCTTGCTTAGTAACTCAGGGGACCAATTTCAATGCATGGTCACTGACCTGGACAGGCAAAGCAGAAGGTTGGGTCTAAAATTAATCTGCAGAAAACTAATGTAATGTTTGACAGTCTGGGAAGAGGACAGCAGTTTACGATAGGTAACGAGGCATTGGAAGTGGTAAGGAAATACATCTACTTAGGGCAGGTAGCGACCGCTGATCCGGAAAATGAGTCTAAAAGAATCAGAACAATAAGAATGGGCTGGGGTGCCTTTGGCAGGAATTCCCAGATCATGAACAGCAGGCTGTCATTATCACTCAAGAGAAAAGCGTATAACAGTTGTGTATTACCAGTAGTCACCTAGAGTGCAGAAACCTGGAGGTTTACGAAGAGGGTTCTACTTATATTGTGGACAACGCAACGAGCTATGGAAGAAGAATGATGGGTGTAACGTTAAGGGTATAAGAAAAGAGCAGATTTGGTGTCTTCAAGAAAGTCAAGAAAAATAAATGTGCATGGGCAGGGCATGTAATGAGGAGGGAAATAGCCGGTGATAATTAAGGATTACGGACTAGATTCCAATACAATGGAACCGAAGCAGGGGCCGACAGAAAGTTAGGTGGACGGATGAAATTAAGAAATTTGCAGGGACAACATGGCCACAATTAGCCCAGGACCGGGGCAGTTGAGAAGTATGGGAGAGGCCTTTGCCCTGCAGCGGGCGTAGCCAAGCTGATGATAATGATGATAAGTGCACTCCAGTCGTGTAGTTCTCGTCATGGCGTCATCGCAGATAAGCTTCATGATACATTCCTAGTCACATCATGGTCATCATATTCTCGTGGTCATCCGATTGTACTCATACTAGCGTCACTCCATCATCTTCAATGCGTCGTCGTCGTCGTCAGCGCCCACGCGATGGCCTCAATCATGTTCATTATAACTTCATCATTCAACTCCCTTCCTATCTCGGCCGTCAACTCATCGTCATCTGAAAAGCATACCATTGTCGTCATACCATCATGGTGAGGCTGAGGATTTTCCATTTTCATCACTTTAATAGCGTTGTAGCACTCACCGACACCGCAACGCGTGGATGCTTAGGTTGGCGCTCTTAGCTGGTACCGTGGTGGCAGCTGCGAAAGTCGAGGAGAATTAAGATCGTGGTGATTCTAACTCCGTCCTTGCATCGACGTCAATCGGTCCCCATTATATCGTTATCACGTTGTCCTTAGCAATCATGATGATGCCACAATTTTTCATGCCATCCTGGTCGTATCGTTGTACTCAGACAGCTCCTATCAGCCATCCGTTAATATACCGCCCATTGCCTTGCAGTCGCATTCATTCTATCGTCTTCACTCCAGCTTCGCCATTCAGCTCTCAAAATTCAATCCTCGTCAGGCATTCATCGACATCTAAATTTCGTGATGCAGTCACTGTCATGCCTTGTCGCCATTCACTCATCGTAATCATATTGTCTTTATACCGGTGTCCATTCCTTGCCTTGATTATGGGGTCTTTGAAGAGTCGTCCTCATGCAGTCGTCTTACATACGGCACATGTTCATCACCTTGATTCCGCCGCCGTCACTGAAGCATCATGATGCAGTCGCAGTCATGCCTTGTCGCTATCCACTTGTCATGACGATTGTTTCAGTGATGACGACTGACTTAGTGATGGACGCCAGTTCGTATCGAGGGAATGAATGCCTATAATCACTTATTGCATCGTACGCTAGGCGAAATGGTTGGTGTGAAAATAAAGTGCGATTCGAAGGGATGTTTATCGCAAAATAATAAGGATGGCTTATTTGTGCTCGGAAGCAAAGATAAATCCGCACACAAGCAGGCATGATTTATCCATCTCCTCAATAAATTGTTCACTTGAAGAACATTTTAGCCGTCATTTGCTGACTGTTGAAAGTTTCCATGTAGCCCAAACTTTGGGGCGCCATAAGATTGACTGGCGTTGGCTGGGTGCTATTGCTGTGGTAGCATGTTTGTTCACCATAGGTATGCTTCAGGCGATGTACTTGCCTCATCATCAGAGTTGTCCCTCGATTCATTCCGCAGTGCTTCACCGTGGAAGTACTGTTTCTCCCGCGGAAATATTTCGCGTTTTTGCTTTAGCATCCAATCGTCTGCCCTCAGAACATAGTAGGATCTCGGCCTTGCTGTTCCTACTCTTATGGCCTTGCGTGACCATATGAGTCCTCCTTCCCGCGCACCACATAATTCATGTGAATGCGCGGCAGGTGTTCGCGAAAGATGCTTGTCTGGTTCTGCTTTCTAACCTTCACAATTTTCTCTTCCCATGCGTCAGCCAGTGGAGTATGCAGGTGGTGTTCCTGAAGAAGCTCTCCCTGGTACCGACTGTCATACATGGGGCTTGCCCTGTAAGTCATAACACCAAGCCAGAATTCTTCGCCAGCCTGAAAAAAATTCTTAGAATTCGTTTGTCAATCATGAGTCATAGGTAGTGTGAAACGTGGGTGTCTCCTTCAAGCACCTGAGTAGCTACGCATAACCGGAGACGATAAAAAAATCTGGAAGTTTCTCAGACAGCGATTTGAACTGTTCCTGAAAGCAACGGAATGCAGCTCAAAGCCATGAAGAGAAGTGACAAAGACAGCTTTGTTCTTGAGCATGGTAGACTAGGACGTCATCGAAGTTTTCTTCGTATTCAGCGAGTGAGAGAACAATGAGGACTTCTGTATCGTCGTTGCCAAGTTTGAAGAATACTGCGCAGAGCTAAAATACGTTGTCCATGGGGAGTACGCCTGCCGTTCCCGAGAACAGGCTGAGGCAAAGCCCTTCAAGAATTTCTAGTGGGATCTAGAAAAGCAAGCTTGGTACTACACCTTTGGCAGCCTCACGGACGACTTGGTTCGAGACCAGATAGTGTTTTGCATGAACTCGGCGAAGCTAAGGGAAAAACTGCTGAGGTAGCGACTAGCGAATAGCGACTGTAACATGCAAGGCAGCCTAGACTTCTTCGCCCGAGAGCGCGTTGCAGTAAAAAAATGATGCTCAAGCTGAGGTTGTGAGTTGAAGCCGAGCAACATGACACACACCTCAGCAGGAAGTCAGGTGTTCCCATAGTGGAAGATAACGTGCATCTCGACGGTACCCAGAGTTTGCCAAAATTTGTCGTATTTTAAACACACTGAACCATTTTGAAACAAGCTAGTGTGTTTGGAGCGAGAACACATCATTAAAAACGTCAGTGAGCGAACGGACTGGGTAGCCGCCCCCGTTATTGTTCGAAAGAAACATGCCAAACTACGGGTTAGCATTTACCCTAGAAGCATATATACATCTCTAGAGAGGGAGAATCATAAAATATCCTGTCGAAAAAAAAAAACATCAAGGCTTAGCTGACAAGCGCGAAGGTTTTCGCTCGTCTCGATGCGAACGCCAACATGCATCGAGTTCCGTTATATCTTGGTTTATCAAAAGTGTGCACGTCTACACCTCAGTAAAATTGCGGTCGTTCTCTTGTCCTCGCAACTCCGTTGGAACGTGAAGTTTCTCGGACAATGATCGGCAGTTGTTGATCAAACGCAGACAGGAAGCGATGGAGATAAGATGTACAAGAAATATTTATAGGTAAACTTTTTGTATACAAGGCAGGTAAAACAAATGCATTACAAACTTGAACAATTGAGAAACAAAGCCTCACTCTTCGACTGTCTCAATGACTGTTAGAGCCCAGACTCATTTTAAAGTACATGTACAGAGCCTCAATGATCCATCAGCAATTTTGATTTCAGTCAAGTCTGAGGGACAGCATGTCTTCCCAATTTTCATAGCCCAAATAGACAAAGAAAAGGGGTGGTTCGGCAGTGGGCCTGTCCCACAAATTCAGCTGCCAATGAGAGTCAAATGTTTCTAAAGCCACACCCCAAATGGACGGGCTTACTCTGAAAGTAAACGTATTGGAAAACAAAGTTATTTTCCTTCTTCCCTAAAACTCCGTTGCGCTCTCATTTGTACGCAGTCAGTGACGACCTCAGAAAAACACGCCACGCCCGTACAAGTTATTGCTAGGCCGTCTCGAACCTAGATTGCGTCTCTAGACCGCAAACATCTCAGAAGCCGGCGCATCGACACCGCGTAGTGCAGCTGCACTTAAGGTTTGTCCACGTGGGAGAATGATGACAGTCCCTATCATCCGAAGTTATTGTCTACAAGACAAAGTTATCCGAGTGCGTGTTCACAATACGCCAGCGTCCGAATGCTCTCTTCACATGCGCACCAAATCTCTACAGCGCACACTCTAAGCTGTCATTCGACATCACGCAGGCTTTTCTCCGCACCCAGCATCAAAGACCACAGATTGCCTTCCGGACGCGTAGAATAGATCCCCGCTCCGTACATGCACCTCGTGGCCAATGTTGCTAAGCCCTTCTTAACCTCGGCGGCGCCTCCAATTAGCCAGGTACTCAGTAGCTAGAACCACAGCACCGCGCACGGCAGTCCTATTCAAAGCTGGTCTGTGTGAACAGATGTGGCCGTCGGCGGACTGACAACTCCGTGTGCACAATACTGACTTTCCTGAATCCACACCTCGCACCCCTGGCTGACTCGTCACCCGACATCGCACGGTCCTTCTGACTCCTCAAAACAGAAAAAGTTGCCCCGCTAACACGGGGGGAAGCAAACCCCCTCTCTATACACAAAGCATGTGGGCGACTCGCGACACATAAGTACACAAACAATCAATACGGCCTTCCACGTCCCTCCTAATGAGCACACTGGGATCACAATGTGCCCATCTATACACCAGACCACCGTGAATTCAAAGCGCGCCGCCATATTGATGAGCGCTGGTCGCGCCATATATCCGAAGCGCCGCGAAGTAGCAGGCCTGGGCTGCCACGCCGGCAAATGCGACCCGCCGCGAAAGCGAAACTTGGGCTTTTTAGCTGGGCGGAAGGCGTGTTTCGCGTTTTTTCTAGCCTGTCATTTTCGCTGTCTCGATTCAATCAAACTTCAAGACCTCATGCAAGTCCGCAATGGCCACACTGAGTGATGTGCAGACTGCAGAAGCGAATACATCGGGTAACCAAGTAACCTGTGAAGGATTTTACAGCACTGTGTTGGTGCCATATATTATTAAAGCACGCAGGACATTGTCCTCTGTACTTTCAGTTTGGTCTTGTTTGTCATGGTCACTACTGGGTTGGCCGCGTTTGGCAACCAACTGGCGAGGTCGTTGGACTGCCTGATTAGCAGACGCCTGCCCTTCACCACCTGCACGTTGAAAACAAAATAGATGTTATAGTAAGAAGGGGTGTAGTTCTTTCCCATGCCATCACTGTTGCGAAGATATAAAGTCCTCTCAAAATTAAATAGAAAATGCACCAGGTCAATTGTATCGTGCAACCACTTAATAAGAGTACAACATTCAGAACACAAGCCTACAGCACTCGAACAAGCAGCTTATGATGCTATACCTGCACTCTTTGGAAAATGAGGAACTACACTAGTTGCTCAGAGCAAGTGCTCAGAGCAAACCTGCGTGTTACACATATAACGTTCGTAGGGCGCAAAGTTGAACGTGGCACCAAAATATACACAGATCGAATACTCACTCGTGCATTTTCACTGGGTTGGTAGTTCTTCCTATTCACTGCAGCTATCCACCGGTGGCGCAGCTTGTCATTCTTCATTGCGGATGGAAATCCGTGCAGGCTGAAAACACCGCACCGGCACGATTCCCTACGTGTATTGTGCTCTTCGCAAACAGCGCTAAGCAACCTGCTTCTTTTCCGCTGGTTATTTTGGCATCCAAACACGACGCAACGATTCCCAGATGACTTCTTGTACTTTGGATCCGCGTGAACGGGCACATTTCCGCACTTTGGAGTGCTAGAGCTAGCGCTAGCCATGTCTGCTGGTCGCCGGCGAACACACTTTGGCAGCCCAGAACAAAATGGCGCTGGTCGACCGGGCAATCCGCGTGCGAGAGTATGCGTTCGATTAGTCTGGGGGCGAGGCTAGCGTATTCTGGTCTACAGTACAATAGCCAAAGGCCGCTGTATCCTAGAATTTAGGCTCTGCAGGTTCCAGCAAAGAAAATAGACATACGCTGCCCAACTCGGGCGCTTGCGGAGCGCCAAAGGAACAGAAAAATGAAATGAAAGGACCACACAAAAAAACAATTTTCTCACAGTGATAAACAAAGGGGTGAGAACTCAACAACTTCATGGTGGTGAGCATGCAAAAGAAATGATCATGTAAGTACAGGAAACACTTTCCAACGCACTGCATGGCACAACAGCAGAAATTCACGTGTGCAGGTGATATACATAGTATATACATAGTTCCACAGTCTTATAGCCTTCACACACATGGGTGACAAGAGCAGAAAACGTTCCACCAAGGCTGAACTGTCCCACGCACACGTTCTTCGGGTGAACGGGAATATTCACGCCTGTCCCAGCTAGCATGGCTATTTCTGTCTGTCCTTTCTTTTCTGTTCTTTTACTCGGTTGGCGCCCATGAATGATTCGAGAGCCTTGACAATTCAACAGTATTGGCGTTACATGCTCCTTTTCGGTGACGCACTGTTACATTGTAGTTGTTGTAGTGAAGGCGCCTATCTTGCTAACTTAGCACTCTGCGGGGTGCTGGTTGTCAAATATGAGAATAGGTTATAGTAAGAGACAACATTCACCACTGCTTCGAAAAGCCAGTAGACACATTTCTTGAGTGCCAAAATAATAGCGAAGGCTTCCCTCTCTACAGTCGACCAGCGCGCCTGGTAGGGTCAAAGCGATGATTCGGAAAAGCTATCGCATTTCGTTTCCATCCGCTGACATTTGAGTCACACAGGCACCGGCCGCTGTCCTCGACGCATCAGTTCTCATCGGCCAGTATGGGTGATGAGGCCCAGGAGTGTTCAAAGCGATAGCTTGACAGCGAGTTAATTTTAGACTGTCGAATGCGTACTGCGCATCTTCTGACCATGGAATTGAATTGGTACTCCCTCGCCTGTGCTAAGTTAGTTAGAGTCATAGCCATAGTCGGCGTAGTTAAAGACATAGTCCCGATAATTCCCACAACGGCCCAACAGACTTCGCAACTCTTTCTTTATGTGAGGTGGCACAAAACCTTCTATGGCAGCTATCCTCTTAGGGTCTGGTGCATGAGTTCCAGAGCCAACTATATGCCCCAAATGCCGGACATGTTTTTCACCACCTGGCATTTTTCGGAGCTGGCTTTCAGCCCGGCATCACTTAGCAACTTAAGCACGATGTTTACATGTTGGAGGTGTTCCTTGCAGGTATTTGAAAAGATTGTAATGTCATCTAGGTATGCTGACGCATAGGCTTGGTGCGCAGCCAGCAATAAATTAACCATCCGTTAAAATAGCCGCAGAGGTTTTCAACCCAAATAGCATTACCGTCCATTGCTGATCATTGCTTAATTTGCTGATCTTTGGCGTATCTTCTAAAACTTCTTTCTTAGACTGAAATCCTGTTTGATTCCATTGCTTGTGATCATACCTGTTTTTTTAATGCGTCTTGTCCGCTATGCCTTGTAACGGCTTCCTGCGCCTTTTGTAAAGCTGTAGCCAGGAAGCCGTCGAGATGCTTCTGGGAAATAAATTGAATTGAATTGAATTGAAAAAATGCGTAATGCCCATAATGTGTCACGAATGCAGTGAGATGTTCACTCTGGCGTTCCATCGGTACCTGCCAGTAGCCTCTCCTCAGATGAACAACGGTTACAAAATTCGAGTGACCAACTCTGAAAATCAGTTCCCGTGGATTGGTCATTAGAAACGTATCTACCCTAGTGACGGCATTAGGCGTTCTATAATTGACGCATATGCGAACTGACCCGTCTTTCTTACCAACCCACGCAACCGGGCGTGCAAATTCACTCTCCACCGGATATATCAGGCCCAACTCAAGAAGCTCTTTCACTTGCCTATTCTTTCTTTAATAGGGCAGGAACTCTGTAAGCAAAGTCCTCTTTGGTTTACATCCTTCCTCCTGCTTGATGCGATGCCGCCCTACTTGCCCCCTCCGAGGTTTTACGTCAAAGACGCAGCGATGTTTCTCAAGTACCACATCAGGTCCCAAATGTGCTAGCTTGTCTTTAGGTATGGCGTGCTCGCTCGCTGAAGCGTATACAGCTTGCAGTGCGTATTACACCTCACCAAATTCTCCGTCTTCCTCATGCACTACCCCAGCATGACTGACTCTAGCGTAGTACAGTCTGAGTCGGTTAGCGTGCACTACCGAACTTTCTCTGTCATTTGTTTACAAGCGATACGAGGGCTCTCTCTCTCTCCCAATAACTGTGAAAGGACCCAACCACCTGGCAGCCAGCTTGGTTGCCCCGTCTATGTCAAAGAGGAACACTTGGTCCCCGATCTTAAATTCTTTAGTCCATCCGTCCTGTTGTACATTTCAGCATATTTGCTCTGGCACTCGGTGCTTGTCAGCTCAGCCACACTCGCGGCTAGTTCTTGTTGCTCCTGCAGCTGCTGCAAATGCTTGGCAGGTTTCTCTCTCAGAGTCGGGGGCACCGCGATCTCACACGCCCAAGTTTGCTGCAATATTGATAGGGGCCCATTTGGGTTTCTAGCGTACAGTAGCCTAAACGGCGCCACACCGGTGGTATTATGGGGCACTCCGCGATACGCCCACAGACCAAATGGGGTGAGCTTGTCCCAATTTCTTCGGTCCCGTTCCATGGCATGATACAACGTATTTTTGACGACTCTTCCAACTCTCAACCACCCCATTGCTCTCAGGGTGTTCGAAAGTGGAGAACCTTGGTGAACAACCCAGTTTTTCCAACATTAACTGTGTGTGTTGAGATTTAAAGTTCGTACCTTGGTCTGAACAGATCGTTTGCGGTGCTCCAGTACGACTGAACATTTCCAGTAAAACCTCGCGCGTGGCCCTCGCTATCAGGGATCGGAGCGGCACCACCTCAGGCCATACTGTGCAAAGATACAAAGTATATTTGTGGCCCCTCGCAGATGGCACCTCAATAGGCCCAATGACGTCCACATTGACCCCCTGAAATGAACGCTTCGGTCACGTAAGCGGCGTGATGGGGACTTTAACGCTGTGACGACTATCTGAACGCGTTTGACACTGGTGGCATGTCTGACAATGCCCAGCGATTACCTTCTCCAATGCTGGCTAGCAGAAACTACTTTATCCGGAGCTTTGTCTTTTTCGGCCCTAAGCATCCACCCCACAGTGACTCATGCACAAGCTGAATACACCTGATTGCGTTTTTATTCTCGTTGGACCGGTTGTCTGACTTTGACTCCTGCTAAGGAATCCCAATGGTACAAAAGTCCGTCTGACACGTTCATACCAGCTTTCTCGTTTCTGGCATCATTCCAGGCCTCTTTCAGGCTTTCATCGGCAAGCTGAGCAGCTCGAAATTCCTCCCGCTGACTGGGCACCCAAGTGACATCTTGTATAAAACTCTTCTCTTCAAATTTAGGGTTTTCATCTGACGTTTCTTCGCAACTTGCACCGCAGTCTGGCTCAGTGTTATCCACTATTTCGAGTGATCGGACCCCAACGGCACTGGCTACCCGCGTATTATTTTCTCGTCCAAACTCCTCTTTTTCCTGCGCCTGAAGTAGTTCCCAATCTTCCTTTGACAGCAGGCTGTGAACTCCCTTTGCAAGTTCGTCTGTAACCGCGCACACCAGATCGATCCTCTGCGGTTGTATCACAGCCCCCGACGATGTATGCCTACGGACAGCGTAGCTAGAGTACCTCGGATGGTGTTTCCGAATGTCGACTCGAGTCTTACTGTTCCTGATGGCTCCTGTAAAACGATGGGCAACATACCTTTACGGACGACCGTTATGTCGCTACACATGTCCAACACAGTTTCCGTTGCTATATCCCCGCCGATGATTGGGATAAAGTCCAGCTTTGACCTCCCTCAGCTATCATTTTGAGCCAGACTTCTACTCCTGCGTTTAGCATCTTTGCTTGCTCTCGCGCAGGTTCTTCACTTACAACAGCATGAATCTGTACCCTTTGTTTTGGCCCAGTCGGCGCCTTCCCCTGCTGTTCTTTATTTGAAGCTTTTGGGCAATTTCTGGTTAGGCGACCCTGTGTCTGACACACGTGGCATTTAAATTGGTTATGTGCCGGCTAGCTAGTATTGTGTGTTGCGGCAACGAGGCTGTTGCGGCTGGCATAGTTGCTCGTCCTTTCCCTTTAGCTTGCTCGACTGTCTCGGGCACTTTCGCCACCTCCACTGGCTTAAACCAATCTTCACCCTCCCGCAAAAGAACATATTCAAGGGCTTCTGAGCTTAGACTGGCTTTCATACGGTCAGTGACCATAAGCTCCGTGATAGCTTCTTTTGTATTTGCATTCCGATATTGAAGGTAATTGACCAAGTGTGTTCTTGCGCGGGACGCGAATTTAGCCCAAGTTTCCTCCTTTCGCTTACATGCCTTTTCAAACCTCCCCAAGTATCCAGCTGGCGTGAGCTTAAATTCATCTAATACCGCCTTCTTTACAGTCTCGTAATCTGAACATTCCTCGTCATTGAAGCTGCGCAACAGATAACGGACCCGCTCGGCCAGGGCAGGCATGGTCAAATGTACACGGCTGTGTTCTGGTAATTGGAAAGATGAAAACAAGTTTTCGATCTCATCAAACACTATCGCAACGTCAGCGTCACACGGCAACCGGTATGCCTTAAGCACTTTAGCACATTGTGCTATTCCATCCGTGCTGGCACGGCGGTGATCGCGTCCTTCCGATCCTGAAGGTGGCCTGCTCGACTGTTCGAGCTCCACTCTCCGTAGAGCAATGCGCTCGCACTTTTGCTGCAGGTGTGCCTTTTCCAACTCCAGCTCTAGGCGTATGACCACCACGGCCTCTGAAACGTGTCATGTTCGTAGCCTGGGAAACGCCTTGCCTCGCAATAGAAACTTGAGTATCCGACGTCTCAGACTCAGTCTATTCGAAGCGTTGCAGTTCCTGCCCTCTCTGACCCTCTCTTTGTTGAGATGCAGTATCAATGTTTACATTAGCCTCAATCGCGTTTGCCGTTCTGCGTGTGAACACCATCAACTTCACTGGACAACAGTGATGCCAACCTAGACAAAACGCAAGGAATCCCACTCACCCGTTGCTGCTGGGACGTGCTGGTCTAGATGAACTGCAACCGTTGCAGAATTGGCTGGTGGCCCTCTGATGACTTGCGCCTGGCTCACTGGAGGCCTACTTGTTGCTCGTTGTGGGGTTGCCGATCCTGTCGTGCTGCGCCAGTAAAGATTTGTTCGTTCTCTTGTCGTAGCTTCTCCGTTGTAAAGTGATGTTTCTCGACAGATGATCGGCAGCTGTTGATCAAATGCAGAGAGGAAGCGATGGAGATCAGATGCACAAGAAATATTGACAGGTAACCTTTTCTATATACAACGCAGGTAAAACAAATGCATTACAGACTTCAACAATTGAGAAAGCAAGTCTCGCTCTTCGAGTGTCTCAATGACTGTTGGAGCCCAGACTCGTTTTAACGTACATAGTACGGTGCCTCACTGATCTATCAGCAATTCTGATTTCAGCCAATTCTGAGGGACACCATGTCGTCTCGATTTTTATACCCCAAATCGACAAAGAATAGGGGCGGTAGGGCCGTTGGCCCGTCCCACAAGTTCAATTGCCAATGAGAGTCAAACGTCTGTTAAGCCACAACTCAAAGGGAAGGGCTTACTCTTAAAAGTAAGCCTGTTAGAAAACAAAGCTATTTTCCTTCTTTCCTAAAACACCGTTACCCTCTCATTTCTACATAGTCAATGACGGCCGCAGCAAAACACGCCAGGCCCGTACAAGTGATTGCTAGGCCGTCTGAAACCTCGATGGCGTCTCTGGACTGCAAACGCCTCGGAAGCCGGGGCATCGGCACCGCGTACTGCAGCTGCGCTTAAGGTTTGTCCGCGTGGGAGACTGATTACCGTCCCTGCCATGCGAACATATTGTCTACAAGACAAAGTTATCCGAGTGCGTGTTTACAATGCGCCACCGTCCGAATGGGCTCTTCACATGCGCACCGAATCTCTACAGGGCACACTCGAAGCTGTTACTCGACATCACGCAGGCTTTTCTCCGCACCCAGCATCAAAGGCCGCCGACCGCCTTCCGGACTTGTAGAAGAATAAATCCCCGCTCCGTAAATGCAGCTCGTGGTCAATTTGGTGAAGCCCTTAACCTCGGCCGTGCCTCCAATCAGCCAGGTACTCGAGAGGCAGAACCACAATACCGCGTACACCACTGCAATTCAAGGCTTGTCTGTGTGGACCCATGTGGCCGTCGGCGGACTGCCAACTCCGCGCGCACAATACCGACTTTCCTGAATCCGCACCTCACGCCCCTGGTGCGTGCCGTGACTCGTCACCCGACAGCGCGCGGTCCTTCTGACCCATCAAAACAGAAACGGTTGCCCCGCTGACATGGGGGGAAGTGAACACCCTCTGCATACACAAAGCACGTGGGCGTCTCGCGACACTTAGGTACACAAACAATCAAAGCGGCCTTACAACCACCCTTTCATCACTACCATGTACTCCGACTGCCGTGCGGCTTTGCATGTGAGAGCGAAGTATTTCAGAAGGTGTTAAACGATATCTTCGATGGAAGGCCAGGGGCATAAGCGTGTACATGGTTGACGTGCTGATTTGAAGAACAGATAAGGCGGATCATGAGTGGCGGCTTCGCAGAGTGCTGAGAGACGTGCAGCCGGTAGGCTTCAGGTTCAATGCACAAAAATGCCATTTCGGTGTTAAAGAGATGGAATTTCTGGGCGGTATGAAAAGGGACAAATAAATCAGGCGAAATCCGGCCTTAGTTGCCAGTCTAGCGCAGATGCGAGGCCCAATAGCAGGCTTGCGTTCAAGGGTTGCTGGGCGTGGTTATTTACTTCCGCAAAGCATGCCATCGCTATCCCAGAAAGCGGCTGCTTTGCGTTCTCTGATCAGTCAGGGGTCGGTATTTGACTGGACACATAAGCGTGATGAAGAGTGGACAGATATGCAAAGCACTAGCCAAGAAACCACTACTTACAGCTTTTGATTCAGGCAAGCAAAGAAAAGTAACGTCGGACGCCTCACAATATACTATTGCATCCGCTCTATTGCACAGTTACGACGACTGGAGGACAGCGGCTTATGCATCGAGAGCTGTGACAGATACAGATTAGCAGTATTCTCAGAGAGAAAAATAGCTAGGCTATTCGCCTAGTATTTGTCAGTGAAAAGTTATCCCAATAATTAAACCATGCATAAGTGCTGACAATTGTAACAGTCATGGCGTCTAACCTAATAAAAGCTATCGTTTCTTGAGCGGTATTTAAAGCCACGTTGGGAGAGAAGGCTAGTGTGAAAGGAAATGTACCGCTGGGAGGGAAGGTTATCACAAAAAAAAACATCGGCAGGTTTGCGCTCAGAAGCATATATATTGACGTACAAGTAGCCATGATACATTATCCTCATACCTGTGTAAAATCTGTGCCGTCATTGTTTGTTCATTCTAGAATCGTCGTCATGCACCCGCTGTAATACTTACGTCGTGATTTCGTAGCAATGGTTCCGTCTCCATCACTCGAAGTTGGTCATCCGACAACCGTCATCATTACGCACCCCATCATTACGCTCGCCAACGTCAAGCTGTGGTCGCAACATTGTCATATTATCATACTTCTTTTCACCTTTCACCCACTCCACTCCTTCGTCATTATGTTGTACCGTGCTATCGTCATTCAATTGTAATTATGGGGATGTGTCATACCGTCGGCTTTAATGTGTGATGACAAGGCAATCACAATCATGCAACCTTCGGACTACCGCCGTTACCACGCCAACGTTGTTGTGATCTAGCGGTTATTCCAGCGTCGTCATCTGCTTTTCTTCATACCCTCGTCTTTGTACACTCATCATCATACCATGGTCTTCATGTAGTTGTTACCATGTCCTCGCTATATCATTGTCTACAATTGAGAATCACCATCACATGTCACCAAGTTGTCGTCATCCCATCATGCTCACGGCTGACCTTGGCAAGCGACTGCACAAGCAAAGCGGGCCGATGACAGAGAAAGTGCAATTCGCATATGGTTAAAGCTGCACAAGTACCAGAATGCCCATGGCAGTTCTTATATAAATGCAGCATCAAAAGTGTCGCTAGATTGCTCAAATGTTATTCGCATTACTATCGAAACTCGTCGGAGGAAGAGCTCTGTTGTAGCTTTTTGATGAGGCATCATTCATTTAGTACTTAACGCCCTTTTCATGGGTTATCTGTTTTCTATTGTTGCATGCTTGTATCTTACAATTTTCGCATCGACGAGGGTCACTCGGCAGCCAGTAATCAAATGGGTAGCGTATCGGGCTGCTGTGCTGAGGTAATTGGGTTGAACAGTCAGACCAACTTTGTTTACTGAGTGTGCCAATGTGAACAAAGGTCTCGCATTTGAACGGACATCTTTCCCGCCGACTTGGGCCAGAGTGCATGTAGGACTGCGAAGGTAGTTCTGTTTGAAGAAATTATTCAAGGACGACTTGGAGTACTGTGTATGTGTTGTTGTGACGGAGACGTCTCAACACTGGCGCCACTGTTGCAAAGGAGGATCCAAGGTGACGGTGATTAAACAAAACATTTGTATGCAGTATGTACAAGGGTGTCGCATGAACGGCTCGAAGGCCGGGAGCATAACTGACTTGCTCTAATGCATGCGGCGAAATGCGGGAGCACGCCTCTGCTCGCTGTTGTCGTCCTCTCCGACCGGCATCACTTAGTTCGGGCTTTCATAACCCCAGGAGTCGTTGAAGCCGCCAGTGGTTCGAACTCCCTCAATCAGAAACATCCACGGGTTGCTGTGCAAATTCCGACGAATGGACGAGGAGCACCTCCATCAGGCGATAACGGTGAAGTGGCTCCTCGGCGCCGCTCCGGCGGCGCCACCGGATGTAACCCGAACATGACTCGCCGCCGGCCATCGGGACCGGCCAATTCCCTCGGCGCCCGGCTTCAGCCGCATGCCGGCGAAGGGAACTTTTGTTTGGAGCTTTGGCACAACAGTGTCACTCGACCAGTGCTTGCCTCCTATGAACCTGTTAAACTATCAAGCGCCACTGGGAATGTGCTACTCTACACAGATAAAAAATCCCGTGTATTTCTCAAATGGTGAGGGGAAACAAGCCCACGTATTAACGGTTCCCCAAGGATAGCAACCCGATGCATTAGCAGACTGCGTGAAAAATGAATTGGGAATGTGCCGCTTTTCAGTGAACCCCTTTTAGGCCAAGGATTCTGGGAGATGCGCCCTAATTGGATTGGACACTTGGCACTCTTCAATAAGACCTCTCGCCAAGTTGGATTACTGAGTATGTGAAACTTACTTTGTGGTCAATCAAGCGCACACGTCTCTACATTCGCAGACACTGGGGATCTATGATTCTCGTTTAGCAAGACACGCGTGGACTTCCCACCAGGCCGACAAGATGGCGTAGCGCATCGAGAAATAAGCGTGAGAGAGGAGTACCAATGCCGAATGACGAGTTTCAGAGTGGTCACGCGCACGGCCGTGACAGCCATTTTGACGGCCGTTGGCAGGCGTCGCGGTTGTAGCTGTAGATGACACCGAGTCTATTTAGGGTGCCAGGAAAGAGGGGTCTTGCTTAAGTCCATTCCTGATCAATAACTCGTTTCCATGGTGGCAATGTGTTGTGTCGCCATGTTGATTCAATGCTAAGGGATTACTGTCGAGAGTAATTGTGAGATGGGTTGTGCCACATTTTATTTATCTGGCACTTTTTATATGGCGATCTACTGAGATGTGTGACTGGATAATCTTGTTTCATAGCTCTTGTCGAAGCATTTCATACGCAACGCCCAGCTCTGCCCACAAACCACCCGAAGAACATCGCATACAACATATGCATGCGTACCTGTGTCCATCAGCAATATTTCGGAGGTTCATGAGTCAACAGCCACTTATAATAACCAGCATCGCCTAAGCCCTATCGCATTAGGTATTGTTGGCACCATTAGAAGTTGAGCACAATTTTAACGTCACAACAAGAGCACTTTTCCCATAGCATTAGGAGTTTTAGGGATTTTCATCCAAGCGTTAGTCCACGTGTAATGTTGACCGAAAACGGCTTTTTCATCTTGTTCTCCTGTAATGTTGCCGCCGCCACCGAGGCCACGGGCCACGATTCAGCAGTGTCTAAGCACGATCTAGGGTCATAATGGCTTTTGTAAGGGAAGACAAAGGCTATTTTACGAGGGACGGAGTGACCGTGACGATGATCGCTCCATTGGTGTCCCCTTTGAAATTGACTCAACAGTCACCTAAATTTTTTGAGCTAATCCATGTTTGCTGTTGGAGTAAAAGAATTCCAGCTATATCTCCCTGATAGTTTCCCCCTGCGTAAAACCTTGTTATCTACCCTCGTGACAACCCTATGTCTCGTACCTAGCGCATTAGCTAGTCGGCAAAGAAGTTGGCCTCGGAGAACTTCTCTCTGCGGTCCAGTAGGCTATGTCCTCGAAATATGGGGCATGCGTATTTGCTTGTTATCCGACTTGCTCGTATTGCCTGCACACCCGAAAGAAGATTCACGTATCAAGTTGTGACACTGCACAAGAACGGTATATTTATTGGGCCAGAGTTAAGCATCTATTCGCGCTGGTTTTGCAGTTTGGTGTGCGCAATTGCCCCTGGTGTCATTCATCATGCTCTTTCGGGAGACCTTGATGTGGCTCGTCGACGCCAACTTTTTCCGGTACGTCCACGTTTTGTTGCCCGTTCGTGAGCGTTTGAATTGGGTGGTTCGTTGTTCAGCTGCACGTGCGGTTGGGTTGAGAGTAGAGTGCATGTTCGTTTTGCCGGTTGACAGGGTGCTTGATTGGCGGCTTTACTGGGCTGTGTATGGGGCACTTGAATGGTACGCTGACTTGTCGAAACATTAGGCGGGTGACGTGGAGGCATATTGAGCAACTGGTTGCGCTGCAATACCTGGTTTCGTGCGGGTTCAAATTCCATCGCCGATTTCCACTCAAGCCCACTTGGTCTGGCTTTGGTGGAGGCTACGGTGGAGTGGTTGCTCACTCCGGTCTTGTATCTTCTCCTGCAAAAGTATGGATTCGTTGAGTCGGCGCTAAATTGGTAGATCGCAATTACAGACATGATTCCGAAAAGACGCGCCGCCCGCTGCTTCGAGGTTTCTCCGGTGCTGCTTCTCTGTGCGCGGTTGCCGGTGTTCGCGATGCCTTGGTCCACGGCAGGCCTCACGGCAGCCGCCATGGCAGGTCTCAGCGATGTGGCCACCCAGCAGTTTCCGATGATGTAAAATATATGGCACATACCCACAATTATACTGGGTGCGAGGCGTAGCCAGTGCACGTAAAACAAAATAATTATGAACAAAAATATATTATATAATAATGTATGTAATACTAAAAGAAATGTTGCACGACTTTCAAATGTTATTGAAAAAATTGAAAGTTGCCTTATAGTTTGGAGTAAACAAAAAGTACATTTTTATTATCGCAACCATCGCCGTATGGTATGGTATGAAGAACTTTATTTAGGTCCTGAGGGATCAGTCTAGGACTGATGCGGGCCGCTCCCACGTCGGTACAGAGAGGCCGAGCCCCTCTGCCATCACACGGGCCCTCTGGACAGCCCTGAGTTGGTGCGCCAGCACTTCATCGCCGTCTCCTGGTTTCAATTTGTGAACCCACCCGCCGTGGTTGCTCAGTGGCTATGGTGTTGGGCTGCTGAGCACGAGGTCGCGGGATCGAATCCCGGCCACGGCGGCCGCATTTCGATGGGGGCGAAATGCGAAAACACCCGTGTGCTTAGATTTAGGTGCACGTTAAAGAACCCCAGGTGGTCAAAATTTCCGGAGTCCTCCACTACGGCGTGCCTCATAATCAGAAAGTGGTTTTGGCACGTAAAACCTCAAATATTATTATTATTAATTTGTGAACCCCCAAATTTAATTTGGCCCATGGCGAAATTTCAAGTTGGCTGACTAAATTTGGGGTATGCCAGCTTAAATTTGGGGGTGGGCCAACTTGAAATTTAGGGGTGGAGATCAAAAATTTGGGGCTTGCTCAACTTGAAATTTGCGAGGTGGCAACATAAATTGGAGGATGCACCAGCTTAATATTGCACGTGGGCCATCATGAAATTTAGGGGCTGACCGACTAGAAATGTAGGGGTGTGCCAACTAGCAATTTTTGGTTGGCCAACCTAAGTTTTATGGCTGGGCTGACTTGACATTTCCCGGTGGGTCAACTGAAATTTCGAGCTGCACCAAGACCGAATTTTGGGTAGTGTAAGTTCAAATTTGGGGGTTGCCAAACTGAAATATGTGCGCATCCTTACTCATACTTAGAAAACACTGGTGTAGTTTCTATATAATTTTTTTGTTTATGCTCTTCCTCATCCCTTAAAAAAGATAATGTTCAGTTACGGTTACTGTATAATTGCTGGTAAGTGTCTGCATTTCGAAAAATATGCATAATACTTTTCACGTGACCGACAGATATTACTGGTGCACTTAAGAAAGAATGTTTCCGGATAAAAACAAGAGCGATCACGAATTATGTTAAACGACGCGCCGTTTCTATATAGTCTAAGAGTCTACTAGACACGTAATGGGCAAAATGTGCTCGTCCCGCAGTTTGGGCAGTCCAACCCCAAACCTCCATGTGTGAGCCGGCTCAAACGAAGAAGTCTAAGCTTTAGCCAAAAGCCGTGCCATCAATTGCGATAGGGAATGCATAGATAGCTACACGGAGCATGGATAACAGTTTTACCGGCGGCATAAGCTTGCAAACATTCACCTAATATGCAAATTAAGAAGCATGGTGCAGTGCGCACAAGATGATATGAACACATCACGCACGATTACATCCCCCACTTGCAGTCAAAACGCTGGCGCGAGAATTTGAGGCAGCAGCGGCAGCAGCGCAATGTAGTGCCTGTCATGCTGTCTATCGCCTCGGTCAAAACACAGCTACAGGAATGTGGCCCTTACAATAATAGTATATCCCGTAGTCGCACCTAGACTACACCCTTTGTCAATACCGGCTTAAAACAACGCAAATAACGCGGAAAATAGATAAAACTTTCGACGGTTATAAATGAATAACTACAAGCGGCCTACTGCGTTTGCGGCATATTTTTGCGTCTCACTGAATTTGTTGATATGATGTTGGCCAACGGCTTTTTTAATATAATCACATCAGGTACTGGTATCCGAGGCTCCAGCGAAACACTTATTGATCTATGCCTAACAAACAGTGATATTCGTGGTACCACGCAAAAAGTACTCCTCAGTGACGTCAGCGATTACATGTCAACGTTCTGCTTTTTAGAAAGGTCAATTAAACAATTATTATTACATACTTACGCGCAAAATAGTTACCGCGTTATAAACCAAAGCAAAATCGAATATTTTTGTCAACTCGTCTTCTTTGTCGGCTGGAGCCGATTGCGCGTGACAAGGATCCTATTTTATGCGAGAAATTCTTGCACAGAATAACAAAGTTGTACGAATGCGCTTTCCCAGTTGTAACAATGGTAAAGTGCCGAAAAGGAAGGAAGCCTTGTATTACACCTGACCTGCTTAGGTTAATACAGGCTCGAAACACACTTTTCACCCAGTTTGTAAAATCTAAAGACTTGACTGTTCTGAAAGAGTATAAAAAAGATAGAAATCAATTCGGTTCGGACATAAAATATATAGAATTCAATGCTACACTCATAAATTTTGAGATTTCTCCTTTGACCCTCAATAAACTTCGCATACAGTCAAAGATCTTCTACAGAAGTCTGAAAAATATTTACCACTACAAATGTCTATGGGAGGAACGGATCTGAGTGGTAATGCTCTTACCAATGAGTTTAACAGACTTTTTTTTGCATTTGGAGATTTTCCTGCAGGATCGCCCAGTAATATTGGAAAATGCATGGAATATAAACTTCATTAGAGCTACTCCTGCAGAGATCAACGATATAATATTTGGGTGCAATTTTCTAGAAACCTTTTTTGTGCCAGTGCCTTTTCGCGTGACCTCAGCGTTTTTGAAAATGGTTGTTGCGTATGCACGTCTTCTTTTTGATAGTCCAGTCGCAAGCTCCCTTCGTTGGCCGGACGTTTCTTTCGTGTTCTCTTTTTCCGGGGCTGTAATGAAAATTTGTTTTGTAAATCGATACTTCATAAAAGAGGACTTCCATGCTGCATAAAGCAAATTACTTTTGTTACCTTACAACGCAAAAGCTGTCGCAGCCTTAACAAATGGAAACGCAAGCACTCCTATTTTCGGAGCCGTAGCCACCTGTTAGTCGGATGTGCATCCAATCGCTGCCGTTGAGCGCACGCAAAATTGCGGCCTCTGCTTACCCGAACAACTGACAGCCCCTAGCGTGTCCATAACGCAGCGCAACTAATTGCGACCCGCAGCGGTATACTTACGTCTAAGAAGCATCTGCGCTGCTTGCAGGGGCTGTGAGATATGGCAGTGATGTGAGCAAATATTACTCGTGTAGTATTTCCATTGTCGTGTGGTTTTCGCTGCATGTCTGACGGGTGATGATTTCTTCTCTAGGAAGGGCCAACAAGAATTACCGTAACACCCGAGGACAAACTTTGCAACATAGAGGATCGAGAACTGTGAAGTTACTCAGCAGCTTTCAATAGAGCACCACCACGACGGAACAATAGCTTCGTCAAATTGATCGCAGCAGCGGTAATACTTACTGGGTAAGGTGACCCTGCACTGACGGTTACTCTCCGAAAAAGGAGCTGCTACAATGGTAAATGTGATTACCGGCTTCACCTTTTTTTACATTAGTGGTATAAAAAGGCAAAAATAATTATTTGTAGTGAGCTCTTTATGAAAGCGCTTAGCTTATAGAGAATATTTGCCTCCAAATTTCTTAAAATGTTGCGGGTCGGCTGAATTTCCCAAGTTTAAGAAGAGGAAAGAGCGGAAAAAGTGCCACGGGTCTCAAAAAAGCCCATGACTATTCTGGTGCAGTTCATCGAGCAGCACCTATACCTGGCAAGAGCTTGTTCAGAGTTCTCGTCACGTATGACTCCTGCTCGAAACAACGAACTGTGGGAGGGGGTGGCGGTGGTCCTTATCGCACCGGGACCAGCCGTGAAAACCACCAGCCGTTGGCGCAACCATTGGGCCAAGATGGTCCATAAAGCGAAAAAAGAAGCGGCCAGTGCCGCGAGCGAGAAGAGGTGAGCTTTCTCATGAAGCTGACAGTAACGTTGTTTCACGTTGTTTTTGTTGTGGTGGTGGTGGTGATGGTGTTTGGAAGGAAACGGGAAGCGCGAAGGTTGGGGAGTTTGACGTGTGCATCCTGGATGTGCTGGTGAGTACCGGTGGGGCCTTGTCCCCCCCCTCCCTCAGTTCTTTTAAAAAGTGTTGTTTGTGGTACCTGTGGCTTCACAAATTTTCAACATTGCATTGTAACACAACATTGGAAAATATTTGCCTAGATTGCCATTTTTTTCGTTTTTGTGCAAGTGGCAATATAGGTCATGTACTCTGAACAGCAACTTGTGCAAATGATGCGCTTTGCACGCACTGCTCGCGATGTCTGAACACTACTCTGGCTGCAGGACATGAGCTTCGAGGAAGCGGCAAGGCGCACTTCCCAGCACTTCCCGCACAGATGCAGCAGCCACAAGTGCGTACGTGGTGTCGGGCTCTGCTGCTGTTGATGGGCCGTGTGGCCTTACATGTAAGGCAGTGACCTGGCTTTTGTAGTAGCTTAGTTTGCAGTTGCTGCATGATCTTGCTGTGAAGTACTCCACTGTGCTGTTGTTACCTTTGTGCCCAGAATGCATTCAGCTCTTATTCATGGAGCAGAAGTGCAAGCCTACAAATGACATGCTGTTGTAATAGAGATTCCTTGTGCTTCTTATACTGTTACTTCTTTACTGTTACCGCCAACTTTCTCTGGCATTTTTTGCTCTAACTAGGCGATGGCTTTACGTATCTTTATTGCAGCTATGCAGCTACAATGACATTTCAAAGTGACTGGTTAGGACAATCTAGCTGTGTGGGTCGGATAACAGTGAATGAGCAGTCTTTGCTTTTGTCTTACATGAAGAGCCAGCGGCTACCCTCCAGGAACCGCAGCCCACCCCCTAGGTGCGGCAGCCTACCCCCCAGGTGCCGCATCCCAGCCCTCGAGAGCCACAGGCACCCTGTAGATAGCGCAGGCAGCAGGAGCTCAAAGATGTCGTGGTGACGGCTGCTGCCGAATACGTTCGGCAGGCCCAGTTGGCTGATGCCGGGGCTGAAGACGGGGCCCGCTTCCACCAACAAAGACTGGATCAAAACAGGCAGGTATGTGTACCTGCCGGTTTTGGCCAAAGACGTATATTTTCCGGTGTATGAAATTGGTGAGCATATGCCCTCTTTAAAAATTAAATTCTTCACTAAGCAAGCATAACGTATACATGTAGTGCTGGGGTTGTCATATGTTGTACACATTTGCGAGATATATTGTGTCAATAACTACGCAATTATGTGGCAAAAAGAAAGATGTGGCGCTAAGTTCATGGAAGCAGGTATAATCATGTAAGACATCTTAATAATGGGACGGCACAACTTTGATCGGCCAGAAAGACATTTTCACTGTTTCAATAGCAATGACAATAGCCTGCAAACGCGGATGACTGCAACACACCAAGGCCTTGTTACGGAGCTTCTGTAATGAAACTAATGACACATCTTCCTTCTTAACAGCACCACGAGGCCCAGTTGCAGAGCCTCCGGTAACTTAAGATGGAGGTGGTGGGGCAATTTCAGGGTATGCGCAAATTCCAGCAGCTACGCCTCGAATTGGAGCGGTGGTCTCAGGAGACTAATCAGCGCCGGCTTCAGCTGCTGCTGGCTGCACTGGTGCATGGTGATGGCGAAGCCCCTCACCCCTCTAAGGCCCCACATACTTAAAAGAAGCGAAGGAATCATAGGCAAGGAATTTGTCACCATTTCTTTAATACTCTAAAAATTCGCTGACGTAGTAATGATGATATAAAGGCCGGATATTGCTAGTTTGCAAGAAATAATTGCAGAGGTCACCCTTTCATACAACGGCAAGTAGCATAGCCGTTGCAGCATGATTTTTTGCTTGAAGTTGTACTTAAGCACTACAGCAATAAGAGCATCCACACTATCACGCTCAACCGCACAAGTGCCAACAATTCTGGTGGTTCGGACATTCTGGCTGTGGCATTGCAATTTTGAGGTGCGTAGTTGTTGTCATGTAAATTTAAGCAAGAAGCTACACTGCAAATGTTCTACAATTTAATCCGGTCTCATCAAATGGTGACACTTTCGCGCCTTAATATGACGTCGAAAGGAACCTGGGAATATAGGCAGCAAAAAAGAAAACAGGTATAAAAATTCCTTCCCCATGCACCTTCATTTCATTTGTAATGTGTATTTTTGTTAGGTTGTTGCATATATATGTATATATCGTATCATGATATACAGAGCTGCAATGTTTCCTTATTTTTCATTGCCAAATATTTTACCAGTGACCTTTCATGTTGTCATACCTTGTGTGCAATATTTATAACCAATTTCTCCTACTGAATAATAAAGTAAGACGTTCTGGCTGTTTTCCAGTATCGAACTCCACGACAGCATGTTCCTTTCACATGAACTCATAGGTCTATACATTTCGCTTTGATAAATATTGTTCAGCTGGTACGGGATGGTTTGTGCACCTGCACACTGTTTCTCTGGTGCAGTTTAAGCCGGTTGCTATTTCTGATACTTGTGCAGCGCGCAACAATTTTCCTAACCAATGCGTGCCATTACATGTGATATTCTATGATGCAGTCACCTGTGAATCTTTTAGATGCAAGAACAACGTGATACAACATTTATTGCAACATGTCTGTGATATGTTGCATTTTGTCTCTACTACTGCAGTGCTCATGTTTCTCCCACTTCTTCAATGTAGAGACTGTCGCACGTGATGTGTACATGGATAAGTGTTAATGTCGAAAGGTGCGTATGTTGAAGGCTGAAATAATACAGAAAGGTGCCGTTTTCCTCTAGTGCTTTTATTTTCATGTCGCTACTATATTTTCAGTGCTAGCTGACACTGTAGAAATATTGCTCTGTAACATTTGAGAGAAGCTTAAGAAAGAAAGACTTGGTCCATGGCGTTACTTGCATTCTTTTCACCGCTTTAAGCACATCTTGCCTTTGGCCTCCACTGTATATGGTCATGTACATTGGAACAGGGAGAACTTCATCGCATACCTCTTTTTACAGTTTAATTTTTTACTTAAAGAAGGTATTTACTTGAAAATTTTACGGACAAGAATCGTACACTTAAAATAAAGTTAAGTAATCCACAAGGAGGACCGGTCATTCTCTCTGTACAGACTACATAGCCAGGTAACGCGCTCCTTAGCCGCACTCGGCACACTCTGCGCAATAAAGGACCGCTTCTGTCACGAAAATATAAAAACTGGTTCTGACCTGTCGTGTAAGGAGGTGCGTCATTCCAAAACCTCGTGTGAACAAATTCGTTCGACTGCATCGTTCCCGATTCGAAGTCCACAAAGACACTTCGAAGACTCGGTGCAACTTCTGTATATTTAGACTTGAACAATGTTATACCTGCCTTACATACCAGAGTTTTTCGAGAAATAAAGATTGCAAACTGTAGCTATGCCAAACGTTGACAGCTGCCCACCTTTCCATTTGTTCGCTTTTATCTGTGTTTCTATTGTTTGCTCTTGCCAATACACATAGTTGTTTTTTAATAGTTGAGCAGGACGCCTAGGTATTTAACGGGTGTGTTCAGCCAGTTGACGTTGGCGAACGTGACCGAGGTCAAAGGCCACTTTCCATGCCAGAAGCAAAAGCACTTTCCCCAGTTTACCAGGCTTCCAGTTATAATGCCGAAACCGTTCACTGTTGCGATAGCTGCAGCTAGACTCTCCTTATCTGTAGAAGAAACTGCGGCGTCATACGCATGTGCCAGAATTTGAACTTCCGATGCATTTAATCAGAAGCCATGAATACTGCTGTTTTCAATGATCACTAGGCATATTGTTTCTATATATGCACTGAACAGAAGGGGGCTCAAGGGGATGCCCTGGCGTACAGAATGCTTTAGGTGAATGAAGGCCCCACTGACTTGTTAACAAATAAACTCATAGCGCAGTCCCGGTATGCCAAAGTACCCCATTTCTAATGATGGATCCAACATAAATGTGGTATAGGATGGCAAGCAAAATACCATGAGGTACACAATCAAACGCTTTCTCAAGATCTAGCTGTAGAACTGCTATCCCTGCTTGCATAAAGTGGTCGCACTCCATCAGGCACCACATCTTATTGACACGCGTATCGGTTCATATTTATCGGGCGGCCAGGTTTCACCGCCTAACAAATGTTATCGCACAGTGCAGGAGGTGCCTGCATGTATCGGAAGTTTATGGATTGTTATCGATGTTTCCATCTGCTGTCTGTCACCGAACCTTGTGTAATCTGATTGCATGTATGCGCGACGGGAATGGTGTAGAACGTTCTGGAAGACACGCGGATCCCAGCGATTGTTCTGGAACATTCGACCACTGATGTATAAAAGCCGACGCGCTTGACCCACTGGTCAGATTTCCGACGATCGCCGATGTGTTCGCTGCTATCGTTGTGCTATAAATGTAACTTGCTTTTGAGGGCACAAGTTCGCCCAATAAAGACTTAGTCTCGCCGTTTGCAGTTTTGCGACCCTGTTCGCCCCAGTCACTACTACGAGACATTATGTATATTAGTCCCAGTCGAATGCCCCATATTGCCATATGTTTGGTGAAGACCAACCAATTCCCTAATTACTTTCTGTCGCCGCCATGCAAGAACTTTCATCAAGATTTTATAATCACCATTTGTGATATAGCCCAGTATGAGAAAACAAATTTTAACTTATCTGTCTCTTCTGTCTTTGGTATTATTACAGTTTGTGCTTCCCCGAATGACCGGGGCAGGATATCTAGTTCGTACTCCTCATTAAAACAAATGTAAGAAATGAGACAATTCTTTTTGAAATGTCTTGTAAAATGAAGTGCTAAGACCGCCGGGCCCTGGTGATTTGCCGAGAGTCCAGGTTATCATAGCCTTTTCTACTTCCGTTTGTGATATGGGTGATTCCAGCACCGTTCTCGTGTCATGGTGCAGCGGTGGCATTCTCTCAAGAAATTATTCTTTAAACCTCTCTGTATTCACAGGTCTAGAAGTAAAAAGGGCTTCGTTTTAGAGCAAACGCATGTCCTATGCTGTCATTGTCTGTCATTTCCGTCCCGTTATCTCCAACAACATGTATATGGTTCCACCGAGCATGATCTTTCTCGAGTCCAAGTACCTGTTTTTTTGACATTATCTATAGCTATCGCATCTATGTTTGGTCTCACTAACGCTCCGCGATAGCGCTCATCATCATAAAGCTCCAGTTTCTGTTTGTTACTTTGCAGACCTTTGGCATGCACACATGGCGTTTCGCGTTCAAGCGCTGTTACCTTTACAAAACTCATTTTAAACCCTTTCTCTTTCTTTCTGGCTGCAAACAGTAAAATTTTGAATCTTTCTATTGCTTTAATATTTATCTGTTGCTGGAAAAGGCCCCACTGCTCTCCTATTTTGTCCCATCTATTTTCATGGATATTCTAAATTTCGTGCATCGCGGCTACATTGAAAGATTGATCAATTAATAAATTGCTACACTGGAAGCATAGCGCGGAAAGGACAATCGACAAAGACTAGACAGGACAAGCGCTTGTCCTGTCGAGTCTTCGTCGATCGTCCTTTCCGCACTATGCTTCCCGTGTAACTATGCATTACCACACAGCCCAAGCCTATACTCTTCTTAATAAATTGGAATCCAATTTCCATTGCCCCCATGAAAAACTGTTGTTCTCTTTCTTTGGCCCCATTTGACATATTAAAAGGCAAGATCAGTAAACGAAATTGGCGAAACACCATAACTGCGACACTTTGGAATCGTATCCACTGGCAGGTACAGTCGGTCCAAGCGGCCACGGCTGCTGCCCGGAAAATTAGTGTACGTAAAAGCTCGGTAGCCCTGCAGGCACTCTGCAATATGTTTTAGCTGATACTCTGGAATCATTTGTGACAATGCATCTTTTGTCTTCTACTATTCTACCCCTTGAGCTAGCAATTCAATTCAAAACGCTATTAAAATCCCCCCAAAAAACAAGCTGCTTATCAATGCACAGATACTTTCTTAGGTTCGGAAAAAATTCACTTGTTGCTGTGCCACACATGGAGTATAAAACACATAACACGCCATGCAATATTAATATATTTGAAATCACAGAGCAGAAATCTACTGGAAAAACACGAAGCTACATTTTGCACAAACAGTCCTGGATTCCTCCGAAAAAGGAGGACGCACCCTCCGGACCTGCCAATAGCGCGGCTCACAACTGCATGGTACCGTGCAGTGAACCTCTGCAGCATGTTCGCCATCTCCTGTTCCCCTTCCACTTTCGTCTACTGAACAGCCAAGACGTGAAGGTCTTCTTTTATTAAGAACTGGTACAGTTGAGTGTGAATTTTACTACGGGCCAGACCTCGGACATTTAAACTGGCAAGTGTGAGTGACTTTTGAGGAGCCATCATAGATTTCTGGGAAAGGCAGGCCCGGAGCATGGCACTTACTTTGCGAGTCTAGCTTGATGCTAGATGCCACGGGAACCGCCCCGTGGCATGTAGCATGAGACCGGTGGGACTGTCTCACCACTCTGCAAAAGTGACCTGTCATCAACTTTCCTATCCACCGTGCCCGCAGGTCTTGCTTTGAGGTTCGTGCGCCTACCCTTTGGTGTCTTTGCAGGCGGTCCCTTGATGCTTCGCGCACCTACCTTTTCTGCTCGGCTGTTGGCGTCTTCCAGGGGTCTTTCAACCGCCGAGCTGATGCCAGAACTCCCAGAGACGCCGCTGGCGTCTCTGGGAGTAATGACGCGCCGACAGCGTACAGCACTTTCACTACGAGGGACGCTTTTCGCTGCGCCCCGTTTAGACACTAGTGTGGACGCTTCGGCTACTTGAGAACTTACAAATTTTGCAGGGTCGTCTGTTCCCTCAGCCGTTTTTGCTGTAGAATCCGGCGGGCTGTGTACTGCCTGTGATCAATTTTCACTTGCTGGAGTTAAGGCATGGCAATGTGGCCCAGTTGTGGTCACATCCCCGCTACATTTCGCTGCTTGTTTTACCTCTGTCATGTCCATAATGTGCACCGTTGAATCCTCGTCATCAGCTGTTCCCGTTAGTACGGCATAGGAATGAATGCACTCGCGTCGACGTGGCCAAGACGCTAGAAAAGTGAGCAACGTGAAACCTTGCACTCGCGGTGCACATGTCCCGAACCACGGCAGCGCAAGTACTGCATAAACCGACCAGGTGTGACCAACAGCGCTTGTTGACCAGTGATGTGAATCTGGTGTGGCAGGTCATCAACCTTGAGACTATTCTTGAGCTTCAGGAGCGCAGTCCGGGTTGTCGAACCTTTCTCGTTCACTTCCTTCACACGCCAGCGCTCCCGAGTAACCTCGGTCACTTTGCCAAACGCCGCCAACGCTGTATGCACGTCGTCGTCTGCCACGCCGTGCAGCAACCAATTAAGCCGGAAGCTCGCCTGCTGCTCCTGCGGGCTGATGACGAGACAGCGTCGCCACTTGACCTGAAGTTCTTTCAATCTAGCGAACCGCTTCGTCCTCTCCGGGCTGTTTATTGTCATGGCCCACACGTGGTTGATCTGTTAGTCACCCACATTCACAACATTAGGGAGCTGTTGTTCCTTGCGGAAAGCGTCCCGGCAATATTCGACCCAGAACGACCGCACTCGAAACCTCCCTGCAAGAACACTGTTGAAAACGACGCGCCCTGTTGGCTCATGCCGGAAAATGATCTCAAAATCCCTATTTACTTCAGCTACAACCCGGTTACCACGGCCCGGTTGTGGCGCTGAGACCACTCGTGAAGTGCTCGACATTCCGCGTCCGCTCACCTCGGTGGCTGAAGAGAAAGTGACTAGCTCCCATCGCTACGCTGACACGGGGGTTCACCTAGCTATTTGTACCTACATTTGAACTTCGGAGGCTTTCGTTTTAAGTCTATTGGTCACCGTCGGCGATATCGTGTGGAATACATATTTCGTATAAGTGTGGCTGATGCTTATGTGATTGGAGACAATAAAAATTACTTTAAATAAGTAGGAGTATACGCTTTCAACAGCTGTAAGGTGCGGCGGAAAGTGGTAACGTAACCGAGCACGGGAGGTGGCGAAAAAAAACTGCTTCGCCAGGCAAGTGTTGTTGTTCTGTGTTTCGTCTTCATTCGCTATGCTGCGGATTGTGCGCTGCAGTCGTTGTTGAACCGGGAACTTGGGTTTCTCTAAAAAACTTTCAAACTTGTTCACAAGGTTCAGTGAAATATGATTCGCCGCCAACAAGCACACCTGCAAATATAGGTAACTGCACTTACTTCCAAGTTGCACTGCCTCGACGTTATACTGGCAGTACGGCTGCGCTATTATAAACAGTCGAATAATCAGGCGGGAGTATTCCGGCATGTCGGTAACTTTGTTGAACCGAAGAATATTTCTGTTAACTTCCGCTGGCCGCAACAAGGATGCCCCATCCGCACGAGAACATGCGAAATCTGAGTAGGAGAAAATGCTCCTGAACCGGGCCTTTTATACTGCTGCATTGTAGCTGTCGATTCAGTTTTAATTTTAAAGCAGCAAGGCGCGTCACTATCTCCGTTCGTGACACTAATGTAACTGTATTGCAAATATCGCAAGCTTCACCGCTTTGCACACGCTAGCTATTTACCTGTTTACTTGCCAGGTGCATATCAGCGCAGCTACCATGACACCTGCAGTGCCGTCGATGGTAAAAAAAGGAAGGGAGGAAAGAAATTAGGGTATCGCTAAAGAATTTACATTGTGGGACCGAGAATTGAGAATACCAAGAATGCAGCGAGTTACGAGGGATGTGGTAATGGAGAGCTCCGGATTAATTCTGGCCACCTGGGATTAATTAACGCGCACCGCAAGAGCGACCCAATGGTTTTTGCATTTCCATCGGAATGCGACAGGGAAGGTTGAAGCGCCAGAGCAACCAAGTTACCGGGCAACTGTCGTCAAAAGAACGCTGCAGCTGTTTGAAAATGTATAACCAGGTGCGTTTTGCCTATGTAGCGAAGCTGGTACCGGCTCCAGTCCTAGCCTTACAAGTCGATGGCTCCGACGCAGACTGAACCCGGAATAACCGCGATTTTCCTATTGTTTTGTGCTACGTTTGTGTGATTAGCACCGCCGCAATGAGTATTTTCTGCTGTATGTAATGCAGGCAATTCTCCTTGTGCAAGACGACCCGTAGTCATGCACAAACATTTTGCATATCCAGCTTTAGTGGACGCGCACCAACTAGCGCCACAAGCGGCCCCGGCACGAAGCTAGCGCGCTTTCAATGGAACGAGCGGGTTTTTCGCGAATAACAAAAGCTGCAGGTCGATTATCAAAAAAGGCAGGTGACAGGCGTGTTCTGGAAAACAATCCACACGAGCCAAATGCAGTGATCACTCTATGGAGCGTAAGAATTTTGTTCCCACAGCGGTTAAAGATTTAGCAATGGAAGCCTATGGAAACGACGAAAATTTCTACTCGATTTTCGAGGCGAGAACGGTGCCTGTAATGAAACTACTACGTCTATCGTAATACCCCGTGCGGCGTATGTAGTCCGGAGACTCAGCTTTCGATTGATGCCTATCTCGACTCTCCACACATGGCGTAACACTGTTCCCAAAAGCGTTTTTGTAACACTGTTGTGAAAATTCATGTGGTACCTATAAAAAGAAAAGCGTACCATCGCGCGAAGCCTGGGAAAACGTGGCCGCGTTGCCCTATTTGCTGCAGATAGGGAGAGTGTTTGCTCATTATTAAAAATTACTGAAAGGTTTTGCGAGAAAAGCGGCAGTGAAATCAATAAGCAAAAGAGTATTGGTCTCTGGCGTGGCCATTTGAATGCCACGCCCGGTGTTTTTGAAAATATTCGGTGGCTCACGACACCTAGCACTTACCTGGGGGTACCTTTGGATGGGTATCGTAAGAACGAGTCACTTTGGCTCGAAAAAACGGATGAAATGCGTGCGATGGCCGAAGCATGAGGTGGCCGTGAGTTGTCGATTTTTGCACGTGCCACTATTTGTAACGTTTTTCTCGTTGCGAAAATTATGTATCTTCTGCAGGCACTGCATTGTACACGTAAGCACATTCAAAAATTTCACCGAATATTTGCCACGTTTATCTGGTGTTCTACGTGGGAGCGAACATCAAGGAGAAATTTCTTTCGTCGAGCAAAGAAAGGTGGTCTGTCGGTGTGCCACTTGTTTCTTCAGCAAGTTGTATCACGTTTCATATTGATAAGGGACGAAAGTGACCCGTTTCTGTGTTGTTTTTTCAAACCATATTAACAGTTTCTATGCCTGATTTTTTTGTTTCTTCAACCATAGGCTCTCACTACACAATTTCAAGGTTCTTGCGTTAAGTTGTAACGTCCTATCGTTTCCTTATGGCGAGATTTTCCCTTGAGTACCTCTCCAATGTGAAAAGAAAGCGTGTTATGAAGGATCTCATTGAAAGTGTGTTCCCTGTTCCATTATATCGGTTAATCTTTCAACAAGGGCCTGGCCAAGACGTACTTAAAAGGGTTAAAATATGTGTATACCTGCGAACGTTAAAACATTCTTCTTCAAGCTTCACATGGGAACCTTGCCTGTTAAAACGTGGCTAGAGGAAAGAGGGATTTATGTGCTATGGGGAAGCAGATGCTTTTTGTGCAACAAAGCTGAAACGATTGCACATGTTTTCATCGATTGTAATAATGCCATATTCTTTTGGGATATATTACAGAGAACGTTAAAGATAGACCTACCCCTCAATCCATATGGCATTCGTTTTTTACCCCCTGAACGCGATTTTGAACAGATGGATGTTATCTTTTTACTTGGACTGCACGCTGTATGGCGTAGTCTGTTGGCATATAGACATTGCGATGTTGAAGGCCGAACTGTGTATGAATATTTTGTGGAAATGGTTGTGAAGGTACGTGACGTGTACAAGATGAATGACTGTGATGAAGCTGTGGTGTCAATGCTTGATACTTTGACACATATAAAACGAGTGTGATCTATGATCACAAACACTTTTGAGGCTTGTAGCCAAGCTGGAAATAAAAAAAAGGAAGATGTGGCCGAGTGGTAGAAGCGCGCGCATTTTTAGTCCCGCTTCGCGGTGGCCGTGGTTCGATTCCCGCTTCGCACTCTTTTTTCTAAGCCGCACAGGACCTAGTTTTATAGTCTCCCACCAGATGGCAGACACGCAAAACTCATGATTTGCTTTCGGTTCTGGTTTTCCAGTGGTGCTCTTGAAATATGTTTTCTATTTTTCCTTCCTAAAACATAGCAGTGTCGTGTTCGTTTGTTAAGTCACCGCATTTATGAAGATTTTATTCATTGGACATCATAACTAGAAGCTTGCGCATAGCTTTGTGTTATGCAAAAAAAAACTTTCGTGCTTTGTGGCGTGGAACCTGGGAGAACGAAATGGCTATTCTTATTGCGTGCTTCTGGAAGGTCCGTTTTCTTCGACTTTCGCCCTGTCCTTAATGGCACATACTCCGAGCGAATCACGTCTACCTGGGCCACAATGCCACCCGGTGGGCAGTGCAATTCCTATGGAACATTCGTGCAGAGCAAAGGGTCTGCTAAGCTGAGTCGCTACCCGAACGTTACTTATTTCTAAGGATTCATCCAAATAAGAAATGCACCAACTAGGAGATGTGCAGTCTGTGGATTAATAGCTACTGTTAGTGTGTTCCCTACAACTAAGTGGTATGAATCCGTAGGTGGGGCCGTAAAAGAACCATTTTAATAAATGTCCCGTGCTGTGTCTCCCCGGTCGCTCTACAGAGAAGCTAGCTTGGCTAGCCGTCAGTATTTAGGATCAACATATGGCGTCGCTTGTTCGGTGCAGTTGCTTTTAATGCGCAGCATTCTTTGGCGAGTACCCCAGCAATATGGTAGCAAAATCGTGCAAAATCGTGCCTGTAACGCCAAAAGATTTCCCACATGAATACATAGGTCTTTATAAAAAGGGTTGGGGTGGCCAACATAAAATTGGAATTGGCATCAAGATAAATTTGGGCGTGATACAGGGATGGGCCAAGTTGAATTTGGTAGTAATATGGGAGTGGCCCAACCTAAATTTGGGATGAAATGGTAATGAGCCAAGCTGAATTTTAGGCTGATATGGGGGTGGCCCAACCTAAATTTGAGGTGATATAGCGGTGGGTAAGCCTAAGTTTGAGGGAATATGGGGGGTGGGCTAGCCTGGATTTGGGTATGATACGGGGGTGGGAGAACCTAAATTTGGTGATGTTATGGAGGCGGGCCAATCTGTATTTGGGGATGATATGGGGTTGATGCTACCTAAATGTGGAGGCAATGTCGGGGTCGGCCAATCTGAATTCGGGGGCGATATGGGGGTGGGCCAACCTAAATTTTGGGGTGCCTCGACTCGAAATTTGGAGGACGATTTATGGAAATTCGTGCGTGTACCAACTTGAAAATTAGGGGTGGCCCAATTGAAATTTGGGATTGGGCCAACTTGAAGTTTAAAACTGGGCGAAAAGAAAATTGGGCGTGACCAACTTTAAATTTGAGGGTGTGCCAACTTGAAATTTGGGGGTGGGCGTACTTAATATTTCGGGTGGGCCAATTGAAATTTGAGGGCCTGTTTGCGAATAGTTAGACAACACCAGTGGTGTTTCTGCATATTTTTCATCATTGCAAAGTACATATAGTAATAATTGTTACCCAATACCCCTCACGGTGAGCTACCGCTCGAGCCCTCCCAGCCCACTGAGCTAATAATGTCACAGGAGTGCTCTCATCGTGACGACTGCGACGTTCAATGTGGAGATCCACAAGAACAAATCGCAGACCGAGCTGACCGTTTTCACACCAATGTCATCGCTAACACTACTCGTTCGTGCTAGACGCAACACAAGCTTACAACTTTCATAATTCAACTTTCAATCGCACGCTAGTCGACACGTTCTCAGTGCACGATTTCGTCAATCATCTGGATAGGAACCTTGCTGGACGTTTTACTGTTATGTTGCGTCGTTTTTCACGAAATCCTTCTTCCGCATAGAGAATACATTTCTGAGATTGACGAGGCAAGCTAGTATATAACTCATACGAAGCATATGTATATAGGGTTATAGTGATTTTTCAAAAAATATGTATAACTAAATAAGATTTCAGATGGTATTGTTTCGACCGGGCATGACAACGATTTCTTCCCGCCTGTCACAGTGCTTTGACCGAAAACCTAATCATTTTGCTCAAACGCGTTACCCCAATACTACTGTGTAGTATTGCAGTACTACTACTGTTGCCCCAGTACTGTGTATTGTTGTTGATATTGTATTAATGGGCAGTTTTCCTCTTCATTAGAGCACAAAAAGGAAAAAAAATATTGCAGATAGCAGCTAAGCGCAATGTACATTGGAAGATCTGAAACCAGCAATAATTTTTAATTTGCGGGTTGGTCTTCTCTGCTGGTAGATCGCTGTCCGATCACTTCAACTAACTTTGTCTGTGTGCAACTGCAGCAAAAACAAAGATACTACCGTTTCATTGCCAGAACCTTTATGCCGTCCACACACACAAGAAGGACACCAGGTAATTGACACTATCAGTTTATAAACTGATATTGTTTTGCTAATTTCAGTGCAACGTGGAGTCTACGAACGGAGTACTTTGTTATTATCAGTCCAGTGCTGGCAGTGAGAAGCACTTCGGTCTGCCATCCCCATGAGGGCATACTAGCCATTGTAGCGCTTTACTCTAGGACAAGTGCTAGAACTTGGTGTGCTTTGTCCTTTCCGCAGGTCGTCTATTCATTGCGTTATGGTGACCATCAACGTTGTGTCCGTCAGGCCTCCTCCTCATTTTAGCTTCACCACCGCGAGAATGGACACAGAAAGGAAGCTTTCTTCACAATCAGCCCCAGTGAGATTCCGCCACTCGTAACTGCTGCAATTTGCATTCAGTGGCTGGGCATGCTAACTACATCCTTAGTTTCACAATGGCTAGAGCACGCAGAAAAAGTAGAGCTTTGGTCGCTATCAGTACCAAGAACTCATGCCAATGCAGACATAAGTACGTGCAGGGGCTGGGCATGCTAACTTCTGCGGTACCACCTGCCGCCGCCACCTCAGATTTTCTATGCATACCTGCTTCTTGTTTTCATCGCAGACGCATGCAGGACAAACGCGGATAAGTAATTGGGTTGGATTGGGAAAACGTTTATTAAGCCTGCAGTAAAGCGCGAAGGCGCACTTCGGACGTGGCCTACGTCGTCATCGTGGCGGGTGCTCTGCGAGGATCCCCGCTCGCCGTTGCCGGCTCGCCAGGCTCCTGCATAGCCAGCGCCTCGATCACCTGCTGGACTGCCTGGAGTTGTTTTTCTTGGTCGTCGCTCCGCGTTGCTTCCTCAAACTGCGGCGGTATACGTCCTGAGTTAGCTTCGCTTGGATGTTTGGAGCAATCCCATAGCATCTGTTCGAATGTGGCCGTCTCCCTGCAGCACGCTCTGCGCTTGTCATGGGGGTGCGATTCTGGGTACATTCCTATGCAATAGCGCTGGGCTTGGAAGCGTTCTCGTTTGTAGTTGCCTGAATAGCACGGCCTGTGACCTGCTCAGCTCTTTGCAGGGCGGCGGGAGAAGTCTGCGGGCCAGCCGAAAGCCTTGGTCAGTTCGTTATAGCTGGTCATCCGGTCTTTGGCGCTGAACCACAGCGGGCAGCCGTTGCCTTGGCCATGGTCGGTTAGTCCTCGCGCTCGGGCGTGTGCCGTTTCTTGCGATTGGTATGCTTCTCCGACGCTTCTCCTGCGTGCGCCGGGAACCACTTGATTCGAGTCTTCTTGTCGCGATCTGCCTGTCGGAGCAGGACGCGCGCCGCCGTTGGGGCGATTCTTCCTTTGGCGTAGTTCTTCACCGCCTGTCTGGAGTCGCTGAGGATCATGTGGCATTCTCGGTCTACGATGGCCAGGGCGATGGCTATTTCTTCTGCTTCATCCACTTGCTTGCTCGATGTGCTGGCGGTCGCCCGCACGTTACCTCCGCAGTCGATCACCGCGATCGCGAAGCCGTTGCGGCCGGCATATTCGGCTGCATCCATGTATCTGGCGCCGGTGTCTTCCGTGTGCAGGTCCGTCAGTCTTTTGGCTCTAGTGCTTCTTCTGCCTTCGTTGAATTCCGGGTACATGTTCCTCGGCAAGGGGTCGATCCGCACGTTCCGTCGTACGTGGTCGAGGGTTGGGCATTTTGGTCCTTGCTGTTCGTGATAACCGATGCCTAGACTGCACAAGATCTTTCTGCCAGCCTTTGTGGATGACAGTCTTTCCAACTGAGCGGCTCTTTGCGCTTCGGCGATCTCGTTGAGCGTGTTGTGTATGCCCAGCCGGAGGAGACGTTTCGTGTTGGTAGTTTCGGGTTGACCGAGTGGTGTCTTGTAAGCGCTCCGGATTAGGATGTCTAGCTTATTCTTTTCGCTTTTCACCCACTTGTGGAAGGCTGCCACATACCCTATGTGTCAGAATACGAAGGAGTGTATAAGTCTGATGAAGTTCTCCTCCTTCATGACTTCCTTCTTGGTGGTAACGTGCTTGAGCTGTCTCGTGGCGTTGGCCGCCTTACCCATGATGCGGGTGATGGTGTCCTTGTTCCTGCCGAGCGCTTCGATCGTCATGCCCAGGACTGGGATCTTGCTGGCCGTCGGTATTGTGTTACCATCCCTGGTGCGGATCTTGATCTTTTCGTGTTTTATTTGCTTCTTGATTCGGTGCGTTTTGATCGGTTGGCAAAGCAGGAGCTCCGACTTAGTTGGGGAGCAGCGCAGTCCCGCACCTTCCAGGCTTTTTAGATAGTGTCGACGGCCGTCTGTAGTATGGAGTTTATGCGGGCATCACAGCCCCCTTCCACCCACAGCGTAAAGTCGTCCGCGTATATCGTGTGCTTCAGTGCATCAAGCTGGTATAGTCTTTTGACAACTTGAATCATTTTGACAACTTGCGCCAAATTGTGGAATACCCCTCAAGGGTGCAAAACGAGTCTCGGAGTATACTTGACCTGATCTTACTACGTAGTAACTTTCTCTTAGAACAAGTGAAGTTAGAAGTAATAGAAGGAATATCCGATCACAATATTCCGATGTGTATCTTACCCCTAGATTACAAAATATCAATGCAAACCACAGCCCAAACTATAATCAATTTCGACAAAGCAGATGACGCCCACATACAAACCTATTTATCTCACGAATTCCAAGAGTTTTCGGCATTGACCTCAGATCCTTTGTCAGATATAAATGTTGTCTGGATGCGTTTTAAAGACATAGTGTCCCACTGTGTAACCCATTTTATTCCTGTTAAATCGAAAAAACCCTTGAAAAATAACCCATGGATTACTCGGGAAGTAATACATGCAAAACGCCAACTCCAAAGGTTACGCAAAGCTAGCAAGGCAACAGGCAATACTCCATTTAAGACCCCTAGGCTAGCGCTTGCAGCAAAAAATTTCAAACAGAAATTGAAAGAAGCGAAACACCATTACTTCAACACCGTACTCCCCAGCTTTATAAAGAACAATCCACATAGATTCTGGAACCACTTTCGCCAAAAAAACACACTCATAACTCAGCTCTCGTCAAGTGAAAAAGCGGATAAAGCCAACAGATATAACCAATTATTTCGTTCGGTCTTCACAAACGATAATGGCGTCATGTCGGACTTAGTTCCACGGACTGTTTCCACTATCGACCCACTCGTTATCACAGACGCTGGTGTTCTTAACCTTCTTCTTGCCCTAGACACTACAAAAGCATGTGGTCCGGACAATATACCCAACCAATTTCTTAAAAGGTACGCACAGTGGTGCAGCAGATACCTCGGCCTTATTTTCCGTAAATCCCTATCGACATCAAAACTACCCAAAGATTGGAAAATATCTAAAATTATTCCGATCTACAAGTCGGGAGATAAATCCGTTGAATCAAACTTCAGACCAATATCGTTAACGAGCACGGCATGCAAACTACTCGAACATATAATTCTAAAACATTTAACAATTTTTTTTGAAAACGAAGGCATCCTGTCCCCTAACCAGCATGGTTTTCGCAGGGGTTTATCGACCATAACTCAATTAACAGAAGTCATACACGATCTCGCGCTGGGTATTGACAATCACGGCCAAACGGACCTAATCCTACTTGATTTTTCTAAAGCGTTTGATTGTGTTTGTCACACCAAACTAATAAATAAACTAAAAAGCATTATCGGAGACACAGAAATTGTTGCTTGGGTTCGCGGGTTTTGTTTAATAGGTGTCAGTTTGTTATTTTCGAACATACAACATCAGATATAGTATCAGTTACGCCAGGAGTACCACAGGGCTCCGTGGTTGGGGCCCTTGTTATTTCTCGTGTATATTAATAATATAACCACTAACATAGACTGTAAAATAAAGTTATTCGCGGATGACTGTATCATTTATAGAGAAATTAAAAATGGTCAAGATCACTACTCCCTTAACAAATCACTTAGTAGTATTACGAAATGGTGCTCAGAGTGGCAGATGATAATCAATGTAAAAAAAATCAGCATGTATGACCATAACGAGGAAAAAAGAACCTTCAGACTTCTGCTACACCATAAATGGTACAGTTTTGACTAAAGTACAAAAATATAAATATCTAGGCTTAACAATAACGTGAGACCTAAGGTGGGACGAGCATATTCACCACATTACCTCATCTGTTATGCAAAAGTTATTTTTCCTTCGCAGATCACTTCAACTCGCACCCTTGTCAACAAAACTCCTAGCATACAAAACATTTGTTAGGCCGATCCTCGAATACGGAAACACTGTATGGTTCCCTCACACCCAAACTAACATAAAGAAAATAGAAACAGTACAAAGGAAGGCCATTCGATTTATCCATAACAAATTTAGACGTGAATGCTCTCCCTCTAACCTTCTAGCAATTTCTGGGCTCCTTACGCTCGAAGCACGAGCGAAACAGGCACGCTTGAAATTTCTTTATCAACTTCTGCATAATTCTTTCAAAATTGACATTTCAAATTACATTTCTTATTCACAAACACGACCTACCAGGCACAAACACACAAACACCTTAGTAGAATATAAATGTACTAATAATGTGTTTAAATATTCCTTTTTTCCGGTTGCCATCCGTGAATGGAATATTTTATCGCCTCTCACCACTAACACAGAGTCACTGTCTCAGTTTGAATTAGTAATTGCAAAAATTGTTTAGCATGTTAAAATTGCTAGTGCTATTATTGATCGTGCAAACCACCATGTATACTTGTGTCCTGTGTATGTAGTAGGGTATCCACTGTAGAATACCTCAATTGCCATTTCTTACTTTTTTTTTCGCATGTACTTTTGTTTGGTGTATACATTTTGTAGTAAAAATTGTTCATGTTTTAAGGTGCAAAACTGACGTTATGCATGTATTCATACTTAACATTATCAGTGTTCTTTGTTTATGTGCATATATATAGTGCCCTCCTGCTATGGTCTCAGTAGAGACTGGCAGTATTGTAAATAAAATAAAAAAAATGGCTGTGGCTTAGCTAAGGTTAAGCCCAGGATGCGAAGCATACTAGCCTTTATTTTAGTTGTTAATCCACTGTTTAGCCTCGTGAACTGCTGTTGCTTGGCTATATTTGGTTCGACGAAGAAACAACTCATGCGTTACTCTGCTTCGCCTTCAAGAGTGGAACGCGACAGCGTTCCCGTCGACCCGCCAAGGGGTGTAAGACAATGGGCTATGGCGCAGCGACTACGCGCCCCGCATTGGACGCGGTGAGCGTCGAGCAACGCAGCGTTCGGCGCGGCAACGATATGTGCGCCTGAGCAAGCGACGCACGCCTGAACCTTAGATACAGCTCGTTTCTAAGGCAACACCGCATTCACTAGAGGCGCTTTTGTACCGCTTTGAAGCATCGTACTCGTGGCTCAGTGGTAGCGTCTCCGTCTCACACTCCGGAGACCCTGGTTCGATTCCCACCCAGCCCATCTTGCAAGAGTTCAGCCAAAGCCACCTAGAAACAAGCGCAGCTGCTTATATACCGCCGCGAGCGACGGCGCGAGTTGGAGCCCCGTTTCTCCTCTGTCGTGACGTCACGGTGTCACGTGGTCAGCCTTGAAGGCGACGCCGCGAGCGACGGCGCGAGTTGGAGCCCCGTTTCTCCTCTGTCGTGACGTCACGGTCTCACGTGGTATTGAAGGCGACACCGCCGCGCTTGAGGAGCTGGGTTGAGCTCTAGTAATATGCTTCGCATAAAAATAACTAACAACGTTCAATAGCACGGGTGAGATGATGGAGCCTTGGGGAGTGACCTGGTTCCCTAATGTCTTCTCGTCCGTCTTCAGGTGGCCGGCTCTGAGCTCCGCCGTTCAGCCGGTGAGGAAATCTTTGACATATTTGTACGACCTCTCGCCTAGGTTTAGATGGGACACCTGCGCGAGGATGGCAGAGTGCATCACTTTGTCGAAGGCGCTTTCTAGGTCGAGCCCGAGGATGCCTTTAGTGTCCCTGGTTTCGCCTTCGACGACCTGATGTTTGATAAGCAAAAAATCGTAGTGCCCTCCCACTCTTTGAAGAAAGATGACCAGCAAAGCTGTGTATGTGGGCGCCTTAATGGCGAACTGCACCTCCGCCGTATGTCGGCCCCGCATTGCACTGTCTTCGGGATCGGCCCACGTATGGGGAGAGCTGAACACTTGTTTCACCTCCGCTGCGGGTTAGGTCGGTATTACGCTATCTTCGGGATTTTGCTCCACACGCGGACGCGATAGTGGGGAAAGTAGCCCTTTAGAGGAACCTTAAGCTCTGGTGGTCCTATCTAAATACATGTAAAAGCAGAATTCGTTTTTCTCCACAACCACTGCATCAAATTTTACAAGGTTTGTTGCACTTAAATGAAAAACGTAAAATCTAGTGACTGTTGGTTTAGAATTGTAGATTTAGGTCATCATTTGTTTATTGAAAATTGGCAAAAAGCGCAAATTTTCAGAAAACGAAACCATCAAGTTCACAACTCTGTCTTCCGGCAATGAAAACTATCACAATTCTGTACATTGCACCTAACAGGACATCTACAGCGGTCAAAATTGATATATTACGCTTGAACCTAAAGAAATTAGTAATGTGGAAATACAGCTTTTCCACAACCCTTGTTCACAACATAAGCAATTCACGTAAAATATAAATCGGCTTATTGGATTTGTCCGCTTTGAATTGTCTAAAGGGTGCTGTTTACAGAACCGCGATATCAGTTCTTCATGCGGAGTTATTAATTTGTAAACTTCGTGCTTCTTTATTTTTCGGGCTTTCGAATTTTGAAAATCTTTTACCAAAATTCAAGCCTTAAATCGAAATTCCGCTTGCAATAGTCACTAGAATTTACCTTTCTCTCCCGAATCCAGCAAATTTCATTAAAATCGGCCCAAGGGTTATCTCAGAAAAGAGTTTCGGCGTTTTACATATATTTAAATAGGCCGCTTCGGATTTGGGCCCAAGTTAAAGCTTACGCTTAACGACTTCGTTGTAAAACAAGGAATAAAAGAATAAAACAAAAAACCGCCTCAGCCTTCAATATCATCGCCTCAGATTTCGTCATGATGGCACCGCCACCATCGGCACGGCTCCGTGGGCAGCTACCAAACACGCTGTTCACTTTCGTTATCATCCGTCCCTCGGCTGCAGCGCATTGTCTTGATGCCAGCGACGCGCTAAATCTGCCCTATCATTCCGTCATGCATCGCTTCTGCGACCAAGCAAGCTTTCGGCGGCACACGTTCACTGCCGTATTGACACTAAATCTTTAAAATGCTAGCATTCGAGATGGAACGCGACTATGTGGCCATGGGGAACATGTTCACGGGGCCATACTATTGATGACAGCATCACAAAAGGCTAGATGTGGTCAGGTTGACTTTACAGGTTTGGAAGGAATGACTGACGGGCTAGCTGCTTCATGTGACATAAAGAACAGCGCCTAAAGTTCCTCCTTTGTGTCCCATCGTGAAGTGCTGTTCTTTCTGTGACTTTACAGATGTCCTTTTTCTGTGTCAGTTACGTCTTCCAAGAGTGTTGGAAAATTTTTCTTCGCATGGCTCTTACAGAAGCATGTTTAGTCGAATTTTTTTCGCTTGGCTGCATAATCTCGAGGACGGGCTCCAAACTGCTCATTTTCTTTATCCACGTAAGAACCATTACTGAAAACTTAATTCACGTAGCTTCGTTAATTACGCAAACAACTTCTCAACTTACTCCGCCTCTAGATGTTACCAATCTGAACACTCGAACGATAAAATGATGTCACCAATGCTTGCATCGGTTTAATAATTTTCATTGGTGCAGTTAAAAGCAGCTGGCACATTCGTGGTGCTCTAGGCTTCTTATACCGGCTTTTCTTGGCACAAATCAACTTCATGAGCTTAAGCACATGGCCCAACCTTGCACTTCTGTCTTTACAACCGATTCTCATACATTATACAAGAAGCACCTCGGCGCTACGGTACATCCAACAAGGTGTGCGAGAACATTGTGCGCGCTCCCGATTAGGTTTCTGAGCGTTGGTGGCATCAGGCTCGGTTTCCTCGCATCATAAGGAATAAAAACAGCTTCCTGGGGGAAAGCATTGGGTACACTTTGAGCACTTTGTAACATATGGATCAGCACGGATATGTACGTAGGAACGAAAAGTACTGAAATATTAAGGTAAGAGTTTCGCTGGACGTATTTTAGCTGTCTAATAATAGGATCTAAAGAAAAAAAATACTGTGATTTTGTGACAATTAATGCTGACATGAAAAATGAGCTCCGACACAGTACCCGTGGTAGAACTTGCCCCTGGACTACAGGGCTGCATTGAACCACGATACGCTGGTTTGATAAATACCAGTAATTTGAAAGTGATTCGCTCTTGAATTTCCTGTATGGCGGCGCCACTGTGCAGTGTTGGGGGCTCTTTTTAAATACAGGCACTATGTTACAGCTAATATTGAAAGCAAATGTATTCTTTTCTATAGTGGTGGGGGGGGGATTTTTTTAGTGTCTAACCAAAGTTCCAAAGTTATCAGTTAACTCAAGATGCGTCTGCATGTGTTTCTGATATCCAGTATGTTGTCACGGATTCAATAGCGAAAAAGCGTTATCTTATCAGATTGCGCGCGTGAAGCGAATACTGACGTACATTCTCCATCACATTTGACGACCCGAGATTGCGTTGCAATGTACGAGCATTCCAATCTGAAGAACCGACGCCTTGATCCGTAGATCGGAATCAGAGGAAGCACTTTGCGCGCAGCCATCGTTATGTTTTAGTGTTATTTTCTTTTCCAGCGCAAGCTCATCTCATAATGAGTAACATTCGTGACTGACTCTTTTGGAAGTGTTTTGCTCTTGACATTACTACAACGTGAGAGTATAGAGGTGCTCCATCTTCATCGAGTGAATACTGGGAAACGGACTTGGCCTTTTCTTGCGTCTGCGTTTTGCACAATTAACCGCACCAACTTATTTTTCATAAATTCCTTTTTAATTTAGGGGGCTGTCAAGCACAGCAACCTTTTATTAACAGGATGTTTTAATAACACAGAAAATTTAAATGCTTATTAGTCGGCTTTCACCTCTTGGTAAGGAATTTCAATATAGAAATAATTATGATAATTCAAAGCCTATCCGTTTGACAACGTTTCATCTGAGTTCCCCTTTGCAAGGTGATACAGACTTGCAGGTGGTTCGTATCGGGAACCCCCGACATATGTCCAACCGCCAAACAAAGGGTTATTCTGAATGTTTCATTTCAGGAAGGCTTGTTACCCTCCTGTGTTTTATTCCCGTTCGCAAACAGGGATAAGACGAAAGTGCTGCGTGAAGAGCGTCGTAAGTCGAAGCCAACGAGCTACCGCAACTCGTCTTGCCTATATCGCTGTCATTTAGGCTTAGATAAGAAATATATATATTTTAAATCGACGCATCACGAATCCAAAAAAGAGCTGCCCGCGACCAGCCCAGCTAGGTTTCTTTCATTTCTTGCTTCGTCGTAGCGGCTAATAGTAGCTCACGAAGCAGAGCACTGAGTTTGGATATGGCCCAAAGAAGGTTTTCTATATACCGTCTCGCCACCCACCGAAAATTGCTCGCCGTGCTACTGGCCATTCCTAGAAAATTGTATATGTGACGCCCAGCCATTTGCAACACACAGCAACTTCGTTTTGCGATGGGAGAGTCCAGGTGAGGGACAGGGTGGTTATGGAGATAAAGACACGCGATTTTCTGCAGTAACTCAGGAATGCATGAATGAATGTCTTCATTTATTGAGAAAAAGGAAGAGCAAGCATCAGTGGAAGCACGTCTCAGCAGATTGGGAAAGAAGCGGGAGACAAAGAGGAAAAGCTGGGGCCCGGGTGGCAGACGAAGTCGCAGCTTAGGGGCGAGAGAATATAAACACGAGTTGGCGAAACCAGTTGAATTCCAGTGTAGATGTGTGATGTGCCGAGTAAATGATTGGAGTCACCGCCCAGCATCCGTCCTCTGCGGCAGTATAAGCTCCCGCCGTTCTTGGTAACAAACCTTTACGGAAAACCAATCTTCGCAATTACTTATTCATCAGCCATGCCTTGCCACGTATTCCTTAGCGGCAGGGTCTGTGGATTACACTACGCTGTCCCGACAAGTTACGACCATAACGTGACGCTTGCGTTTACGCATGCCATACTCGTGACTCTTAATATACTACTACTATACTGCGCGAATACTGTTACCATGTGTTTACTCCACAAGTTAGTGAACATACATTTTAGGACCGCGTTTTCTGCCATACATACGCTCAACGCACTATTGCAGCATGTCACGATGCGCGTCCCTTCAAGACAGAGACGCGAACGCAAACATAGGAACGCATTAGAAGACAGGGTCTTGGGCCTCGTGCCAAACATATCCAAGCCAACCATATGTTAACAAACATGCCGTCATTTCTATGCATAGAGGTTGTGTATTTAAACGTTTGGAGTGACAGTCCAATCCGCCACCTAAGGGAGCGCGTGAAGCCGCCGGGGGCCACATTGTTAGAGGAAAAGGAGCGCGGCCACCGTACGTGGCTGCGATATAAGCGCGACGCAACCTGTGCTTGTGGTTCTGCGATAAAAAAATAAAATGAAACCATTTTAGGAAGTATGTCAGTCTGCCACTCTGTGTCGCTGTTGTCAAAAATAATATGTCATGGTGGTGGGTGCCTTGTGTTCTATGTAGAATATGTTGCGAGAAGTGAAAAACACTCGTTTGCTGTTTTCTTCATTTAGTAACCTGCCGCGTGCATAGTCACTGTGATGCCCTTTCGTCGATACGTGGTGCCGGCCAGTATTGACAAAACCTCATGACCTCGAAATACAGTATCCTTATGCCATTTCATAAAAAAATCACGATTTGTGTAAATGAACGATTTGGTTTGAACCTAGGAAACAAGAAAAAATATTCAATGGTAGGTTTCATTTTTGTCCGGCATTTCAGTTCTAGCTGAAAAGAGTTGGTGAAAGCAAATTTACAATAAAGCTAAGGCGACCCACAATCTGCACGCAGCGGCAAGCCTACATGCGGTTCAATGAGAATAACCTGCCGAAGTTAAGGTCATGCGTCAACTGGCGGCTCAAGCAATCCTTACTTTCTTTTTCGTTTCTGCATGCGTTCAGCCGGCGTCTGCGGCAAAAACCTGAAGTGAGAAGGCAGATAAAGAGAAATTGGTGGAGGCAGGTGGTAGCGTAATGGTTAGCGTGCCCATCTCCCAAATGCAAGATGGTGCACTTGGGAGATGGGCTCGAATCCCGGTGGTTTGTTTGTGAAGACAGCTTTCTGTGCTCTCTAGTGACTGCGAAGCTCAGAATGAGGCGGCATCCTGACGACAACGGTCACCGTCAACTTAACAGAATAAGCGGGCGTGCAAGGACACCCCTAAAGCCGAAAGCACATTCAGAGGAAATATGCTCTGCTTTTGTCAAAAAAAAAAAAAACGTGATGAGTAACGAGCGGTGTTGTTGAGCGAGGATGTAGACGGATAATGTCCCCACAGAGAGGACCACGGTCCGATCCCGGTGCTCAGTGGAAGTATACATCGAAAGCGTGTCAACTAGCGCGTAACTGATACTTCATTAAGGTCGTTGCGTGTTTGTGTTGTGTCTAGCAGGAGCGAGTAGTGTAAGAGATGACAGTGGAGAGAAAGCGGTGAGAGAAGTCCGTGAAAAGTGATTGAGGATAGCCATATTGAACGTCGACGCCATGTTGAATAAAGCCTGCGACTTCAGTTGCTCAGCCGCCAGAAAGGCTTGAGTGGTAGCATACCACTGGACGTATTTGGTAACCACAGCGATAAACACACACTTTGCGGAAGTAAACAGAGAAGAGGGACGTAGTGAGTTGACCGCCCTTTCCGAGCTCTGGGATAGTTTGAAAAATTAATGTGGCGAAGTATGACGCAAAAAATACTGTACGTCAACCCAAATGAATCAGCGTGGTCATACATTCGCGACACGCCATGGTGGGCTGCCACCAGGACATCATGAAGTTGCAGCGATGATAGTTTTCATTGGGTACTTGAGAATAAAAGCGACCGCATCAGAGACGGCCGAGGGACATTTCTAGAATTCAAGAGCACATCACCGCCCCCCCCCCCAAAAAAAAGCATCACGAATGTAAGCTTACGAATACGGACATCATAAGATCGAGCACTACGGCACTTGTTGATATTGTTTTGGATGACGTCAGTATTTAATTCGGCGTTTATTTCTCAGAAAATGAGTTGAAGTTCCGTTTATTTGCATCACAATGGCAGGCGTAATCAGGCAAACATTGACAGCATTTCATTAGAGAGTGCCTGTCTACTCTGTGGAGATTACGTGTGACAATGGCAACAAACACAGAAAGCTTTGCTTTATTCGATTCGCACATACATGGGACCCGCATAATTTTTGTTGTTGTCAATTTAAATGCTTAAGAATGGCGCTCATTCACGAAATATTTCCATTAATACTGAGCAAAAGCGGCTGTCGTATCCACAGTAGAATTGATTTAAATGGCTTTAATCCCATGGACATTATATCGTTGGCAACCTCCGTGGGATTGGAGTCGTCAAAATGGGATACAGTTCACAGGGAAAGCAAGGAGGTTGATGAAGGGCAAGAAGGCCGAAGCTTGCACAAGACCTCAGGGATATAAAATGACTTCTTGAGCAGCTTGGTCAGGGGGCCACGCAATGGTTTCCACATCTATTAAAAATCATCCAAAATATGAACAGAGGCCGACAAAAATGCGGGCATTTTGGGAAAGGTGAAACCGCTTGAAATTTCAGGAAAGCATTAGCCTAAATATAAAAGATGACTTAAAAAGAAGAAACCATAACGTTGACAGGGTGGCCAAATTCTGGCACAAATAAATCGGCTGTTGAAGCAGTTCAGCTGAAACGCAATGGTGCGAAATAAGGTGAGAATGTCGGCAAGTGTTGAAAAAAGGTCAAGTAGGTGCTGTGGCCAACGCCAGCACTCGGCAGCTGTCAAGCGACTGCACGTATTAGCGAGATACCTGGTCGTCAGTAGTTACAGTATGATTCGGGTCTGAAATATTGGACGCGGACTCCATCACATTGAATACAGTGCATTCTACGGTGTCATTCTTGGACAGATGGTACCCATTCTCGCGCAATGAGTATGGGAACAAATTGTCTCACGTGCCGGCTGTCACCTTCCCCCTACTGCCAACATTCCTTCCCATCCGTAGTTGCTTAGCCTTTATTGGGTTCGGCTGCTAATCACGAGGTCTCGGGATTGAATCCCAACCACGGCAGCCGTATTTCAATGGGTGTGAAATGCTAAAACCCGCGTGTTGTGTCGGCTGGCGCTCATGCTGCTAAGAACACTCGGCGAAATGCGCATGCGCCACTAAGTGTTAAAAGCAGAGTGCCCCTTGCTAGCGGCACCTCTCTTTCTTGCCGAGCCTCAACCCATAAGCATCGGTTAATAAACGTCGTTCACCCAGAACTTGTCTGATATTTTCGACACGCCTGGCGCAAAACGTAACACGTGGCGACGAAGATGGGATTTTGAAGAGCTGCGCAGCGTCAACGAAGGCAAGTGTTCTCGGCATTCAGTTTCTGTTCAGTATCGACGATTGAAGAGCGCTGCTTTTTCTTTTCTTCGCTGACTGATATCATGAACGAAGGAGCCAGTGCAGGTTGGACGCAGTTTGCTGCTCAACTGGGCCAGATGGAACCATTCGACGTTTCCACGAACGACGGGGCATCGTACGAAGAACGGCTGACGTCGTTTCTTATTGTCAACTGCATTCCCGAAGGTGACAGAGTACATGCGTTCTTGAGCGTCATAGGCCCCACTACCTACACTCTTCTGAAATTGCTGGTTGCCCCGGAGCTGCCTTCAGCCAAGAGCTTCGAGGTACTGTACTAAAGAAGACGCTGGGGGACCATCTGTCACCGAAACCATTGGTCATTGGCGAGCGAGCTTAGTTCCACAGGAGGCAGCAAGTCGAAGGCGAGTCCATTTCTGATTACGTTGCCGAGCTACGGAAGCTATCACGAACCTGTGATTTTGGAAGCGCGTTAGATGAATCCCTCCGGGATCGCTTCGTCTGCGGCTTGTTGAGAGAGGATATACAGCGAGTGCTGTTCACTGAGGATAGCAAGCTTACGTATCGGAGAGTGGTAGAGCGGGCTGTGGTTATGGAGGCTGCAACGAAAAGCACTGCGGAAGCCCGTACAGGTGTGTCTACAACCAACCTCATACATAAGGTACAGGCGACTTCGAGTGTCCAGTCACAGGCATGTTTTCGCTGCGGGTCGCCGAAACATTCTGGCAAAGCGTGCCCCCACGTAAATGACAAATGCCATAAGTGCAACAAAAGGGGGCACCTTCAACGGGTTTGCCGTCGCACCTCCGGCACGTCGCGAGGGAAACGCCCCTTCAATGACACTGTAAAAACGTTATCCGTGGTATCCCGCTCGGAAGTGGTAGCCGTAAAGGGCGTATCTGCTCGCAGTATTGAGCCCATCATGGTACCAATGAAAGTAAATGATGTGACACTCCCTATGGAGCTAGATACAGGTGCCGCCGTCACAGTCGTGCCTTTGAAACCATACCGCCAATTTCTTTCATCAGCCAGGCTCAACCCGACAAAAGTGAAGCTCCGCACCTATACAGGAGCCCTGGCGATACCAAAGGGCGTCCTACAAGTCAAGGTGCAGCACGGTGGCAACACGGCGAGCCTTCCTCTATACGTCGTCGACCAGGAGGGGCCGCCGTTGCTGGGTCGGGAATGGCTTCAGGCAATTAGGCTGGAGTGGAGCAAAATCTGGAACGTCCACCATCTGCCTAGGTCAGAGCTGCCTTTTTCTTGTCGTTTAGAGGAAAGGCTGCACGCTTTGATCGCAAAGCACGACTCTCTATGTAAAGTTGAGTTAGGCATGATTGCAGACAAAAGGGCCGAGCTGTATTTCAAGCCTGATCATGCACCGAAGTTTCTCAAAGCAAGAAACGTGCCGCTCGCACTGCAAAAGGCGGTTGAGCTTGAACTTTCGAAGAGGGAAAAAATGGGCACCATAACGGCCGTTGCCACGTCAGATTACGCAATGCCAGTGGTACCCGTTATCAAGAAAGACGGTGGCATACGCCTCTGGGGCGATTATGAGGTGACAGTGAATCCGTGCCTTGACGTCACACGTTACCCGTTGCCGAAGGTCGATGACTTATTTGCGGCTCTGTCTGGAGGCACACATTTTTCATAGATCGACCTGAACCGCGCTTATCGGCAAGTGGTCATGTCTGATGCCTCAAAGCAATACCTAACCTTGAACACGCACAAGGGATTGTTTCTCGTCAACTGATTACCTTTTGGAATCGTTTCAGCGCCGGGGATATTCCAAAAGGTAATGGACACAATGTTGAAGGACCTCAAGGGTGTTTGCTGCTATCTAGATGATATTTTGGTAACTGGGAAAACACTAGAAGACCACTTAGCTAATCTCGAAGCGCTGCGGGAGCGTCTTCAAAGCCGAGGTGCCAAGATAAAGAAAGAGAAGTGCTCGTTTTTTCAAAGCGAACTTGACTACTTTGGGCACAAAATCAGTGCTGAAGGTATTTCCCTATTGTCAGATAAAGTTGACGCACTTCTCCAGGCACGAAAGCCGAAATGAAAGACTCAGCTTCGTGCCCCAGTTAGCAACGATAGCTCAACAATTTTTCAGACTTCTGCGAAAAAAAATGTAGCGTGGCTCTGGGACGAGCATGCTAGAAAAGCGTTCAACCAAGTGAAAGCGCTATTGGCACAACCACCTACGCTCGCACCCGCCGTGGTTGCTCAGTGGCTATGGTGTTGGGCTGCTGAGCACGAGGTCGCGGGATCGAATCCCGGCCACGGCGGCCGCATATCGATGGGGGCGAAATGCGAAAACACCCGTGTACTTAGATTTAGGTGCACGTTAAAGAACCCCAGGTGGTCGAAATTTCCGGAGTCCTCCACTACGGCGTGCCTCATAATCAGAAAGTATTTTTGGCACGTAAAACCCCATAATTTTTAATTTTAACCTACGCTCGCACACTATGACCCTGAAAGAAAACTTAGGCCGTCATGCGACGCGTCTCAGTATGGTGTAGGAGCAGTCCTATTTCATGTCTACGATGACGGAAGGGCACGGGCCATTGCTTACGCTTCACGAACGTTATCTGAAGCGGAAAAGAAATACAGTCAACTGGAGAAAGAAGCGTTAGCCATCATTTTCTGTTTAAAGAAGTTCCACTTCTATCTTTATGGGCGCTCATTCACCTTGGTCACGGACCATAAGCCTCTTCGAACAATACTGGGCCTGACAACCGGGATTCCCACCATCGCGGCTGCTCGTTTGCAACGCTGGGTCGTTACGTTGAGAGCCTACTCGTACAATCTTATCTTCAAGAAATCGAGCGAGAACGCGGAAGCCGATTTCTGCTCACGTCTGCCGCTGCCAGATCTAGAAGCGGAAACCAAAGAAACAGAAGAAACATTTTATTCGTTGCGCTTGGACTCGTTGCCTGTTTCTAGTAGAGATATCGCGGCTGCCACATGTAAAGACCGAGTTCTTTGTCAATTGAAGGAATTCACAAATGTAGGATGGCCCGCGTCGATCAAGGATGAACAGTTGAAGCCCTTTTTTCGCAGATGCAACGAATTGACGGTGCATCAGGGATGCGTCATGCTGGGCGCAAGAGTAGTCTTTCCTACAAAGCTGCAAGGGTTCGTTCTGGACGAACTCCATGACGGCCATCCCGGCATCGTGCGCACCAAAGAACTAGCACGCAGCTACGTGTGGTGGCCAACTCTCGAGGCGGACCTCGAACTTCGTATCAGAAGCTGCGCTAGTTGTCAAGAGCAACGTAACGCTCCAATCAACGCAACTCTTCACCTGTGGTCATGGCCGACTTCACCGGGGCAGCGTGTTCACGTAGACTTTGCGGGACCATTTCAGAATACTATGCTTTTAGTAGTGGTCGACGCACATTCTAAATGGCCAGAGGTTTTCGAAATGAGATCGACAACTACAGAAAGCACGATTCGTTTTTTGACAGAGCTCGTCGCATGTTTTGGTTTCCCTGAAACAATTGTTGCCGATAATGGACCTCAGTTTGTTTCGCAGGAGTTCAAGCACTTCGTGCAGGCAATGGGAGCGCGCCACGTCCTCACGGCTCGCTACCACCCCAGCTCCAATGGGTTGGCAGAGCGTTTCATCCAGACCTTAAAGAATGCGCTGCGCAAAGTCGGCACAGGAGGAACACTGGAGGTAAAGCTGCATAAATGTTTGCTGTCGTATCGCAACAAGCCGCATGCGACGACTCGTGAATCACCAGCGGCATTGCTCCTGGGACGACGCCTATGCAGTCGGCTAGATGCCGTAAAGCCTTCCGTGGGGGAAAGAGTAGCACACAGACAGTGCACTCAGGCACTAAGTCGTCCGAGCCGCGAACTTTACTTGTTGGTAGGCGACAGCGTGTTAGCACATAATTATTCTGGAAAACCAGTGGGCTGCCGCTGTGATTGTTGCTCAAGCAGCACCTGTCTCTTTCCAAGTACGTGCAACCACCCCGAGGGGCACCTTCACCTGGCGTCGCCACCAGGATCAGCTGCTACACAGGCCTGCAGACGACGTTAGGCGCAAGTTAAAAATCCCAAGTGGTCTAAATTATTCCCGAATCCTCCACTACGGCGTGCATCATAATAAAATCGTGGTTTTGGCAAGCCTCGTAATGTGTTATGTAACATTCGTTAAGGATCTGCTGGGCAGTCGCACAACTCTTGAATACAATTAAGTGTCAGGAGTTGCGCGTGAGGTCTTTCAATATGTCATCATCATCAGCCTGGTTACGCCCACTGCAGGGCAAAGGCCTCTCCCATACTTCTCCAACAACCCCGGTCATATACTAATTGTGGCCATGTCGTCCCTGCAAACTTCTTAATCTCATCCGCCCACCTAACTTTCTGCCACCCCCTGCTACGCTTCCCTTCCCTTGGAATCCAGTCCGTGTATAATAGCTGTGTCTTACCAGTACTCACCTATGGGGCAGAAACTTGGAGGCTTGCGAAAAGGATTCTACTTAAATTGAGGACGACGCAACGAGCTATTGAAAGAAGAATGATGGGTGTAACGTTAAGGGATAAGAAAAGAGCAGATTGTGTGAGGGAAGAAACGCGAGTTAATGACATCTTAGTTGAAATCAAGAAAAAGAAATGGGCACGGGCAGGACATGAATGAGGAGGGGAAGATAACCGATGGTCATTAAGGGTTGAATATGTGGATAGCCTTTATGGCGCTCGATAACTGCTAGTCTACATTGCGGCTATATAATAAAGGCGGAACGGCAACATAGTACAGAATGTGGAGAACATACAAATACCGCATATATTACTGCACAATAACCTCAAATAGCGTTCTTGCTTCATGCACGTGGATAACCGCCATATGAGACTACTTTGCAAACTAACTGCAAGTACAGTCTATGTCGCACCCAAGGGTGTACCTGGCCTGGTGGCCAGTAAATGTGACCTAATATTGCGAGCACCTTCGACCATAGCATGCTAACGGGTGACGACACAGATTGAAGTGACCAGCGCAAGAGTGGACAGGGGAGACTAAAAACGCTACAAGGACAAGCGCCCAGTTGGAAGTTTGCGCTTATCCTTGTCGCCTCTTTAGTGTCCCGTGTCCACTCTTGCGCTAGTCACTTTAGAATGGAATACCAACTAGCCCGGTCTCACACCCTGGACGACACAGGGACAGTTCGCTCAACTCTTGTTTCGTGACCTTTGTGTCAAGGTGAAAAACCAACATATCCATCTATATGCCCTAATACTTAAGCACATCTAGATATGCAGCTGCGGCGGTAGCCCATGAGTGCGCATTGCAAAGTTGCTTGTGAAATAATTGTGTGCACCTTAACGAATTCGATAGGGGAAAATCAAAATCCGTCCACGACGGCGTCTGTAGTAGGCGCTGTGCGATGTTCGGACGTTAACAATGTGTGCCGACTGAAGTAAGGCTGCCCCGAAGAGCTTCTGACGGTCAGGCTAGCTTCTTTACTCCGTATAGTGAAGTAGAAGAAAACGAAAAAAGAAAAAAAAGAACCGCATCAAAAGCCCAGAATCAACAATTGCTCGTCGCGAGTAAACGCTGGATGACGAGTAATTTCCAGGCAACGAGCGAACACGCTTGATCAATAACACTGATAACGCCGGCGGGACTTGCATTGTGGCGAAGTTGAATGCGCAGGGATAGCTTTTACTTTTTTATTTTCGTTCGATTGACGTCATCACGCATCACCGTGGGAAGTTTGAAAAGTTTAAGGTGATTACTCCACGTGGTGGCATTCACGCGAAATAAACCCTCGTGTCCAGAAAAGCTGGATACGGTTATGTCAACATACATGCATACATACATACATACATACATACATACATACATATATATATATATATATATATATATATATTGTCGCGAAGCACTTTCAGCAGTAAGCGTTCGCGACTAGAACGTTGGAGCAGCGAGAGGTAGTGTAGCCGACCGAGCACCGAAACAAGGTTGTTCTTTCTCGTCGTCGTTGTCTCTCTCCCAGCCACAGCCCCACTGCTCCCTATTTTAAAGTACAATATATATATATATATATATATATATATATATATATATATATATATATATATATATATATATATATATATATACATATATATATGGTAGTGACTACAGTGACGGGCCTGACACTCTAGCATCTACACTACAGAGACGAGGTCCGGCTCTTTAACCACATTGACATATGATAAAAATACGAACATATTGACACGTGTACTTGTCTTTATCGGGCGACACGTTTCACCACCTTACAAATGTTATCGCACAGCGCAGGACGCGCTTGCATGTGTTGGAAGTTTCCGGAATGTTATCGATGGTTCCATCCACTGTCTGTTGTCGCCGAACTTTGTGTAATATGATTGCATGTATGCGCGACGCTAATGGCGTAGAACTTTGTGGAAGGTATTACGGCTGATGAGGGTCCCAGTGATTACTCTGGAACATTCGACGACTGATCTATAAAAGCCGACGTGCTTGACTCGCTGATCAGATTTTGACGACCGCCGATCGTGTTCGCCGCTACCGTTGTTCTTTGAGTGTAGCCTGTTTTTCGGGCACAAGTCAGGCCAATGAAACGCTCGTTTCGTTAATAAGATTTGCTGCCTTCTTAACCGTCACTACCACGTGACAATATATATAGACATGTTGATATAAGAACGGCAACCGAGGTCCCATGATCGTATTTCACAAACGGTGGAGATTATAGCGTTTCTGCGATTTCGCTAAGTTGCATGTTTGGGGCCCTCCTGCATACACGATACATTTCTGTCGCGCATGAATATTTTCTCAACGATCAAATCTCGATACATCTTGCGTGAAGGTTGGGCTGAAAAGTGGCTTCTTCGTAGCGCGTAGCTCGGGGAAAAATGTTTAGGCATTTTTCCCAGAATGAGAAGACAGCAAAAGTAATATCAGTGTTCGAAACAATACAAGTTGTTAGGCATACATGAGAAAATACTCAAGCATGACAAAAAAAAAAACACTGTGCATGCAGGAGGGTCCCAGACTTGGAACTTTGCGAAATCGCAAGAATAGCATGCTCCATTTCTTGTCACATAAAACGTTTTCGCAAGAAAACTAGAGCGTTTCAGGCAGAGCTAAGGGTTATTTCTTTGTATCAACATATTCGCCTATCACATATAAAAGATGTGTAGAAAACAAAAAATGGTAATGGGATTTTGATTAGCGTAATCTGAACACCCCAGATTGAGAAAACTGCATAATTTCGAAAAATTCACACAATTCCGACAAAACCACACCTTACTTTTTCGCGTAGATGTGACAGACACACATTTAAAGTGCAGCGACTTCAGGCACGCGTCACACCCAATGGCGTTATCATGAGCCCTTTGCCGACATGCACATGTCCACAAACTGTGATTATGCTTCTGAGTAATTGTTGAAGTGAGCGCGGCCCACCCATCATTGATGAAATAGTTCCGGAATTCACCTATCTCAACTCTGCCGTCCAGAACTGCTGAAGGAACTTTCTCCGGGGAGAGTTCAATTTCTTTTTCACCAACCTTGTGTCCCCGATAGCCTTTCGAGATATGGAACACCATACCTTCAAAAAATAGCACAAACATTTTGGCAAACCACTACAATCATATTGATTGGCTTTAAACCCCTGATTTGGTTTGATAGAAATCCCAGGTCGGCCTATTGTGTCTAATAACAACACACCTACTGAGTCACTACTTAAATTCTTAAATCACCACCTGTCAAACATACCCACCACCCTCCCATCTTTCGTTCAAGACACGCCGCACTTCCTTCGAATTATCGATGGCATCAACGCCAGCCAAATCCTTTCCGACTGAGCTATTCTAGTCACTTTGGATGTGTCTGCCCTTTACACCAACATTCCCATGAGTGAAGAAATTGAAGACGTTTCTAGATCCCTCGCAATCAATCCCCAAGCGCATGCTCCTGAAGTTTACTTATCGCTCCTTAGGGTAGTTCTCAAGCTCAACTATTTCGAATTCCATTCTATTCTCTCCCTGGAAATTTTAGGCACTAGCACGGGTACGCCATTTGCTCCCACGTATGCGAACATTTTCGTGGGACAGCTTGAAGCAGACCTGCTGAAATTGTACCCTTTAAAACCCCACACCTATCTTCGTTACATTGACGACATACTTACAATATAGGGACACAGCACAAGCGCCTTAGCCGACTTAATTAGCCATTTCAATCGCTTTCACCCGAGTATTAAATTTACTGCTCACCACTCTACAAGTCAGATCAACTTCCTGGACACGACGGTCTACATAGAAAACGGAAAACTGAGAACGACACTTTACCGGAAGCCTACAGATAGCAAGCAGTATTTAGACTACAACAGTCATCACCCGCGACATTGCAAGCAAGGAATTTTTGTCGGACAAGCGAAACGTATAAAAAGTATCAGCAGCGAAGACCACGATGATATTATCGGTAGATACCCGAGAGACGAGCCGCCGCCAGAACGGCTACGAAGTGGGTCTGTGCCCTTGGCGCGAGAAAATGTCGGCCTGGCGCTCTGGCTCCAGTCCAGTGTAAATAGCTTGTAAATAGCTTCTTCTGTTTGTGTCTTTCTACATGTAACATTCTGATGGAGGCAAGCGATCCTCGTCCTCGCCACGGAACTCCGGAGTGGTCGGTACATCTAGCTTGCCACCATGCCTCCCATTGGCGAGACCACCTCTGCAACGTCTTCGCCTGGTCCAACTGCTCCCGCCGTCACGGTTGCCCAACATCGAGACCCTGGTATGTTCTCTGGCCTGGAGGGACAGGAAGTTGAGGAATGGATCAAGCTATATGAACATGCCAGCGCTAATAACAGGTGGGACCCAACCATTATGCTCGCCAATGTCATCTTTTATCTCGGCGGCACCACACGCGTGTCGCACCAGACGCATAACGACGAGTTAACCAGTTGGGACAATTTGAAAGAAAAGCTCAGGGAAGTGTTCGGTGACCCCATTGGCCGCAAGGCTGCGGCGAGAAAGGCTCTTGCGTCTCGTGCTCAGACATCTATAGAGCCGTACGTTTCATATATCTTCGACGTCTTGGCTCTATGCCGAAAACCTGACGACGCTATGTCTGAAGCTGATAAAGTGTCACATGTCCTAAAAAGCATCGCCGACGACGCTTTCAATTTGCTTGTTTTCGGCAACGTCTCGGCAAACGACGCCATCATTAAAGAATGCCGTCGCCTTGAAACGGCTAAGAGCCGCCGTATCACACGCCACATCACGCGGCTACCCAACACTGCTGCTACGTCGCCATGTGAGGGTCGACTACATCAGGCTACCACCTGTGACGACGACACCCGTACTGTTCGCCGCTAGCTCGAGGCTGTCTGTTCGCCAGCTTTCGCCGCGACGCCTCCCGATCCGCCAGCATCCACGATTGCGAGAATTCAGGCCGTAGTGAGACAGGAATTTGCGAACATGGGTCTGACCTCCGTGTGTACAACGTCTCAACATAACGTTCCCCAGGTCTCTACCGGCCCTGCTCGTCCCCGGCAGTTCTTTTCTGCCACATCTCACCGCAACCCGTCCGAATGGCGTACCCCTGATGACAGGCCGATCTGCTTCCACTGCTGTCACATCGGCCACGTCGCTCGTCACTGCCGCAACCGATGACCACCACCTCCTCGGACATACGCCGCCACTTATTCTCGCACTTTTGGACCTTCTGTTCCCTATGCCACCCGCCATAAACCCACTGTTGCTGATGCCCCCGCTCCGAACCTTCGCTACAGCCGCTCGCCCTCACCTCGACGCCATCAGTCTCGTTCGCCCCAACCCCACCGCTTCCCTTCGACGCCTATCGCCTGCCGGACCCAGCCGCAAAACTAGGCACTGCAGCTTCTGGAGGTGAAGCTGCGTTGTCAACCCTGCCCTCAAATCCTCTGCTCACGTTACCAACGAACCAAAACCTTCTTGACATTGACATTGACGGCTATCCTGTCACTGCACTCATCCATACAGGCGCACATCTTTCTATTATGAGTGCTGCCTTCCGACGACGACTCAAAAAGCTCCTAACCCCAGCGTCGGCACGCGTTGTCTGCGTTGCGGATGGTGGTACTGTGCCTATCATTGGCATGTGTACCGCACGAGTCAGCATTGCAGTCTTTCTACATGTAACAATGTCAACCACCTAAATGACCTTAAAAGAACGCTAGCAGAAAGGAACTATACCCAAGTTGCTCTCAATAGAGCTCATGATGCCGCGTCAAGATTGGAGAGACAGTCGGAATTAGTGAAGAAACAGCCCACACTAGAATCTGACAGACCGCCGGCCTTCATAACAAAATATTCTAATTGCACTCCCAAACATAAACAACATCCTAGGAAAATACCACCCAATATTACCAAGTATCGAGCATCTGCGAAAAGCGTTCCCGGATGTACCTAGGGTTACCTATCGCCGAAACAGGAGCATTAAAAACATGTTGATGCACGCGAAATTCAGCCAACAGCGTTCCCCCGTAAAAAAAGCATGGTGTCGCCCTAGGTGCCAAACCTGCAGGCACCTTCAAAGTGACATTAAAATTAAAAGCACCGCAAATAGTTATGCACATGAAGTCAAATCAACCTTCACTTGTACAAGTTTGGATGTGATTCACATGCTTGAAGGTCCTTCTGTAAGAAACAATATATCGGTGAAACAGGACAATGAATGAACGTCACATTAAACGGCCATTGCGCGGAAAAAGCTAAAAAGCTTCCCAAGCCGTCCCCGAGCATTTCAACCAACCAGGTCATAACTTTGATGAACTTAAGCTCTACATCTTAAAGTCAAATTTACGTTCTGAACGAGAAAGAAAATACAGAGAATCATACCTTATCCATAAGTTCAAGACATTGCAACCAATAGGCATAAATGTTTCAAAGGGAGCTTTAGAATCTATTCGCTATGCTAAACTTCAAGCTATAGGCAAAAACACTTAGTTTGATTTCTTGGCGTATCTCTCCCCCTCTTTCTTTTTCCCTTTGATTCCTCCTTTTTTATCAGTCTTTTTTTCAGCCGGCGTGTCAGACTCCCTTGACACGCCGGCTAACACGCGTGCGTTGACAGACCGGGGTGGGGGTGGGGGGAGGTGGCCCTGGCTTTGGCCTCGTACACAGTGTTCCTTTAATCTCAATACGACACGCTAACACACCTTCCCTCGTTTCCGCACTCTCCCGCCTCACGCCCTCTCCCCTTTAGAAGAACCCCACCTATATATACTGTGGCGAGGAATGCGTACGTCACCTTGAAGAAGACACTTGTCGAAACGTTGGCTCCTGCTTTCACCTTTTCCTCGTTCTGCTAATGGTCTTGAATTTTTATCTGCCGCCTTCCCTGTGTTTTATCTGCAACTTAGAAACCACTGACAGACAACAGAAACTATCAAATGAACTGCTGATATTGAAATACTGAAAGCTACCCACAAAATTAGCCATAAAAATGGAGACTAGTGATGGTTTCCTGAAAAAAAAAGTTGGGTTGGAAATAGTCAAGGTACGTCCGGATAAGATTGTGCTTATCAGAACGTTTTCCACGCCGATGAGTGTGAATATTATAAATGTGTGAGCCAGTGCTCTGAAAACTGCTACAGGTATGCAGGTGAGTATCGGTGAATCAGAACATCAGATCATGCCTAACCAACCCACCCTGTTTTCCATCTTAACAATATACACTTGGGTGGCGATGATTTACTACAAAAAGCAGAGCATTCTGTATCACGTATTTAACATGTGCATAACTCATAAAAATTGTCAACATACGATTGTGTCCAACCTTCAAGTTCCGGCACTCTGTTTGAAATTTCTCAGGAAATATTAGCACCAAAGTTCATCCTTACTTAGTCTGAATACAGTAAGTGGATAAATAGTGTAAATAAAATATTCAAGCAATGGCAATAGACGAACAGATGTACTGCTCTGAGGAAGCAGCGAAGGCGAGCGAAACGCGTTCAGTTGCTTCTACACATTTTGCACAAACATATCTTAAGTACACTTATCGTCTTCGAAATCAACTCGATGTGATTTTTCCCATGGCATATTTTACATTCATATTTCTTCGTACTTGCAGGTAAGAACTAATTAGCCCACATTGCCAGCTGGCAATCAGGGCTACTCATTTGTGTCCCTTACACTTATCGGCATTAGGCGCCGCTTGCGTACATTTACACTCGCCTAAACTGACTCGGTGACTTCCCAATGTTGTGAAATCAGCAGAAATTAGAGAGAGGGCTCATGAATGCGTGTAGTAATAGTCAAGCGCAAGCAACCGCTTCAATGTCATCCGCATGCCAGCAATATTAGAAACACCTGTGTGTTTCTGCACCTCACCACACTTTTCTGCTGGCGAAATATCAGGTTTTTCTTCGTGTGCTTCATCATAATATTCTGATCTTTTCGCAGTGCAATGAACAGCCATTCTGGGCCAGTTTCTTGCTTACGGCTGCTGTGGTCCAATGTGAAGTTGCACTGGAGAGCCGGGGTTTCTGCTTTCTTTGATGGTGGTGTTATTATTGTCAAGCTCTCCCTCTTTATTTCTGTATTGAAACAAATTCAGTTAGGTGAGAATAAAAAGATATTGCCGAAATTTGATTACTTTCGAAACAAAAGCTCCTAACAAATGTTTTATTAAGGCCTATTTAGGGGTTATTGGTTACCTCATAGCCGAAAATCAACACTACATATCAACCACTAGACAAGCAAAATGCAGAACTTGTTGATATGCTTTTTTTTGTCCTTTCATAGTTTTCAGCAATGCAACGCTGCTTTCTGACATTATGAAATGAGGAAAGTACAGAAATTGACAGATTTTTCAGTTTACATTAAAATTTGACACTGCTAGCTCTACGTGAGTTATAGCATCGTTGAAGTTTAGCCAGTGGCAGAAAACTTCGCCCCTTGTAGATGTAATGAGTGTACTGCTCCTCTCCAAGAGATATTGCGCTAAATTCTGGTTCTAGAGCAAACCATGAAATACCCTTTTCCTGCTGCTGCGTCGTCGGAGTTAAATGATTAATTTCGCGTCGAACAAGCTTTGAGCTAAATTGGGGTTTGAGTTACAGTGAACTCGATGCATTATACAGGAATGCCAGAAACCCACATGAATCCACACATCACAACAAGGAAACTGCGTAACACACTAGAAACAGCATGGCTTATGGAAAGGTATATCTTGCGAAACACAATCACTTGAGTGCACCACTGATCTACATATCAGTACGAACAACCGCCAACAAATAGACGCCATATTCCTGGTCTTCTCAAACTCATTCGACCAAATTGCCCATTGCCGGCTCATTTCTAAAATATCTCATCTAGATATCGACTCACTAACCCTTTCTTGGCTTACAAACTTCTTATCGCTTCGTCGCCAATTTACCGTTGTTAACAATTGCCCTTGTTCTAGTACTGAGGTCTGGTATACCACAGGGCAGTGTCTTGGGGCCTCTGCTTTTCCTAATGTTGATTACCGATCTACATTCGAACATTTGCTCTCGCATTCGCTCTCGCTCTCGCTCTACTGTTTGCCGACGATTGCGTTGTTTACCGAGCGAATAATTCCATTAACGATCATAGCACCTTGCAGCATGAACTTCACATTGTTACCGAGGGGTGTAACATATGCAAAATATCTCTTAACCCTTCCAAATATAATATTATATCGTTCTCACGCAAGCGAATTATCCCCTTATCCACATACAGCTTAAATAACGTGGCTTTGTCAGGTACGAATACCTAAAAATACCTTGGCGTAAACCTCACTAATAACCTTTCTTAGTCATCGTATATTACTACAATTTGCGCAACTAAATCGAAAACGCTTACCTTCTTGAGGCGCAAATTGCAATATTCATCTGATGACGTGCCTCAATTAGAATACCTGACAGTTGCACGCCCGCAATTAGGATTAGCATTCGCTGTATGGTCACCGTACCAAGAGTATTTATGACCATGCTGGAACGCATGCAGAATATACCTGTGCAATATGTTACTCAGAGTTTTCATCGGAACTCCAGTATGACGCAGATTAGGCTCGATATTTGTTTACAGCCCCTAGACACCCGCAGCAACGTTGTTTACTCTGTATACTTCACAAATATGTTCATTCCGATAAGCCATGCATATTACCCGTCGAAAGCCCCGCCCGTTTGCCCCCAAGATTACATAATCTTCTTAGCTTAAATCGCATTTTTGGTAAAACTACTGCTTTCGATTTATTTGCGTGCGTACCTCGTCACGTGTCTCACTGGATTTGCCTTCCCCATGAAGTTGTTTCGATGACCAATCGTAAAATATTTCGTGAACGTCTGCGCACGCTTTTTACTTATTCTCCTTCCTCTGATTTGCTGTTATGCTTCAGCATTCTGTGCATTGTTTCATTTTTTTAATTCAGCCACTATAGAGTTGTGTTAGATTTATTTTGAAGCCGAAGTTGTTTCCATTCTACTCAACAGCTCATTGTCACGTTACCCCCTTTGCTCAATGCCAGACAGGGCCTGTAAGGTGTTTTCTGATTAAATAAATAAATAACTGTTCACAATAAAGCCGTCGTTCCACAACCTGAATTTACAAAATGCCATTAATTCATTTTATTTATTTATTTGTTTATTTATTTATTAATACAATACGGCAGAATCGTGGTCGAAGCAGAGTGGTCGATACAAATACAAAAGAAATACAAAAGAAACAGCCACGAAAAAAATACCAACAATAATACAGGCGCAGAAAGGTTATCTCACAGTTTGATCCCTTGCTTTGATAAGGCAGTTCTATTCACTAATGGTTCTCGGGAAATGAGAAAACTTAAATAGGTTTGTGTGAGCAAAATATGGGGTTAGGGCATTTTCATTGTGGTGTCGGGTGGACCTGCATGTTAAGAGTGACATATATGTTGATGCAGTTAGCGCTAGTTTGTTTTCCAAGAGTTGGGAAAGAAATTCTAAACTAAATTTTTGTCTTCGTGCTTGTAATAGGGGAAGGCCATCTGCTTGCATTAAATAAGAAGGTGAGCCCAATGCTGAAAATCTCTTTAAAATAAATCTTATGGCCTTTATCTGAATACGTTCAAGACACTCAGTGCTGCGCTTAGTATGAAAATCCCATATACTGCACGCATATTCCAGTCTTGGCCGCACAAGAGTAGTGTAGCGGAGCCGCTTAACATTAGTGGGAGCAGTTTTACGGTTATGTTTAAGGACACAATCTTGCGGAAGGTGGATGCAAAAACATTATCAATATGAAGATTCGGAGACAGGTTTGAGGCGAGTGTTACATCGAGATATTTATAGCAACTTCTTGTTATAGTGAAGACCCTAATATGGGGGGGGGCGTATATGACAGCGGATTTGTTTTTGGCAAGCTATTGGAAGGGAGACATTTGCTCGTGTTAAGGGTCATTTCTCATTTTACACACCCTTGACGTATATTGCCCAGATTAGTTTTGAGATTGTTGTGATTGTTAGTGGAACTAATTTCTTTATACGAAATACAATCATCGGCAAATAATCCTATTTCTTCACCAGAGCAAACAACATCAAGAATATCATTAATATATAATATAAAGAGCAAAGGGCCTAACAAGCTGCCCTGAGGTACACCGGATCTGACCGGAAGAGAGCCCGAGTATTGACCCGCTACATCAACGTATCGTTTGTGAATCCAGGCAACAAGTATTAGAGGAATGCCTAATGCTTCATGTTTTAAAATGAGTTTACTGTGGGGAATCTTATGGAAGGCTTTGTAAAAATCTAAGAAAAGCATATCTATCCTGCCGTGTTTATCGAGGGTCAATGCCATAGAGTGAAATAATGTGACGAGTTCAGTTGCCGTTGGTAATCTTTTCCGAACTCCATGTTGATATTTGGTTATTATGCAGCGTTCCTCGAAGAAGTTTGTTATACTAGTAGCTATAATATGTTCAATATTTTTACGCCATTTTGAAGTTAGTGAAATAGGACGATAATTTCGTAGTGTCAGGCGGTCTCCAATTTTAAAAATAGGTACAATTCGGGCCGTCCCTTAACCACAGGGTAGTTGTGAAGTCAGTAAAGAAGTGCGAAAAAGAAAAACTAAAATTTATTAAGATGCAAACATATCGTCATAGGAAAACGTTTGGGATATTTTCAGGACCTCACAATGTTTTGGTTATCAAATTTAGAAACATAGAGAACACACCAGGATAAGAAATGAAGGGTGCATCTGCACGTGAAAACACTGTCGTGGTACATGCACGGTTTGAAACGGAAGTGTAAACTCCGTTTCAAACCGTAAGTGTAAAAGTGGGAGTATTCATTGAAATGATCGGCAATGGCTGATCCGTTACGTTGACCCCGTCGACTGACATATGTGATACCGGCTCTTTCTTTTCGCCGATATAATTCCAGGATTTACTGGGGTCACTTTTGATAAAGTTAGGCAAGGAAGTGCTGAAGTAATACCTTCTCGAGCCAAGCACAGCTTGAGCGAGATTGTTCTGCGCATCATATATCCAATGATGCGCAGTTTGTTTGTTAGTTTGTCAGTTAGTTTGTTTTATTCGCTTAACTTTGCGTTTCATCTGGATAATGCTACGAGTTATTCAAGGTAATAATAATAATATTTGGGGTTTTACGTGCCAAAACCACTTTCTGATTATGAGGCACGCCGTAGTGGAGGACTCCGGAAATTTTGACCACCTGGGGTTCTTTAACGTGCACCTAAATCTAAGCACACGGGTGTTTTCGCATTTCGCCCCCATCGAAATGCGGCCGCCGTGGCCGGGATTCGATCCCGCGACCTCGTGCTCAGCAGCCCAACACCATAGCCACTGAGCAACCACGGCGGGTTAGTTATTCAAGGTGTTTGCATGTTAATCTTTTTGGACTTGGTTGGGACAATGTTATCTAAGCAGAGACGACCCGTTTCTTATAAGCGTGTCCATAGTACGCTGACATCCGCATCATCAAAAACTGTAAGACATGTTTCCATATGTTCAATTATATGTACATCGTTAGTCCAAGACTAGTCTTTAAAGTGACAAAGTGATTAGTTTTTATGGCTGGTTACTGCAACAAGAGCAAAGCTAATACATACGAAGTTGTCATCAGAGAGACTTTGTCCTACTTGCACAGTGTGTTGAGAGAAATAGCGTATGATACACACGAGAAAAATACTGATGTGGAATCGCCCTGTAACAGCGTATTTACGTGAACTACTATTTACAGGTCATGAATAAGCATAATGTCAAAAACCATGTTAACACATTGTTAAGGGGTAAAAAACAGTCAGACGTATATTTACAAGATATTTACAATAATTGTTGCAGCTGACAACATAGTAGAGAGCGCGTAAAGTCCAGAGCGTCGTCTACTTTCAACTAGGAATAAAACATCGTCATCGTCAGCGTGTCACATGACCCCCGGCGGCTGAAGCACCGCCTCGGTGCTGGTTAGGAGGCGGGCGAATGATGCAACTTATGACGCGTGACGTGAACTACGTCGGAGCGTTGCTGAGCCACGGTTGGCTCAAGAGGGCTGATTTCGTACGTCACGTTAGTTACTTGACGCAAGACACGGTAAGAGCCAGAGTAGCGTGAAAGTAACTTCTCCGAGATGCCAACGCGTCGCGACGGCGACCAAAGGAGAACCAGGGCGCCCGGTGTGTAATGGACGTCACGATGGCGGGCGTCATTTAGGCGCCGCTGATTGTCCTGCGACTCCACAAGTCGACGTCGGGCAATATGGCGTACTTCTTGTGCTTTGGGTATGTCTTCACGGGCGTACTCGGATCTGGAATTCAGACTAGCAAACAAAACGGTGTCGAAAGGTAGCGTAAGGTCGCGGCTAAACAAGAGGAAGAATGGAGAGTAGCCTGCGGTATCATGGCGAGAAGAATTATAGGCGAAAGTAACGAACGGCAGCGCAACGTCCCAGTCACGATGGTCAGCGGAGACATACATAGACAGCATGTCAGTAAGGGTGCGGTTAAGGCGCTCGGTTAGACCGTTGGTTTGGGGATAGTAAGCAGTAGCAAGTTTGTGTTTAGTCGCGCACGAGTGTACAATGTCATTGAGAACTTTAAAAAAAATTAACGGCCTCGGTCGTTGAGGAGCTGTAGAGAGGCGCCGTGGTGAAGGATAACGTTCTCTAGGAGGAAGTCGGCGACATCGGTTGCACAGCTTGTCGGAAGAGCCCGTGTGATTGCATATCGGGTGGCATAGTCTGTTGCTACAGCAATCCACTTGTTTTCCAAAGCAGACGTAGGAAAAGGGCCTAAAAAATCAACACCTACAGGGAAGAATGATTCTCTGATGGTACGTCAAGTGGTTGAAGGCGACCAGCAGGGAGTGTGGCCGGCTTTTTGTGTCGTTGACAAAGGTCACACGCAATGACATAACGGCAGACGTCACGGTACAGACCAGACCAAAATGAGCGCCGACGATTGCGGTCATAAGTCCGTGACCCGCCAAAATGACCTGCAGTCGGTACATCATGAAGCTCGGCGAGAACAGTCTGACGCAGATGCTCAGGCACGACGAAGATTCGGGCAGGGCCGTCCGGGCACATGTTACAGCGGTACAATATACCATCTTGTGGTTCGAACATGCGAACGGAAGGATCGGACGTCGCTGAAGTGAGCCGTTGAATAAGGTCCTGTAAGGAGGCGTCCCGACGTTGTTCGGCTTCAATATCGCGAAAAGCAGCCAGAGAGAGAACAGTGACAGGTATGGCGGCCGTGGAAACGTCAGGAGGGTCGACAGGATGGCGCGACAAGCAGTCCGCATCTTGATGTAACCGGCCGGTCTTGTATACTACTGAATAGTTGTATTCTTGAAGGCGCAGAGCCCAGCGGCCAAGGCGCCCTGAAGGATCTTTGATTGACGAAAACCAACACAGAGCATGGTGATCAGTGATCACTGTGAATTGGCGGCCGTACAAATAGGGGTGGAATTTACCCACTGCCCAAGCGAGAGCCAGACACTCGCGTTCGGTGATGGAATAATTGCGCTCAGCAGAGGAAAGAAGGCGGCTGGCGTATGCACTAAGACGTTCTCGGCCTTGTTTCTGTGCCAAGATAGCGCCAATACCGTGGCCACTGGCATCGGTACGAACTTCTGTACGAGCTGACGCATCAAAGTGAGCGTGAATGGGCGGGGACGTAAGCAGCCCAATCAGCTCGATGAAAGCACCAGCTTGCTCAGGGCCCCAAATGAAGGCAGCGTCTTTCTTGAGGAGCTGATTGAGAGGGCGCGCAATGTTCGCAAAATTTCGGACAAACCGACGGAAATAGGAGCAAAAGCCCAAGAAGCTGGGAACATCCTTGGCACATGTAGGCACGGGAAGGTCTTTCACTGCCCGTATTTTATCGTGATCACGGCGTACACCAGAAGAATCGACGAGATGACCGAGCACAGAAATTTCCCGATGGCTGAAGTGGCACTTGGACGAATTTAGTTGCAGCCCCGCCTGACGGAAAACTGGTAGGATCGTTGATAGGCGTTCGAGGTTTGTCGCAAAAGTCGGCGAAAAAACGATCAAGTCGTCCAGGTAACAGAGGCAGATGGACCACTTGAATCCGTGTAGGAGGGCGTCCGTCATTCGTTCAAATGTAGCCGGCGCATTACATAAACCGAAAGGCAACACTTTGAACTGATACAGGCCATCGGGAGTAATAAAAGCAGTCTTCTCACGGTCCATGTCATCGACGGCAATTTGCCAGTAGCCGGAGCGAAGTTCGATGGACGAAAAATATTGTGCTCCATGCAGGCAATCCATGACATCGTCAATGCGTGGTAGCGGATAGCCGTCTTTCTTTGTGACCTTGTTGAGGTGTAGATAATCGACGCGAAATCGCCAACTGTTGTCTTTCTTTTTAAATAGCACAAATGGCGATGCCCATGGGTGGCAAGAAGTTTCGATGATGTGTCGAGAAAGCATCTTGTCAACTTCATGATGGATGATATGTCGCTCAGTAGGCGAGACGCGGTAGGGTCACCGATGGATCGGGCTCGCATTACCGGTGTTTATTCAATGTTTTGCGAGAGATGTTTGTCCTAGAGGGCGCTTCCCGAGGTCTAATATGTCCCAGTATGGGGCAAGGAGGCAACGTCATTCTTGAGCACGCTGGGGCGGAACATCGGGAGCAATCATTTTTCTAAGGGCATTCAAGTCTCAAGGGACAGGGGGCGAAGCAAGAGTTGAACACGAGTAGCTGTCACAAGTTAAAGCCGAAATGTGCTAGTCTCTGGCTGGCGTTATACGCGCCAGGGATATTCCGCACTGGAGTACTTGTGTACAGAGTCCAAAGCTCACAAAGGGAAGGCAGGACGTGCTGTCCGGAATGGTAATGACGGTGTGAGGAAAAGCGACGTTATGCGAGAGCTGGACACCTGGATTAGGGGGTACGATGTAGTCACTGTTTGGTGCAGGTAGAACGTGGGAGACACCTATGTAGGTAACGGCACGGTAGCGGAGGCGAATATGCTCTGTGGCACGTAGCCGTATCGGAGCACTATCGGGAGGGTCAGTAGCAGCAGGTAGAGCGAGTTGTACAACACCAGCAGAACAGCCTATCAAAGCGGAATGTGTAGACAGAATGTCATGGCCTAGGATGAGGTCGTGAGGGTCACCACCACGTGACATATAGTCACGTGGTGGTGACGTTGAAGAAAACAGTAGCAATACTGTGAACGACAAAACTAACTATTATTGGGCGAACCTGTGCCCACAGAACAGGCTACACTTATAGCACTACGATAGCGGCGAACACGGTCGGCGATCGTCGAAAATCTCATCAGCAGGTCAAGCGCGTCGCCTATTATAGATCAGTCATCGAATGTTGCAGATTAACCACTGGGACCCGCGTGTCTTCCACAAAGTTCTACACTATTTGCGGCGCGCATACATGCAATCACAATACACAAGTTGCGGTGAAAGACAGTGGACGGAACCATCGATAACCTTCCAGAAACCCCTTTTACATGCGGGCGTGTCCTGCGCTGTGCGATAACATTTGTTAGGCGGCGAAACGTGGTCGCCCGATAAAGATAAGTACACGTGTCATTACCCCCCTCTTAAAAAGCATCGACCCGGTGCTGCAAACAAACGAAACTAATAAACAAAAGCACTCGTAGCAAAGAAAGCAACAAAAATAACTAAGTTCGTCAGCGTACGTAAAACTGTTTAAGGCGCACCACGTGGACCACTTCAGATCGTGCGCGGCGCCGCTGTGAATGCGAAATGCCGTCTGGCACGACCTCATAGTCCAGAGCGCCAATACGTCGGATGACCTTGTAGGGTCCGAAATACCGTCGGAGTAGTTTCTCACTGAGTCCTCGTCGGCGTTTCGGGGTCCATACCCAAATACGGACGCCGGGCTGGTACTCGACGAAGCGTCGTCGGAGGTTGTAGTGTCGGCTGTCGGTCCCCTGCTGGTTCTTGATCCGCAGGCGGGTGAGCTGTCGAGCTCCTTCGGCGCGCTGGAGATAGGTAGCGATGTCAAGATTTTCCTCGTCAGTGACGTGCGGCAGCATGGCGTCGAGCGTCGTCGTCGGATTCCTGCGTGATCTGTGTTGTTTCTTGCACCACCGTGTTGTACGCGAATGTTACGTACGGCAGGACCGCATCCCACATCTTGTGCTCGACGTCGACGGACATTGCTTGCATGTCGGCGAGGGTCTTGTTCAGGCGCTCCGTGAGACCATTCGTCTGTGAATGCTAGGCAGCTGTCCTCCTGTGACTTGTCTGGCTGTATTGCAGAATGGCTTGCGTGAGCTCTGCTGTAAAAGCCGTTCCTCTGTCGGTGATGAGGACTTCTGGAACACCATGTCGCAGCACGATGTTCTCGACGAAAAATTTCGCCACTTCGGCTGCGCTGCCTTTCGGTAGAGCTTCAGTTTCAGCGAAGCGGGTGAGATAGTCCGTCGCCACGAAGATCCACTTATTTCCGGAAGTTGATGTCGGAAACGGTCCCAAAAAGTCCATCCCGATCTGCTGAAAATGTCAGTAAGGAGGCTTGATCGGCTGTAGTAATCCCGCTGGCCTTGTCGGTGGTGTCTTGCGTCGCTGACAATCTGGGCATGTCCTGACGTAACGGGCGACATCGGTGGTTAGGTGCGGCCAGCAATACCTTTCTTGTATCCTCAATACCATCCGGGAGAAACCGAGGTGCCAAGCGGTCGGATCGTCATGTAGGGCGTGCAGTACTTCTGTACGCAGCGCCGAGGGAACAACAAGAAGGTAGTTGGCGCAGACTGGTGAGAAGTTCTTCACGAGTAGGTTGTTTTGAAGCGTGAACGAAGACAATCCACACTTAAATGCCTTAGGGGCAACGTCGGTGTACCCTTCCAAATACTCTACTAGGGCTTTTAGCTCCAGGTCCCCTCGTTGTTGTTTGGCAACAATGCCTTCCGCGCTTATTACTCTAAGGAAGGCGTCGTCATCCTCGTCATCTTGCGGCGGCGGGTCAATGGGGGCGCGTGAGAGGCAATCGGACTCTGAGCGTTTTCGTCCGGACTTGTATGTTACAGTGATGTCGTATTCTTGTAGTCAGAGGCTCCACCATGCCAGCCGTCCGGAAGGGTCCTTTAAGTTAGCTAGCCAACACAACGCGTGATGGTCGCTGACCACTTTGAATGGCCTGCCATATTGGCCTCGAGCTACACTACTAGAAAAGCTGGCGCCACCGTCGGCGTGACGTGCTCTTAGGGATCACGTGGACACAGCGGCCGCGTCGGCTGCTTCGGGAGCGCCGAAGCGAGCTGAAAACGAGTTTGAATTCCCTCGTACACTGCGGTGCTCATTTAGTGGCGAGATTTTCCCGCTTCGAGTGTCTCCTTTACAACGATTGAAAGCACTACAATGTGACAGTGGCTGCCTTTGAAGGCGCGCAACATGGTAGGCTACTGCTCGGTGCCGCAGTGCCGGACGTACGCAACGGAGCCCGTTATCATCCTTATTCATACGGTGCCGCAGGACAAGAAGCTGCGTGAAGCTTGGCTCGCGAAATATAAAACCGGCAAACAGTCATCGGCTGCAGCTCGGGTATACAGCAAGCACAGACGCGAGGAAAATTTCTGCTACGGCATCGGGTCTGCGATGTTCGTAAAACGCGCACTGAGATGCTCGCACAAGTTTGCTGCCCGACTAACGGCATGACGGTTTGGTCTATGAACTTGTCGATGCTTCAGCTACTGGCAAGTTAACTGGAGTGGAAAGGGAGTGGTAAGAAGCACATTAAAAAAAGCATGGCATATGGTCATCTTTGTGTTATGAATTAATGCATTGGACTACAAAAACGAAGCAGCGGGAAATGGCACGCTGTGAAGACCGATAAACATACAGTGCGACGCAACTCGAGAAATAATATTGAAACGTCCAAGAATTCAGAAGGAAAAAATGACTGAATCGTCGCGACGGCACATCACAGTCCCCGTAGACGTCGAAGTCTCTAGAATGAAATTATTTTTGAACAGCTCTGATAGCGTCCACGCAACAATGGTTGCTTGCATACTGTCAAATGTTCATATTCTGCGGCCTAAAGCTCATGGCACGGTGCGAAAACACGCACGCGGTGAAAGCGAAACAGTGCGCGGACTTGCATGCAGACGCGCAGTCGGTCGCTGCAACCTGTGCGATCGCTGCATTGAGGCTTCATTCTTTGCGCTCCATTTAGTTATACAAGCACTATAAGAACATGTTTCACATTGTTTGCTCTCAGCGTTTGCCTACCTTTCACGCGAGCAGCCGGTTCGGGAGACTCCGTCGAGGCGACCGCGAGCAGTGGCGTTCATTGTACGTAATCGATTCTGTGCTTTCATTTTGCCCAAAATTATGAATTAGACCGTAAAAATCTTCTCTCGTTTCGAAAGTACGTACAGAAATATCCGGGAGAGCTCCCGCGTGGTGTTTTCAGTGAGCGCTAACAGCAAAACGTATGCGGAGCTCGCCGCGTGATCCCTCATACTACGCCAGCGAAGCGCTTCCGATAGATGGCGACTACGTAACTCCTCGCGTAATTATCATGTGTTCATGTCCATCTTTTCTCTGGACTAGGACGGCACCGAAGCCTAGGCTACTGGCGTCAGTGTGGCTTTGGGTATCGGCGTGCTAATCGAAGTGCGCAAGTACGGGCGGCGACTGCATGCGTCGTTTGAGTTCTTGAAATGCGTCTGCCTGCGACGTTCGCCACTTGAACTGGACGTCACGTTTATTTAGCTGTCTCAGCGGCTCAGCGATGCGTGAAAAGTCCTTGACAAATCACCTGTAGTAGGCACACTTGCCAAAAAATCTACGCACTCCCTTCTTGTCGATGGGCTGCGGGAACTTTGCGATGGCAGCTATCTTCTGCGGGTCGTGGCAGACTCCAGACTTGCTGATGACGTGGCCTAGGAACAGAAACTCATCGTAAGCGAAGCGGCACTTTTCTCGCTTCAGAGTGCGCCCTGATGACTTGATGGCCTCGAGTACTCTTGCAAGCCGCCTAAGGTGATCGTCGAAATTTCCGGCGAAGACAACAACGTCATCCAAGTAAACGAGAGAGCTGCCACTTCAATCCTGCTAAAACCGTGTCCATCACGCGCTGGAACATTGCAGCCGCCAAGCACAGTCCAAATGGCATAACCTTGAACTTGTAGAGGCCGTCTGGGGTGATGAAGGCGGTCTTTTTGCGATTGCTTTCGTCGACTTCTATTTGCCAATAGCCAGACTTGAGGTCCATCGACGAGAAGTATTTAGCGTTGCAACGCCGATCCAATGCATCGTCTATCCGTGGGAGGGGGCATACGTCTTTCTTCGTGATCTTGTTCAGATGACCATAATCGACGTAGAAACGAAGAGCTCCGTCCTTTTTCTTCACCAGGACAACAGGGGATGCCCACGGGCTTTTCTACGGCTGGATGATGTCATCGCGCAGCATTTCGTCGACTTGTTCTCTTATAGCTACACGTTCTCGCGGCGAAACTCGGCAAGGGCTCTGGCGGAGTGGTCGAGTGAACTCCTCGGTGATTACGCGGTGCTTGGCGTCTGGTGTTGGTCGAATCCTCGATGACGTCGAAAAGCAGCCTTTTTATCGTCGGAGCAGACTTCTGAGCTGCTGTTCCTTAATCACGGGGAGACTTGGAAAAATGTCGTAATCTGGATCGGGAAGCACGGTCGTCGGGACACATGCGGCGAAATCCGGGAGGACAAACGCATTACTGACTTTAAGAATTTTCCCGATTTACGCGATCGTCGTGCGCTTCTTGATGTGCTTAAACTCCTGGCTGAAGTTTGTCAGAAACACTTCAGTTTGCCCGGCATGCAGTCAAGCGATCCCTCTTGCGACGCAAATTTCACGGTCTAGCGGTAGACGTTGGTCGCCTTCGATGACGCCTTCTACGTCAGCGGTTGTTTCGGTGCCGACCGAAATAACAATGCTGGAGCGAGGCAGGATGCTCACTTGATCTTCGAGCACACTCAAGGCGTGGTGACTACGAGGGCTCTCCGGCGGTATCGCTTTATCTTCAGACAGCGTTATTGACTTCGACTTCAGGTCGATGATTGCGCCGCGTTGGCCCAGGAAGTCCATACAGAGAATGACGTCTCGTGAACACTGTTGGTGGATAACGAAGGTGGCAGGGTAAGTCCGATCATGAATAGTTATACTTGCCGTGCAGATTCCAGTCGGCGCGATGAGGTGTCCTCCAGCGGTCCGAATTTGAGCGCCTTCCCATGCGGTTTTAACTTTCTTCAACTGGGCGGAGATGTGTCCACTCATTACGGAGTAATCAGCCCCTGTGTCCACTAAGGCGGTAACTGCGTGGCCGTCGAGAAGCTCGTCGAGGTCGGTGGTTCTTTCTCTGGCGTTGCAGTTGGGTCTTGGCGTCGGATGATGGCTGCGTCGTATTGAACTGAAGTTGGATCGTCGCGTCGCCAAGTCGTCTTTCGTCGGTGTAGTCTTCGCTTCCTGACTTCGTCGGACGGCAGCGTGTCGTTATCATGTCGTCGAGATGGTCTCTTCGTCGTGTCCGTCGGTGGCGGAGGATCCTCGTCAGTTCGACGAACAGCAACCGCACCTCCATCGGTTGCAGCTTTTAGTTTTCCAGATATGGGCTCGCAGAGTGGCCCCGTGCTGGGCCAGTGTATGGATGGTGCTGAGGCGATAAGTAGCGGCCTGGTGACGGCGACCGGGACGGCGGTCGACGGCTCCACTGAGTAGCGGCGAGGTAGTCGGCGATGTCACGAGTGCGTTATTCTTCCCGAGGGCGCGGTGCGTTGACGGCACCCCTCGCAATCCGAGCTTGCGGTATGGGCATTGGCGGTACCCATGGCCGCCTTCCCCGCAGTGGTAGCAGAGCGGGCGGTGGTCAAGAGCGCGCCAAACGTCTGTCTTCCTCGGGTAGCTGCGCTGGGCGACGGGTGGACGTGTTGGCGGCGGCGTCAGTGGTCGACGGAATCGCGGCGTTACAGGGCCCTGGCGTGGTTGTGGAGGGAGACTTTGACGGCGGACGACGGTGGCGTAGGTCATCCCTTTTGGCTGGGGCTGCGATGATTGTGGTTTTACCTCGGGAACTCCGAGCCATCGCTGGGCTTTGACAATTTCGGCGATTGCGGCCGCTTGAGGTTGCAATGAAGCGAAGATTCTTTGAAGCTCCTCGCGTACGACTGCCCGGATGGTCTCGCCCTGGTAGTCGGTGGCCATTGATTGAACTCCGGCGTAGCTTGTTGGCTTGGTGCGTCGGTTGAATTGCCAGTTCCGCAATTCCAGTGTCTTCTCGATGCTCGTCGCTTCACGAAGAAACTCGTCGACGGTCTTCGTTGGGCTTCTTAACATTCCGGCGAAAAGTTCCTTGTTTACACCACCCATCAGTAGGCGGATTTTCTTGTCCTCGGACATTTCTGTGTCGGCGTGGCGGAACAGACGGCTCATTTCCTCAGTGAAGATCGCGATCGTCTCATTCGGCAGCTGCGCTCTGGTCTCCAGTAGAGCTTGGCTCGTTCTTTTCGCACGACGCTTGTAAATGTTTGCAGGAAGCCGCTTCGGAACAGGTCCCACGTCGTCAAGATGGCTTTTCGATTCTCGAACCACGTCCTGGTCGCGTCCTCCAATGGGAAATAGACATGTCGCAGCTTGTCGCCGCTTGCCCAGCTGTTAAACGTAGCGACCCTCTCATACGTTCGCAGCCAGCTTTCCGGGTCCTCAAATGTGGAGCCGCGGAACTTGGTGGTTCCCTGGGCTGCTGCAGCACGATGGGGGACGCTGGGGCTGCCATTGGGCTTGCCTTGGTCACAATCTTCTTGGTCTGCTCAAGTAGAAGTCCGTGCGCCAGGGGCAGATGTTCAAGGCGGCGGCTTGCTCGGTGGTCCGGGACTACTTTGGGCTTGGATCACGGCTTGTCGAGGGCGTCGGGTACATGAACAAAAAGCACTTCCACCAGATGTCATGTGGGGGTGACGTTGAAGAACACAGTAGCAATACTGTGAATGACAAAACTAACTTTTATTGAGCGAACCTGTGTCCACAGAACAGGCTACACTTATAGGACAATGATAGCGGCGAACACGGTTGGCGATCGTCAAAAATCTGATCAGCGGGTCAAGCGCATCGGCTTTTATAGATATGTAGTCGAATGTTCCAGATCAACCGCTGGGACCCGCGTGTCTTCCACAAAGTTCTACACTATTCGCGTCGCGCATACATGCAATCAGATTACACAAGTTGCGGAACCATCGATAACATTCCAGAAACTTCTTTTACATGCAGGCGCGTCCTGCGCTGTGCGATAATATTTGTTAGGCGGCGAAACGTGGTCGCCCGATAAAGATAAGTACACGTGTCAATAAAATAAACAGAGATATGATGTCGGGTGACACTCACGCGAGCCGAACACATGGCAATAACGGCTGGTGTTCACCGTCGGCGACTTGGACCACAGGCGATGGAGCAGGAGTGAGGACTTTCTTGAGACGATTCCGAAGCTGATCATTCATCACAGATACGTGCGCGCCAGTGTCGATCAGAGCAGTAACAGGTACATCATCCACTTGCACTTCAAATAGGTTCCGATGTGTGGGCAAGGTCAGAAGAGGATTTTTGTGTCGGGTCGGTTAGGCAGCATCACGTCCAGGTGCTGTACCCGTTAGTTTTCCGGAAGGGTGCGCCGGAAGGAGCTAGGGGACGGTGATCTGCGAGATGGGGGCGATCGAGAGAAGTGGCGACGTGGCGAAGGAGAGCGACTAGAGCGGGTAGGCAGAGAAGTGTCGCCAGAATTTGCTGGCTGCTTTGGCGGGGGGAACCGAGGGGCAGCATGAGGGTCGTGGGACGGGGGGTAGGACCAGGTGGTCGAATTCCACGAATACCGGCCATGACGTGAAATATGGCCGATACGGCCACAAGTGAAGCATATATGCCATTCGTCTGCAGTAAGCCATTCGGCCGAGTTGCGATACCGCGTTGGGGCACTTAGGCTGCGGGTGCGTATGACAGTGCTGGACGGAGTGTAGTCAGGCCGATTGACTAGGCCGACGTTGGTCAAGACAACGTTGGCGAATTTTTGACGCACGACGGAGTGGATCAATGAGACGGTCACCTGGCGATGGTCGGGGCCCTGTGTTGGGGTCGTGATAGGAGAAGAGGTTTATGTTTCACGTCGGATGATATGTAGGATGTTATCAGAGCGATTGAAGGTGGGCGGACTGTGACTGGGCAATGCGGTGGCTCTTGGCTTCTTCAGACCGCCAGCATTGGGTAATAAGGGCTTGCACAGTGGAATAATTCTTGAACACAGGGAGACGGAAGGCATTATCTGCTATGCCCTTAATGACATGTGCAACTTTATCAGGTTCGGACATCTTCGGATCAACTTTGTGGCACAGAAGCGAGCACGTCCTGGATGTACGTGAGGTAGGATTCAGTGCACGGCTGGACACGCGAAGCGAGGTCTTTTTAGGCGGTGCGCTGACGTGCAACAGGCTCGCCAAAGAAATCTTTGAGCTTCTGCTTACAAATGTCCCAGCTGGTATGTTCGTCCTTGTGGGTCTGAAACCAGACGCGTGCCGTGCGCACAAGGTAAAATATCACATTAGAGAGCATGACGGTCTGGTCCCAGTGGTTGCTGGCGCTCACTCGCTCAAATAGTTGACGGCAGTCTTCAACATCAGTGTCGTCGGTGCCTGAAAAGGTTCCTGGGTCGTGGGGTTGTGCTAGAATGACGGTGGGTGTGGGTGCCGATGGACCCGAAGCATCCTCGACTTGAGCTGGCATTGTAGACGCAGCCAAGGAGCGCCCGCTGCGTAAATCGGTCTTGATAATGATCCCGCAACCTCCACCAAAAATTTTACGGGGTTGAAAACAGTTAGACGTATATTTGCAAGATATTTGCAATAATTGTAGCAGCTGACAACATGGTAGACAGCGCCCGAAGTCCTGAGTGTCGTCTCCTTCCTATCAGGATTAAAACATCTTCGTCAGCGTGTCACAATATTTTGAGGTCTTAGTAACAGCATCAAGGCACCCCCAGTCTACTCTAGGTAAGTTCAAGTCACCGATTAGTAAGGCCTTATTTTCAAATTTAGCCATGTAATTTTTCAGTGTGCTAAGGCATTCCGCGGCGAATTCTGATGGTGTGTACAGCCCAAATACACTTACACTGTAATCCAGCAAGTCAACTTAATAGATGTGCATTCTTTTTCGTCAACATCTACCATTAAAGCTACCTCGATGCAGCTTTTAACTAAGACTGCCAAACCTCCTCCCCAAGGGCGCCTGTCTTTACTAAAGACAGTGTGGGATGGGGAGAAGGCATCAACATCTGGCAGTTGATCTTGCAACCAGGTCTGAGTAACAAAAGCGATGCGGGGATCGTGTTACAGCAGAAGTATTTCGAAAGCTTTAGTTAATTTCACAATGCTTTGCGTATTAATATTTCGTAGCCTTAATTGCTTGTTACAAGGCGGTAGGGTAGGTCATGAGTGTGGCTTGGTCGATTGACGCTTTCCTGCCTTTACTCGCCTGTTTCGCGATACATCCCTCCCAAAAAATGTTTCTTTATCAACTATAACCCGGTCTTGAACTGAGTTAACTTTTATTCTTTTCTGTTTTTCTTTCTTAGCGCTATCCCACAGCAACTTCGTTTCTTTAGCGTCAACTGTGAGTAGTAATTTTTAATAGACACTTTTGATCCCTTGACTTTTTTGGAATTTTGTAATTTTACTTTGTAATCATTCAAATTTTGAAGGTGTATGATGATGGGCCTTTTAGCGGAGTGTTTCTATAGTGGGTGAATGCGTCCGATGGGATCACACTACAGGCTAAGCGTTTCTGTATATAATCCTTTAACTAGTTTTTCCTTCACGGTTCCATAAGTGTCATCAGGTCGTTCGGAAATCCCGTGAATAATCAAATCAGACCGTGAATTGCGGTCGTCGGGGTCGAGAAGTTCTTTGGTTTGAAAGTTCAGAATGCGTTCTAGTGAATGCAACATATTTTTCACTTTGTCGTTGCGAACAGGAGCACATCGTTCTTGGGAATCCTTTCGCGCCTCAATAAAGTTATGCATAATATTTTTTTATTCAGTAAACTGCTTCCTGAGTTCAGGAACCTCAACATCAAGCTTGGCTTGGCCCTTTAGCATTTCCCCATAGAGTTCTTTCTGCGCGGGGCCAGGGTTAGTTGGCACATCACAACATAAGATCACACGACAAGAAGAAAACATTGATATGCTATATTCCGACAACGCCGACGGCACGGCAGTAAACGGTAGCACGATAGTCACTACGGAATGAACTTGCGTTGGTACTAACATACACAAGGCCGAACAAATCCGTAAGTACAATGATCATGCCGGGTGCTCCGTGCCCACTAAAATCGAAGGTGTGCGATGCTCGCTTTATAGCGCTGTCCATCGATGAAGTGGTGCCGCCCATAACATCGGCAGCTGCCCGTAGGCGGCCTACTGTGCTGTTTGTGGTCTCTTGGGCAGTCGTGGTGGCCATATCCTAGAGTGACAGGGACTCCTGGTCATGACGCATAGGCAGTTCGATGGCACGCTGGACTGCACTACCGAGACAAAGTTTACTGCTTCGTATATGGCTGGTGGTTGGGAATGTGGTGAATCGGAGAATGCCCTGCACAAGGCAGAACAAATCTGTGTGTGCTATGACCGTGCCGGGTCCGCCTTGCCCAAGAAAGTCGAATGCGGGTGATGCTCTCTTTATAGGGCTGTCCATGTATGAAGCGGAGCCACGCTGATCATTGGTAGCTACCCGCAGGCGGCCTCCCGCGCTGCGTGTAGTTTCTTGGGCAGTCGTGGTGGCCATATCTTAAAGTGATAGGGATTCCTGATGATGATGCATTGGCAATACGATGGGCCGCTGGTCTGCATTACCGAGACAAACTTTGCTGGTTCGTATACGGTTGGTGGTTGGGAATGTAGCGAATCCGAGAATGCACGGGGCAGAACAAATCCGTAAGTGCCGGGGCCGTGACAGGCCCGCCTTGCCCACGAAATCGGATGTGCGCGATGCTGTCGTTATAGCGCTGTCTATGTATAAAGCGGAGCCGCGCTGAGCATCGGTAGCTGCCCGTAGGTGGCCTCTCGCGCTGCGTGTAGTTTCTTGGGGAGCCGTGGTGGCCATATCCTAGAATGATGCGGATTCCTCATGATGACGCTATGGCAGTTCGATTGCCCGCTGGTCTGCAATACCGAGACAAAGTTTGCTGCATCGTGTATGACGTGCAGTTCCGAGTGTGGCGAATTCGAGAATGCCCTGCACAAGGCAGAACAAATCCGTAAGTGTCGTGGCCGTGCTGGGGCCATCTTGCCCACGAAAGACGAAGGTGGACGATGCACTCTTTATAGCGCTGTCCATGTATGAAATGGAGCGGCGCTGAACATTGGTAGCTGTCCTTAGGCGGCCTCTCACGCTGCGTGTAGTTTCTTGGGGAGCTGTGGCGGCCACATCTGAGAAGGATTTGGACTGCTCATTATGACGCTATGGCAGTTCAATGGCCCAATGGTCTGCATTACCGAGACAAAGTTTACTGGTTCGTGTATAGACGGCAGTGTGGCGAATTCGAGGATGCCCGGCACAAGGCAGAAGAAATACGTAAGTGCTGTAACGTCCGAGGCCTGCCTTGCCCACGAAAGACGAAGGTGCGCGATGCACTCTTTATAGCGCTGTCCATGTGTGAAGCGGAGCCACGTTGAACACTGGTCGCTGCCCGTAGGCGGCCTCCCACCCTGCGTGTATTTTCTTAGGCAGTCGTGGTGAACATTGGTAGCTTCCCGTATGCGGCCTCTCGCGCTGCGTATAGTTTCTTAGGCAGTCGTGGTGGCCATATCCTAGAATGATTCGGACTCCTCATGATGACTTGGCACAGCGGAGGCAGCATGGACAATCGACGTAATCGCTGCACCTGCTATCTTTGCAGCTGCCTTGGAATCTTCCCTGGCGAGGCAACGGTTTCGTGAAGCGGCGGCTGCTGCTGTTGCTGCAGGAAAGGAACGTCGCCGACAGCGCAAGCAAGTTACCTGAATCACATCTGCCAGGGGAAGCAAGCTTAAAGCTGGTGGCGCTCCAGCACTGCAGTCACTTGGCAGAGCGGAGGCAGCACGGAAAATCGACGTAATCGCTGCACCTGCTATCTTTGCAGGTTTACATTTTTCGTACAGTATCTCTTTCAACCCAAAATAGTTCTGTTACGCTGCCTTGACTGATGCCAAGTTCCTAGCATTTTCTTTACTCTTCTCTTTCCCATTTACCTGTGTTGTGCTATGGTTGATGCTGCTCGGTTCCAGGAGGAGCTAAGAAAGGAGATGAATGATTTTAAGGCAAGGTTGGAGCGTGAATTACACAAAGAAATCCGTGAACTTAAGTAACGTTTTGAATGCTTCAACTTGGAATTTGAGAAAGTAAAGAAGGAACGGGACGAGCTTGTGCAAGAAACAAAATCTCTCAGAAAAAAAAACAAATATAAAGCTTGTTTTGGACTTCGAGGCCCTTCAAAAGCAAGCGTTTAAGCTTGAGCAACACATCACTGCCTCCGAGCAGTACTCCAGAAAATGTAACCTCGAGGTGAAGAATTTGCCTTTAGCTCAGGGTGAAAGGATTCCTGACACGCTGAGTAAGATTGGTGGACTTGTTGGTGAGCACATTTCGGAGTCAGATACTGACGTCTGACACCGTGTTCCAGCGAAAAACTCGAATGTTGCTCTTAACATTGTTCTCCAGTTTAAATGTTGATCTAAGCGTGACACTGTGCTTGAGAAGGCAAGAAAGCTGAAACATTCCACGCGTGACTTTGGCCGTAAGTCTAGCAAACCTGTGTTCATCAGCGAGCACCTTTGCCCTGCTATGAAACAGTTGCTAGGAATGGCAATTGCTCAAAAAAGGCAAAACCTGGCGCTTTGCTTGTACACGTGGTGGCAAGGTCTATGCGCGAAAAGAGGAAAAATCTCCTATCTTGCACATCCGCAGCGCGCATGACGTAGAAAAGATTGCGTAAACTGTTCCGGTTTTCGCGAGCCTGAGCAGTCTATCCTGAATGATGAACGAGTCACCGCGAGTTGTCAGCTACATAATTCAAATCAACTCCGATGTATGCTTTTCTTGCCTACACCTGAACATTCGTTCAGCTAGACACAATGAAGATGAGCTATCAGTATTTATAGACGAGTTTACTTTCCAGTTCGACGCTATCATGTTGACTAAAACATGGTATATATGTGACGAAGAAATTTACAAGCCGGACGGATATCAGATCTTCTTTGTAAATCGATCCCGTAGGATGGGGGGTGGGCTTGCTATCTTCGTTAAAAATATGTTCGACTGTGAAGTTCTTTCGGAATTTTCGTTTATAGGCAACGAAGTTGAACGTTTAACTTTGATATCACACAATTATATTTATTCCGTAGCGTAGCGACCCCCGAATGCTGACATAAATACCTTTATTGAATTCCTAGACCGCCTCTTCAGGTACGTAAGCGACAACAAGTTCAATTTAATTCTTGGGGGCGACTTCAACATTGATCTCCTGAAACGATTTCCTACGCAGGAAGCTGTTTTACTAACTTTGGAATCGAGTGGTAATTGCATACTGACTCAGACGGCTACACGCGTTACGATGCAGACAGCCACCCTTATTCATGTATTTATCTCTAACGTGAACACTAGTAGCTTACTTTCAGGTGTATAGCACAGTTATATCAGCGACCATTATCCCATATATGTGCTCCTGAAATGTGCAACAAATAAACAACACAACTTATCAGTGCAGAATACTGTGCAAAATATTACTCCGGGCACCCTCGCGTCCTTTTTTTCTATTCTTTGAAATCAAACCGGGGATGACGTATTTTCTTCTGAGACTGTAGATGCGGCGTATGAAGCATTCATCACCTGTTTTAAACGAGTAAACCATGATCATTTCCCCGAGAAGACTGTAAAAAAGTCCACTAGAAGTCGTAAGCCATGAATAAATCGAGATTGCCTTAGAATGATTAAAAAGAAAAAAAACAGTTATACAAGAAATTTTTGAGCACCAAGTCCCTTACTGATCTAGGCAAGTTAGGCAATACGGCAATAAATAACGTCTTTTTTCAAAAACGAAAGCAGAAACTTTCTGCACAATGAGTTTGACAGGGATTTCTGTGATGGTAGCGCACAAGTTTGGAAAAAAAGTTAATCAATTATTAGAACCAGCACAGCCTACGTCAGGAGTTAAAGAGCTTTGGTTTGAACGTGAACGTATCGAGAGTGTGGCACTTGCAGAGAAGTTTAATACGTTTTTCAAAGGTATTATAAATACCCGTCTGAGTTCACATTTCGCTTGCAACACTATACGACGGAATACCAATAGCATATTTTTGGAACCTACGGATGACACTTAAGAGGAAGCTTTAGCTCGAGTGCTCCTATCTAAATACATGTAAAAGGAGAATTCGTTTTTCCCGGCAACCACTGCACCAAATTTGACGAGATTTGCTGCACTTAAAAGACAAACCTAAAATCTAGCGACTATTGGTTTCGAATTTTTTAGTTAGGTCGTCAATTTTTTTATTCAAAATTGGCAAAAATTGAAAACTTTCAAGAAACGAAACTATCAAGTTTACAACTCTGTAACTCAACAACTAAAAATGACAATACAATTTTGTGAATTGCATCTAATAGTACATCCAAAGCGGACAAAATTGATATGTTACGCATGAATATAAAAAAATTTAATGTTAGGGAAATACAGCTTTCGCAAAACCGTTGTAACCAACGTAACAAATTCACGTAAGATGTAAAATGACATAATGAATTAGTCCGCTTTAAGTGATCTAATGGATGCCGTTTACAGAACCGCGATATCAGTTCTCGATGCAGAGCTATGAATTTGTAAACTTCGTGCTTCTATTTTTTTCAAACGGTCAAATATTTGAAAGTCGTTTTAAGGAAATTCAAGCCCTAAATCGAAATTCCGCTTCCAACAGTTACTAGAATTTAACTTTCTCTTTCAAATGCAAGAAATTTCATCAAAATTGGTCCAGGGGTTATCTGATAAAAATGTTTTTGCGTGTTACATGTATTTGAATAGGCCGCGTCGGAGTTGGGCCCGAGCTAAAGCTTCCTCTTAAGTGTGCAGTATTTTTACTCCCTTTAAGAACAACAGATCTTGTCATATAGATAGCGTTCAAATATCACCTGTAAAATTTGTCCTCACTCTAATAGCACCAGTATTAACTTATATTTTTAACCTTGCTGTATCAAGCGGGTCCTTTCCAAAGCAGAGGCAGAAATATAGGATTATAGTATTATATAAAAGTGGTGATAAAAAAAGCATGTCAAATTACCGACCGATTTCCATTTTACCGCTTTTTTCTCGAATGGATTAGAGAGAATCCTTGAAAAACGGTTAATGAAATATTGCAATAGGTTTAAATTGTTATCAACAGCACAACATGGCTTTTTCGGGGTAAATCTACCGAATCAGCTTCATTTTCTCAAAAAGAAAGTATTCTTAACGCTTTTGAAAAAAAAAGAATTGTGCATCGGCATCTTCATAGATTTCTCGAAGGCTTTCGATCACCTTAAGAATACTACCCTACATAAAAAATTAGACCTTTATGGCATACGTGGCACTCCACTTGAACTACTGAAATCCTACCTACGTCTTCTTCTACAATGCGTTAAAGTAGGACCACATATATGTCCATTTCAAACTATTACTGCTGGCGTCCCACAGGACAGTATTTTGGGACTTTCTTTTTTTGTGATAAAAACATGCCTTTAAGGCATAATTCTTTGTGCGTATATGTGTATTATATGTGTGCTGTGAGGCTTGTGTTGTGTATGAATTGAAGCAGTGTTTTGTGGAATCTGTTGTCATGTATCCAGTGGTCATAGCTGGTTGTCACACTGTAGTGGAGGCCGGCTTGCAGTAGGAGAAGCGAGCGTTCCGAGTTTAAACCAGTACATGTCCATATTAGGTGGTACACATCTCATTCCGTCACAGGAACGGAGCGGTATGGACACGTAGCACCCAGTGGTAAATGCGATCAGTTCCACCTTGAGATAACAGCCGGTGCAAGGGCCACCCCGGGCCAAAGCCTCCTAAGCACAACTTCCTCCGCCCTAGTAAGGTGACGGAGGAGGGAGCAGACACACGGTGGGATAGGAGTGCGTGTGTCCTGCCGGATAAAATTTTTACGGGCTCGGAGCGAGTTAAGGGGTTGAGGTGCGATGGGAATAGGTGGAGGATCAGGGTAAAGAGGGCAGTGTGCCTGCTGGTCCGCAGCAATGTTGTAAGGGTTCGCTGAACGGCCTTGGATCCAGTGTACCTTGACACAAGTAGCTGTTTTCGTATTCATAGTGTGTATTGTCTCGCAGATTTCCATCGCCTTATCAACCTTCTTGAGTTCTTGAATAGCCGCTAAAGAATCAGTGAAAATATATAGTTGCTTGATGGTAGGCAGCATAGATGTCGCATCTTACACAGCGTCGTGGATGGCTTGAAGTTCCATTACTAGAGCGCTGGCATCCGTAGATAATAAATAGCCCTGGTGGGCGCTGATGAAATTATGCGTATTACTCAGGAATGATGTCCTTCCGCCGTCTGGGAGAATGGCAGCATCCGTATAGACTTTTCAGGAGTTAGCGCATGATGCATCAACGATATTGTGTTCGTCAATAGTACCTGTTGTATGCTGCGTCTTAACTTCGCTGGCTTATTAGTTGTGATGCTGGTGGATTCCCAGGGAGGCATTGGATATGGCTTATTGTCAATCCGAGAGCCGCGTTGAAAATGAGCATGCAACGCAACGGCAGCCGGCACAAGTTGCTTTTTTATTTCACGTGCTTTTTCACATTGCAAAATTAGCTCTGGAATTGTGTTGAGCTGGGCATGTTCCTGTAAAGTTGGTATCGGAGTGATGCGGTGCAGTGCTGTGTTTGTCCGCATAGTATCGCGATTATACGTCTCCAACTGAGCCAGCTGTGCCAAAGTGAGCCGTTGAAATTGTGCCTGATATAAAATTCGTGGCTGCAAGACTGCACGCACGAACCATCGAGCTACGTCAGTACGAGTTCCAGCTGCTTTTGCTGCAATGCGACAAATAAGGTGAAGTGTTTTTGCCGAACTCTGGTTTTACGGAGCCAGTGTGCACCACTGCCGGAGTTGTGAATATCGAGACCCAGTATGCGAACCTCAGAAGCCTCAGGGATTGTCACTGCGCCGAGTCTAAATGTAAAGGGGGCTGTGTGATTCTTGTGCGTCCTTTCTTGTTGACCACCACAACATAGCTTGATTTTTGGGCGGGAATGTCCAACCCTGCTTTCTGAGCGTTGCTATTCAGAACAGGAAGGGCTTCTTGAAGCTGTTGAGTTTGTCTAGGTATACCTTCATGCACCGACCACAAAGTGACGTCATCCGCATAGATAAGAACCTCACGTCTGGAATCCGACGTAGTTGCCAGGCTAGAGGTATTAGAGCAACGTTGAAGAGAAAATGAGCCAAAGCCGAACATTGTGGGACTCCTCTGTTCGATTTGAAGTGTCTTTCTTGCTTTCAATTTACTGTAATCGCGAATGTGCGATTCTGAAGGAATGACTAGATAAATCTTATCCCCCGCGGTGGAAGTCCCAGGTCGATGAGGTTGGCAATAATGATTTCATCGTCTATATTGTGATAAGCTTTCGTTATGTCTGTTGCTACTACCGTGCGCACAGCGTGACTTGTGGTGAAACTATTAAAACATCGGCTGATAAGATAGAAAGTCTTCTTCAGTTCCCAAGTAAGAACGGAATCCAGTTTGAGCAGGATGATATTTATCGTGGCGTTCAAGCCACCAGGAAACACGTGTGGCCAGCATCTTTTCAGCGAGCTTGCAGACAGTTGAGGTTAGTGAAATTGGGCGTAAAGACAGCAGGCTATTTTGAGACTTTCCTGTTTTCGGAATCGTGCCAACAATTGAATGCTTCCAATCTGGTGGAACGTTTCCAGTCTCCCATACTTTATTAATAGCCTTAAGAAGTGCGTCGACAGCTGCTCCTTCCATGTTCTTGAAAACCCCATAAGGAATACAATCGGGACCAGGTGTTCCTTGCTTCGAAGTTTCAATCGCCGCTATTAGTTCGGCCATGCTGAAAGGGCTGGATATTTAGGATTTGGAAGTTGTGTCAGACTCATCAATTTGAGGGCAGTTTATAGGTGACGCGTGATCGTATTTCGGGAAAAACGCTCTCGCGGCGTGTTCTGAAAATTGATGTGGCGAACTCTGCATCGCTAACCTAACGCTCGCTGCAGGGTCAGGTAGCTTATGACTGTGTTCCATTCATCGGAACGTACGCCAAAGTGCTCTGTTTCCAATGCTCGATCCAAGATTCTCGCACCACTGATACCATCGTCGCCCAGAAAGTTCCTTTTCGTGCCGACGCGCCTTCGCCGCTATACAGTCAGCACGTGCACAGCTACCTGGTGCATCGGGGTTCCTCGACGCATACACTTCTGCCTGACGTCGCTATGCCCAAAGTTGCAAAAGGGCGAGGTCTGGTTGACGTTGCTCCTCGTCAACTGTGGTTACAGTGGTGTTCCTCCACAGCAGTTCTTGCAAAGCGGGAGGAATTTCTGAGGGCTCTGAGGGTACTTTATCAATCAATGATTCCTGAAGCTTATCCCAATGCGTGACTGTTACTCGTCGTCGAATTTTCTTTTTGCACGTTCTGTGCAAACCAATCATTATTGGCATATGATCACTGCCCCATGTATCTGGTTCCACCCGCCACTGCGGCGTTCCAGGACCCAACCACCACGTGAGGTCTGGAGTGTTTGTTTTGGATACTGTGGGTACAGCACAGGTAGCCACAGCCTGTTGGTTCAACAGTGTAAAAGTGGCATCGCTCATGATGTTTTTAACTTGGTATCCTCATCGGGATTTGTACTTGTGCCCCATTCTGTATGTGGGGCATTGAAGTCTCCACCCACGAGAATAGGAATTCCCGGGTACGTAGACCGAAGATGGGCTATCCACCCCAAGTTCAAAAGTGTGCGCTGTGGTCTGGCGTAGAAGGACACTAGAATGACATTAGTCTTCACTGGTCGTGTCAGGACCCCGACAAATTCTTGATTACCACTACACCCTAGCTCCAGATCAATCACTGTGTGAGCAATAAGCGATGATATCTGAACTGCAGCTTTTCCCGGAGCTGAAGCCATTGTAGTAGCACGTCTATCTCTAATAGATGGGTTATGATACCCATTAAAATTGGACAGGGAGCATAGCTTATTATGCTCTTGAACAAGTAGTGCCCATACATGTAGCTCATTGTGTTAAAGCTTGGTTTAATTTCTTCTAACTTGGAGCTTAGGCCCAGAAAATTCCACTGTAGAATTCCATCCTGTGATAGCTGCTGCAGAGAATTAGCCATGATGCAGGCAATTCTGAATGAGCAACGTTAGTTGAGCGAATTGATCTAAAACTGCTCTCCAAACAGCTTGGTTGGCCGGTTGTGCCGGATGGGATATAGGCGTAACGGTTGCATTCGCAGTGGTTGATGCGTCACGTGTTGGTCCTGTTTTCTGGTGACGCAGAATTATCAATTCTTTATGTTTGCGTAGTCGCTCAATCTCTCTGGCCAGTGCGTCTATCCGAGCGTCAATGTCATCATGAGCATCATCCGACGGATACAGAGGTTCCGGTAATTTCTCTTTGTCTGCGAGTGCTTGCCACGTTTAAGAATAGAAGAATACAGTTGTGTTTCAGGGGATTTTGCGTCTTCTGGCAACAGCATCTATGGCTCTTCTGCAAGAACCTCATAATGATTGTGTGTTGATGCTATAGTCGTTTTTGGCATAGCCTTGCGTATCCATACTGTGGCCTTCTGTTTAGTCGCACAACTTGTGCTTGTCATGTCGCGCTCATCAGATTTACATAAGACACATCGATATCGTGGTTGGCCTTCTGGTGTGAGCTTTTCTGGATCAATAGTACACTGTGGGCAAAATGCCTGCATGTGTCCACGTTGAAAACAGCGGTAGCAGAATATTGCCCGAGAGAGGTAGGGTTTAGGTCGCAATATGCAACCATAGTAGTAAAACAGTTCTGAAATGCATTGAGGGCCCTGTACCGTCACTAAGCATGTACGGCTTTTGACCATGAATCTAGCTGCGAGCACCATGTGTGTCGTGGAGGTCAATTCACGACATATTATCTCAGGGGTGGCTTCCGGGTCAATGCCATAGACAAGACACCTTTGTATATTAGGGCCCGATGCAAAGTAGCACTGCACATGTAGGTGTTGATCTTCTGACAGCGGGACAGATGTTAAAGTGCATATTTCTGCACATCACTGAGAGATGCCAAGTGCACAGTGATCGAGTTGGTAGATTTATATGCTGCGTACCCTTTGTATTCAGTGGTTTCAAGAGATTGGTCGATGACTCTTTGGAGATATTTTGTGGCTCCTGAAGTTATGTCGTAGCATGAAAGGGGGCGTATATGAACTCAATAGGATTGAGAAGGGGTGGGCGTTGGGTAAGACTGAGAGGCAGCGGGCGTAGGGGAGGCCGTGGAGGAATTGTCTGGGGTGGCCCTTAACTTTTTTGCCGGTTGCTCCGATGCGATGGCGTTTTGTTGAAGCACGTTGATAGGGGGCCTCGCTTGGCTGCATTCGTCGAACCGCCAGACGGCTGAACGTCCATAGGACCACCAGTGTCCGTCGGCACGATTGCGGATAGGTGCAAATTCACATCATGAAATGGACTGTCCTTCGGTGTTGCATCTTGCGTATTCGAGCTATCGGTTGCACACTTCGGCAGCATAGTTGGCATGGATGTAGTCACGCGCAGCAGTCCAGTGGAAGGTACAGATGAGGAGCTCACATCTGGCACAAACACTTCTTTGTCGGGCGAGCGCGGCGGCGCGGCCGCACTAGGCCTAAGCGCCAGCCGTGCTTGTCTTGAGCCTATCATTTCATTTTATATATAAATGACCTTGTTTTGACTGTTAGCCAGCCAAAATTTGTAATTTATGCCATCGATGCAAGTTTATTTTTACAGGTAGTTTCATACAATCTCTGGTTTGTTATTAAGAATGCTCTTGATAAATTTGAGGAACGGTCTGAAGCAAACTCATCACTCATAAACACAAAAAACTAGAGCGGTTCTATTCAGTACAAGACAGTTTCCCACTCAACCTGATATCCATATATACATAGGCAATTCACATGTACACTTTTTAGACACTGTCAAGATTTTAGGCGTAATCTTAAGCAAGACCCTGAGCTGTGACACTTAAGTTCAGTTCATTCTGAGTAAACTGGCAAAGTGCAACAAAATTCTCGCAAAATTCCGGCATTTTCTCACCGAACATATATAATTAATTATTTATAATGCGCTTTTTGTATCCCACCTAAATTATTGTTTCTTTGTTTGGCGTACTACCACTAAAACAAACATTACTAAAATATTTATGCTTTAAAAGAAAGTTGTACGCTACATTGCAAACGTAGACTACATTGCTCACACTCAGGAACTGTTTGCTCTTTACCAAATTTTACCGAATAATACCGTGTACGAATAATACTTAGCAATAAAATAAAAGCGTTGAATCCAAAATAACCAGTTTAGTTTTCTTGAATTTCCTTGCATAAGTCAAGATCTTTCAGAATGCTCCTTTCGCAAGAAAGAAATTTGGCACATTCCTTCCTACCATACAATGTGCGGGCAACAGATGCTCCGACACATCCTGCGCACTGTTCTGACTAAATAATTGTGAATGGGTATAATCCCTGAAACATGTTCACTAGTTGACCTGAGAAGTGCAATAATTCACTGATATGTTCTTCTTGAAAGCCGCGTTCATGCGCTTTTTTTATCTTGCTGCGATGTATCTTGTGTAATTTCGTGTTGCTGCGATGCCTTTCTGTGTTTTTTTTACTACTATGCTGTGTTTTTTGTTCCTATGCTTTGTTCACAAGCTTATGTATATACGAGATGTTTTTGCCCTTGTTAAATAGCCAGAGCTTTACTATGTCGTTTACGCTTTGCATTTTCGCTGTATGCTTTCTGCAGGATGGCTCGGGCATCTCTCAAGTGATTGTGGTCACTTTTTGCCCCAGCCTGCCCGCATGGTTAATTTTTTGGCGATGTAAATAAACTACACTTTGACATTGACATCTCCTAGAGTGACAGGGACTCCTGATGATGACGCAATGGCAGTGCAATGGCCCTCTAGTCTGCATTACCGAGACAAAGTTTGCTGGATCGTGTATGGCCCGCAGTTCGAAGTGTGGCAAACTCGAGAATGCCCTGCACAAGGCAGAAAATATCCGTAATTGCCGTGGCCGTGTCAGACAGGCCTTACCCGCGAAATGGAATGTGTGCGATGGTCTCTATATAGCGCTGTCCATATATAAAGCGGAGCTGCGCGGAATATTGGTAGCTGCCCGTAGGCGGCCTCTCGTGCTGCCTGTAGTTTCTTAGGCAGTCGCGGTGGCCATATCCTAGAATGATTCGGCCTCCTCATGATGAGGCTATGTCAGCTCGATGGCCCGCTGGTCTGCATTACCGAGACAAAGCTTGCTGGATCGAGTATGGCCGGATTTTCGGAGTGTTGTGAATTATAAAATGCCCTGCACAAGGTAGAACAAATCCGTAAGTTCCATGGCCATACCTGGCCCGCCTTGCCCACGAAATCGTATTTGTGCGATGCTCTCTTTATAGCGCTCACCATGTATGAAGCGGAGCCACGCTGAACATCGGTAGATGCCCGGAGGAGGCCTCTCGCACTGCGTGTACTTTCTTGGGCAGTTGTGGTGGACATATCCTAGAGAGATAGGGACTCTTGATGATGACGCAATGGCAGTTCGATGGCCCGCTGGTCTGAATTACCCAGACAAGGTTTGCTGGATGGTGTAGGGCCGGCAGTGCGGAGTGTTGCCAATTCGATAATGCCCTTCACAAGGCAGAACCAATCCGTAAATGCAGTGGCCGTGCCGGGTTAGCCTTCCCCACGGAAGACGAAGGTGCGCAATGCTCTGTTTTTAGCGCTTTCCATGTATGCAGCGGAGGCGCGCTGAACATTGGTAGCTGCCCGTAGGCGGCCTCTCGCGCTGCGTGTAGTTTCTTGTGCAGTCGTGGTGGCCATATTCTAGAACGATTCAAACTCCGCATGGTGACGCTATAAAGCACTGGTTCGTTCAAAGCTAGAATACGCCGCGTCAATATGGAACCCTCAAGCTAAGTCACTTATATCTGTGTTGGAAGCTGTTCAGAACCGTGCCACTCGTTTTATCCTCCATAACTATGACCACACATCAAGTGTCACACTAATGAAAAACACTTTGTCACTACCATTACTTTCATTGCGCAGGAAAATTTCACCACTCTGTCTTTTTTTTAAGATCTACAATCTGAATCCTGCTTTGAAAAGCGCTTTGCTCCTTTCACCCGCCTATGTTTAATCACGCTTTGACCATCCACGCAAAGTGGGCGTTCCACTTTGGCGCACTACCGTTCGCTTAACTTCTTTAATGCCAGCTACGTCATGCGATTGGAATCACTTGCCAGCAGATGTGGCACTCGCCGACGATCTCGAGCATTATAAGAATAAGTCAAGTGTCTGCATTTCTTTTTGATGACATGTGTGCCTTTCGTTTCGTGGTCCCTCACGAACTCTGTGTTGCTGATTTCTAGTTTGCGTTATTAGTTGTTTTCCTTTCTCGTTTTTTTCTAGCTTTCCATGAATGCGCACAACTGCTGAAATATGTGAAATCTGTAAAACTCAGTGCAGTAAGCTATGTAATGTTATGTATGCAATGCTATTCTATAATGCAATGACATGTAATGCTGTGACCCATGAATGTATTTACATTTCTTGTTATCTGTATTATTGTATGCCTTGTTCCTTCTACCCTCAATAATGCTCGCAGGGCCATGAGGGTACTTGAAATAAATAAATAAATCAATATGGAAGTTCGATGGCCCTTTCCTCTGCATTACCGAGGCAATGCTTCTGGATCGTGTGTGACCGGCAGTTCGGAGTGTGGCGAATTCGAGAACGCCTTGCACAAGGTAGTACAAATCCGTAAATGCCGTGGGTCCGCCTTGCCCACGAAAAACGAAGGTGCGCGATGCTCTGTTTATAGCGCTGTCCATGTATGGAAGCGGAGCCGCCCTGCGTGTACTTCCTTAGGCAGTCGTTGTGGTGACATCCTAGAATGATTCATACTCCTCATGGTGACGCTATGGCAGTTCGAGGGCCCGCTGGTCTGTATTACCGAGTCAAAGTTTGCTGGATTGTGTATGGCCGGCAGTTCCGAGTGTGGCAAATTCGATAATGCCCTGCACAAGGCCAAAAAAAACTGGGGGTAAGGCGGTATAGCAAGCATATGACGCCACCTCGGATATAATCTTCGTTGGGCCGCCTGGCTCAGTGGCCTGCCAGGCTCAGTTAGGCAACAATGGTCACCGCACCGCAACAAATACCTACGAGCACAGCTGCTGGGCGGTCAGTCATCGTTAATCGCCACCACGCTGCTGAGCATCAGTCTAACGCTGGGTGCCTCAAGCCTTCTCTTGTTCATGAACCGGGGCGGATCATGACAGTAGGATCTGGGATTACCCTATACGTTAGGAGGGAACGGAAGAAACTGGTACATCCGAAGCTGATGAATCAGTTAGTGGTAAGAGGGAAAATAGAGGAATTCGTGATCAAGGCATGGAACAGGTATTCGGCACTAAGGTCCCCAGGAAGCGGAACTTAGTGTGGAACCAGCGAACAACAATCTTATGGGCATCAATACGGAGTCTGCAATAGAATTCGGGGGTGACTTCTTCAGACAGGACACCCGTAAGCTATCGCACGTAACGAAAGATCTCATTAAGAAACGCCTATGTATGAAAACCTTATGAAAGCCTTAAAGGTAGAATATACCTGCCAGAACTTTCCAAGTTAATCAACAAGCGTAAGGTAGCTCACATAAGCAAGCATAATATGGATAGAATTGAGCATGCTCTCAGGAACGTAGGAAGCCTAAAAGCAGGGAAGAAGAAACTAGGAAAAGGCAAGAATCAGATGTATGCGTTAATAAACAAAGCCGCCGATATCATTACTAATATAGATAAGATTGATCAACCTAATGAGAAGTTCTAAAGAGATTTATACAGTGTCAGTGGCATCTACTAAGTAAATGGAAGAGGGAATGGCCTAGAAGAATTTCACATTCCACAAGAAACCACGGAAGAAGTCAAGAAAGCCTTGCGAGCTATGCAAAGGGGGAAGGCAGCTAGCGAGGATCACGTTACTGCTGTTTTGTCGAAGGACGGTGTGCAGATTGTTCTACAAAAACTGGCCACCCTGTTTATCCAATGCCTCATGACCTTGAGTGGAGCGGAATCTTGGAAGAATGCCAAAATAATCTTAATCCATAAGGAAGGGGACGCCAAAGACTTGAAAAATTATAGACCGATCAGCCTACTTTCCGTAGTTTACAAAGTATTTACCAAGGTAATCGCAAATAGAATCAGGAACACCTTAGACTTCTGTCAACCAAAGGATCAGGCAGGATTTTGTAAAGGCTACTCAACAATAGACCATATTCACACTATCAAACATGCGATTGAGAAATGTGCGGAATATAACCAACCCTTTAATACAGCGTTCATTGATTACGAGAAAGCGTTCTATTCATTAGAAAGCTCGGCAGTCATGCAGGCATTACGAAATAAGGGTGTAGGCGAGCCGTATTTAAAAAAAACTGAGATCTCTATAGCGTCTTCGCAGCCAACGTGGTCCATCATAAAGAAAGCAACAAAATCCCTATAAAGAATGGCGTCAGGCAGGGAGATACGATCGCTCCAAAGGTATCGTGTTTACAGCAGGTATTCAGAGACTTGGATTGCGATGAATTGGGGATAAGAGATAACAGAGAATGCGTTAGTAACTGGCGATTCGCTGATAATAGTGCCTTGCTTAGTAACTCAGGGGACCAATTGCAATGCATGCTCACTGACTTGGACATGCAAAACAGAAGGCTGGGTCTAAAAATTAATCTTCAGAAAACTAAAGTAATGTTGAACAGTCTCTTTAGAAAACAGCAGTTCACGATAGGTAGCGAGGCACTGGAAGTGGTAAGAGATTATATCTATTTAGGGCAGGTAGTGACCAAGGATCCGGATCATGAGACTGAAATAATCAGAAGAATAAGAATGGGCTGCGATTCGCTTGGCAGATATTCTCAGATCATGAACAGCAAGTTGCCATTATTCGTCAAGTGAAAGTGTATAAAAGCAGTGTGTTACCAGTACTCACCTACGGGGCAGAAACCTGGAGGCTTACGAAAAGGGTTCTACTTAAATTGAAGACAACGCAACAAGCAATGGAAAGAAGAATGAAGGGTGTAATGTTAAAGCATAAGAAGAGAGCAGATTGGGGGAGGGAACTAACGCGAGTTAATGGAGTCTTTGTTGATATCCACAAAATGAATGGTCATGGTCAGAGCATGTTATGACGAGGGAAGATAACCGGTGCTCAATAAGGGTTACAGACTGAACTCCTAGAGAATTGAAACGTAGCAGGTGGCGGCAGAAAGTTAGGTGGACGGATGAGATTAAGAAATTCGCAGGGACAACTTGGCCACAATTAGCACATGAGCGGGGTAGTTGGAGAAGCATGGAGAGGCCTTTGCCCTGCAGATGGCGTAGCCAGGCTGATCATGATTATAATTGTTATTATTATTATTATTGTGCACCCACTATAGTACAAATGACCAGGTCTATCAGCTATGTAAAACTTCAGGACTGAGCAGTGTTCCCACAATAGGCTAATCATAACCTTGGGGCAGCAAATTCAAAAACTAAACGATTCGTTTTCTAAAGCTGATTACATTATATGCAGTATCAACCACCTAGAGCTCAATTTTTTTCTGATAAATGAGTTTAGACTAGTTTTTCCCAGTGTACTCCTGCATCATGTTAACATTTTTAAGGAATGGTCATTCACAAACATTTTACTACTGATATAAACTTTTAAGGTTCACCATCCGTCATACAATGAATTTGGTTAACTACTCTGCAAAGCAACTATGCACTCGCACACTGTATTCATGTTATACAGTGGCACATGATTGTCTAATGCTTCCAAAGCCAGAGCCCACAATTACTAACGTTAAACTTTTTTTGCATTTTTATCACATAGGATGCCAAATGGTCAATCCCAGTGATAAACACAGTGCAGCCGCATGTAAGTATACAAGCTAATGACAAATGGCAAGAAGCTTGAAAAATGAATGGCAAAGATAGAAAAGATAGTTCTAGGCCCTAATTCTCCTTAAAGCACATGAATGTGGCCCCCCTAATTACCTCATTCCACCTGTCAAACCTGCTTGCACTACACACATTCTCCCACTACTGTCACTTGAAGTAGCCTGTCATAGTGCAGAGAAAAATTCGTGAATTGAAAACGACCTCTCCATCACATTTGGCCATTTCTACACACACAAACACGAACACTCAAAGAAGGAACTACCTGAAAACGCATTGATCTACGCAGTGGCTATTACCATTAAAAAGAAACAAACAAAAAGCCTTGACCTCATACCTGGGTACTTTAGGTAAAGTGATGTTGTATATTTGTTTATAACAAGCAAGCCTTCAGAATCAAAGCAGTGCATTTCAAGGAAAACAGATGGTGGAGTCAGGTGGTGCTTTGTGTGCACCAGAAGGGTACCTGAAATGATGCCAACCTTTGGCTCTGAACATGCCCGAGCGAGTACAATTGGCGTTACGTTGTGTGCTCCTGTGTTTCTCGTGAAAGCTATCCATGCTGTGCCCTTAAAGGGGCCATGAAGGCAAATATTCAAGCTTGAATTACGAAGGTAACGTTACACCGTATGCGTCCCAAAAGAAGCTGGAAAAGTGTGAGCACACTTGCTGTGGTACAAAACGCGTATTTTGATGTGTTTTTTTATATAGCACTAGAGCAGCAGTATAGTCTAAGTAGTGAGGAAATGAAATCACATCAATATAAACGAGTCCCTTAAAGTAATGGAAGCTGATCGCATAGGCCGTGCTTTTATGTAGACGAGGCACTGGAAGTGACTGCACAAGTCGGAAATGAGTCATGGTCTCCACGTGTAACTTGTTTTTTGTCAGTGCATATTGGTCATCATCATCAGCCTGGTTACGCCCACTGCAGGGCAAAGGCCTCTCCCATACTTATCCAACAACCCCGGTCATGTACTAATTGTGGCCATGCCGTGCCTGAAAACTTCTTAATCTCATCCGCCCACCTAACTTTCTGCCGCCCTCTCCTACGCTTCCCTTCCCTTGGAATCCATTCCGTAACCCTTAATGACCATCGAGTATGTTCTCTCCTCATTACATGTCCGGCCCATGCCCATTTCTTCGTCTTGATTTCAACTAAGATGTCATTACCGCGCGTTTGTTCCCTCACCCAATCTGCTCTTTTCTCATCCCTTAACGTTACACCTATCATTCTTCTTTCCATAGCTCGTTGCGTCGTCCTCAATTTGAGTGGAACGCTTTTCGTAAGCCTCCAGGTTTCTGCCCCGTAGGTGAGTACTGGTAAGATACAGCTGTCATATACTTTTCTCTTGAGGGATAATGGTAACCTGCTGCTCATGATTTGAGAATGCCTGCCAAACGCACCCCAGCCCTTTCTTATTCTTCTGATTATTTCCGTCTCATGATCCGGATCCGCCGTCACTACCTGCCCTAAGTAGATGTATTCCCTTACGACTTCAAGTGCCTCGCTGCCTATTGTAAATTCTCTTCCGAGACTGTTAAGCATTACTTTAGTTTTCTGCAGAATAATTTTTAGACCCACTCTTCTGCTTTGCCTCTCCAGGTCAGTGAGCATGCATTGCAATTGGTCCCCTGAGTTACTAGGCAAGGCAATATCATAAGCGAATCGCAGTTACTAAGGTATTCTCCATTAATTTTTATCACCAATTCTTCCCAATCCAGGTCTCTGAATACCTCCTGTAAACACGCGGTGAATAGCATTGGACATATAGTATCTCCCTGCCTGACGCCTTTCTTTATTGGGATTTTTTTGCTTTCTTTATGGAGGACTACGGTGGCTGTGGAGCCCCTATAGATATCTTTCAGTATTTGTACATACGGCTCGTCTACACTCTGATTGCGTAATGCCTCCATGACTGCTGAGGTTACGGCAGAATCAAACGCTTTCTCGTAATCAATAAAAGCTATATATAAGGGTCGGTTATATTCCGCACATTTCTCTATCACCTGATTGATAGTGTGAATATGATCTATTGTTGAGTAGCTTTTGCGTAATCCTGCCTGGTCCTTCGCTTGACAGAAGTCTGAGGTGTTCCTGATTCTATTTGCGATTACCTTAGTAAATAGTTTGTAGGCAACTGACAGTAAGCTGATCGGTCTATAATTTTTCAAGTCTTTGGCGTCCCCTTTCTTATGGATTAGGATTATGTTAGCGTTCTTCCAAGATTCCGGTACGCTCGAGGTCATGAGGCCTTGCGTATACAAGGTGGCCAGTTTCTCTAGAACAATCTGTCCACCATCCTTCAACAAATCTGCTGTTACTTGATCCTCCCCAGTTGCCTTCCCCCTTCCCATATCGCCCAAGGCTTTCTTTACTTCTTCCGGTGTTACCTTTGGGATTTCGAATACCTCTAGACTATTCTCTCTTCCATTATCGTCGTGGGTGCCACTGGTACTGTATAAATCTCTATAGAACTCATCAGCCACTTGAACTATCTCATCCATATTGGTAATGATATTGCCGGCTTTGTCTCTTAACGCACACATCTGATTCTTGCCAATTCCTAGTTTTTTCTTTGCTGCTTTTAGGCTTCCTCCGTTCCTGAGAGCATGTTCAATTCTATCCATATTATACTTCCTTATGTCAGCTGTCTTACGCTTGTTGATTAACTTCGAAAGTTCTGCCAGTTCTATTCCAGCTGTAGGGTTAGATGGCTTCATACAATGGCGTTTCTTGAGCAGATCTTTCGTCTCCTGCGATGGTTTGCTGGTATCCTGCCTAACGGAGTTACCACCGACTTCTATTGCACACTCGTTAATGATGCCCACAAGATTGTCGTTCATTGCTTCAACTCTAAGGTCCTCTTCCTGAGTTAAAGCCGAATACCTGTTCTGTAGCTTGATCTGGAATTCCTCTATTTTCTCTCTTACCGCTAACTCATTATTCGGCTTCTTATGTACCAGTTTCTTCCGTTCCCTCCTCAGGTCTAGGCTAATTCGAGTTCTCACAATCCTGTGGTCACTGCAGCGCAGCGTGCCGAGCACGTCCACATCTTGTATGATGCCAGGGTTAGCGCAGAGTATGAGGTCGATTTCATTTCTAGTCTCGCAGTTCGGGCTCCTCCACGTCCACTTTCGGCTATCCCGCTTGCGGAAGAAGGTATTCATTATCGTCATATTACTCTGTTCCGCAAACTGTACTAATAACTCTCCCCTGCTATTCCTAGTGCTTATGCCACATTCCCCCACTGCCTTGTCTGCAGCCTGCTTCTTACCTACCTTGGCATTAAAGTCGCCCATTAGTATAGTGCATTTAGTTTGCACTCTACCCATCGCCGATTCCACGTCTTCATAGAAGCTTTCGACTTCCTGGATGTGGGGGCGTAGACCTGTACAACCTTCATTTTGTACCTCTTATTAAGTTTCAGAACAAGACCTGCCACCCTCTCGGTAATGCTATAGAATTTCTGTATATCACCAGCTCTATTCTTATTAATCAGGGATCCGACTCCTAGTTTTCTTTTCTCCGCTAAGCCCCGGAAGCACAGGACGTGCCAGCTTTTTAGCACTGTATATGCTCCTTTTGGCCTCCTAACTTCACTGAGCCCTATTATATCGGATTTACTGCCCTCTAATTCCTCCAATGGCTCTGCTACACTCGTGTCACAAGATAACATTCTAGCGCTAAACGTTGCCAGGTTCATATTCCAATGGCGGCCTGTCTGGAGCCTGTGATTCTTCGCACCCTCTGCTGCGTCGCAGGTCTGACCGCCGCCGTGGTCCGTTGCTTCGCAGCTGCTGGGGACTGAGGGCCGGGGTTTGATTGTTGTGTTCATATAGGAGGTTGTGGCCAAGTACTGCACTAGGGTGGCCAATCCTGCTCTGGTGAGGGAGTGCGTTACCGGTTCTGGTCACCGGGACCAGGCCACACTCCAGGCCGGTATGTGCAATTTTATCAACACGCGGATTCTTTTTTTTTAATCCGGTTGAAAATTGCCGGCACCGGGATTCGAACCCCGGACCTCTTCCACGGGAGGCGCGTGTTCTACCTCTACGCCACCGCTGCACCTATTGTGGTGGTGCGACCAAAGTCGATACTGCAGGTATTTTCTGGTTTCTCTTACATATATCCCGAGAGCCAAAAAAATGCGCGCACAATTAAACGGCATTGTCATGTGTCAGAGCCCCCAGAGCAAAATGCGTGATGTGCTTTTCAATTCATATAAGATTAAACAACATATAGCAATGGCCCCTCAAGTACCGACGTCTCACAGCACTTGCCAAATTGGCACTTCCTGTGATGAAAAACGCTTAGAGGCAGCACTTTGAAATTAAAATTTGGAGGGAATAGGTGCAGTGAGAGACGCGCTTTTGTTTGTGTGTGACCGTACGACGTCTATCTTCAGCTACACTGATTTACTGAGAATAGTTGGGAAATTATTTCATGACACCTTTGTGTAATGGACGGCTTTAGTTTCGCAATAATGTGCTTTAAACGTTCATAATTAGAAAGCTAACAAATTCACTCAATTCATTAGAGATTACAACCCAGATTCTGACCTGAACCACTGTAAGCTTTATATTAGGAGAAAACATTTACTGTTCTCTGCTGCACTGCACTTAATAACCATTTAAGGATGCCCTAAAATGGAGAGTATGCTCTTAACTGACCGCAAAAAATGGGCTACTGTTCTCGCGTACTTGGTAGACTAACATGACTGCCGAAATCCTCTGGTTTCCTGGAATCCCAACCAAGAAACCGACCAAATGCCTAAAACAACTACATTAACTTGATTCAGAAGGTCCTCGAGCAGCACAACAAAAGTATACGATCGCGAATGCCAGCTCACTAATTTTCATAACCGCCACTTGCTTGAACAACTGATGGTATCGTATGAATAACTTTATTGGGTCCTGGAGGTCAACCCTTGGTTGATGCCGGCCGTTCCCACGTTGGGACTGTTAGGCCGAGCCCTTCAGCCAGATCGCGGGCCTTCTGGACTGCCCGTAATTGGTCAGAGAGTGATCCACTGTGTAGCCTTTGCCGCCGCCATTCATGTTCCTTGTCACAGTCTGTGAAGACCGTGGGGCTATGCCAAAGCATGTGGTCAAGAGTAATGATGCCACTGCACTTATTACAGTTGGTTTGAATTTCCCTTTCCGGATAGATCCTGTTAATAAAATCTGGACTTGGGTATGTTCTTGTTTGCAGCAAACGTAATGTGACCACTTGCGCTCTGCAAAGCTTACCGTGTGGCAATGTGTATTCCTTTCTGCTTAAATAATAGTGTTTCGTGATTTTGTTATGTGGTAATAATCGATCCCCGTGTATCCCGGGTGAAGTGTAAGTTGCTCGGTCTTGAAGAGCACGGCTAGATAGTCCTCGCGCTCCTTCATTTGATACCTCCTTGAGGTTTCTCCGAGCTCCGTCTACCACCCCCAGATGTGCAGGAAACCAGCGGATTTCAATCCTCTCACTGTTGACCTTCTCTAGTAATTTTCTTGCTATCCGTGTCACATATCCGTTGGTAAAGTTGCGTATGGCTGTTCTAGAGTCACTGTAAATATGTGTCCACCGAATAGCCCGGATGGCTAAGGCGATTGCTACTTGTTCTGCTACTGTTGGGTCCTTGGTATAGACGGTGATGGCATCCCGTATTTTACCTTGAGTGTCGACAACAACGGAGGTATACACATCCTTATTTTTAACACAGGCCGCGTCAGCAAACACCGCCTGCTGCTTACGTTGATCTATGTCTTGAAGGAGTGCCTTCGCCCATGCCTTCCGTCTCTCGAGGTAACGTGTCGTGTGCATGTTCCTAGGAAACGGGGTCGTCTTTATTGTTTCTCGTAGTCCCGCTTGCAATTCTGTTAATAATTCTTCTTCGTTGGTGTGGTTGTTAATTTCTACGCCAATTTCTTCGAGTAGTGCCCTCCCTGGTCGTGTCGCCATTAGTCTCTCCTGGTGGGCCACCTGTTGAGCCTCAGCTATCTCTTCTAGTGGGTTATGCAGCCCTAGGCGCTATAAGCTATCATTGGCCATGCTGATGGGACGTCCTAATGCAGTCTTTATAAGTCGTCTGATTAAAGCGTTTAGCTTGTTCTTATCAGCCTGTGTCCATTGCAACATGCCTGCCACGTACGAGAAGTGGTAAAAGGCGAATGCATGTAAAAATCTTATGGCACTGCCTTCTCCTAGCCCCTTATACTTGTTGGTAATTCTACACAGAAGCCTAATGACTTCTTCTGACTTGTTAGAGATATGTTGTATCATCCTGCAATTAGATCCATTCGCTTGTAGGAGAAGTCCTAGCACTCTAAGAGTCTCCACCTGCCTGACTGGTTCTCCATTCTTGGCGTATATGTCAATGTGGGTTTCTTCCTCTAGGATATATCCTTTGGGCTTGTGCCCACGCTTACTGCTCCGTAGTACCAATAGTTCGGATTTTTTAGCAAAGGAGTTCAGTCCCACACCCAGAAGTACTGTTTCCACCACATAAATGCTTTCCTGTAGCTTGGTCTTTGTTTGTCCCATATTACCTTCGGCACCCCAGGTTGTTACATCATCAGCATAGATTGCAAAGTGGATACCCTCAATCTGCGCGAGGCCTCGAGCCACTTTTGACATTGTCAAATTAAATAACACGGGAGATAGGACAGACCCTTGCGTTGTCACACGATTTCCAAGTTCCAGTGTTTTCGATTGGAGTTTGCCTAACCTTGCAGAAGCAGAACGGTCACCCAGAAAGGCTTTCACTATATTGTGTAATCGCTTACCCAATCCCATTTCCGTGAGGATATCCAATATGGCCCAGTGCTTGATGCGATCAAAGGCCTTTTCTACATCTAGGCCTAGGAGAGCTCCCGTATGTAGCGGGCTAGCAGGAATAAGGTGATGTTTGGTTAAAAGCATTGCATCTTGAGTCGAAAGTCCAGGACGGAAACCGATCAGGTTATGCGGAAGAACATTTCCGTTTTGTACATACTTAGTCTATTGAGTATGACATGCTCCGTATCTTTGCCCAGACATGATGTTAACGATATGGGTCTTAGGTTGTCTAGATTGAGTTGCTTGCCTGGTTTGGGAATAAGAATTGTGGTAGCAATTCTCCATTCCTTCGGAAAATCACCGTTTTTCCAGAGTTCATTGAAATACTCTGTTAAATATTTCATAGAATCATCGTCCAGATTTTTCAACAGCCTATTGGAAATACCATCTGGACCGGCAGCGGATCTATTATTCAGTTCGCACGGGGCTTGGCAAGCTTCGGTTTCTGTGAAGTCTTGCTCTATAGGCTCACAGTCTACTCCTGTATATTCAGGTTCGTCTGTACTCTCATTGTTATCGTTAAGTGGTAAATGCTTAGCTGCGAGCCGATCCCGAATGTCCTCCTCCGTTTTTTCCTCACTCTCACGATGGAATAGTCGTGCTACTGCTGTTCTATTAGATTTCGTGTTGTTCTCATGAAGCAAATATCTAAGTAAGCTCCAATTTCCCATCTATGGACCATCTATGGAATTACAAAGTTCATTCCACTGTTCTTTCTGCCAATTTCTGGAGTGGTCTGTAATCTCCCTATTCAACAATGATATGCGCTTCCTGAGTCTCTTGTTCAGCCGTTGCGTTTTCCATCTTTTTAACATAGATTGCTTGGCTTCAATCAAGTGCGCCAGCCTACTGTTCATGATATCAATATCCTCCTCTGTGGTAATATCCTTCGTTGCCGCCTTCGCATCTTCCCTGAGCTGAGTGGTCCAAGTTTGGAGTGTTTTCTTTTGTCCTGTCTCTGTCTAAGCTCTGCTTTTGCTTGCTTTTCGAAAAAGCTCCCTGTCAATGTAGTTAAAGTTCTTTATCTCATTACTTGGTGTTTCCATTAGTATTTGTCATATGCGATGATCACTGCACAGGTCAATATTGGAGTTATTCCAGCCATCGTTTGCTAAATTTGATACAAAATAAGGTCTCAGGTGGAGTCCCTGCATGTAAATGTACCACACCTAGTGGGATAAGCTGGCTCTGTGATTAGGGAGAGATTAAGATCTGTAGCTAGGTGACAGAGTCCATCTTCTTTCTTAGTATTCCAGCGATATCCCCAGGCTTGATGTGGGGTGTTGGAGGGCCCTACAACAATGAGTGGAGCATGCTTAGTAACAGCCATAGTCTTATTAAGAAGTGCCCTGAAACTCTGTTTCATGTCGCTGGGGCTGCTATAAACATTGAGACAAAAGAGGCTTTGCGGTTTGCTTCTATTCCATTTCAAAATTATTGCCGTATTCTAATTTGTTTAGTGTAAGGCATGGCTAGACCCCTACCCGGCTCTTTGCCCCTGCATCCGGATATCCGGACACCAGGTGTATCCGGACAGCAGGTGCCCCGGAACACGGACTTCTACCAGAGGCGACCGAGCAGATCATCCAAGAAGATCATCCAGAGACGACCAAGAAGACAGCCCGAATGGCCGCTGCAGCGGCCACAATAGTACTGCAGCAGCCCAGGGTGCCACAGACGTTCCGCCGTTACACACTCGAGGATCCGGAAAGCTGACTGGGGACATATGAGATTGTCGCTACGTTTAACAGCTGGAGCAACGACGACAAACTGCGAAATGTCGATTTCCCAATGAAAAGTGCGGCCAGGACGTGGTTAGAGAATCGAGAAGCCACCTTAACGACGTGGGACCTGTTCCGAACCGGTATCTTGCAAACATTTACAAGCGTCATTCGAAAAGGGCGAGCCCACGCTCTACTAGAAACCAGAGCGCAGCTGCCAAATGAGACGATCGCAATCTTCACGGAGGAGATATCCCGTCTGTTCCGGCAAGCCGACCCGGAAATTTCGGAGGAGAAAAAGTCCGCTTCCTGATGCGGGGCATCAAGCAAGAACTTTTCGCCGGACTTATTCGTAACCAGCTGAAGACTGTAGCCGAGTTCTCTGCAGAGGCATCGACGATCTAGAAAACTCTGAAAATGCGCACCCGCCAATATAACCGCCAGGGGCACACGCAGCAGTATGCCATCCAATGATTGGGTTCCGACGACCTTCAAGAGAGCATCAGGGCCATTCTGCGTGAAGAACTGCGCAAGGTCCTGCCTTCGTCGCAGCCTCATTTGGCCTCGCCGACATCGTGAAAGATGAGGTTCAGTGGTCGCTTGGATTTCCTGAGGTGGAACCTCAGTTACCGCAGCCCCAGCCAGAAGCGATGAACTACGCCGCCATCGCACGCCATGAAGGGACCCCTCCGCGACCGCGCCAGGGCTCTGTGACGCCGCGATTCCGACGTCCACCGCCGCCACCGCCAGCATGCCCACCCGTCGCCCAGTGCACCAACTCGAGGAAGATGAACATTTGGCGAGCCCTCGACAAACGCCCGCTCTGCTATCACTGCGGAGAAGCCTGTCATGTGTTCCGCCGATGCCCATACCGCAAATTGGGACTGAGAGGGTTCGCCGTTAACGCGTCGCTTCCACAGCTTGGGGAGCGCCTACGTGACATCGCCGATTACCTACCTGCCACTCAGTGGAACTCTCGACGACCGTCCCGTTTGCCGTCACCAGGCCGCTACCTGTCACCGCAGCGCCGTCCATGCACTGACCCAGCCCGGGGCTGGTCCGTGAGCCCATATCCAGAAAACTAAAAGCAGCAACCGATAGAGGTTCGCTTGCTGTTCGTCGAATTCACGAAGATCCTCCGCCGACGACGAAGACGCCGAAAAGACTATCTCGACGACATAACAACGGCGACACACCGCCGTCCCAACGAAGTCTTGCAGCCAAGAACACGCTGATGAAAGTCGACCTGACGACGCGACGTTCCAGCCACAGATCAACGCGACGCAGCCGTGATCCGACGCCAAGACCTAATTGTAACCCAAGACAAAGAACCACCGTCCTCGACGGGCTTCTCGACGGCCACGCAACCACCGCCTTAGTCGACACAGGGGCCAATCACTCCGATATGGCTTGAGACATCGCCGTCCAGTTGAAGAAGGTTAAGGCTTCATGGGAGGGCCCTCAAATTCAGACCGCTGGAGGACACCTCATTAGGCCGACTATAATCTGCACGGCAAGAATTACCGTTCATGACCGGACTTACCCTGACATCATCATTATCCTCCAACAGTGTTCACGAGACGTGATTCTCGGCATGGACTTCCTGAACCAGCACCGTGCAATCATCGACCTGAAGTCGAAATCGATAACGCTGTCGGAAGATCAAGCGACACCGCCGGAGAGCTCTCGTAGTCATCACACATTGAGTGTGCTCGAAGATCAAGTGAGCCTGCCGCCGCGCTCCAGCGTTGGTATTTCCGTCGACACCGAAACACCCGCTGACGCAGAGGGTGTCATCTAGGGCGACCAACATCTACTGCTGAACCGTGAAATATGCGTCGCAAGCGGGATCGCTCGACTCGACGGAGGGAAAGCGGAAATGATGCTAACCAACTTTAGCCAAGAGTTCAAGCACATCAGCAAGGGCACATGAAATCTAACATGAACTAACATGAAATCTAATCTTTGCCTCCCATCGCTGGCATCTCGCAGAAAAGTGTCTCGTATTGCCCTCTTCCACAAGTTGTACCATCACCATACCCTACGAGATCACCTCATCCCCCATCCAATTTATGTATCCCGTCGCATTGATCATCAGTACAAAGTTGGTATTTTGTCATGCAACACTAAAAGTTTTTCACAATCATTCTTGCCGCGAACCTCGCTTGACTGGAACCATCTTCCCGCCGAAGTTGTAGGCCTTATTAATTATGAACAGTTCCGTGAAGCCTTAGCTAATATTGTATATACAGGTGCCATTTAAACACTCATGTAAATAACTGTCTTTGTCTTCCTTTTGTATTTACCACTCCCCCTCTGTAATGCCCTTGGCCCTGAGGGGTATAATAAATGAAATGAAATGAAAATAGCGTACGCCGAGAAAATTGTTGAAACGAGCAATGCATTTGTCCTCTCAGATTCTGCCGCATCTACCCCACCGAGCATAGTCCCCGAACCTGACTTCGACGCAAATCCAAGTCTTCCCATGAGCAACCAGCAACAGCTAAGAAGTTTTCTCCGTAGATACATGGACTGCTTTTCGACGTCATCGAGGATTCGACAAACGCCAGATGAAAAGCATCGCATAATAAACGAAGAGCGCACTCAACCACTCCGCCAGAGCCCTTACCGAGTTTCGACGTGAGAACGTGAAACTATTAGGCAACAAGCAGACGAAATGCTCCGCGACGACATCATACAGCCGTCTAAAAGTCCCTGGGCATCTCCTGTAATCTTGGCGAAGAAAAAGAACGGAACCCTACGTTTCTGCGTCGAGTATCGTCGACCGAACACGATCACGAAGAAAGACGTATACCCCCTTCCACGGATAGACGATGCATTAAATCAGCTCTGCAAAGCTAAATGCTTCTCGTCGATGGACCTCAAGTCTCGCTACTGGCAAATAGAAGTCGACAAGAGAGATAACGAAAAGACCGCCTTCGTCACGCCAGACGGCCTCTACTAATTCAAGGTCATACCATCCGGACTGTGCTCGGTGCCTGCAACGTTCCAGGGCGTCATGGGCACGGTGTTAGCAGGATTGAAGTGTCAGAGGTGTCATGTTTACTGGGATGACGTCGTTATCTTCGCCGCTGCAGTCGACGATCACCTCAGGTGGCTGGCGACAGTATTAGAGGCCATCAAGTGACTCTGAAGCTGCAAAAGTGCGGCTTCGCTTACGATGAGCTTCTGTTCCTAGGACACGTCTTCAGCAAATCTGGAGTCCGCCACGACCCACAGAACACAGCTTCCATCGTAAAGTTCCCGCCATTCACCGACACGAAGGCAGTGCGTAGGTTCTTTGGCATGTGCGCCTACTATAGGCGCCTTGTAAAAGGCTCTAACACATATAACCAAATTTGATGTTGAGTTCAAGTGGAAAACGCAGCAGGCCGACGCATTCCAAGAACTCAAACGACGCATGCAGTCGCCGCCGGTACTTCCACACTTCGACGAGAACGCCAATACCGAAATCCACACTGACGCAAGTAGCCTAGGTTTCGGTGCCGTCCTAGTCCAGAGGAAATACGGACTTTAACGGGTGATACCTTATGCTAGCCGGTCGCTCTCAAAAGCGGAAGGCAAATATTTTATGACTGAAAAGGAATTGCTCGCCGTCATTTGGGCTGCAGCAAAATTGATAGCCCATTGTATGACAGGCCATGCAAATTCGTCAGCGACCATCACGCGTTGTGCTGGCTAGCTAAATTAAAGGACCCTTCAGGACGACTGGCGTGGTGGAGCCTGATCCTGCAAGAATGTGACATCACGGTAATCGAAAAGTCCGGACGAAAACACTCTGACGCCGATTGCCTATCACGCGCCCCCATCAATCCCGCGCCGCATCACAACGAGGATGACGACGTCTTCCTTGCAATAAGCGCACAAGACTTCACTAAACAGCCATGAGCAGGCACGAAGCGAAAAGGCCTCGTGGAGTATTTGAAAGGGAACACCGACGTTCTGCCTGGGGCATTTAAGCGCGGATTGTCCTTGTTCACGCTACAACACAACCTACCCGTGAAGAACTTCTAAGCAGTCCGTGCCAAGTGCCTTCTTGTTGTTTTGTCAGCGATGCGTCCAGAAGTACTGCACGCCCTACATGACGATCCAACCACTGAGCACCTCGTATTATCTCGGACGCTGTGGAGGATGCACTAAATGTATTATTGGCCGCGTCCAAACGCCAACGTCACCCATTACATTAAGACATGCCGAGGCTGTCAGAGACGCAAGACACCACCGACAAGGCCAGCAGGATTATTACAGCCGATCATTTCAGCAGATCGGGATGGAATAGTTTGGGACCATTCCCGACGTCAACACGCGTAAATATGTGGATCGTCGTGGCGACTGACTATCGCACCCTCTTCGCTGAAACTAAAGCTCTACCGAAAGGCAGCGCAGCCGAAACGGCAAAATTTTTTGTCGGAAACATCCTGCGGGAAAATGGTGCCCCAGAAGTCCTCACCACGGACAGAGGAATGGCCTTTAAAGCAGAGCTGTAAAGCCATTCCTCCAAGCAATTCTCGCAATCATTCGCCAGATTTCCCAGTACTGCCGTCTACGTGTGAAGATCAGCCCGCACAGTAACATGCTTCACCATCAGAGGACGGGGTGCGAATCGTTAGACCTGAACTGAATGTGATGGCGCCCGCAGGTTTTTGTTCGTGTAGCCCTGATGCTACCACATTTGCAATTCCCCTCGTGCAAGCCCACGTTCGCCAGGAACATAAAAACATTGGCCAACATTCTGTATTTGCTGTTGCCAACCCCAGAGCCAACGAACACTCTTCTACTATTTTCGCTCCATCCGCACGCTTCTCTCTGCATCGTCGCGACCCGACTGAGTGGAGAACTGTGGAAGACCAGCGGATATGTTTCACCTGTCGCCGTATTAGTCACGTCGCCTGATAGTGTTGCAACTCGTGGCCCTCAACACATCGCACGCCGACAAATCTGAGCCGTTTTAGGGGAAATACCCGCAATATTTCGCCCACCACCGGCTCTAACATCACCGCCAACTCTGCTAGCAACACGTGGTACAGTCACTCACCATTGCCGCGCGGGCATCAGTGTCGTTCACCGCAAACGCGTCGTCTATCTTCCCGTTCACCGCAGCCACGTCGCCTTTCGTCCGCTGTGGCTTTTGGCCGCACCCTCACGGAAAACTAAGAAATGCAGCCCTCGACGGTAGTGCTGCATTTCCTTCTAGTTCAGCAAATCCTCTCTCTGGGCCCACAAAGAGAAGTGTAATTTACGTTGAAATAGACGGCGTTCCTGTCCAATCACTGGTCGACACTAAAGCATACCTATCAAACCAGCCTACCTATCTGTGATGAGTTCTGGACTACGTAGACGTTTAAAGAAGATCCCCACCCCTGCTGCTGCCCGAACGCTTTGTGTTGCCGACAGCGGCGTGCTGGTCATTCTTGGTATGTGTACTGAGCGCTTAAGTAAAGCCAGCTGCCGTACTTATGTTCTATTTGCGGTGATCGACAATTGCCCTCACGACGTTCTCCTTGGATTGGACTTTTTACCCAATCATACTGCTCTCATTGACTGAGCAACCGGCGTTCTTCAGTTGGAACTGCCTCAAATCGCCGATGTGCTCGCTTCAAGATGTGCGTCTGCCACCTGAGGCAGTCACTTACGTCGCTTTGATCGCACAGCCACAGATTCCTGGCGGTAAATATGTCTTTTGCCCTATCATCGACGTGTTCTTGAAGCGGAACGTTCCCCTTCCGCATACGCTCGTTACGATTACTAATAAAGGCATCGTTCTTCCGCTTCTGAATTACAGCCTGTGCCCTCAAGTGCTTCAACCGGCATGTTCTTTGCCATCGTTTCTAATACTTCCGAATTTGACATTGAAAGTCTGAATGCTGAAGTGGTTTCTTAGCCTCAATTGCAGCTCACCGCTCTGGTTCCCTAACAGAAGACTTCGCGTAGATGACTGGACCTTATCTCACCTCTGCTCAGGCCACAGAGATACGTCTCCTGCTTGAATCGTACCATGACATCTGTGATTTCAGGGACAGGCCTTTAGGGCAAACATCTGTTGTTCAGCACCGTATCAACACGGGAGACACGAATCCTATTCATCGGCGGCCCTATCCTGTATCGCATGCTGAACGTAGAGTCATGCAATCATAAATGGACGAAATGCTTCGCAAAGGGGTCATCGAACCATCAGCCAGCCTTTGGGCTTCTTTTGTCGTCCTTGTGCAAAAAAAGAGATGGCACCTGGCATTTTTGCTTCAATTATCGCTACTTAAACAAAATCACCCGAAAGGACGTCAACCCACTGCTACGAATCGATGATGCCTTGGACTGCTTGTAGCGAACTAAATACTTCGCGTCCATTGATCTTTGATCCGGCTACTGTGAGATTTCAGTTGATGAAATGGACCGCGAGAAGACGGCCTTCGTCACACCTGATGGTTTATATTATTTCAAAGTGATGCCCTTTGGCGTATGCAACGCTCCTGCGATATTTGAATGCATGATGGACTCTCTTCCTAGGCTACAAATGAACCACCTCTCTTTGTTATCTTGACTGCATTATTTCTTTTTTCTCCGACCTTACCCGACTCCCTGCAATGCTTGCGGTCTTCTGAAAAGACGGCCTCCAACTGAACTCCACGATATGTCAATTCGGTTGCAGTCAAATTACCGCGTTGGGATACCTTGTAGACGCATCCGGTGTACAACCAGACTTGAAACAATTTTCGCCGTTCGCAGTTTCGCTGTTCCACGCTCTGCTTCTGACGTGCGCGCTGCTTCGTCGGCCTATGTTCTTACTTTCGCCGTTTCGTCAAAAACTTCACCGACGTTGCTCCGCCTTTGACATATGTTAAGAGGAACACACCCTTCTCAACGGGCCCTGAGCAAACTCACCCGTTCGCCGCTCTCATCGGGTTTCTGACCACCCCTCCCATTCTTGCCCACTTTGATCAATCTGCACCGACCGAACTACGCACGGAACCAAGCGGCCAAATCATCGGCACTGTTCTCGCCCAACAGCAGAATGGTACCGGGTGCGTTATAGCTTACGCCAGCCGCCTGCTGTTACCTCCGGAGAAACATTTCTTCATCACCGAGATGGAGTGCTTGGCTTTAGCTTGGGCTGTCGTCAAGTTCCGCCCATATTTCTATCGCCGCACGTTTTCGGTCGTTACAGACCACCACGACTTCTGCTGGCTGGTATCTCTCCGCAACCCCACAGGGCGGCTTATTCGCTGGACTTTGCGGGTCGAGAAATGTTCATTTGTTGTCAACTAAAAGTCTGGACGTCTACACAACGACGCTGCCTGCCTCTCTCGTCACCTCGTTGATCCTCCCGATCCTGCTGCGCACGATCCGGTGACCTGCGTGATGGCTTTGACTGACATGATCGACATACGCGCTGAACAAAAACGTGACGTATCCTTACAGTCCATCACCGCCATAGTTCAATCTGGCAGCACCGATGGAACGTGCCGCATGTTCGTGCTGCATGACAGCATCCTCTACTGTCACAATGTCAACCCGGACAGCCCTGAGTTTCTCCTTATCCTTCATCGTCATCTGTGACCCGTCGTTCTCGAACGGCTTCACGATGCACCGATGGCGGGTCTCCTTGAAGTTTTGCGTACATACGACCGCGTACGACGCCCTTTCTTCTTTCGGGTCTCTACCACTCTGTGTGTCGTTTTGTTGCAACTTGTGAATTGTGTCAACGCCGGAAGAAACCTACCTGCAACCTGTAGGACGACTCCTCCGAATTGAAGTTCCTTCTTAATCTTCCTTTCGCGTACGCCATGATATGCACGGAAATTTTCCGGCGACTGCTAGAAGGACTAAATGGATCGCTGTTGCTACTGATTACGTGACACGCTACGGGGTAGCAAAGGAGTTGCCGAATAGTTGCGCAACAGACGACACCAGTTTTCTCCGTCATGACGTAATTGTCCAACACGGTTACTTATATTACCGTATGGCTATGCTCGGAACATCTCCGGAACAATATGCAGAAATATCCTTGAGCAGCAACACTAAGATAGACTTTTACTTACATATACTGACATGCAGATTGGCTGAAGCCAGACCTCAAGTATACTCGTGTACCTTTGCGCTTTTCTATACGAAGCGTAAATATCATTATCAGCCGTGAAGAATACAATGTGGTCCGCATACACATAAACTTGCACGACCTGGCAGTGTGGATGGAGTTCATTATTACACTATATAATATTGCAGACAGCCCTGATCCTCGGGGAACACCGCGAGTCCGTATGAAATGGGACGAGGAACATCCGTTCTTATGATTGGGGGCTCAATCCAATCGCTTGTGATCCGTTGTCAAGATTGGAGTCGGGGATGAATTAGAAGGTAGCTGGCCCATGCCGTCGTCCAACTTATTCACCCTGAGGACGTTGATGAAGGGAAGGACTGCTCCTCATCGAGAACGAGGAACGTGGGTTTATGTACAGTATTTATATCAGTCTAACATGACTGTTTGAAAAAGTACATCAGTCTAACGTGACTGCTCGAGAGAGAGTTTCCTGAGCAGCCGCACAACAGCGGTTTTAAAACACTCGGTCCTCCCCCGATACCCAGGTGACGGAAACGGCCGTCCAAGCAGGGTAGGCGAGTTGACCAGGCACCGTAGGGGAGACGAAACACCGTAGGGGAGCTGACGGGGCACCGTAGGGACGACGACACGGCACCGTAGGGGCATTTATTCCCCGAACTGCAGTGCGCCCGCCGGCCGCCCATTGTCTGGCGTCTTGGTCGGCTCGTGGGAAGGGGTGTCAGCAGACGTTCCCGCGGCTCAGTAACAATAGTTGGTCCACCAAGCCCATTTAGTTGCAATGGCGACTTCGTCAAGCTCGATTCCAGCGACGGAGAGTCGAGGACGCAGGTATTGTTGTTCACACACAGTCAACTTAGTCACGTCGTGACTAGAAGTCTGCGGTAACGCTCCAGGAAAGTTGCCGCCACAGTCGCAACTGGTTGGCAAAACTTGCACTGTAGTTGGACGTTCTTAACACCGTCCCTTAGGTAATAAACTTCACTTCATAGCAAAAATGCCAGAAAAAGGTTGGGTGTCTTTCTTCTTTGATATCTAAATGCACAGGGCGAGCCACGTCGAAGTCGACAGCGGTCATTTTCAAGTTCTACTTAGCTTTACGCCAGTTCTTGTAGATGCATTTTATAGAGGTATATTGAGTCATCATAGCCAGAGGTATAATATATACAATCAAACAAGCCTTGCCTCTCTCGATAAGGCTATCAAAACGGGAGCCTAGAAACAATTTAGGAAACAGGACAGAGCCAGAATTGAAGTTTTTGCGATGAAGCCTAAATACGCAAGTTCGATGGAAATGCAAGCATGAATTAGGAAGACCTGAACAGCCTCGGCCTATGATTCTATATATGAGACGATGGTGCCTCCCCATACAACGAACTACCACAATTTCCTACCTAAGGATCGTCTTCTGCGCGTTGACCGCGGGTTGGAGGAAAGACCACATTTTGCAGAAGAGCGTAGTGTTTAGCGCCTCTTTAGCTTTCACAACACTTAGTACCTTTAGTCACCACGAAACGAGTTTATTCAGAAGACACGGCATACTTGACGTTCCAGAAACGCGCCACACTGCAATAATGGGGTAAGAGCTAGGCGCCCAACATTTTCTTGTCGCTGTCAAAACCCAACACATGCCCACTTCGGAAGCGGCAATGAAACGGGCCTTCTGCCACCGCTCATACTGAGATTTAACCGAAAGTGCACACAGCTTATCAGAGCGTGTTTCGGGAAAGAACGCGTTCACAAACTGTATTTTTCCTTATCGTTTAGAAGACGCGTGGGCCAATTTTTATAAGTGAGTGAGGTATGAAAACTGAATAAGCAAAAAGAAAGAACAATTAACCTGGCTTCAGCGCCTGGGCACGAAAGCCTTTATACAAGAAAATTGCAAAGTAAATGTTATTATAGCAGGCGTCCGCAACGCCACTTAGGAGAGTTGATTATATTTCTGAATGTGTGCCTCTTGGTCATACGTTAGTGAATCGGGCTTCCGTGCAGCGTTAGCAGGGTCCAGGGCTGGCCGTCGAATATATGATTTAGTTAATTGTTTGGAGTGAGAACTAACGGCATCTAGTGCCCCACGTTGGCCACAAATGCCCAAACTTTCAGAGACTCCAATGTTGGGGCAACATCCAATGAACGTTACAGCTTCAAAAATACTACCTCTCCAGTTATCATTTTCATTGAGACATTCTCTCCATACTAAAACCACAAGGCTCGCAATTTGTTTTGCAAAAAAAGATAGAGAGATTATTGTGATACTAAATGGATAGTCTTTGGTATAATTTACTTGAAACTGTTGAGCAACTTTCACTTTTTTCAGTAATATTTAGGCAGTAGTACAAGACTTCTGTTTTTTTGCATAACGAATATTATTGGGTAGTATTTGTACGTTTATATTTTAATTTTATTTGATATGTATCGAGAGCTTCTTGCCTTGTGTCCGATTGTGGGTATATGCCATAAATTGAAATGATCGGAACAACTGGGTGGCCACGTCGCTGAGACCAGCCATGGTGGATGCAAGCCCGCCCAACTGCCACAACCGCGAAGCGGGAAGCTCCTGCGGCACATTTTGCCAGGGGCTGCACGACTTCTGCTGTGACGTTCTTTTAATAATTATGGGCGGTACGTTATTGTATTTCTCGATGAAATTTGTGTATTGCCGCATTCTGTGACCTTCACCGTAGCCACGCCCGCTGCACGTGAGAAGAAATCAATGTCTGCATCGGGCCCGATCGCCAGCCCCCTAACTGCAGCCCAACCAGTTACCCAATATGGATCCCAATCTGTTAACCAATCAAACACCAAATTCTGGACCAATCATCCTGCAACCGCACTGTGCAATGAACTTCGTAGTAAAACACCCAATCAACCACCTGGCCAAGGGCCTAGAAAGGCGCCTAGGCCCTAGGCCAGGAAAGGCGCCTAGGCCAGGAAATGTCGATGGACCAGCAAAGGCCGCACCCTTCGAGCCGCGCCAGGGCTTCCGGAAAATGCGTGAAGACTGATGCCAGCGGTAAACCACGGATGACCTTAGAACCAACAAGTGGATCAGCACGGCTCTCGGTGAATAAATAAACAGCTGTGGTTCAGAAGCACTGTGCTACATACTTGTATCTTCTTTGCTAGCAACACGCCTTAACTGCGAATACACTACCCCCTGTTTTCAGAACATGGCGTCTTCTACTGAAAGGGGGCGTTCTCGTAGGCCAAACTCTTTGCAGTGTAGTTTACGCGCAAGGTACGAGACGGAGCTTCATGCATGCCGAACCTAAAGATATTCTTGGGTTGTTGCAAGAGTAGGTAAGGGGCGCTAACGCAGCGAGAAAATGTCACGGACATGGAACCCTTTATCTCAAGAGTAATCACGCATTAGCTCGAGAAATCTACATGAGTACTTTCGCCATTTTGAGCGGGATAGTACTGGAAGCGAGCATCTTCGTGCCTCTTAGCTTGGCCATCAACAGCAACTTCTACTGCGAAGACCGAGCAACCGAGTGCTCGAGGTTAGGCTTCCCCTCAAGTTCCGCTGGAAACGTAGATCCAACTTGCACACTGGCCTGAGATGTGGGAGGAACGCTACAGTATAAAGAGGGGGCTGCGCCACCGGCAGGGGGCCAGGAGACATGGCATTAGAAGTGGCACGAACAATCCCCATGCAATGTGAAAAGTACCCTTTAAGCGACGTAAATTCCAGGCTTAACAACCTGTGGCGCTAATGGTAACTGTAGTTAAGGGGCTTTAAGGGAAGCTTTTTATTCTCAGTAACTGCGGTCGCTCTCAGTCATCCCCGAAATCATCATGGAAACTATGCCATGAGTATACACGTAGGTGCTGTATACGTACACATATGCCTGGCAGTTTGTTGGCAGCGCTAGACGCTGCGCGGGAAATGCTCACAGGTGAGCCGTGAAAACAGCTTTACTCATTAAAATTTCATTAAATTTCCAGTAGATGGGGTCTAAAATTTCGAAAGAACCCATTTCACGATGACTGACGACGGGTGTGCGTTGGCATTGAACCAGTGTAGCCAAATAACGCATTGTCAAGAGCTACGCGAGTTCCGTCAAAGGCGCGAAGTGAAGCGGGACCCTACCATCACGCTTCACGAAGACCACGCGGCTGGATGGTGCCTGCCAACGGTGCGATTTGTTGCATCGCTCTGAAGCTCGCTCAGTAGAGCATACTCGGGGACCGAAGTTGCCAAGGAGATAATTGAAGACTGGCACATGATCACCGTAATGATGGCACAGTTCACTAAAGTGTTGGCATAAAAGGCTTTCATTGAAAAGCGGGACAAATCAGTGCATTTCCGGAGCAGCCTGCTAATGCATTGGACTGTAGTCCGTGAGCAAGTCTTACTCCTTGCATCGACTTCCACTCAAAGTTCGATAAACTTGAAGGATATCTTTCGTCCTTCTACCATGGCTATGTCCTTATGGAGTTGGGCTAGTAAGTCAAGTTGGCGTCAAAGACGTTCGTTGAACAGTGCCACACACCTAATGCCAGATACTAAGTGACCCAAAGTTCCATGAGAGAGATTCGTTCGAGAGCAATAGAGTCCGAGCGACACAGCAAATACTTCAACTTGGCTTAAAAGAGTTTCATAGAGTAGATACACTTAGCCAATTAGGCGTCTGCAGTGACTCGCCAAAAAGTGGTCTATTGAAGAATGGCTGGGATGCCCACCTTGCACACAGTGTAAAGTTTGGAGTCGAACATGAATTAGATGGTAGCTGGCCCATGCCGTCGTCCAACTTATCCGCGCTGTGGACGTTGTTAAATTGAGAGACTTGTTCTCATCGAGAACGAAGAATATGGGTTTATTTACAGTATCTACATAAGGACGTTGCAGTTCATCCGTCTAGCATGACTGCGAGAGAAAACACACTGAGTTCCCTCAGGAACTCCCCCGCTCCCGACTGACCAGGTCGGTGATGGCGAGTTCGCTAACAAAGCCTGGTTCGCTGATCTCGACTCAGCATTCCGGCGCCGAAGAGTTGTTGACTCGGCGTGTTGTCCTCCCCACACAATCAGTCGCCGCAGCAGACGTCGTGACGTCAAGAGACTGCGGAACGATGTCTTGTCGTCCTTTCAAACGAAGTCTCCACAGTAGACCTAGTGGCGCCGTTCGGCTGGAGATTGACGGTCGGTCCCTAGAAAACGCCAACCCCGCAGCTGAAGCTGGCTGGGAAAACTTTGCATGTTGGCACCTCTGCAGGCCGTTCCGAGAAACAATGAGTCCAGTTCGTCCAATTGTTGATTTTTAACACTGTTACCTCAGCGGCTGACGCATTAAGCACATTCGATTACTGAGTGCCCAGTGAGCCAATTAGGCGCGAGAATGGTTATATACAAGCATACAAGATATATAGGTCCGAAAAAGTGCGCGAACTCATCACAGAGTGCGAAGTCAATAAAATCTACGAAAAAACTCATCACTCGATGTGTGCCAAAGTAAGAAGGTAGCCAAACTTCTGAAGTGGCAATTATACACCAGCAGCAGTGATAATTTCGAAATTTACGCTGTTTTGACGATATGCGGCACACTTTCGCCCGTACTGGCCCATTTTGCTACAGCAGGCGCTTGCCAAGGGAACCTGTGAGCATGAATGGATGACGACGACTGTATGGCGAAGAGACCACAACGAAGAAGGAATGACATCAGAGGAATGACGAAGGGGGTTCCTAGTGAAAAAACCTTTACGATTTCGTATAGGACCTATACGATTTCATACGGAACCGATATGCTTTCATAAAGGACGAACATGAATTCATAAATTATTCATAAAGTATTCATGGGTTACGTCTAGCACCGATTTGACTGCAGACAAACCCGCATATGTCCCGTATGCCGGAATATAGGGGCCATATATCTTACTATGCCATGTATCTTAGTACCATGTGTTTTCGGTTCTGATCTGACCATGTATATGATTTTCCCTTTATTCACCATGTATCTTAGTATCTTAGTACCGCCAATGTATAATAGCCTCTAACCCTACAGCTAAAATAAACTGGCAGAACTTTCGAAGTTAATCAACAAGCGTAAGACAGCTTCCACAAGGAAGTATAATATGGATAGAACTGAACATGCTCTCAGGAATGCACGAAGCCTAAATGCAGTGAAGAAGAAGCTAGGAATTGGCAAGAATCAGGTGTATGCGTTAAGAGAAAAACCTGGCAATATAATTACTAATATGGATGAAATAGTTCAAGTGGCTGAGGAGTTCTACAGAGATTTATACAGTACCAGTGGCACCCACGACCATAATGGAAGAGAGAATCGTCTAGGGGAATTCCAAATCCCACAAGTAAGGCCGGAAGAAGTTAGGAAAGCCTTGGAAGCCATGTGAAGGGGGAAGGCAGCTGGGGAGGATCAGGTAACATTAGATTTGTTGAAGGATGGTGCGCAGAGTGTTCTAGACAAACTGGCCACCCTTTATACGCAGTGCCTCATGGCCTCGAGCATACCGGAATCTTAAAAGAACGCTAACATTATCCTAATTCATAAGAAAGGGGACGCCAAAGACTTGAAAAATAATAGACCGATCAGCTTACTGTCAGTTGCCTACAAACTATTTACTAAGGTAATCGCACACAGAATCAGGAACACCTTAGACTTCAGTCAAGCAAAGAACCAGGCAGGATTCCGTAAAGGCTACTCAACAATAGACCATATTCACACTATCAATCAGGTGTTACAGAAATGTGCGGAACATAGCCAACCCTTATAAATAGCTTTCATTGATTACAAGAAAGCGTTTGATTCTGTCGATACCTCAGCAGTCATGGAGGCATTACGAAATCAGGGTGTACACGAGCCGTATGCAAAAATACTGAAAAATATCTATAGCGGCTCCACAGCCAACGTAGTCCTCCATAAAGAAAGCAACAAAATCCCAATAAAGAAAGGCGTCAGGCAGGGAAAAACGATCTCTCCAATGCTATCCACAGCGTGTTTACAGGAGGTATACAATAGGTAGCAAGGCACTGGAAGTGGTAAGGGAATGCATCTACTTAGGGCAGGTAGTGACGGCGGATCCATATGATGAGACGGAAATTATCAGAAGAATACGATTGGGCTGAGGTGCGTTTGGCAGGCATTCTCAGATCATGAACAGCAGGTTGTCATTATCCCTCAAGAGAAAGAGTATAATAACTGTGTATGATGATGATGATGATCAGTGCTCATCTACGAGGCAGAAACTTAGAGGCTTTACGTAGTAGAAGCCTTTACGAAAAGGGTTCTACTTAAATTGAGGACGACGCAGCGAGATGTGGAAAGAAAAACGATGGGTGTAACGTTAACGGATAACAAAAGACAAGATTGGGTGAAGGAACAAACGAGAATTTATGACATCTTAGTTGAAATCAAGAAAACGTAATGGACACGGGCAGGACATGTTATGAGGAGGGAATATAACCGATGGTCATTAAGGGTTACGGACTGGATTCCAAGGGAAAGGATGCGTAGTACGGGGCGGCAGAAAGTTAGGTGGGCGGATGAGATTAAGGAGTTTGCAGGGACGGCATGGCCACAATTAGTATATGACCGGGGTAGTTGGAAAAGTACGGGAGAGGCCTTTGCCCTGCAGGGGTGTAACCAGGCTGATGTGGATGATGACGTTCCAGAACCATGATCTGAATATGAGGCACGCCGCCGTTGTGAACTTCGCATTAGTATTGACCTTCTGGGGTTCTTTACCGTGCACAGTTCTTTAATGCACGGCACGCGGGCGCTCTTGCACGCACCAGTATCGAAGTGCTGCCGCCGTGGCCAGGATTTGATCCTGCGACCTCGTGCTTAATACTAAGCACAACGCCAAAGACACTTACAGCAACCACGGTGGCTGAAAGAGTGTTAGATTTTCGTCATCAGGTGTGTTTGATAACCATTTCGCCCTAAGTGTCGATATAGGTTGTGGCAGCCCACTTAATTGAAAAACACAACAGGAACTTTTTGTCTGTCGTATTTTGGGACATAGTTTCTGTTGTGTGTCGTTCTTTTGTCTGCCGTCCTGTTGTTCTTGATCAATATTTAATTAAAAATTGACAGCGACCTCCTTAAGGCTGTGTAGATTTGTTAATATGAAAAAGAAAAATATAAACGTAAAAAAATTCACCGAGGGCGATTATAACTTGGGACCTGAGGATCCCGAGCCCAACATCCTACCACTGCACCCCGCCGAACATTTCTCTAAGGGTATAATTTAGCTGTGTCAACCGTACGAATCTCTGTCTGTGTTGATGTTTACATTTGCATTTAAGACCCACGATGCACTTTCACTCCAACGCGTCAACTGCCGCATCTCGAGAAAATTAAGTGTTCTGAGCATCGGCAAGTGCATTGTGTAGTGCTAGAACATTGATTTTGCTGTAGGATATCAATATAAAATAAAACATGCAGAAATAGACAACAATGACCGGGGCACTGTTAGGGTTGGTACTGATAATTTCGACAGATGTCTCTCGTTCTTTACAATTTTGAGCGTGCATATAGTACTGTGTTCAATGCACAATAGCTACTTAAGCATTCGTGGATGATTGTTCATTCTGACAGCATACTGGCTTCTCTCGGTAGAGCTGTACCAGAATAATGAGACCCGAGCGAGACAGCTTTTCACGCAACTTTGTGTAACAACCCAAAACTTCCTTTTCGCTTCGTAAAAGCTTATCCAACATTTATAGGAAATTACATTTGTCAGTGTAACGGCACATGTAAATCCGTGTACCACATCTTACCAAATAACACAAAACGGATACGCAGCCATTCCCGCAGATGCTATGATCTTGATCAGCGGCCGATTTTGAGGAGGCCGGTAGGGTGTTTATGGGGCTTCATCGTCACGGCACAATTATAACAATTACCCACCTCGACTTTATTACTGGTGTCGGTGCCATCAGCATTGCCGGCTTCAGAGAAGTACGATTGAATACCGCGCAAGTGAAAAGTACAGAGTACACCATCGATGTCAAACTGGCATACAATTTAAAGCGTCGCGACTGAAAGTGCTTCTGTCGTGGCGTCAGAACTTATGTCGCTGCGACAGAAAGTGGCACATTTCTAACGCCACAACAGAAAATGTGTAGTTCCGACAGAGAGTTCCTGTTGCGACGTCAGAATCGCTGTTGCGATAGAAAGTTGTTGCGACTTCGTAAACTCTTGTCACGAGAGAACGTTTCTGTTGCGACTTCAGAACTCTTGGCCGTCACGACAGAATGTTTCTTTGTGACGTCAGAATTGCTGTCATAACGTAAGAGTCGCTGTCGTGATAGAAAACTGTTGTTGCTACTTCAGAACTCTTGTTGTCGTGACAGAACGTTTCTGTTGCGACTTCACAACTCTTGGTCTTCGCGACAAGATGGTTCTGTTGGGGCATCAGAATTTCTGTCGTAATGTCAGAAATGTCTGTCGCAACTACAGAAACATCTGTAACTTCTGTCGTACAACAGACATTTTTGTAGTTGCGACTGGAATTCCTGTTGTCTTTTTCAACTGGGAGCGATTTGTGTCACAGCAACATTGTTTCTAAGGTGGCCAATTAGTGTTATGCAGCATGAACAATGCGAACAGCCAGCCTGTTTCTGTGTTAAATGGAGGCACGCAGTGTGTGCACACAATTATGTTCATTTTATCAGTTTTTTGAAATAAGCTTCAAACTGCATGCATTTTCACTCGGAAATCTGAACGAGCACTTCCTTCTACAAAGTTGTCTATGCACAATTGTTTATGCATAAGAAATCACAGTTTCGGGCAGTTACAGCATACAATTTCTTTTCCTGTATGCAGACACCAACTGCGCTTTCATAGTCATGTATTGCACGTTTGACCGGTGCTGAAAAGTATAACTGGAATAAATTCAAACAAGCCTGCGAATTTGTCTGCTTGGTCAGGCTTTGATGTATTTTTGTAACATATGTTCATGTGCAGATGTCATGTGAATGCATACTTGGACTTTAGTTACGTTTCACTGCAATAAAAGAAAGCACCTAGCCAATCTCAATTGTTTTTCTTGTTTCTTGCCCTTCGTGTTCACATAACTGAATGTATTCTGAGTTTTTGTACCAAGACAACGGCAGGGCGTCACACATGCTAGAGACATTAAAATAAAGAACAAGGAATGTGGCACAAATGATCCACGGAGTCACAAAACAACAAGGAGGCTTCAAAGAAGCGGAGGCAGTCAGACTTGCGCAAGCATTCATTATTAGCAGGGCGACCTATAGCCTCCCCTCAAAAAATAAATCAGGCTGAAATGTCTAAAGTGTGTTCCATCATCAGGGCAGCTAGGGCTCCCAAAACACAAGCGACATAAGGCTGAAGGCTCTTGGTATTCACAACACATATCAAGAACATGACACGGCAGTCGTCACGCCTCAGAGAGAACATCTGACTTCTACAAAACAAGAAAAGACCCTGTTACAAAAGGTGGGATATCCCCTCGTAGCGCAGTATTACTGGGAAAAAAACAGTTTTGCCACCCAGACAAACAAGAGAGAAAATTCTAGTTTCACCACTCCCAGAGAATATGAGCAGGCGACACCACCAAAGCCGAAGAACAGCACAATCAAAGGCTTTATCAAAGAAAAGTGGAAGAAGTCCAGACATATACTACGCAATAGCGTGTAGAGTGGCAACAGACAAATTCACAATAATGGCCTTCAATCGATCCACAGGGATAACAACCTCCATTCGGACCTGCATCGTGGAGGCAGCAGTCATAGCACTGGCCTTTCTAGATGCAGAAGCAAAAGAAACAATCTGCATTGGCCATGATGGACTCTAAGGCAACATGCTGTTCGTGCATGATGGGTACCGTCCCACACAAAATTCACCGAGTTGCACCAGGTGGTAAGTTGGTGCCCGGCGCACTCTGGACACGAGGGATATGAGAGGGTGGACCAAACTGCTCGAGAAATAAACATCCGACCACTAGTCAGTCCTTTCTAGAAACCCCCATTGACCCACACGACATCTTCGAAAACCAGGAAAATGGGAGACAAAAATAGAGCCGCCCACACTCCAACCTTATGGAAGAACAGGACAGGGATTGGCACTGTGTACAAACTAACACATATCTACACCTACAAACACTCAGTAAGATACACCCTGCATTCTATGAAAGTATGTGTTCTTAGTGCGGGGAGCTACCAACTCTTGCCTACGTAACATGAACTATAAACTACAGCTTCCGAATTCCAATTCGCCCCTTACGGTGCAAGTGCCAAGTAACAGGCACTGGGATGTTTGGCTTCCTAGTGAAGATGTAGATAGCCAGAGAGCTCTTTTTGATGAAGCTCAGCAAACGACAAAGACCAGTGGAGCCCTGGACTGAGGGACGCACCGACCGCCCAAACCACTAAGACAAATAAAATTTATACTACTTTTACTTCCCTTGGTGCTATTGGCCATCAAGTTTACCCGCAACTACTAATGAGCTACATGTCACTTGATTCCCTCAGTTTCCATCCAGCAAATGCACTCTTTGTAGGAGGGCATGCATGATTGATTGCGTAAGTGCAGCATTTTGTTGCCACAGAGGGCCATGCAATATGGACACCGACATAAACATTATTACACTCTGCAGTAAATTGTTCAAAATCGAAATTTTAAAAATAAAGAGCAATTTCAGTAAATGACACCAAATTTTTGTTTTTTTAACTCGGTGAGTAGTGTGCTACCGTCTGGGATTCTTTTTATTCCACGTGGTAGAGGTGTGTGGCTAGCACTGTATTGCTTTCCAGCTTCTGCATTAAGTGCGCTTGTGGCACCTGGGACTAATTCTCAAAGCAAATATGTTTCAGGTGACTGTGAATTCTCGTCAAACATGACACGCATGTTGTTGTATTTGTCTTGCGAAAATTTATTCAGAAAAACAGCTTTTATAGCTTCAGTAACTTAATCATTGTGGCCATTTCAGCTGACCTTTTCCGAGATTAATTTTACTCATTCATTATTTTACAGCAATGTTTTTCTTTAATTCTAGTACTCAGTGTGCATACTGCTCCTTTTCAGATATGTTAACATCATACAAGTCATCTTTCCTAAGAACATAAACAGCCAGAGGCCACATTGCAAAGACGGGGACCAGAGTATCAAGAAAAAATCAATAATAAAGGTAGCAAGAAGTACTCAAAACCAAATGTTTGTTTCGAGAGGGATGCAAGAATAATACAGCCCATCCAGGGGGTGCACGAAAACCAGATAATAGCCACAAAAAACAAAGCCAACTCATACGTCACAGCCATTTTATTCAAAAATGACATTGACCTCCAGTGTACGCATAATGAAGCCTTGCTAATTATGTCAATTTACTAGCACTACCACCCAGTACTACAGTGCCCCAGAATGGTTGCTCACATCTGGAGACAGCAATAGCTGCAGCGACATCCATCATTCGTGCACCACTCATTTTGAACAATGCACACCCTGCTGCATGGAAAAGGTGCCACAATATAGCTTTCTAACAATTCTTGGCAATTAGTTTGAGAAAGGCGTTTCCAACCACCGCAGACAAGACCGGCATTGCCTTGCAGCATGCTCTACACCGGGAACGTAACTCCTTGCCCCCAAACCCAAAATTTCTGTTTACCTGGCATAATGCGATGTGCAGACAATGCTCACCTGCCCCCTGCCCTCCTCGACCCTCCCAACACACGCACGACAATATTCCTGGCTACGGTACTGGTCCTTGTTACATGAAATAGAAGTACGGATCCTTGGTCTCGATGTTCGCCTATCCCGAACAAGATCAATTTGGCTAGGCAAAATAAAGAAGCCACCAATGTCAATCTTCCACCTGATATGAAGGATTGCTTCTAAATGTGGAAGAGATTGTACCGAAGCAGCCAGTAATGTTGTTTGGTCTGTACATCATTCACGTATTATTTAACAGACTCAGTTTTACAGGCTCTCACCGATAAAGAGGGACCAGATTGAGATCATTATTCACAGCGTGATGAGGGCAATAGCTGTTCTCCCTCTATTCGCTCAAAAACATGCTCAGGTGAACACCATGGCAGCATTGCTAATTCAACGTGAATGAGCATGTCAGTTAAAGAGGTTGCATGTCGCAGTCACTTCTGATTGCTTCGGTGCAAGCACAGACTTAAGGCCATGGCACGGCTGTACACGGATGCTCCTTTGGACCAATGTATTTTGTACAGACGCTGCTATTACAGGACATGGAAGCATAGTATGAGTCAGCCTTAAGTTTGTCCGGCTTTATAAAAATGAATATTCAATGGATGTCTGTACCTCTACTTGAGCTTCACGCCATACATGACAAGAGTGTGCGGAAAAGGGCTGGTACACAGTAATGTCACACGTGACACCGATGAGGCAGCCTTATTTTATCAAACATCGCCCAAGCACAGGCACACCAATTCCTTGTGTGCAATTTATCAGCTGAATCAAGACAGTAGAGTCACATAGCTTTGTCAGAAGATACACAAGCTTCACAACTACTCACTCTTAATGCTTGCTTACACTAGGTACAGTGGCACATCTCGGGCTTTTTGAATCTCGTGGCAGATAACAAAGAACACAACAATTCAAGAACATGTATCTACCCCTACTTCTTGTGCCAGGCTCACTTGCCGTATTTCTACGTGGAAAAGTTTGCTCTAATGCGACACATGCATTTATGCACAAATTTGACAGCCATTGCTGCATCAATTTTGCCAGCACTGTCAAGGACGCAGTATTCTTAACTGCAATTTATCATCAGGAAATACGTAATTTTAATAATGCGAGCGCAGGCATTTTGGCTCACGTATTATGAACGGAAAGAAATGTCATTGCTACCTGAATGAAGAGAGTAATCTTCTGCAGTTGTAGAGAGTCAGTGTAGCTTCATGTAATACTGTTTCACAGTAGGTTTTTACAAAGGATCATTACAGGCAGGGACTTATATACCTAATTGCGCTTTTCACTCGCTCTCAATGTGACCTTAAACAAAGCATTGTGTGTAAAACGTGCAAATGTTCTTTGAAATGAAGCATCTATCAGCGAGTAGCATTTTGCCTTTTGAGACTTTTTGGCATCCATGGTGGAGAGATTAAATTGCCAATGTATCTCTATAGCTCATGCCTCTAAAGAAGCACATGGCGTATAGGAAGGTAATATTTTTTTAACCAGGGAGGGACGTACGGAAACAACGGTAACTGCAATGTTGAACTGCAATGTTTCTAGCCTGGGCTCAGGCCACCCGGTCATTATGTGCGGTGAGGCATAGCCTTTCCACCGCTGCCCGGGCCCAGTGGATAGCCCATAGCTGATCGTGTAGTTCCGAGCTAGTCAGAGCGCTTAGCCCCCGCTCCTCGAGAATGTCGGGTTCTAGCTTGTCCTCTACATACATTCATCTGATCTGTTTGCACTTCCATAAGACGTGTGCCATTTCTGCATGTTCGTGCTTGCATGGCTTGCAGCTAGCGTCTGGGTATTGTGTAGAATTTACTCTGTTTAAATGTACTGGTTTCGGAACGGTCTGGTTTGCAACCTTCTCCAATCTGTTTCTTGAAACCTGTCGAGTCGTTTGCGTGCTGGATGTGTATACACACTAAGGTTTACAGCAGTGCTTTGAGTGGCAAATAGATTTACTCATCTTCAGAATTTCAGAATTTATTAGTGCAAGAGTAGCGGTACGGAGAATGAATATATATATTTACAGAATATATGCCCATAGAAACATGCGACTTCTGATGTCATAGCAGTAGCATGCGGTGGCGGGAAGAATTTCTTTATTTTAGATTTAAATATTGGCTTACAGGCCTGGGTTAGTCTCCTACATTGAGGATTCTAGGCCAGCGTCCCTGTTCTAGAGGGAAATCAATTAAACTAGGAAACATAAACATAAAAAAGATTCTGTTCGTGAAACTAGTGTCCCAATCGGCAGGGTTATTTGTGCATTAATTGCCAAATTTGTGATGATATATTTCACATGAGTAGTTTAATTCTGGTGAGAACAAATATTTGTTTATTGTAACACTACAATTGATAGCACCCATTTTCATGCAATTCCTTTACTGACTAAAAATATTTCTATTAACAGGGTGTTTTAAGGCTTGTGCAACTTCCACTCATGGTGATGATGAAGTAGATCAGTTTTATGAACTATGCAGCGTCATACAGTACACTGATAAAAAGAAACATTTTCGAGAAGAGACAAAACGAACTGCGAAAGAAATATACCATATTTTTCTTTCGACAACGACGCACCCATTTATCCTTTGTTTCTAGAGAACGTCATCAGTTAGAGGGTTTCCGGAGAAATACCATGACGTCCTGGGAATGACAGAGGCAGAGATGCTTCAGCACATCACTGGGAAAATTTCACTGCTCAATGTTTTGTCAGGTGGTGATGTGTGATCAATTACCAAAGGGACCGCGCATCAAAATAAAGTAAGCGTGTTCGAATATGAACTGCATCAAATTAGCTAAGAGTTCTCAGTAGACGCGCGGAAGCACAGGCCCATAATTAATGTGCTGTGAGGAAGCCTCAAATACGAAAATTATGAGTGCGAACTGCAACGGCACCTTTGGTTGGTAAAATCTCGTGACACTTGCCTAGCAACGTTCGACGGGAATAACTGCGCTGCAGCTAAACTTTTTCCACCAGCAAATACCGCCCGTGGGGCTAGTAGCACCTGAAAGAATAATAGCTAGAGAAGTGCACGGGGGCTAACGGGCAGCGTTCAGTCAGGTCTTCACTGAATCAGAGTTCAATGATAGGCAGTACCATTAAAACGAGAACGGCAAATAGCTCAGATGCCACTGCCGGGGCGAATCACTGCTGTGCAAAGTTCAACATACGAAATTATTGGCTCGATGTACGTCTGAGTATGCCACTCTATTTGTAGAACATCAGGCTGTAGTCTAAAGGGTACTGGCTTGTAATGACAGCTCTGTAAATTTTTGTTTGTATTGTAGAGGCCCCAAACTAGGCGAGACGGGAACCTACTTATTGCAATATTTCGCAAAGGGTGAACAAGTGTTCCATTAGAACACACGTACCTGTGACCGCTGCACCACGTATCTACGTTCGCGCAACGAAAAAAATGCCGTATTAGCCCGACGCTTGAGACTACGCACGAGGTGTATCAGCCGTGCAGCTATATCAATACCCCTCCGCAACTCCGCCGCACGATGTCACTCGTCTAGAAATTACATTTCATAGCACGTAGAACCACATACGTATCACGCATGTTTCTTTTTTAGAGCGCAGCTCTTAGGCACCCGTTCCTGCGCTGAACTTCGGCGTTCCTCGGCTTCGTAACTTGGTGTAATCGAAAGAACGAGCACAGCGAAGGACGAAAGAGCGAATGAGGAACCCAGCGGGAGACGAAAGACGTCAAGAGTGAAGTGAGCGCAGTGAGGAAAGTGGAGGAGGAGGTTGCAGCGGAAGCGTCAATAAGAAAGCAGAGAAAGCCATCTTTAAACACCAGCAAATGGCGTTCACGTACTCGCATCCGGGTAGGCAACACAGCAACAAAGAATGTTAAGCGGAAAGTCAGAGACGCTGAAATAATCTCATGGATGGCGGTAACGTAAAAGAAACCTGCCATGAGTATAACTACTTAAGAGACAGAAAAAGAACTTTAATTACAAGGTCCTGAGAAGCTTTGCCCTAGGGCTGAGCTGCGGGCCACTCCCACGTGGGGACCAGTAGGCCTAGCCTAACCGCCGCATCGCGGGCTCTCTTACCAGCCCAAGTTTGACGCGAAAGTTCTGAGCTCTGAATGGCAGACATCCGTTCTTCTTCCGTGATACGACTGGGTCCCTGTAAAAAGGGGCATCTCCACAGCATGTGTGCGAGATTGCTAACAGCCCCACAGTCAGGGCAAGTAGAGCTAAAAGCCTCTGCAGTGATCGTATTGAAAAGAGCCAGGTTTTGATAGCACTTAGTCTGAAGCATACGTAAAATGGACGCCAAAAGTCTAGCCAGTTAGCTGTGAGGAGGAGGATAAGTCCTCCTACACAGTCTATAGCATGCAGTGATTTCGCTGAAAGTAGTGGGAGCATCCCGAAACTCGAGAACCCCGGAGTCTGAGCTCGAGCCTGCTCCCGCGCAGTGGGTGAGTGTGCGCGCTTGGGAGTGGGCGATGTCATTGAGATTGGGAAAGGAGTCAAGCTGGGAGTCGAGGTGAGCCGGAAACCACGTGATGGTGTGCTGAGAGATTATCTTGTTCTTGAGAATCTTGTGAGCCTCCTCAGCGATGGATCCTGAAGCGAAAGCTTTAACCACCGATTTCGAATCAGTGAAAAGTTATGATTTGCTGCTGACTAGCAGTGCTACAGCAACTTCCACTTGCTCCGCTCTGGTTGGTGTTGAGCACTTCAGGGAAGCCGCATTCACTGTCTGTCCGTTGTGATCAAGGAGCGCAATGGCGAAGCTAGACGACTGTCCATATTGGGCTGCGTCGACAAAACATGCCGAATAGGAATCATCTTTGGTACGCTTCAGGAGGACGAGAGCTCTTGCCCTGCGTCTGCCTACGTTATGTTGAGGATGAAGATTACGGGAAAATGGTGTGACTGGTATGTGGTACTTTGATCTTCTGAGACTTCATATTTCTGCTCTTCCATAAGGATAAGGCTTATCCCAAGAACTGCCAGGATCTTCTTTCCATTATGCGAAAAAAATGGCTGTGGCTTAGCTAAAGTTAAGCCCAGGATGCGAGGCATACTAGCCTTTATTTTAGTTGTTGAACCACTGTTTAGCCTGGTGAACTGCTGTTGCTTGGCTATATTTGGTTCGGCTAGATGAAGAAACAACTCATGCGTTACTTTGCTTATTCCTTTATTTTCAAACCAATAAATACGCTGTGGTGATCAGTAAAGTAGTGGCTCTTTGTTTGAACATCGCTTATCTCATATTTTCTCGCCACATTTCTGTGCAGGATCAAGTCCCCGCTAGGAGGAACGGGAGTTAGGCCGCAGCACCGGCTGTGCGACCGCAGGCGAGCGCAAGAGTTGAGCCCGGCTTGTAGCTGTTGTGACGTCAGTGGCCTAGCGGGAGGAGCGGGAGTTAGGCCGCAGTACCATCTGTGCGACCGCAGGCGAGCGCACGAGCTGAGACCCGGCTATGTAGCTACGCGGCCGCAAGCGAGCGCACGAGTTGAGCCTCCGCTTTTGCAGCTGTTATGACGTCATATGGTAGCTACGTGGCCGCGCGCGGCGCAGCAAGGAAGAGCGTGATTGTGCGGCTACTATGCTTCGCCTAAAAGGTGAGGCGTGCAGACAGGACACAAGAGCAGAGAAGTGGACAACATGAACGCCGACTATCAACTGAAGGGAGCACTGAGGCGAAAAAATAGAAGACACAAAACTCATCTGTGCAAGCTAAGGACTGGTATCACCAATGTGTCAGTCGGGTACATGTGTCGGTCTACGTGAGAAATAACTGTTAAGACAATTAATATCTTCCTTATGTAAAGTAATCGAAGGCTGACTCAAGCACGCACTTCCGCAGTTATAGATATATCATGCCTCTACCATAAGGCGCGTATCTTCATTCTTATGGCTGTACAATATCGAGCATTCATCTAAGTTACAATCTTGGCAATGCGGGGAAAGATTAGAAGGCGATCCGTAGGTTAACGACTTTTTATGTTTCATTAGCCTCTGATTGATACACACCCCCCCCATTTGCCCTACCTAGAACTGGTCACAGCTAGAGGGAATTTTATAAACCACATCCACACGACAGTCAGTAATCCTGTTGTTCTTGTCGTGCTTCACTGGACAAATATCTGTTCTTTTTTTTGCCTTTTACCTGCTCCTTTTTCCTCTGCACAGCAGCGCATATCTTAAATAGCTTATTGGGAGCAGGGAAAGCCACATTAACATCATATCTACTTGCAACTTTCTTGGGCCTGTGCGACATTGTAAGAATGCACGGAGTAGCCACTACTCTTTTTTTGCTATTACTGCTTTCTGTAATCACGCCCGTCGCCTCTCAAAACCGTCTTATTTAAGCGCTCAGCCACAGTGGCCACTGCTGCAGTAGCATAACCTGCTTCTAATAGGCGCCGGACCAGTGCATTAAAGCTGGCGCTCATTTTCTGCACGCAGCATATGGCGGGGAAGACTTAAGGCAGGACATGGCAATTCCGTTTTTTACTACTTTGGAATGCTAGGATAGAAAGGCTAGTAACCGTTTCGAAGATCTTGGGGAGTGCTGCCAACAAGCGTGATTTTATTCGAAGACCAAGGAAATGTCAAAAAACTGAATTACGCCTCGCTGAGGAAATTCCTTGGTACACATTATTCCTCCTCCATAAAGGGTAAATTGCTCACTTACTGAGGTAGCAGCGGAATCTAATTCTTCCCTATTTTAGAAAATTAGGTAATCATCAACGTAACGAAATATCTTAGCAGGGATAGTATTCGTCACTCGAGTCGCCCAGTGGCAGATACTTGCGATCGAGTCTGTCGAGTACGGTCTTTAATGTATCTGGTTATGATGCCTCGTGTAGAACCTTCGCTATCACCTGTCTTTAGTTTGACTTGGTATTGGCATCATCGAGCAGATGCTTGAGTAGGCTCAATTTACCTCCAACTCTCATCTGGCCATCCACGGAATTTTGGACCTCATCCCATTGTTGTCTGCTCAGGGTTTGGCAGTGATCTTCTATAGTTTTGTTGGGCTCCGCGATGTTTTTTCGGATTCTTCGGTTGAGTTTCTGTCCTTTCCATCTGTTTAGCAGTGACGTTTTAGCGTCTAGAAGATTCATCATCATCATCATCATCAGCCTGGTTACGCCCACTGCAGGGCAAAGGCCTCTCCCATATTTCTCCAACAACCCCGGTCATGTACTAATTGGGGCCATGCCGTCCCTGCAAACTTCTTAATCTCATCCGCCCACCTAACTTTTTGCCACCCCCTGCTACACTTCCCTTCCCTTGGAATCCAGTCCGTAACCCTTAATGACCATCGGTTATCTTCCCTCCTCATTACATGTCCTACCCAAGCCCATTTCTTTTTCTTGATTTCAACTAAGATGTCATTAACTCGCGTTTGTTCCTTCACCCAATCTGCTCTTTTCTTATCCCTTAACGTTACACCTATCATTCTTCTTTCCATAGCTCGTTGCGTCGTCCTCAATTTGAGTAGAACCCTTTTCGTAAGCTTCCAAGTTTTCTGCCCCTTAGGTGAGTACTGTTAAGGCACAGCTATTATACACTTTTCTCTTGAGGGATAATGGCAACCTGCTGTTCATGATCTGAGAATGCCGGCCAAACGCACCCCAGCCCATTCTTATTCTTCTGATTATTTCCGTCTCTTGATCCGGATCAGCGATCACTACCTACCCTAAGTAGATGTATTCCCTTACCACTTCCAGTGCCTCGCTGCCTATTGTAAATTGCTGTTCTCTGTTCTAGAAGGTTACGAGGCGGCTATTCATCCTGTCTACCTTTATTTCAGTCTAGACTTTTTTTGTCGCCGCACTGATATCCTTTTTTAACGGTTCAGCCCACTGCTCTAGGCTAAGTTCTGAGTCAGGTGTTTGCACTCGCACTCCCCTAATCTTGCGAATGTAATCCTAATCGGTATTAGTGAACTCTTTGAGGTCCCCGCGTCTCACGTTGACGGATGTGGCCAGGATATCGTGATCACTGCCAAGGTCCACTTGGAGGTTGGACCAAGAGGCCGATTTTAAGTTCGGTATGAAAAAGACACCAGGTGTGGTATCCCAAGAGCAGTAGTTGCCTATCCTGGTCGGGAAAGCCGGATGTGTTATTAGCGTGAGGTTATTATTGACTGTAGTTTGCCATAGGTCCGCGCCCTTGCGGTTAGGTTGGTTGTGCCCCCATGCTTGATGCAGAACGTTGAAGTCTCCGGCCACCAGGTGTGGGAATGTCTCGACCTTGTTAGTAGCCCTGTTGATAATTGACGTAAATTTTCGCCTGATGTGTTTGGGTGTACTGTATATGTTAAGTATGCATATACTTGTCTTGAACTGCCCGCTGGGGATGATTTCGACGAGCGAGTGTTCAACCTTATCAGATTCAAGATTGAGATCGTGGTCTATGAACTACATTTGTTTGTGACTAATGTGCTGAAGCCCCTCTTCCCATACCACATTGGGTATGTGATTTACAGCCGGGTAGGTTGACCGTATCCGTGATCGTTTCTTGTAATAGGATCACATGTGTCGTGTCCGGTTGAATCCGAATGAACTGTTGGAGGACATTCCTTTTAGGATAGAATCCCCTACAGTTCAGCTACCACACATTAATGACCCTGTGATGTGCTGCCCCAGTGGGACGTAGTAGACAGCTCATGTTATAAGATGATCTGGAGTGGTGCCGCTACCGACATTTCAGAATCGACGTAATTCAGTTTGCCCAACGACATAATTGTAGCCGTTGCTGAAACGTGGCGCTCCAGATTATCGCATGTGACCCCTAGTGTTCTGACCGCCTCCGCGAGTTTGTAAGTTACTATTTGAACTTTTTCGAGGGATTCATTGATTTTATCTATCGTTCTTTTTTCAAATTAATGAAAACTGGTGCTCTTGTCTGAGGCATCAACTGCCAATGCCATCTTTTTGGGTAAACATAGGCAGTCGGTTCCACTACTGAGACCTCCATGGGCATTTCTACCACAGCGGCCCGAGTGGGCTCAACTGTCTCTCGCTTCCTGGATTTTTTGAGTTCCACAATTTCTGCTGTGAGCTGCTGCATTGCGTAATTTAACGAAGTGCTTTATTTTTCCAATTGTGGTATGCTATTGTGCTCTGGCGATTCACCCCCGTTACCTTTTTCGGTGATTCTTTGACCCGGTCAGCCCCTGTTATACCATGATCAGCAGGCTCCCGGATCTGAACTTCTGGTCCCCAGGAACGAGAGTGCCTTCTGGAGCGGCAGTGGGTCCTGGGGGACTTGAGGCCCCTGGAAGACGAGCAGACTGTCGTGCGACTCCTGAAGGGGCACGGTTCTGGTAGCCGCTATCCTCACCGCTGGAGTTTCGGGATGAGCTCCTGGATGTCCGAGCAGCTGAGGGCCTGCTTGAGAGGGGTTGGCGACGCAGTTGGTTGGTTGGATTGTTTGCCGTTGCGCCGTTCTCTTCTCTGTTGTCTTACTACAAACGGTACTTGGAACGTTTGCTTGCAAGTTCGGTCAGCCGTGAGATGAGGGCCTCCGCAGAGGGTGCACTTCGGTTTACATTTGTGCTTATCTTCCGGGCTGCTCGCACCACAGCCGGAGCACATTGCATTTTCAGCGGTTGGGAAGATGTCAGCTCCGTGGCCAAGCCTTCCACATGCATAGCAAACGTCAGTTTGCCTAAGATAGAGAGAGCATTTGACCAAAGTGGGACCGCATTTTACATATTGCGGGACTTTGAGTCGATCAAACGGAATGACTTCCGTGCTTGTGTTCATGATTCTTCTCCCTTCGAAGGCGCTTGGATTCATGGGTTGTATAATGAGGTATTTGAGCTCTTTTCGATCGATGGTTGGATAGATGTCGCGAATGACTCCCTTGCATGAGTTTTCGGGGGCTGCGATATATGCACTAACTTCGTAGTTTGCTTGTCCAATATTTATCGCTTTCACACCGGCGGAGGCTATGGCGTTGCGCTTTGATGGCGTGCTTGCCGCCAATATATTTTGCACCATGTTCGGACATATGCTATCCTCCGCCGTATCCGCCTCCGTAAGTCTAGCAGCAGTAGTGAGTGCTTGGGCAACAAAATTGAGGCTCTTTCGGCGGTCGCGGAAATCTCGAAGCACTGCTTAGCCGTGTCTTGACACTCACCGGAGCCTGGCTTTTTTTCCCGCCACGTGGCGTGTCGGTGACTCGGGCGCCCTGCCCGAGCGGGTCCTGAATGATGGTTTTTCGCTTGTGTAACACCGTGGTCCACCCAGCTCTTTCACTGATTTCGTCGGCAGCGATATCGGCACCCTCAATGGTGATTTCCATAGCCGTAAACATCGTGGCTAGAGCGTGCGGAGCCACGCTGAGCTCGCCCCCCGAGGCTCTGCCGAGCGAGGTAACATAGAAACGTCCTCGGACGATTCCGAAAATCTCCACCCATCGTTGAAAACTTGGTATCGGCGTAATCCTTGCAACTTTAGGCATCCATTTGTGCCGACATCTTTATGATTCAGGGCAGTTTTCGACCTTAATCATGTAGAGAAGCAGGAGAAGCAGATATTGTCGAGCGCTCTCATTTCTTCTGCGTCGTACAAACATGATTTTCTTACTACTTAAGAGGAAAAAAACGTAATCCGGAAAGAAACAATTTATGATGACTCAAAGGGAAGCTCATTACTTTTCGAAGCAAGATCAGGATGTCTTACAAAACGCAGCTATAAAGCGAGATATAAGAAGGAAGAAGAAGCATGTGCTTGCTGCAGTAAAGCTAGGGAAACCATGGAGCATGTTTTATTAGAATGTGAAGATGTCTATCCAGTTGTCTATTTAGGAATCACTGACCTCCTTGATGCCCTTGAGTTCAGCGAGAGCAGGGAAAAAGTAAACATGTCCGCAATAGAGATCAGTAACACGCCATTGGAGGATTGGTGGAAGAAAAGCAAGGAAACGACAAATAACGGAGAAGTGCAAAAGAAAAGTTCACAATAGGGAGTCAGAAAATTTAGTTGTGAGAGTTCAGTATTTTCTTTTCTGTTTTCTTCTTTAACCTAGGTATGACATTAGGCAGTATAATAGCAACAGCTTGGTGGCGCAGCGCTCCACCTCGTTCCAAAGGGTATGCTCATAAAATTCATCCATCCATGCGTCCGTCCATCCATCCGGGACTGCGACTGTGCAGGGTCAATAAAAAAAGAATCAGAAAGCTCGACGTCCCGCATAGCATTTGCTGCAAACGTTTTCCGGTTAAATATTATGGTTGCATAAGCTGCAGTTCACGGGAAGCGGCAACAGCATGACAGGTCTATATATACAGCGACGCGTCGCGGCACTGCCAGTCAGGGCGGTGATCGGTGCGACGCCTCAATATATCGGGAAATGAAGACATGCATAGGGCTGCGCTAAAATGTCGCAGTAGGGAGTATCGTAATTGTCGCTGATTTTTTTTCTTGATATAATGTGCTTCTACCAGCTCACGAGCTGTTTACCCCTATACTACAGTAGCACTTTGCCCTCAGTGAATCTTGCCTAACTGGCGACTTGTGCTTCGCGTAAGAAGAAGCTTTTGCTCGGGCCCAACTACTACATGGCCCATTCAAATATATGTAAAACGCACGAACGCTTTTCCGAAATAACCCCTGTGCCCATTTTAATCACCCAGTCAAAAATTCCAACAAGACCACGTCTGTTGGCTATACGGAAATCTGGCATATCGGCTTGTTGGCCTGTCGGCCTGTTGGCTTCTCAGCCTGCTGGCTTATCAGCCTGTTGGCTTATCGGCCTGTTGGCGTATTGGCCTGTCGGCCTGTTGGCGCATTAGCCTGCTGGCTTATCGGCCTGTTGGAGCTCATGGCCTAAGCCTACTGGTCCTGCACATACACAGCCCTGTGTTATTTGGCACAAAATCAGTATTTCTCTGAATACCTGAAATTATTTTTATTCACCGAGAGTACCACAGTTTGCAAAAAAGCTCGCGGCACAAACAATCAGTTGCTTCACACGTCGCCCGACTTCTGTGCAAGCCGCTTTCAAATATTTTTAATCCTTTTTTTTTTCTGGTCTTTCTCGCGCATATCGCTGTCCATGTATCAGTGCCCAAGAGAGCTGCAAGTAAAAAGCAAGGAGCAAATTCAAAAACTTGTTTATAAATGCAGTTGGGCTGTATATGTATACAGTGAAGCGCTCCATAAATATGCATAAGGATCGAGTACTATAACACGTGTTTGTACTATTTTAGTCAATGTGAGTGCGAAGTGAATTTAGGTGGCATGTTGGCCAAGAATGCAATGCACCTGTGAATACAACGAGCGTTATAGGGGTTGAAAGATGCAATCTGCCTTTCTGCACTATTTGTTTGGGGACACCAAGAAACTCCTAAGAGGCAGAGATGTGAACGTCCACATGGATGCGCCATCCCACAGACAAGTATGAGCGATTCAGCGAGAACGCACAAGCAGCAGCCACCGTCAGCAAGAGAGGTGCAGGCAGTTTCACTAAAAAGATTTACTTTAAAGAATTATGGGGATCTCGTACAGATCTGTGGGAATTGATGCAATTGCTCATTTGCGTCAAATAGCAAAACACTCTTCAATAATTTATTTTTATGTGGTTACAATCTGTCATCAAGCAGGTATAAGTGGTGCTGACTCTACCCTTAATGTCAACACTGCAACACAAAAAGTGGCATAGAATGACTCTTGCATACTAACCCATGGTCACTCAAGTGTTTGAGAGAAGTCTATCTCTGTTCATGTTGCCAGAGAATGTTGATTTTATGCATGCATTTATAGGTAGCGATGCTATGACTTGGACAAAATACCAATTGGCCAGGTAGCATGCAAGGGCATGTGCATGCTACAACGTATTGACAAGCCTTTTTGTCTAGTTCTGGAATATAACTTCCTGGAAAATTCACTACTTTAGATTAAGCACCGGCCACCATGAACCCCCGACCCTAGGCTCAACGGCAGAAACTGTAGTAACTGCGCCATGCACTGTGGTTTTACTTGCGTGATAAACAGCACAGCTAAACTAAACACACAGAAAGTTCCTTTCATTGACAATGTACAGCCAACATAGCCAACCTTACAAATGCAAGGGTCTTCGTGGTCCAATACTTCAGCATACTGAATTCCTATGATTTATGAACATTGCAAGGTTCAAAAATCTGAATAAGTGAACTGCGCACTGGTCTTCCATCCCAGCTGAAACAGTAGTTCACCGAATCGAATGATTTCACTGCATGTCACAGTATAAGTTCTAAATGTCCTACACTGCAAACCTTTTAGTGAGGCCACCTTCTCGGGGTTAAATCGGGCCTCGGCTCCATCTGCCCCTTAGCCCGGCACCTATTTGACAATGTTCCTGTCACGTTGCGGCACCTCAGTTCATCTGGCATCCAATAGACAATGGATGCCATGTAGCAAACAGGAAATCCGCTGAGGCCCGAAACAAGATGCCCCAGCCTCCGTTTCGAGCCACCGGTTCCTCCCAGCATAGACGTGGAATATAAAGAATTGAATTAGGCATTATATTTCGACACGCACAATAAACACCATATGGAATATCCTGAAACAGCATGAGCTGCATATGCCTGTGTTGGTGGACATTACATCGGAGAGGTCTGGCAATTCACCCTTCTGTCTTAAATTAGAGCCCACCATGAAAATAACACAAACAATGAATTGTTATACAAAATTTGCTGCATGACTAAGGTCAAGTAAAAAGAAATTGACTGTGCAGAAAGCCTAGCTTCAAGCAGCATAGCCAGGCAAAATTTGGCATTTGAAATAGAAGCGAAAAAAAAGCTAGCAAAAAATATGGTTGATCACCCTTTCGTAGGAATAAGTGGAACACAAAAGTGAAACATGTCACAGAAGCGGTTGTATGTTTAATGTACATGAAGAATTAGGTTGCAAGTACTCATGAACAGCACCCTACCACTGCACAGGCATCCTCGACGTTTGCCACATGCGAATGTAGTGGAACGACTTGTGACCGGGAAACATCGCCTAAAGACACTGCATTGCACGCGCTGGAGCACTGTGCACATTCGCCATAAACCACAGTCGTTCGCAAGCTGCACAAGGGAACCGAATGTGTTTTTAGTAAATTGCTTCGTGAACTCGTGCTCTGCTGCAGCGTCTTGTTGGCGATTCGCGTCCTGCTGCAGAGTTGCTTCAGCGAAGGTACGAGCATTTTGTTCTGGCTTCGCAGTGTCTTGGGCAGCCACTTGTGATAAGCTCAGCTTCAGGAATGTGACTGGCAGAGTTTGTAGCACGCACCGCAAAGGTGCGAAGGCATTCTGCTTCACACTGGCGTGTCTCTCGCCAGACCAAAGCGAGATTCGCCCATTGACGTTGTTGCCTTTTTGCGCCTCTCAACGCCAGTTTTCTTAGTTGTGCAATCACAAGCAAAGCAGCAGGCAGCATGTAAATATAGCTGATACATGTTAAAGCTGCACTCCGTAGATGGTAAGACATCACAGGCTAATCCGACACGAAAAATAAACAATGTGCGAACTTTTTTTTAGAAACGAATGTGTTTTATGCCGAGGTACACCATCAACTTTGTGCAACTGGTGTGACGTCAGCGTGAACACGTCAAATTCGCTCTGTGATGACAGGGATGGCTCCGCCATGAAGGAGCAGTGAAGCAAGGTACTGCACTATGACACTAACGAGCACCGACAGCGAGCATTTCAGTAATCTCACTGCAGCAGAGGCTTCAACACCTTGTAGGCTAATCTAGGCAGTAGAGCCCTTCAGCTGAGGTTACCACGCAGCTTCCGCACATGGTTTGTCTTTCCCGTCCAATTAGCCTGTGAAATCTCGTTGCCTATGGAGTGCAGCTTCTACATGCATCATCAGTGTATACGCACTGCCTACTGCTTCGCTCAAGATGGCACCAACTAGAAAAACTGCTGCACTAAGCGCCTCAGAAAGAAAGGCAATGACGTTGACAGGTGAACCTCTCTTTAGTCTGGCTAGAGACACGCCAGCATGAAACAGAACGCCTTCACGTGTTCACAGCGCAAGGTGGGAACCTTGCCATTTCCTTTCCTGAAGCTGAGTGCATTGCAACTGGCTGCCCAAGAGACTACAGAGTCGGGCCAAAATGCTCATACCTTCGCCAAAGCGACTCGGCAGCAGGACTCCACTCACCAATGGGACGCCCTTGCCAAGCAAGCCTGCAACATGATCACCAACCTGCAATTCGTGTGCCTTTCGCTACAGTGGACAATGAGTTCACAAGGTAAACAAGAAAGAGCTTCTGTGAAGACACTTAAATTTGGTGTTCTACAAATTCATACGAAAGAGAAATCAACCATATTTTTTATACTAAAACTGAGAAAGCCGCCCCTCCCACTTGTCCAGCATGATCCCTGAGATTAGGGATTGCCCGCGATATGGTATAATATGTTCAAAAACCGGTGTAAGGACATGTGTCATAGCCATCAACCCCAGGTGCATGCATCAGCTGCCTATGTGCTGCTTAGAGGCTGCTAATACAAAAAATTGTGCAATAAACAGAGCTGTTGTTTTGTCAAGTCAGCAGACGCAAGAGGTGACTGCAATGCAACGCCTTCAAAAATATAAGCGTGCCTCTAAATACCAGGCTGCATGGCCCAGCACACAAATTCAGGTTTTCATGCACCACAACTTCACTTGACATGAAAAAAATGCAGACCCCAAGGCATAACGAAATTACCTTTCCATCATCTCTCTCCCTGTCGATCACAGTCTGGAGGCCCTGTGGCAGTTCGCTCATGAGAGCGTCCTCTAGCTCCTGTGAGGTCCAGGGTTCTCCTACAATGACAAGCGTTTAATACGGATAATAATTGGACACAGACAAAAGTGAAGGACATGTTATGTCGTACACATCGCAAATCAAAGTAGCTACACTGGCAGAAATTTTTAAAGAAATGAATGCAACTTTGACAAAATTAGAAAGCCTGACGATACCTCTCAAAGTAATAAATGCAGTGAAAGTGTTTTGTCCTGTTTTACCCTGAAGCAATTCTTTGTGCAATTTTCAACATGCTGTTTATTTTTTGCTTTCCACTCATTGCAGTCGCTTTGCTCGAGGCTTCCACCTGCACTGCCTATAACTAAAACCTAGCATTGGCGCATTTCTTTGAGATCATATTTCAGTAAAGCGAAAGGAAGTTGTGATGTAGAAGAGCTGCAGCAGACTACTAGAGCTCAAGTACTATGTTCGTAATCTTGCAATGCTGCTAGCTGTTAACCATTATACTTAAGTATTCGCAATTATTTTTTACAATCTGCAATGTGTTTCTTGTGCGTGACAATTCATTTTACAGCACTACTTTAACTAACAAACAACTAATAACGAGGCTACTTTCTAATAATTCATTATAATGGCAGAACAACACAACTCCAGTCAAGAAAAGAAGTGGGTGGATGCTACCTCTTATTGGTGCTTTGCAACACCAGACGCACCTGCAAAATCTATGGCACATGTGTATAGAAAGAGATTTCAAACAAAAAAGGAAGAATGCGTGATCAATAACTGATGGCTTTTACACATTATGAGCCACACTGTAAGTGTAGATTCAACTCCAAAGCTACCTGTCATGTAGCAGGGAATAAAATTATCCACAGGAGACGTGAAAACAGCCGTGCAAAGCTAGTTTAGCGGCACCAATAGCACCATCATGACACAGTGATTTTGTACCCTTCATGTGACGGAAATGGCATCGATGAGAGACATTGTGATCATTGATGAAATTTCCATGCGTAATTTATGATTGCGCAATATTGCGAGTACTGTGAAAAAAGTATCAGATGCATAAAAATTTATATGCATAAAAAGAGCATGCTTAGGAAAACATGGGCTTTGGGAAGCTTTTCAGCTGTGTCCGCGCGATGCCAGTTTAATCTGACGTTCAATGATTGTCCAGTTTCACCAATATATTGTTTTTTATAAAAGGAACATTCAAGCATATAAATCACATCCGAAATTGTACAAGTGAAGCTAGATTTTGCTTCTTGTGTATAACTATTTTCGATGCTTTTAATTTTAATGTCACTTTGAAGGTGCTTACAGGTTTGGCACCTGGGGCGACAACATGCTTTAATGAATGCTGTTGGCTGACTTTTGCGTGCACTAACCTGTCTTTAAAGCTCTTGCGGCGACAGGTAACTCTACGCACATCTGGGAACGCTTTCCTCAGACGTTCGTCACTTGATAATATTGGGTGGTATTTTCATAGGAAATAAATAACAAAATATAAATAACAAAAAATTCTAATGCACTCCCAAACAACATAAACAACATCCTACGAAAATGCCACGCAATATTATGAAAAACGAGCGTCTGAGGAAAGCGCACCCAGATGTACCTAAGGTTATCTAGCGCTGCAACAAGAACATTAAAGACATGTTGGTGCACGCAAAAATCAGCCAACAGCATTCACCCGCAATAAAAGCATGCTGTCGCCCCAGGTACAAAACCTGTAGGCACCTTCAAAGTGACATTAAAATTAAAAGCATCGCAAATAGTTGTACACACGAAGCAAAATTTAACTTCACTTGTACAAGTCCGGATGTGATTTATATGTTTGAATGTTCTTTCTGTAAGAAACAATATATTGGCGAAACAGGACAATCAATGAACGTCAGAGAAACGGGCATCGCGCGGACACAGCTCAAAAGCTTCCCAAAGCCGTCGCCGAGCATTTCAAACAATCAGGTCATAACTTTGATGAACCTAAACTCTACATATTACAGACAAATCTTCGTTCTGAACGAGAAAGAAAATACAGAGAATCCTACCTTATCCATAAGTTCAAGTCAATGCAACCAATATGCATAAACATTTCAAGGGGACCTTCAGAATCTATTCGCTATGCTATAATTCAAGCTATAGACAACAACACTTAGCATGGTTTCTTAGATTTTTTGCTTTTTCTACATTTTCTTTTCTTTCTTTTTTTCCAGCCGGCGTGTCACACGCCGCTGACACGCAGGCTAACACAGGGGCGTTGACACGTGCTTGACATTCGGCCAGGTCACTGGCGTTGTGCACAGATCTCCTTTATTCTCAATTCGACACGCTGACACACCTTCGCCCATTGCCACACCCACCCGCCTTACACCCTCTCCCCTTTATAAGAACCCCACCTATATATTGTTACTTTTTGCCCACGACGCGCGGTATAGCCGGCGCGGATGCAACGGACGCCGGGGCTTCATTCAAAGCCGCGGACATTTTGGCCCGTTCAGCGCTGCCGCGACGCCTCCCCGCCAAGCGCGTCCAGGCATGTTTCGATGCCACGTGTATTCGTGTGTGCGCGCGCGCGTGTGTGTGTGTGTGTGTGTGTGTGTGTGTGTGTGTATGTGTGCATGTTGGTGCCCACGCTTGTCAAAGCGCGGCAGCCGGGGAGAGGAGCTCCCCAAGTGTGAAGCGAGGAGGTCTGACCGCCGCCGGCACGGCGGATGAGTCACTACACTCGTCTCAACATGTCTCTCAGCTTGTCCGTGCCCCGCAGTCACGTGGCCTCATCCCGTGACCTTCCTTCTTGCCCTCGACTCCGAGAGCATAAAAGTAGCTGCCCCCGGACGCCAAGAGAGAGGCTCCGAATTCTTCCATTGCGTAGCGTGCTCTCCCCTCTCTCCACTTCGGTCGACCTGACCGGCCGCTCTTTTGCGATGCTAGAATAAACAAGTTGTTCTGTTAGCAGTCGACTCATGCTTTTCCAGGACCTTCGGATGCTTCCAGTTGTGCCCCAGGCCGCCAGGCCAACGCTACCCTTGGGGCTTGCGACCCAGATGCAACAACTCGTGCCAGCCATGCGATTGCAACAACTGGTGTCAGCGGTCCGATTACAACAACTGGTGGCAGCGGTGAGATCGCGACAACGGCAGCCAAGATATGCGGTTGACTGTATGCTGAGCAGCACAACGACCATCCGGGAGCAGTGCAACGAGCCCTGTGTGATGACTGGTAGCCTGCAGCGGAACGACTGCGCTGAATTCTTGGCTGCGAGGTTTGGTGAGTGCGGGACTTTCTTCTTCTGAGTTTTGCCGGGCTTTTGTTAGTGTCAGAAACAGAGCTGGTAATTGTGGTTGTCGTTGCTGCCGGGTTAGTTTGCGGCAAGACAATAGTAGGCAGTAGAGAAAGCAGCATTCAGAGCAGCCATGGATTTGAAGTCGTTGCGCAAACCGAAATTGCTGGAGCTTGCAAGAGAGTTGGGTCTGGATGTCTCAGACAAACTTAGAAAACCAGAACTGCTAAGGGCTATTCTTGAGTTAGAAGCTGAGGATGACGAGCTGTCGGAATGCCTTGAGACCATTGAGGAGAGGGCAAAAAGACAGGAGCATGAACTTAAAGAGCAAAAAGAGAGCGCGAACTTAAAGAGCAAAAAGAGAAACAGGAGCGCGAACTTAAAGAACAGAAAGAGAAACAGGAGCGCGACCTTAAGGAACAGAAAGCGAGAGCAACAAGAGCGCGACCGTCAACACGCTTTGGAAATGAAGCGTCTCGAGATAGAGATGGAACGCACTCGTAATGGAAGTCAGGCACACGGTGCAGGAGAACGAGTATTGTTCAAAATGACTGACCTGATGCGGCCGTTTAAGCTTGGAGAAGACATCGGTTTGTTCCTGGTTCACTTTGAGCGAATGTGCGTGAAGCAGGGGTTCTCTCGGGAAACGTGGCCACAGCGCTTGCTCACTTTGCTACCCGGCGAGGCGGCCGACGTAGTCGCTCGCTTGAAGAGAGAGGAGGCAGAGGATTTCGACAAAGTGAAATCGAGTCTGCTAAAAAAGTACAGGCTGTCAGCGGAGGCGTTCCGTCGGAAGTTTCGGGAAAATGAGAAAGGCAAAAGTGAGTCATATACAGAGTTTGCCTACAGGCTTATGTCAAACATGCAGGAGTGGCTCAAAGAAGAGAAAGCTTTTGGTGACCACGAGAAAGTTCTGCAGTTTCGGGCTAGAACAGTTTTATAGTCGGTTACCTGAGAACGTGCGGTACTGGGTCTTGGATAGGCCAGACGTTAGTACGGTGGCTAGAGCCACTGCGCTAGCCTAGCGAAGCTAAGGACGGTCAAAAGGGTGAATTTGGCTCCAAGTTTGAGAGGCCGAAGTTCACACCCATGAAAGCAAAGGGGGACACACGTAGAGCGGATGCGAGTGAAAGCAGTCCGATCGAACGTAAGGAGACGGCGGCAGCCAAAGCCAAAGCAGAAAGTGGTTCGAGACGAGGCAAGTACGCGTGTGTTATACGTGCCAGAAGCCGGGTCACGTGACAGCCGGGTCAACAAAAACAAAAGTCGTGTTTTTGTCATTATGCAGCACTGACGAGAACATGAAGCTTCTCGAGCCTTACATGCGAGACCTCCTCGTGAACGGGAAAGAGTGCCGAGTGCTTCGCGATTCCGCAGCTACGATGGATGTAGTTCACCCCTCTTACGTAGAAACCGATATGTTCACGGGCGAGTGCACATGGATCAAGCAAGCCGTGGAAGCTCATAGCGTGTGTCTGCCCGTAGCAAAAGTGCTTATTGAAGGACCGTTCGCAGCACTTGAGACGGAGGCGGCAGTGTCATCTATGCTGCCCCCCCAGTACTCGTACCTATTGTCGAACAGGTCCGATCACCTCCTGCGCGAGAAGGGGCGTTTGTTTGGTGAGGCTAGCGTTCAGGCCTTAACCAGATCGAAAGTTCGGGAGCTCGCTGCAAAGGCCGTAGTTGCGGGGCCGACGTTGTCGAAAAATGAGAAAGTGTCAGAGGCGCAGCAAGCTGATATTCAGAGCACGTCCGAACTGAATAATATTGAGCCTGTAGCGTTGAAGGCACCACATACTGGAGAGGAAATGCCCGACACGGGAAAGTTAGAAGAGCTATCTGCAGATTTGCTCATCGCACCTACGTCAGACGGACTTAATAGGTTGCTAAAAGTCAGCCGGGCGGCTTTGATAGCCGAGCAAAACAAGGATGACAGCCTAGAAAGCATACGCTGCATTGTCAAGGAAGGTATCGCCAAGAAAAATGCTCGTTTTGTGGAAAGAGGTGGGGTCCTGTACCGGAAGTATCTAGACCGCAGGGGAGTGGAGTTCGATCAGCTGATCGTGCCTCAGTGCTACCGTCAAGATCTGTTGCGCTTGTCGCATGGGGGTTCGAGGTCCGGACACCTAGGGGTTAAGATAACTAAGGACCGTCTCTTGCAAGAGTACTATTGGCCAAGGTTTTTCGGGACGCAGACCACTTTGTGAGGACATGTGCCACCTGTCAGCGGGTGGGCAAACCAGGGGACAAATCGAGGGCGCCGTTGAAGTTGATACCTATTATTATGGAGCCTTTTAGACGGCTCGGTATTGATACAGTGGGACCTCTGCCGGTAATAGCCACGGGGTACAGACACATTTTAGCTGTGATCTGCCCAGCGACAAAGTTCCCTGAAGCAGTGCCGCTTAAAGAACTCAGCTCAGTTGAGATAGTCAATGCACTACTCTCCATACTTGCGCAAGTTGGTTTTCCTGCGGAAATCCAATCAGATCAGGGCACAGTGTTTACTAGCGCTTTGACGACAGCCTTTCTCGAAAGGTGCGCGGTAAAGCTGTTACACAGCTCAGTGTACCACCCCCAGTCGAATTCCGTTGAGAAGCTCCACTCCGTCATGAAGCGCGTGTTGAGAGTACTGTGTTTTGAACATGAAACTGACTGGGAGCTGTGTCTGCCTGGGGTGATGTTTGCATTAAGGACCGCACCGCATGCGGCTACGGGGTTTTTGCCAGCTGAGCTGGTGTACGGTCGCTCGCTGCGGTCTCCGCTTCGCATGCTTCGAGAATCGTGGGAAGGCAGGGGCGACGACCCAGTCTTGGTGGTGTACGTGCTTGGCTCCTCGAACGCTTAAGAAGGGCACAGGAGTTGTCAGGTGAAGCAATGGCAGAGGCCCAGCAGAGGGCCAAGGTTTATTATGATCGGAAAGCCAGGGCCCGTCGTTTTGAGGTGGGCGATGAGGTCATGATATTGCGCACATCGCTAAAAAACAAACTCGACGTGCAGTGGGAGGGCCCAGCACGGATTGTTCAAAAACTGTCGGACGTCAACTACGTGGTGAGTATGCCAGGAAAACGGAAAACACAGCACGTTTACCACTGTAATCTGCTCAAACCCTATAAGCAACGGGAAGCAGTGGTGTGTATGATCGTAAACGTTCCCGAAGAGCTTCCGGTCGAGCTTCCGGGACTAGGCTCAGTGACGAACAGGGGAGACACCGATCAAGTCATTAATGACTTAATCAGTAAAGCACCACTGTCGCCTGAGCAGAAAACCGAACTACACCAGCTCTTGCAAGAGTTTCAAGGTCAGTTCTCTGAGAGGCCTGGTAGGACTTCTGTGATATAGAACTTACCTCCCCAGAGCCAGTACGATCCAAGGCGTACCGGGTGTCACCCCGCCAGCACGATATTATGGAGGCTGAGGTAAAGAAGATGCTACAGCTCGGTGTTATTGAGGCGGGTGAGAGTGATTATACCTACCCTTTGATTTTAGTTGAGGTACCGGGCAAGGACCCTCGTCCTTGCGTCGACTACCGCAGGCTTAATTCCATCACTAAGGATCAAATTTATCCGACCCTAACATCGAGGAGCGCCTTGAGAAAGTTAGTAGCGCTCAGTTTATTGCCACCCTAGATTTTGTCAGGGGTTATTGGCAGGTTCCACTTACAGAAAAGGCTAGTGGGTATGCGGCGTTCATTTCACCAATGGGAACATTCCGTCCTAAAGTGTTGAGGTTTGGTTTGAAGAACGCGCCATACTGTTTTTCAAGCCTCATGGATAAAGTGCTGCGGGGATAGCAAGAATTCGCTTTACCGTGTTTAGATGACGTAGCGATATTCTCCGCATCCTGGTGTGAGCATATGGCACACTTACGGACAGTGTTAACCCGCCTGCGCGAAGCGGGCTTGACAGTCAAGGCTCCCAAGTGCCAGTAGCACAGGCCGAGGTTGTCTACCTCGGTTACGTGATTGGACGGGGTCGTCGCCGCCCCTCTGAAATAAAGGTGGCTGCTGTGCGAGACTTCCCGCAACCGCGCACGAAGACCGATATTCGGTCGTTCCTAGGTGTCGCCGGCTACTATCAGAGGTACATCCCCAGGTACTCTGATATTGCGGCTCCCCTGACGGATGCTCTAAGAAAGACAGAGCCCCAAACAGTCGTATGGGACGAGACAAAGGAAAGAGCTTTTAGCGCCCTAAAGAGCGCCCTAACAAGCCAGCCTGTGCTACGATCGCCAGACTACACAAAAGGGTTCGTTGTTCAGTGCGATGCTAGTGAGCGAGGCATGGGCGTTGTACTGTGGCAACGGGAAAATGAAGAAGTGGAACACCCCTTCCTGTATGCTAGTCGTAAGCTGACCAGTCGTGAGCAGGCGTACAGCGCCACCGAGAAAGAGTGTGCGTGTCTCGTGTGGGCTGTTCAGAAATTGTCATGCAACCTAGCCGGCTCGAGGTTTATCATTGAGACGGATCACTGGCCTCTCCAATGGCTGCAGACCATCTCTCCCAAAAATGGCCGCCTCTTGCGCTGGAGCCTCGCTTTGCAACAATATTCCTATGAGGTGCGTTACAAAAAGGGGAGTCTCAACGGTAACGCCGATGGCTTAAGTCGAAGCCCCTAACGTAGGAAGAAGCTTCAAAGTTGTTTGTTACTGATGTTTTTCTTCCTGAGGCAGGATTTTTAACATATTGCTTTTGTGTAGTGTTTCAAAGTGATGACGTGCTTTCTAGTGCAATTGTCCAATTTGTGGATGCGTTCTGAGTGCTGATAGACTACTGTAAGGAACTAGGCCGTAGAAAAAGAAAGGGCATAGAGCCTGGCATGGCTTAGTGAGGGTTGTGTCGTGCTTGCTGACTGAGCGGCTGAGTTTCTGCGTATTTCTAACGCTTGCTGGGAAAGAGAACAAAAATGGCAACTCTCCCGAAGTCACTTTGCAGTGTCCTGTGTGAACCTGAACGTGAGAACGAGGCTTTCTCTGTGCGCTGCGCTCAAGAAACGCCGAGGGACGACCGACTTCGGTTATGAGCATGATCGAGCGACATCCCTACGGACAGCGGATGCAGTCCCCTGACCATCGGGATCTCCTTCCCCCGGCGGGGCGGTCTGTTACGTTTCGCCTACGACGCGCGGTATAGCCGGCGCGGATGCAGCGGACGCCCGGGCTTCATTCAAAGCGGCGGACATTTTGGCCCGTTCAGCGCTGCCGCGACGCCTCCCCGCCAAGCGCGTCCAGGCATGTTTCGATGCCACGTGTATTCGTGTGTGCGTGTGTGTGTGTGTGCATGTTGGTGCCGACGCTTGTCAAAGCGCGGCAGCCGGGAAGAGGAGCTCCCCAAGTGTGAAGCGAGGAGGTCTGACCGCCGCCGTCCCGGCGGATGAGTCACTACACTCGTCTCAACATGTATCTCAGTTTGTCCGTGCCCCGCCGTCACGTGGCCTCATCGCGTGACCTTCCTTCTTGCCCTCGACTCCGAGAGCATAAAAGCAGCTGCCCCCGGACGCCAAGAGAGAGGCTCCGAATTCTTACGTTGAGTAGCGTGCTGTCCCGTCTCTCCACTTCGGTCGATCTGACCGGCCGCTCTTTTGCGATGCTAGAATAAACAAGTTGTTCTGTTAGCAGTCGACTCATGCTTTGCCAGGACCTTCGGATGCTTCCAGTTGTGTCCCAGGCCGCCAGGCCAACGTTACCCTTGGGGCTTGCGACCCAGATGGAACAGCTCGTGCCAGCCGTGCGATTGCAACAACTGGTGTCAGCGGTCCGATTACAACAATATACTGTGGCGAGGAAAGCATACGTCGCCTTGACGAAGACAAGTCCACTTATCGAAATGTTAGCTCCTGCTTTCACCTTGTTCTCATTCTGCTAATCGTGTTGAATTTCCATCTGCCGCCTTCCCCGTGTTTTATCTGCAACTTAGAAACCACTGACAGACAACAGAATCTATCAAATGAACTTCTGATATTGAAATGCTGAATGCTACCCATAAAATTAGCCATAAAAATGGAGACTAGTGATGGTTTCCTGAAAAAAAAGTGGGGTTGGAAATAGTCAAGGTACGTCCGGATAAGATTGTGCTTATCGGAAAGTTTTCCACACAGAGGAGTGGGAATATTATAAATGTGTGAGCCAGTGCTTCGAAAACTGCTACAGGTATACAGGTGAGTATCGGTGAAAGTTACTCGATAAATATGAGTGAGTGCACACATAAAATATTGACACGTGTACTTATCTTTATCGGGCGACCAAGTTTCACCGCCTAACAAATGTTGTCGCACAGCGCGGGACGCGCCTGCATGTATCCGAAGTTTCTGGAAAGTTATCGATGCTTGTATCCGCTGTCTGTTGTCGCCGAACCTTATGTTATCTGATTTCGTCACCTGACGCGAATGTTGTAGAACTTTGTGGAAGGCACGCGGGTCTGAACGATTAGTCTGGAACATTCGACGACTGTTCTATAAAAGCCGACGCGCTTGACCCGCTGATCAGATTTTCGACGATCGCCGAGCGTGTTCGCCGCTATCGTTGTTCTATAAGTGTAGCCTGTTTTGTGGGCACAGGTTCGCCCAATAAAAGCTAGTTTGTATTCCACCGTATTGCTTCTTTCTTCACCGTCACTAACACGTGACATCTGGTGGAGGTGCTGGGTAAGTCCGGTCATGAATGGTAATTCTTCCCGTGCAGATTCCAGTCAGCGTAATGAGGTGCCCTCCAGCGGTCCGTATTTGGGGGCCCTCCCATGCAGTCTTAATCTTCTTCAACTGGGCTGCGATGTGTCCACTCATTACGGAGTAATCGGCCCCTGTGTCGACTAAGGCAGTGACTGCGTGGCCGTCGAGAAGCACGTCAAGGTCGGTGGTTCTTTGTCTGGCGTTGCAGTTAGGTCGTGGCGTCGGGTCGGGTCGTCGGGTCGTGGCACCTACGCGAGGAAGACGAACATTTGGCGCACCCCCGACCACACTTGCTCTTGCTAATATTGTCACTACCACGTGACAATATTAGTTAGCAAGAGCAAGTGTATAACAATGTGTTCCTGAGAACTAAGCAATGGTGTCAGAGAAATCTTACCAAGCTGGTCTGGCAGGAACACTGTGGGGCTGTCAAAGAATGCAGCAGCAGTGCTGCATCCTGAAGATAATGAACAAGGAATGTTATTGCAAATCAGTTGTGCAGAAATTCACGAACTAGAGGCAGCTTCATGAAAGGGAAAAAATAGCATGCACCCAACAACGGCCTTCACATATTACTATCCCATACATAACTGCACATAGGTGGGCATGGCGAAAGGATCGGGGCAATGCATCTGAAGAATCCGCTCTGGTTTTTCATCCAGGCCGTGCTTCTGATGAGTGCCGATCAAGAATTATCCATGGCTTACTATCAGCTTGCTGCTCTTCACGGGACCACACTGCAGCATGGGTGCCATCGCAACGTGTCGGAACAATCTCTGGATATTGACTTTTTCGGGCCTGCGCACAACGACGACGTGGTTCGAAGCACAGGAAGCGCCCCTATCGTCTACATCACCTCTGCTGGGCTACATAAAAGCAGCCAAGGGACAGCAACCGTTCAGTGGGCATGGCGAAAGTATCGGCACAATGCATCTGAACAAGCCGCCCTTGTTTTTCATCCAGGTGAGTGACTATGGCCAAATTCGCAGCTACCGTAGTAACTTCAATTTATCTTCAAGCCAGCGGCTTGAAGATAAATTTAATTTTATTGATAAGAAAATGGGCGATGTCGCAGTCACTGTCGCCGAATATACGTGTAAAGTTGATAAATTACTAATAACCGTCGATCATCTCAGTCCTAAAGTGGACGAATTGTAAAACACAAGCAGACGGAACAATTTAAGGCTTTATGGGCCACAGGAAAAAAAATGTGAGCTACACCAGGCATTAGAACAGCAAGTTTCGAAAAGAATCCTTGAAGATGTGCTGCAAGTTCCAAATGTTAAATAGTGCATATACATAGGCTTGGGAGGCC